>NC_142246.1:33499271-34109115 GCF_052056855.1 Sturnus vulgaris | reverse complement strand
ACTTTTATAGTAAATTCAGCTTACTAATTCAATATGACTATTCCCTATAGTTTGACAGCTGGTTTAGGGCAGTATAAATAAGTATTGACTTCCAAAACAGTCAGTGGTTTTGCTTCCTTCCTACATCTGTTGTAGATCTCAAATAAAATGGTATATTGAACAAGCTTAAAACTTATCCTTAAGCACCCCTACAGAAATTTCATGAAAGATATTGAAGAGGCTTTGGGAGGATCAGAAACAACTGGACATCAATGGGAAGGGAGGATACACACTCTTCTGTCTTCAATTTATGTCAGTGAAAATTTTAATTAGATGAAATGGATTCTTAAACCTGCATGTTAGATTCAGGTCCAAAATGTAGAACAAAGGAAATATCTGTTTGAGTTCCACAGGCTTCTGAAGCAGTCTGCAACCTTCCCTGACCCGGTTTCCTGAATGTTTCTCCAACAAAGTAAATATGACAACTGTGCTGACTAGGACTTTTTCCTTTTCAGGGTGCTGTAGATTTCTTAAAATTCTATTTGTTCTGTCTTCATCACCTTTGATCAGCTTTGCTCATTTTTGTTGTACATTTTTTGTCCTTCCTTTCATGTTCATTTTCTTGTTATCTTTTCCATCCATCTGCTCTGGAGTACAGAATCAAAGTCTTCTCCTAATCATTTTTTTTTCTAGATTTTCTCATATTCACTTTTCTCTAGGACTATCAATCATTTCAAAGATAACAGTAAAAGTTTTATAATTCTCTCCAACTACAAACATCTGCTAATCATACTTTCAAAATAGCACACAGGACACTTCTCTTGCTGACTGCGTAGTACTGATTCATATTCATTTACTCCATGTCTGATTGTAATTAATTTAGAAATAGCTGAGCTGGCAATAAAAAAGCTAGTCTGAAAATTGTGCCTTCATAGACTTCCAAAGTCACCTGTGAAACTATGGAAATATTTATTTTCACTGAAGCCTGAACTGCCACACTGATGCAGCTGCATGTGCTGCTATCTGGTCCTACCCTTACAAATAGGGTAGCTAGCAATTTCACTTGAAGCACTGTTATAACTTACACTTGAACTTTGGACTGTGGTATAAATTAACCCCTAATGATGTGAGTAGCGTGTGTCTTTTGAATTTTGTTGTGATTGGGAGTTTAAATCAGGAGCTTCATGGATAGTTGAAACTGCACCAGCTATATATACAATTTTCTCTGATTTATAAGCGGCGAAGTATGTACCATCAAACGTGTAGAAGGTGTTCATATGTGTTGACAGAATTTCCGTATTTCTTTGACCATGGCATACTGTTTTTTCCTATTTTTATTTTTCAGGTCTCTAGAATTGCATTACTATTTGCCTTGAAGAAAAGAGAGATATAAAAACCATGGGACTAAGATTTTTGTAAAAGTCACATTCCTTTGTTTGATTATCAAGAGGCTTTATATACTCATCCTTGAGGGAGACAAAAATTCCTCAGAAACTTCTAATGTCCATATTATTTCATAATTCAGCAGTGAATCTGCACAGTAGTACACAGGATGAACTGCACGGTAAAAACTCCATCTCTAGAGAAGTAGATATTGGTCTGAAAATAATGGTTTCCAGTCATTAACATTTTGTGTAAAACTCATATGGTCTAAAACCACAAAACTAATTCTTATATTTCAGTAATCAGAAGTGCATGTTATGTGCACATTCCTACCTTGTCCATTTGCTATTTCACATGCCATTTTAAAATCTGTTAGCAATGAATGCTGTTTTCATCTTGGGAAAAACAAAAAAGCAGACCAACCTGAATAATTTTCGTTTTCAAAAATATAGTAATGCTTACAAATCCTTGCCAGTATGCTGATTATTTCAGTTCTTACACAGTATGAAGGAAAACTCTGGAAAGCTATGCAGCAAGAAAGAGGGTCAAGAAAGATGAGTTCATGGAAATGATAAACAGACACAAGTGTTATGAAAATCAAATAATTTCATAATAGTAAGTAAACTGAGAGGAGAATAAAATGGTTAATGAGTAGCTAAATTTATTTTGATAAACTATATGGTTGAATTTATAGTTCTGAATATATTGTAACCCTGATACTTTTTTCTAAACAAAAATCTTCCCAGAAACTCTGATAATGCAAGAAAATAGTAATGTATAAATAATAATAAATAATATAATGTAGTTGATTTAAAATGATGTATATAAGTAAAGAATTAGTATCATGATATAATAAGATACAGTGCTGAGCATAAAAACACAATATGAAAATGAAATGAACTTGCATTAAACATATGTGTTGGGAATACAGCTCCTGGTAATGAAGCAGTGGTTGGATATGTTGACTGTATCAAAAAAATACTACTTCAAGCCCTTAGAAAAAAAAAATAACGATACCTACTCCTTCTCAATTCATGTAACTTTAGAACAGAAATCTGATGAACAAAGACAAGTGTTTGAGAAATGAGATGGCAGTGAGGTGTGGATATTAGAGATGTTTTTACTGAATTGTAAAAAGAATTATGAATCACTCCATATGCAAGAAGCTGTGGAATTACCAAAATACAAGGACAAATAAGAAATTCTCTGCCTGAATGAGTTGTATTGAGAATAGATGAAATCTAAATTAAATCCAGCAAAATTTGAAAACTAAAGATTGTCTGGTCTTTGTGCAGTACTGTCACCAGTTCTTCAGGCAAAGCAAGTAAACACAAATTGGTCTAGCAAACATAGAGCTAGAAAAACTGTCGCACACTAAACCCAAGAGAGTAAATGCTGACTAGATTATGCATGAAATCCATTCTCCTGGATAACCCATCAACTGAGGCATTTATTTCCACATATCAGCACCATTACACACTGGTAAAGGAGATAATTCTGTAGTTTCAAAAACAGGTTTATTAAAGATGTGATAGTATCGCTTCTATTTCTACTAAAATCCTGGAGACCCAAGGGAGAATTCACATGACATAATTCAATAGTTTCAAAGACAAGTTTATTAAAGTTGTGATAGTAGCTTTTCTGTATCCACAAAAGCCCTGAAGACCAAAGGGAATATCCTTTTGAAAATCACATTTCACCACCAAATAGTTTGGCATAAGTCTTTTCTCAATACAATAAAACAGAGAGTGACTGAAAATGGAAGAGGACATGGGGTTTGCAACTAAAGAAAGGGAGTTTATAGACATTGCAAAGTAAGAGAGGCTGTTCAAAGTATAAACATAATTGGCTTAAAATATTGGTTTTCTGATGGTTTCACAGACAAGAGAGAGAGAACATGGGAAAACTAACACAGGTAGAGAAAAAATATTCTCTTACCTCATCCGGGTTTTCCTCAGGTTTTCATGTTAAATAAAGAACACAGAGG
The DNA here is from genome assembly GCF_052056855.1 of Sturnus vulgaris. Lineage (NCBI taxonomy): Eukaryota > Metazoa > Chordata > Aves > Passeriformes > Sturnidae > Sturnus > Sturnus vulgaris. The sequence continues at coordinate 34,105,766 of NC_142246.1, read as the reverse complement.
AGGCCAACAGAGAAGAAAGATTTAGCAACAGATTTATTAAATCTCTTAAGAGAGAACCAGACTATGTCTGGTTTACATTAAATTGAAGTCAATATGAAGATGGGAAGAGTAAACACAATTTGGTTTCTATCCTGAAATAAGTTGATGTTTTAAAGTAAAATTTAATCTGCTCATCTTAAGTCAAAGTGGATTATACGAATAAATAAACAAACAAACAAATAAGAAAGAAATAAGGGGATTTGGATCTTCTTGTCAATATTTTTTCTTGACTCTTATTGCATGGATTATTATATGCTACTGTATATAACATACTACTAAATGCAATAACATAATGAAGATCAAACTGTTTCAAATAAAAAAAATCTTGATGATAAGAAGAACAAAAACTTGAAGTTTGTAGGTTAGGATGTTACTAGCACAAATTCAAGATCAGGTTTGCTAATTACCATGAATGTGTGTTTCTAAATGAAAATATTGATGCATTACCTTTTGGAATATAACTCTAGTTGAAGAGAGAGAAAGAGAGAGAATGAGAATGAGGGAAAAATGCACCATTTTCTAGGGAGACAATTGTGTTTCTATAAGTTTCTGAGATACACAGATATACAGAAGGGCAGTACTGTTAAAGTGGGGTAGAGAATTTGATAGACAATTCTCTAGCTGCTACAGCTTTTCTGTTCTTATGTAGATTTTTATAAGGCACTTTTGAATAGTACCTTCAATGTTAACGAAACTAAACTTATTAGGGAAGCACCATTTTTATTGAAACTAAGTTTTAAGGTCCAAATTTCTAACTTGTGTAGCTCTCCTTTCTCCAGAAATTTGACATTCTAATTTTATATTCAAGTTCACTAAATTATATTTGCAAAAAAAACCTTATGAAATGTTTACTTTCTAAAAAAACATATGGTAAGGCAGAGTTATTAAAATAATAACAAATTAAATTAGGGTTGGTCTTAAGCAAATAATAGTGATTATAAAGTATATTGTCAGGTTTACAACTTCTTAAAGGTTTTCCTCAGCATAATAAGCTTTAGGAGAAGGGTAAATGAAACCTTACCAGATTGCTATCATATGCAGCTACTGACCTATGATGTTTCATCAAAACTGAATGTGTGTTTTAATAAATTTAATGTGGTCTAGTAAAACTTTGGAAACTAGCTTTTTCAAGTGTCTTTGGAACTCATGCAGCCCTTGACAATAACCAATTCTCAAATGATTTCAGACAAATTAATTAATTTACTAAAAGACATTTCTGCAGATAAGTAGTGAAGATAATTATTATCCGAGATAAGTGAAAACAGTGCATTCGTTTGTTTAGAAAGGTGTTGACTTCATCTGTATCCTGAGGAGTTGAAAGCTCAGTTTGCCTCCTTTCCATGCAAACTGGAAGCAACAGAAAAGAGTAATTCTAGGCTAGAATTAGTGAAGAGTTAGGAAACATATCTCCAGCCTTCTGCCTCATCTTCAGTACGAAGGTTTTTCCAGATGATTAAAATTGTAGACAAAAGTATGAGCAGATAATCCTCAACATAATTTATGTATTCCCTTGAGTGCATTTACTAATCCAAGAATAGACCTGGCCTAACTTGGCAACATGTCTTTCATACCAAATTGTAACTATATCCTACTTTAGAATTTTAACATTTTCTAAATAAAATTAATTCTTTCTCTTCTTAAGTGACAAAGCAACACCTTGTGCAGTCACTGAAATCATACAAAGATCATGAAAATGTTTATCTCTTTTCTTTAGGTGAATTACAAACAGAAAGGAAACCCAAGGTAAAGCCCAAATTATTCATGGCATAGGACAAAACCAGTGTTATCAACCTGTGACCTGGTGTGTGACACAGTACAAGTTACCTGCAGAGACAGGTACACATGCCTGACTTATTACTGTGAGAATGCTGTAATACAATCCCACCTAACAGTTAGGACTGTTAGAATTCAGGTGGTAAAGTCACAGGTATGACACCTTTGACTTGTTAATGAAAGATCCTCAAATGTTATTAATTTTTATTGATTTTTTTTGTTTCTTTTTCTCTTCATGGGGGTCAAGATTGTATTAGCTAGAAAAATGAAAATTCTATTAATATATAATATATAATTAGATAATACATAACTGAATATGATTTCTGAGTGGCTTTTATTGCAGCAGTCAATTCATATACTTATGTTAGAAACTCCTTTACCTTCTTCATTTACCATAATGATTTTTTTAAGGAATATTTTAAATTTTTTAATTAAAAGACGTACAGAAACACAAAGTAATTATAGAATCATAAAAGCATACAATCTTCAAGGTTGGAAGAGACCTTTAAGATCATCAGGTCCAGCTGTCAATGCAGCACTACTGCTGTAACCTATAATTTGCTGAACCACATCACCCAGCTGCACCATTCCAGGCCAGCTGCAGGTTTAGGAAGCTGTAGATTTCAGGAAAACAAACCCACAGTGTTCATATTGATATTTTAAATAGGATGCTGAGAACATTCCCCACAATCAGGTCTTGTACTATTTACATTTTGATTTTAACACTGCTACAGTAGGTTATAAAGACCTCAGAGAACTAGAGTGATGGATATTGCTTCTTATCTGTAATATCCCTGTGATCAGATTTTCTAGAATAATGCCTTGAAAATCACTGCAGCTAAATTTAGAAACTTTTATATAGGCACATTTAGTTCCAAAACTAGAATTTCTCTCCTGCTTTTACCCTCTCTGCATATGCATTAAGTTGTTAGATACTTCCTCAGTTGTACAAGAAAGTATTGATCAAGCTATTTCTTCATTAATTTACCTGTATCCTTATCAACTTGAAACTAGTTTGTTAGAACAAAAAATAGAATCTGTGAAAAGCAGCATTGTTTTGGAGAATGGTTATTTTATTCATCCTGGCTTTTCTGAAACATTTTAAAATAGGAAGAAAAATCAAGAACTTCTTTAACTGTACCTTTTTTTCCCCTACACATGTGAATGAATCCCAGTTCCTCCCTACTTTGACAATGAATATTACATTTGAAAATAACTTTTCAAAACTAATAACATGCATCATATGCATTCATATACACTAAAGCTTTCTGATTAGAGTCGACTAATCTCTTTTCCATTCCATTTGATATATTCTTTACACATTTTCTAAGACCAAGGATTTTTTATAATAATCTGAAAAGTACAGGCCCTGAAACTTACTATTGCAGAGCCACTTTAAGAGTAGTAAACAATAATGCAGAAAACACCCGCATATATTTGTTCAGTTCCTTTTCAGGGACATAACTTGAAATGAAAAATTATGAAAGTACATTTAAGTTCACTCAAACGGAGGTAATTCCAAACTCCCTAGTCACAAAGGCTGCTTATTCTCAGTGCTGATCCTGCATATGCTAATAACATTATCTAGAGATCATGAAGAAAAGACAAGTTCTTTGCTTCATGCAGCTATACCCCTTTCAATCAACCTCATGCTGAGAACCATTTATTACCATAACATATGACACAGAAAATCTTAAGAGGCAGTAAGGGGCAAATTTTCAGATTATCACATGCCATTCTAGCTGTGACTTTCTCATTAACTTTAAAAGAATCATGTGGCTCCGACCAGCTCAAAGCTCTGAAATGTACCCCTACACATGCCCCAGAATAAACCAATAATTTTCCATATTTCACTTAATCTTTATAAAATAAGAGAAGTAAGCACCTAAGAAGACTGTTCACAAGTCATCTTCAAACTGCAGACAGCCTCACATTGTCCTTGAGGTGACCTTGTAGTATGCATGGAGACAAACCTCAGCTCTTCAGCAGTTCCAGGTCAGGAAGAGAAATAAAAGAAAAGAAACTTCTAGCCGTAAGGCACCATTAATGATCCTACACTACGGTTAGCCATACTAGTTTATTTTCTTTGACTTAAAGAAGCTTGCAAAATGCAGTTTATGAGAAATGATTTTTTAAAAAAATATCCAGAAGTCTAACTGAAGTAATGTGGACATAAAGGAACAAAGCTTTGTTAGACAGGCAATTTGAGATGGCATACGGCTTTATGCACCCAAAATGGGAATGAAACAATGTCACCTTTTGTATCCTTTCTCCTCAAATGGAAACTTTTTTACTCCTCTCCACCCAAATCTTGCTGTCTATTTCAAGCTCAAAGGCCATAATTATTTAAAAAATAGGCTTTTGAGAAGAGCATATAATTAGTCCATGCAGCTGGTATAAAAATTACTGGCAGGAGAAGTAGTATCATTAAAAAATTGGATCTAAAGCACACCAACTATACTCCAGGGCAAGTTAAACACACAGAAACTCTAGTAAATATTTTAGCATCCAGGATAGTACACACTCAGGGCACCCAATTTTTTTTAACAGCACTGATCCAGACTCAACAGAAAGTAATTTCTGCCAAAATGGAACTGTAGTACATTCTGGTTTACATAAGTTTAGTAAGGTCATTTTCTTTGACTCTTAAACAGAATGAGGCTGCAATAGAAAAAAAAAGGGAAGTTTGCCCCAGAGTCATGCAATGATATTAGAATTCCAATTTTTATTTCAGCTATTTTCTTCTCTATGAGAAAAGTCTTTGAAATTATGAACTGGAATGCAAGCTAATTTGTAATAGCTGTGTGACTCTGTAGGGAACATAATATAGTAGCTTTCTCAGATAAGGCATATCCTTTTTTGTTGTGACTTTCTTAGAGTTTTTCAAGAGCCTAATCTGGAATTCTCTTAGAACTGAGATGCCTACAATCAAAATTACACTTACTGATATGTCTATTTAGATGCCTAAAAAAATTGTACTTCTAGAATCATTAGCATCTTGTGTTTAATTTTCAAACTGCTTGAGGTCTAATCCTAGCCACGTGTGCACCATTTTATTTAAGGTCAAGCAGTTTCTGTCTTTGCTAGAGAAAAAGAATTGAATTTCTGTACCTGAAAGTTTTGAAAGTTAATCTGACTATTATATTTTGGATTTAGCTATCTGGTCTAACACCATTTTGACATCAAAATCCTGCAGGGTGCCATTAGCCTAACCACCAAAATAAAATGCTTGAGCTTGGACTAAGAGGACTTCATGATCTTCAGGTATCCAGTTTTATACTTTACATCCACAGTGATGAGAATCACCTAAGTGAAAAGATAATTCCTTACTGATGGTTTTATATAGCGCTTCAAAAAGCTGGCGATTCACTAGGTGACAGGGAAAGAGTTTCAGGAATCTCCTGGGTCAGATACACAGTTTGATTACTCTTGCTCATTGTTGTGCTAAATGTCCCTAAGAGAAAGAGCAATACACTAGAAGGGAGAGAGGAGAGGGAATCACAGTACAGAAATGAACAGTGGCTGATCCCAATGGTCAGTCATGAGACACTGAAATGAGCAGTTCTTGATTTCAACCATGCTGCACAGATGTGTTGTAGAAAGCCTACGTATTGCAGTAAAATACCTCTTTGTTTGAAGCTGGCTTGGGAAATCTGAGCCAAAGATGTATTTTAGAACTTTTTTCTCCTCCTGAATCAATTTTGCTTCAACTTCACTTCTGTTTATTTGTCTCTTCATTCTATTAGCTTTCTGATTCTTTCTTTTCCTTTCCTGCATACCTTTTTGTATGTTTGTATCTATTTTTCTCCCCCATCTGTGTCTTTTGTGTGTGAACATTATTTTCCTTGTCACTGTATTTTTACTGTTCATGAAAAATAAACATTTGAGAAATAATCACTGCACAGTGGCAAACAGAAGGCAATCCTTCCTGTAAATACTACTTTTGTGTAATGGGCATGGTCAGATCAGTGCTAGAAATGTAGTGAGAACAATTCATCTATATTTTTTTTTTCCTCTACAGAAACGTTGCTGTGAGTTTGGGGTTTTTTTATGCTTTAAACTCCATGTAGAATTTATCTTTTTTTCCCTCTCTTTTTTTTTTTTTTTTTTTTTTAGGTCTTGCTCTTTCATACTTCTACTTTATGACAAACAGGCTTCTGTCATACAGACTCTCTCAAAGTCATCATTCATCCATGTGTTAAGACGTCTGCGAGCTTTCTTTTCCTACATCAATGACACACATTTTTCTTTTGACTCTAACACTTTTTGTTCTTCCTATTTTATAATGCATGCACAGTTGTGTTATATAGACTCATCAAAGTCACCACTGTTCTACATTTATCTGCATTGAACTGGCTTTGTCATTTATTAGTCTTTTAAATGTTCTTTATATTTTCTATCTGGTTACATTCTCCTTCATTATTTACTGTTCTTCTGTCATCTCTTTCTGATTCACATTACTCTGCTCTTTGACTTTAATATTCTGGACCTAAAATACTTGCCACTGAATCTTCAAAGTCAAAAGTCTTAGCACTGGTTTTATTGTAAGCTAGCAAAGTAACTTCTTATAAATTAACATTATTTGAATAAACACACCCGTTCCTGCTTTGAGAAGCTAAAAGCAGGGTTTTGAAGCACTGTGTGAGGGTATATTAATGACATCTCCTTTGATTTTGACAAAACAATGGTATTGCTTCAATCCTGAGGTATGCTTTGGCACTTTAAATTGAGGATCTAACACACATTTAATAAAATGACTGTCCACTCCAGATCCCAACTGCTAAATTCTGCACTTTAGCCATCATGCCACATTGGTTCAGTGTGTGGCATGCCAAAGCAAAGAGGAAAGTTTTGCCCACAGCATACACAATCAGACTTCAAAGAGCAGACATTTTAACTTGGGATTGTTTAACAGTTATTAGAATTAATCACAAGAATAGATCAAGAGACTAAATCTCTTAAATGCTTCATATTTTTTATGCATCTCTTATGATGGTAGCAAGCTCTGCTCAGTGTGCTCATCAATCCCTTTATCCTGGGAAAAGAAAAATAGTTCTGTCTCATTTTTTAGGTGCTCTGTCATTTAATCAGTGGTGGATGACTCCAGAAAAAGTAGTTCCATCTGGCAAGATGAACTATAGGAAATATCTGTGATATTACGCTTAATTAATATAAAACCTATGAGGCAAAGAAACAGGTTAGAGGTTAGTAAATGTATTTACACAGAAAGTACATTTGTGAAGACTTCCATCCATATTGGATTTTTTTTGCTCAGTTTTGTAGTTTACTGAAAACTGCCAAAGTCAGTCTTGTGCTGTAGTCTCAAAGAGCACTAAACATTGATCAGTAAAACAACTTCCTTGTAAGCCCTGCAGATGCAGTAGGTGTTTGAGACTTCCTCTACAGTAGCTACTTCTCTTTTCATGTCCATGTTTGCACAGTCTACACAGTCCAAGATTTCATCAGCCAAAACAGTGAAAAAAACAACTATATTAGCAACACTGTTTTTTCATCCAGGACATTTTTTTGCCTGTTGGTGTTTTTGCATGGTGGGCTTTTTTTGTTTTGTTTTGTGTCCTGTGATCCTAAAGAACTTTTAAGAAGATACAAGATATCTCTCTTCCTTTTCTGTGTCTCTCTGCAACTATTTCGTCTCTCAAAGATTCTTATTTATTTATTTGTCAGATTGCTATAACCAGGTGTCATGGTTTCCACCCTGACAGCAGTTAAGCACCATGTAGCCCCTTGCTCACTCCCCTACCAGTGGGTTCTGGGAGAGAACTGGAATGGTAGAAGTGAGGAAAATCGTGGGTTGAGATATTTTAGTATGGAAAGCAAAGTAAAACACTCTGTATGCAAGCAAAGTTAAACAAATTTTACTTTGTTAATTCACCACTTCCTATTGACAGGCAGGTGGTCAGCCATCCCCAGGAAAGATGGGTGTTAACAGTGACTTTTGAAGACAAACTACATAACTCCTAACATCCCCCTGCTTCCTTCTTCTTCATCTCACTTCAATAATTGATCGTGATGTCATATGGTATGAACTACCCCTGTGGTCAGCGGTTCAGTTGTCCCTGCTGGCAGATTTTCCTTTAATAACTGTTGGCATTAGTGTCATTTAGAAGAAAAAAATGTGTGCATCTAAGTATTCAGGTTTCACTAAAAGTTCTTGAAAACTTTATTATAATTTTGAGTTACACAATTTTCTATCCACCATCAATATTTGTTATTAAATTTATAAATTTTATTATTGACATTTAATTTCTTCTTTTTGCTACAGCTAAATTTTCATAAATTTAGAAGTTGTGAGATAAACTGTCTATTTCAAAAGTATTGAAACCATTGTACAAACAGTTTACAAAGACATCAATCCATTCTTTTCCTCAGGCTTTTGGTGAGAATTCCTGCAGTTCAACAAAGGATTTAATGTTCTTCCATGTTAGCAGGAAGTGGATGTTGTGACCAAGGGAGGCATTGCTGTAGATTTAGGATAGGAAATATGTGCCTTCGCTAGCTTTGCAACTCTCTTCTCAGTGGAGAAATTATGGACTGCAGATGTAGAGTGCAGTATTTGTCATGGAGAATATTTGCTGCTACTTTGATTCCTCTTGACCTCATTTTCTTTGTTTGGAACTTTGTTATTTTCAAAGCTCAGTTAGTTATATTTATTGTGTGTACTCTTTATAGTTTGTGCACATGATTAATCTCCCATTTGTACTAATTCTTCGTGCTTGGAGGCCAAAAAATCCAAGGATTTCCTTGTACCCTCCCAAAACATCACTCTTGTTCATTTTCTGGATTGAGCACAGAACATTTGCAGAGAGCAATCTAATAGTTCATTAAAAATGAATTTAGATATTGAGCCCTAACTTCATAGCTTTCCACTTTCCATCTTGTGGAGTTATACAAATGCATTGTAATGACAGACTCAAAGAATCATAGAATGTCCCGAGTTAGAAAGGACCCACAAGGGTTATTGAGTCCAGTTCCTGGCCATACACAGGACCACTCTTCCTTTCCCAAGAGAATGGACAATAACCAGGGCAATTTTTTTAATATAATGAAAAACAAGCTTAGTTGTTGACAATGCTTCACAGACAATAGTGTATACCAACACATATGTAAATATCATTGAGGATATTTTGATTTCAGTAAACATCCGCATCGTGGCTCATCTTTCCGTCTCTCCATACCAAAGTTTGGCAATAACCATTGGCTTGTGACATTTGAAGTTGTACCTACTTTTTGGTCTCACAGATGGAAACTCTCAGCAGAGAGTTATTAAAGACCTTTTTCTGTCACCATTTCACTAAGACGTCAAATTACATATTACTTTTAACTTGAATGGAATGAAAGATTAAAGCATTTGCCTTAAATCAAGCATATTTAACTAGACTGAAAATGAACACCATAAGAGAAAGATATTTAACCACAGAGAGCTGTAAGTTGATTAATGTGCATTTTCCTTTTCTTTTATTTATTAAAAGAAGCTGACGATTATTAGTAGATAAATTACAAAGTGAAAAGTGAAAGAAAGCTAATTATTAACTCATACTAAGAAAAAAGTTAGACATAACTAGCTAATTTTAAACATGATGCACATGTGCATTTGTGCATGTAGATTGAACGGACAAATAAAAATTTTTGAAAATCAGGAGTTTCTGTGTACCAAGTATCTCCATGTAAATTAGTCAGAAATTAGTACCTGTAAGAACTGTTAGTGCGAATTTTCTATTGCACCAGGTGATTGTGAAAAGCAGAAATGAAGAATATGTTTGTTCTTCACAAGATTCTTCCTAACTTCCCTCATAGAAATGTAGGAACTATGTGGATCAGATGGCTCTGCATCTTCTTTGCAAAACAGTTGCTAAACTTGTGAGAATTCTCATGAAAGCAAATGTGCAGGTGCATAGTGTGTGGAAGTCATAGAATATAAAGATTCAGAAATTTGTACTTGTCCTAAGGGAATATTCCCTTTTGTGGCCAAATAACCTACTTTTTAGGAATTGATATATGTTTTTCCCTTTATAATTGCATTTTTTTCTGATTCCAGAAAAATTCCATAAATTCTTTTTAACATACATAAAACATGCGAATGAAGCAATTTTTCAAAAGAGAAATAAAAAACCTGTATTGTTTTGCTTCAAAAAACCCACCTAGGTTGTTAGCATTTCTGGTATTCTAATTCCATTGTTCTTCTCCGAGTTTCAATATGTGTTCTCTTTTATAAAGACTTTCCTTTCTGTTTATTTCTGTCAGGCCTGTAATGGCAAAGTCATTTTATTCTAGATTTTCTTCAGATGTCCTTTGTTTCTAACTGACAAATAAAGATGGCTTTGTTTTTATTATGGTGTATCCATAAGGATTGCATATTGACAGTACTTATAGTTTCCAATCTTCAGTTTTTCAGAAAAATAATCCAAAAGCAAAAGAAAAACTAAAAAAACTCAGAAGTTTCTAAGATGGCCTCAAAAAGACTGTAATCTTTGCAGGAATATACTGACATTCTATTATTGCCACAGTTAAAAGACACAAACTATAATACCTATTATTACAGAATGAAGCAAAACAATTATCCTGAGAATCTTAAAAATCAGAGATTAATAAAAAGATACAGATTTTTTTTACCATCCTAGTTGGAGAAATTCTTGCATCTGGCAGTCTTCCTACACCTTGATTTTGAAAACTGGAAAAAAGATTAAAAAAACCAAATAAAATACCTTAATGCAGAAAATAAATGACATAAAATGTCCATTTTAGGCAGTCTGGAAATACATATTTGTGGTCCATGGAAATGAGCTGCCATATGGTACACATAAATCAGAAAAGAAATATCACAAAAGTGTAAAATTGTTTAACTGGGGATGCAGTTGTCTGAGTTAATGCAAAATATGTCTTGCAATAGATTATAAAAAATAAAGACTTTTCTGTCACCTGGCATTGTGAATTCATGAGTAGTTCCTAGAGATAACACAGAACCTTATGTATTTCACTCTGTTGCAATTTATTTTCTTGAAATTTCTGCATTAAGAGAAATGAAAGACAGTTCTTTTTATTTACTTAATTTTTCTTATATATAGATATGCTATTGTGAGCATGATCATCACTACAATGTAGAAATATGGGTCCCAGATATAGGTCATATGAAACAATAATATTGGTCAAAAATGATTTTAAACGTAAATTTTGCTACATCAATTTTTGAAAAAAGTTTCCAGAATCTATCAGTTTCCTTAATGATGAGTTAGGGTGTCACTTCATCACATCTAATTTTTTTTAATCTCATTTAAAGAAATGCATTATGGATCTTGGTCAGGGAGTGTCTTTTTTATTATTACTTACTCATCATAGCACCATTTTAAAAAGGTAGTAATTACTTTGAGTGATCTGGTATAAATTACTGTTTCTTATGTCAGTTTCCATTAATTAATGACAAAATGCATATTTTGCCATTTTTACCATGATTAACTCTTTATATTTCTCCCTTCAGGTTTAATGTAAGATGTGACAAACTGATCTCTTGTTTTAATTACATTACAATTACATTTACATGACAACTATTTCATATTTTACAGGTCTTCCCTAACAAAAACAGTGCACATTAGCATTGTCCTAAGATGGTAGAAAAAAAGTAAAATTGTTTGAACATGAGAAAGCAAAGAGAATAATACCCTAAAGGTAGAGTTCTTAAATGTCAAGTGCCCTTTCTCAGCCTCAACCATTCATTCTGAAAATGGCCTATCAAAAAGGCTTAGAGGGAGCAGTTTAATTACTGTTCCTTTGACAAATGTAATATATTTTCAGAAGCAAGCCCATACATTTATTTAGGGCCAAATGCTGTACTACAAAACTGTCCTCAGAGGTATTTCATTCTACCATCCTATTTTTTCTCTACCTGGCTTGCACTGCTTTTTCTTTTTTCTAATGACTATATCATTCCTAGAGACATTTTAAAATGAGTCTTAAATCATGTTTGCCTTTAACAAAACATAAGCTACATGAGTAGGGTGGGAGAAAGAGAAAAATAGTGTAAATAATCACAACGTTTTTTTATAATGCTTTCATAAGAAAAGAATGACCAACAACCCTATACTAGTCCCAATATATCTTGTCCTGAACTCAGCTGAGAAAAACACTGAAATCCTCTCCTGAATCCTTACAAATATGAAGGGAAGTCCAACATACTTCCACGCATGTAGATTTCCCTCCTCACTCTCAGGAGATACACAAAACATTGACTGCTTCTTTAGTTATCTAAGGTTAAAAAGAAACGTAAAGCAGGCTGGAAGGCAGTTTTTGTAAGCAGTCAAGTCAGATGATAGTCCAGAAGGTGATGACAACTTCTAGAGAGTATCCAGCTGGCAAAAGTCACTTTCAGAAGTAGATCTCTACAGATCTGCAGTAGGAATAGACTGAAAAATCTTTGTGCTCTTGACACATACTGAACATAGTACTGAATGTTCAATTGTACAACCACAAGAAATGTGCGAGGCACTTGTTGCCCACCTGTTGTGGCAAAACCGGTGTAAAATGATTATTTGGGAAAGTTTTTACAGAAGCCAAAAGAAAAAAAATAGATAAATTTCTCCTCCTCTCCCCACTCCATGAACTTAGTAACTATTAAGCAACCCTGAATAAATCTGGTGTATTGTTCCCATCTGACATGCAGATGCTTCTATGACCTAATCCTCGCAGCTATTTCTGCAGAATTATTTTTTTGTACTAATAGGTTCTATTTATCATATGGCACTGCAAACATATTTGTTTTATTGGCCTCTATATGAAGGTGAAATTTGTCTCCTAAGCTGAAAAATTCATCAGCTAGTTTCTGAGCACTATAGTGCTGTCTCAGTATTCTGTGCATGTGGAAAAAAAGTCTAAATACACTTTTCATTTCATCTTATCCTGTGTAGCCAAAGAGAGTCATGTTCCCAGTAATTAGAATTGCATTCAGTGATACTTGCATCTGAATAAGTTTTAGACTGTAATTGCAAAAGCCATCAAAAAGAAAAAAATACAAAAAAATCCCTATATACCATCTCTTTCCTGTATTCAAATTTGCTGAATTTAATTGAATTGTTTTTTTGCTAAATTAAACTCAATATAATTATTTAATATGTTTTTACAATTGAAATGAATCTTTGAAAAAGAAATAGATATAGTTATGTGTTGAGTTTTAAAATGAGTTATGGTATTGTTTCCAAATAATAAAAGATATGGCTGAAAGACAGATTTTCAGTTTGGTGCAAATGAAGGACAGTTAATATCTGTTTAATATTTTTCTCATCCATGGAGAACATAATATAATTTTCTTTCTTTCTAAACTGTCTAGACAAAGAAGAAAAAAAATATTCTTGTGCTTTTCTCTTCTAGATGTGTGTGATGATTAATCACTGCATGTGTCTAGACCCCATAGTAATCTCTGTCCCTGTTTCTGTCTCTACATTCATCTTTGACATCATGAGTTTAGTTTTAATACAGTCCGATTGATTTGTTTGCAGCTACAACACTGTTTTCATTCTTTTCCCCTCTGAAATATCTTTATAGCACAAATACAAACTTGCCCATGTTCTCAAGCTGTGTAAAATTGATTTGTGAGAAAAGATTGCAAAACTTAAGTGTATGGTAATGCATGTCGTAGGTTGTAATGCCTGCATTAAAGATGCTACAGTGGAGTTAAGAAGGACATGATTTTTTAGGACTTTGCAAAGATTTCCATCTTCTTTATTAATTTTTTCATCACACCCGTCATGAAAGAAATGGGACTCAAAATAGCTTTTTATGGTGTAAATAAAAATGTCTGTATTGATTCCCATGTCTCTGTCGTATCTCTTTCTTTGTACGTCTATACCACCACTCATCCACCAGGAGAGTGAGGAAAATTAGAGCCATAGGTAGATGCTCCAATAGTTCATACTTGGGAAAATAATGGTTTTGTGGGATCAAAATAGTTATACAAAAGCTCCACCGTTTTCATTTTGAATTGGCATTGAGTGATCTTTTAATTTATTTGGGACATTTTTAAAGCATATGTAGGGCAGAGAAAAACCATTTTGGATGGATTTTTTGTTGTTCTTGATCACAACAAATTATTCCTATCTTTGGTTCCTTATTGGATTGCAAACTGGAAGGTTCTTATTCCTGGTCAATTTAGTGCCCAAAAAATCTTACAAGAGTAGCTATGTTAAGGAGTTGACTACTCTTAAATAAAAAGAATCTTAGAAAAACTGGAAAATCTTATACCAATTCATTCTTATATGCATTTGATAAAACTGAAAAATCACACCTTATTTTGTTCAACTTTTCCTGTATGCCTTAGGACTATTATGTGAAGCAGATTTCAGGACAAATCCAGCCTAAAATTTGTCTCATATCTAAACCTTTTAATGATGAACAAATACACAAAAGGCAGTTTCTAAGAATACTGAGGTTCAAGGATCAAGTCCTCTCTCTATTCTCTTTTAATAATGTACAGACTAGAATACCTGTCCTAATAAGAATTTCCATTTTCCTCATTATTAAGGCTTTTTTTTATTATTCACAAGTTCAGGACTGTCCAGTTTTGAAGAAAGAACAAATTTTTCCATGGTTTTCAGATGAGATAATAAAAAACACAAAATAATCATGATCAGGCCTGAGGTTAATTCTGGGACTGAGAAATAGAACATTTGTCTTAATTTCAGCTTCTACATTTTTGAATGCAACGAGTACTGCATTTTTGATTTAATGCAATTTGTCCATAATCTGTTCAGTAATTTCTGTCCCATTTTTAAACATTCTTGTGTTGTTTTATGTGAGTGACATCTTTTTTGGTAGTTTGTTAATGCAAATATTACTATAATTTAGAAATGTTTTGCCTGTTGTAGATTATTTTACAGTACCAGAGAGTATTGTAAACAAAAATTCAGATATAGCTTTTCATAAATAATTTATGTATGCTCAACAATATTAGAAAAAGAATCCACAAAATTATTCTGACGAAATTATGGGAGAGTAGTCCCAACCTGGCTTTGGTATATAGAAAATATTGGATAATATCTGAACTTTCTACAGGTATAAAATCTATATGTAGATCTGAAAATCTGAGCAACAGACCTGGAATAGCTTGATTGACAGTGATCAGTTTGTGTTGGAAACTACTTTTAATGTAGCACTTTCATAAAAATTTGGATGCTGTTATTAACAATCTTCTTAGTAGTGTATATATATATATATATATGTATACAGATATATATACACACACAAGAATTTCATTATTGCATGGAAGTATAATTTTTCCTATTTAACTTATTTCCTGAGTGCCACTTTTAAGTCAAACAGATGAAAATAAATATTGAGTCCTGTAGAATAAAAATAAAGGTAGGATACATTAGATTCTAGTGGGCTTTGTTGGCCATGTTTGAAACAAACACTGGACTGCTGAACCTCACATTTATTCCACTAGTCAAAATGTAAAGACTTTTATTGGATGGGTCATCTTACAAGTATTTTTGAACAACTAACCTAAGCATTATTTTCATGTTTAGAAATACTGATATGTTCTACAAACACCTATAGTCCAAAGTAGGTTTTCTTGGAAAAAAAACAAGACAGCAAGATGCCTGAAATACTGAATGTGGTAATTGTGCTTAAAAATAAGAGACTAGAAATGCACTTTGGGATTTAGGAATGCCAAAAGCTTAGTTTCAGCAGTAAAAGTTCTAAAGAAATTCTGGATATAAACTTATTTCCCTAAGTGTAAAAGAAATTCTGAAGCAACTTGAGTTTTATAAATTATGAAAGCCATTCCTACAGCTAATCTCTAACAATCTCTGAACATAGAGACAGAAGTCAAAAAGTTCGTTTCTGTATTCAGAAAGAAAGTAGGAATTAATTTAAAATTTTTTCTTGGGCCAGCTAAAAAGTGGAATTTGTAGCTGTATCATTCTCCTCTCTGGTGGAAGGCCAAGCCTCTCATTAAAACACTCAAAGTTTAAGTGTCAAAAGCACTGCATGAAAAGACCCCAGACAGGGTTTGGGGTGGACAGAGAGATACACAGATACAGAAATAGGATGGGTTTTCCTGTGCTTGAAATTTTCCAATTTTTAACCTTTTATCAAAAGGAATAGCCATGTTTAATTTCTTTGCTCACCAATTATAGTCATCATTATGAGCAAGATTAATCACATTAATCCTACTAAAGAGATATTAAGGAGCAATTCATAAGATTAAAGACTATAAGAAGATTTGTCCTTCATGACATCTATAAACCAGCAAATGGAGGTACAAAGACTGTCTGGGAAGAGACTACAGCTATCAAAATATCTATTTAACAACCAAAAATACTGTAAAAAAATCCAGACCCTCTCAGGTTGGCTTTGTATTTTTATGTTTGCAAATGGGATTTGGAACTTGCATCCAAGTGTTCTGTCCCATCTTACCTCTTCATAGCAGTTGTCATTTCATTCCAATGAAGAGCAAAATTAATTCTTTGCAGGCTAGCAATTCATCTTAACCTAATTTGTATCAAAGTTTGTCAGTCATCAAAAATAAGAATTTAAAGGCAAATTAGAAGAACAAATCCTGCTCTATAGAAGGTATCGGTTCAGCTGCCTCTTTGTGTCAGAGTCCAGTGTAATTTCCACAGGTGTCTTTCCTTCAGAGCTCTCATATATCTCGAATATTACTACAGTGTAATACAATTCATAATTGCTACGTGATCTATGAGCATCATCCCCAGCACTGTACACTTCTCAGAACCCAGGGAGGATGATCACACTTTGTGTTTCTATCTATGATAATTCTTTATTGTAGATGTGGATTTGCAAACACAGACATAATGGAATTATTCCATTATTTGAAAAAAATGCATCAAATCACTATATAAGAAAATATATTTCTTTCCAGTACTGACAATTCTGATGTGGTATTATTCAACTGCCAGAATTAAAACCAGCAAAACAATTCTCATTGTCATTCTATTCACTAAAACTACAATTTTTATTAAATGCACTTACTAGAAAGAGTTTTTAATTTATTCATTACTGACAATGCAGTATAAAAATTGATTTTTTTAAATCCACTTTAACTAAGGGTCTTCAAAACATAGGGCCCTTCCACATAATACTCAAGGCAAAAATCAGCATTTGAAATAAACAGAGTGATTATGTGAAAATGTACCAAATTGTAATTTCTGAAGTTTTTTATCTTTATATTAAGGTTTCTAACTACTCTTCATTTTGTCATATTTTTATCACCATAAAAAGGTGCTCAATGGATTAGAATATACTTATGTGTAAAGAGCTCTGAAGTTGTCTTTGCTGCTTATACAAAATTAACGTATGTAGGAAAAAGTATAGTTAGAGGTAGGTCATTAGCTAAAAGAAAAATCTGTCCAATTTAATGATATCTTAATAAAAGTGAGCATATTTTTATTCCCTTATTTTCCCAAAACATGGCTGGTATTGCTTAACATGTTTCAGTTCCGATACTTTAGAATTTTTTGCCTATTCTTCTAAAAAGAATGATTTGATTTAAATATCAGAATAAAGATATTTTGGTTTTGATTTGAAAAAAAAATAAAAACAATCTGCTTTGGATGTCAAAAATTATTGGAACTGTTTAAAATATAGTTTTACTAGACCAATTTGTTAGTGAAGCTACTTCCTTAAAACAACTTTATTTTAACAACCTTTTGTATTTTAGTGGAACATATTAAACTCCAACATTACCTCAAATATACATTTTTTCACTGTACCAGTTAGAGAAATTGAACCATTCCACAAAGAGTTTTGAATCATTCAATATTGAGACAATATATTGCCCTATTCCCTCTCCTGGTCTTCACCTACCTGTTTGAATACAAGCCATGAAGATGCATAACTATGTGTTATGCGTAAATATGTGTTTCCTTATGATCTAAAAAAATTCTACTCAGCTGTATGCTGGCTTTTTCATTCTTTGGGCTAGTGACCAATAGTATCACTTGCTTGAGAGGAAAGAGCAAAAAATAAATATTCATTGCATTTTTTCCTTTTCAAGATATTCTCAGAAGCAATATGAAAGTGATTTTCAACTGGCTAATTTTGAGGCTTACCTACAAAATAAATATAATTATTAACCAAATCTAATCATATTTACACAAAGTTGTCAAAAATGTTTTGTAAATAAATGTTTCCTTTTGATAGATATGCATCTCTTTATATCAATAACTGAAAAGTTTATTGCAAAATATGACACATAGTCCTACTGGCTTCCAAAGTTTTGGGGATTTTTTTGTTTTGTTTTTTGGGTTTTTTGAAAATTAATTTTAAAAGTATGAATTTAAAGTTAATAAGTGTCTTAGACTCACATTCCTATAACATCTCTGTGATACTGACTTCTGTGAAATCTTTATTGAAACATTATCATATGCAATTTGTGAGTGGTCATATAGTGCTGAGGTACAACAATGTTTTCTTCCCTTATATCAGTTAGGAACCACTCCTTGTGCCTGTGTAATATAAAACATTGTCAACAATACCTGATCTCTTCACTGAACATTTATAAATTAAAACCTTATAATAATGAACTGACAAATAAATGATTATTTCAACATTATTTAGATGATGTATATTCCATTTACATTTAGAAGAAATAATTATTTAAAAAAAACAAAATTACAGAGTAGAGATATCTATTTTTGCTGTCTTTTTCATGAGTTGAACAAGAATGTAAAGCATACACTATTTTAATTTGGTAGGCATCCCTTGTAGTTCATTTAAACAATTTGTTATTAAGAGATGAGAATTTGTTAAAGATCTTCAGGTTCTGGCAATAAGAAAAGAGTTGTGGGAACTGTATAAGGAAAATATGCAAAAGTCAGTCTGAAAGACAATATCCTCTGAATATCATGTTGCAGTTACTTTTCAGTTTGCTTAATAAAAGCTAGGATCAAATCAGCAATTCAATCTCTAAAAATGCTCCCCTGAAGAAACTATTGTATAGTAGGAACTTCAGAGTATGAAAGTCTCAAAAGGAAAGCAGAAAATAGGAATATTCTAATGGGTTCCTAGACTTCCTGAAATTCACACCAATTATTTTTGATCTTTTATATCAAAAGAGCAACAGGTGGTTGTTTTCTAAAATCAAAGGTTCCAGTGACTTTGAACATTCACAGAAATTTTCAAGGAGGGGAAATTTATTAGCCAGTCAACATTTTCCTTGAGGTTTCACATCAAACATTTCCTCATATTATGGAAACCAGGAAACCAGACACTTCTAAGCATTTAAAGGCAGAGGCAATCTATTTAGTCTATCACTTAGAGGATGGTTTCACTTTGCTGTACAAATATAAGAAGTAAAAACTTAAGGTAATTTTAAACTTACAGACCAGTTACAGTTGTGTGCCAAGGTAAAGGCCAGACGGAATCTCTACTATGGGATATATTTTTACACATGGAGGTATCTAGAAGCGAGGCCTGAGATTCCGAAAATTAATAGCATTTAACCTATGTTTTTTTAATAATTATTTTTAATTTTATTTTGTGGAGATGGTAGTGTCACATAAATTCATAATGCAATATTAATAAAAAAAAGGGTTGTAGTTCATGTGCTATTCTTCTCATTAGAGCATGAATATCCATGGAAATACCATATGTCATCAATTTTTTCTATTCTTCTTCCTTCAGGCAAAACTTTGCATTATCATCCAGATGATTGTTTGGAAAGTTGTAATATGGATTTCATCTGAGTCTGATTGACTAAACCCCAGCTCATGTGGTACTATTTCCTAGAGCCAGAATTTAATCAGAGTGACTTGATAAATGTCTACCTCAGAATTTTTTCCCATGAGAAATGTTTTGCACTGATAACTAGACCATTTCATATGTATTTGCATAACCAAATGAATTGTATTGATTAGCAACATTTAGTATCTATTCAAGTACCTATTTCAGTGGATGTTTAAATTCTCTAATTTAGAGTCTTTTATATTTGAATACTCAAGTCAATATTCAAGCTTATTGGCAATGCATATCGTTTTTGGCTACAGCTTAGAATACTGAACTATTTAAAGAGGTGCTACCTCTCGGGATTGAGATCAGTATCACCAACTTTCTAATAAATATTCAACTATGGAGAGACAGAGCATTTTCTGAAACTTGCTGGGCTCCTGTAGTGCTGAATGTTTCACATAAATATGGCTGAATGAACTAAAACTTTGTCGTGCTGAATATTATCAAGGAATTAAATTTCTGAACTATAACTTTTTTTTCTTGTTCTATTCTAGCTTCTTTGGTTCATTTATTCCATCAATTAGCAAAACTATTTGAATATGTCAGTTTCAGTAATTTCAATGCATAAGACAAATGTAAATTCAGTTAGATATGGCACTGAGACTTTAAACCCAGGACTTCATGATCTGTGTCCGTTTGATTGGTGAATCTAAGCTATGCACAGATAAGTTCAAAATCTGAAACCAAGCTGGTATGAATCAAATGTAATCTTTGCTGCTGGCATGAAACGAAAAATTTTTGGTGGCAATTTACAATGGCACGAAACAGAACTTAGAAAGCTTCAAAAATTTGTATTCACCCACTACATTGCTGATAATAAATCAAATTCTAAATAAAATAAATAAAGAAAATTCTATAACTGCATGGAAGCTGGTTAGGAAACTTTAATGTAAGTATAAAAGTTACATTAATTACATTGTTACTTACATTGTGTTTATTCATTTCTACAAAACACCATGCATCAAAACTTTATTAATGAGTTTACTTTTCTGTTAGTAAAAGCTGAGTACTTTGATGCTGCAAGATGAACCTCTGTCCTTCAGAACACATCCTATCCTAGGTGCCTTTGAACTTTACATGTGTAGAGAGAACAACAGGGAAAAAAGCATGCTGATCATGTAAAATCTGTCCCTGTAGTATGCAACTGATAAGTAATATTGAGAAAAAGATGAAGCTATGTCTTATAT
Organism: Sturnus vulgaris; assembly: GCF_052056855.1. Lineage (NCBI taxonomy): Eukaryota > Metazoa > Chordata > Aves > Passeriformes > Sturnidae > Sturnus > Sturnus vulgaris. Next base: position 34,085,010 of record NC_142246.1, on the reverse strand, counting down.
ACGTTCTTTCATCTACCTAATTGAAAACTCCACAGAAAGCAGCTCCAATTCTTAAACGAAAGTCTCTGTGAATGTGTGACATCTTTGTCTTTTCTTTCATAAATGGAAAAGAGTTAATTCTCTTCTTCCAAAATATAACAGGTAACAGTAGCATCTTGTTAGAAAATGACCATTGCACAAGAAAGCAAGTTGTACTCGCTTGCCTCATTGGGCACATAGGACACAAACTTCAAAGCTTTACCTCCCAGAGGACTATAATAGAGAAGCTACAATGGGGTGTTCTGGATGCAGAAATAAAAGATGTTCACAAGCACTTTTGTAGAAATTTTATCACCATGAAACAAACAAAGAATTCTAACTTCATTGAAGATAAAGGAAGAAAATGAAGAAATGCCAATTACTGGTCAGGGCACTTGGATTGCACAGAGGAAATTTAACTTCTGAAATCACATTTCTTTTTTGCACAAAACCATGACTTCACCACAAATGTCTAGTGGTGGCAGACACTGGAAAGGAGCCCAGTTCCTTCAGTGAACTTTGGTACAGCTTATCCAGTATGAAACTGGTGTTATTTGGATGGGGGAAGGTCAAGACAGGGACACATCGCTCCCAGCTAAGAGAAGTGTTGGTCTGACCTAGTCCCCTCCTCCTTGTCTGCCTGTCAGAGTGGATTCAACTCTATTCTGCATGAACATCTATAGGGGTCTGGGATGTCTTCAGGGTATCAAGAGTTCTGTTGTCTGCAAAGACATTTAAACTGCAATTTAATGTAGCAGGATAATGTACACCATATGGAGCTTTACAAAAGCTCCTTCACTGCTCATTCAATATATGGATGTTTTTACACACTAAAATATACTGAGGAGAAATAATCCACCTTCTTGTGTGATCCTGGAGTGGGGAGACACAAAATCATGTTGTCTTTATATTGCAGGTATTTCTGTCAATTTAAATATGAATGTTTGGCATCTAGACTATAACAGCTTGTTTTACTACAGAAGAGACACATTTCAATCCTATACTCTCTACTGAGGAGGCTTTCCACTAAATTAAGTGTCAAAAAAACAAACAAAAAATGAAAACAAGTGGATCTTGCCATGGCAGAGGAAAATTACTACTTCCTGCTGTTGGGCTACAACCTCAAAGCAGGTGTTTAGTATCATTGTTGCCTGATTCAGGTGGTTATGTCACCACTTCTGGATTTCATTATCATTTGGGTAATATCTTGCATTTCTAGCTTGTTTCCATTTCTTTCATCATAATAAATTATTAAAAATCACCTCTGTGTCTTCATTAAATGGCTTCTATTCAAACTGGCCTCTGTAGGTTAATGAGGGCTCTAAATACGCTTCAAATGGACCTAGAGTTCATAGGTTGTTGATTTATTATTTTCTTGTGACAGAACACTGCACTAAAAGCTATTTCCCCTCATTTATGTGATGTACTACGTTCACAATCATTATGCAAAGTACAGCAAGATGTACTCTCTGAAATTAGAGATATTTCTTCATTTTCAACTATGCATAAATGTGCATGTGTATTAAGAACAATATGGGAATCATTTTGAAAGTCTTAGAATCATGAGGTATAGTGGTGAAACAGCTTACAATCTCATAAGCTATTATTTCCATTGGAGATAATGGCTTATGACCATGAAAACTCTTGGGACAAAACTGGATATGAAAGTGAAATTTAAATTGTGCCAGGATGGCAGACGTTGTGCCTAGATGTCTGCATATCTTCATTATAGTACACAAAAAGATTATTATTAAGTAATCCAACCGTGAATAAAGTAGAAGACTGCCAAACCTCTATCTGTATCAATTGTTTAAGGCAGATGCAATCAGTTACATATTCAAATATTTTAATATTTATATTCAAATCATTCTGCAAATAGGGTGTGTGAATCAAAAATATGACACAATTCAGAAGCTGAGATTGAAAAAAAGTTTTCTGAAATCTAAGGTTGTTTAATTGTATTATGTCATTGTTTTAATAGAATTTATCTACATTTATCAACCCTACTCTTTACATTTTACAGGACATTTAGATTTCCAATCATTATTCTTCCTTACCTTGAACAAAGCTTATATGTGTGGCTATACAAGTACAGCTTCTAAAGCCACTCATCTTCCTTTCTAAATTCTTCTAGAAACTTTCCTGTGAAAAAATCTGTATTTGTTTGCAGCAACTTCAAGACATTATAGACAGTTATCTTCATCTCCTATATGAGTCAGATTTTGGGTTTGCTGATTGTCTGACCTTTAGCTCTAGTTCTGTAGACCATCTATATCTGTTTGTATTGTCTTACACCCTTTCAGTAACCAAAGGGACTAGCAGTCCGAAAAAATAAGTCAAAATTAGGTCATTGAGAGGTCATTGATGTCAAATGGAAATAGTTTAAGTTTCTCATACGTATTTTCAGGGGAGTCACTGTATTCTTACATGCTTTAAGTGTATCTAAGACTGATGTCATAATTGCTGCTATGTGTTCACACAGTTGATTTTTTTTTTTTTTTGGAGGGAAGTTTGTAATGTTTTAGCAGCTACCAATGTCCCAGTCTTTGTGATTACTGCACTTATAGCCACAGGATGAACTCCTTCTTCATGCATATAATGATTACTTCATATAAAATTTTTGCCAAAATCTATTCAAACAAGTGCATTTTGGTTTAGTGTTAAAGCAGAGGGTATACACAGATATATTTATTTTATGTTTTGTCTTATGTTTAAAGCACATAAAAGTTTAAGTCGCTTAAGAACTTTGGCTGACTGCTGTCCTAATGTCTGAATTTCAAATAAGCTTCTCTGAGTATGCTTTTTCTCCAGTTCTTGGTGGGAAAAGAGCAGAACTTTAGCAGAACAACATAATCCTGTACAAGATATATAGACTAATTCAGATTAATTTTAGAATATAGGCTTGAGATTTGCAAACTCTGAGCTTTTCTGGGGCAAAAGGATCTGTATGCAGTTTCCTTCTCTTCTTCTTTTTTTCCTCTTTTCTTCTGAATTAACCTCCATTCCTGGAACAGCTACCCAATCCCTTTGTATCACAGGACCCTTTTTATTCTGGAGCTGTCTTTCCACTACATTTCTTTTCACTGATCCCCTTACCTCAGTTTAAGTGGCATGGGCTTGAGTATTCTGTCTGGCTCAAAAAGGAAAATTTTCTTTGCCAGAATTCATTAGTGTTAACTGTAAATATTGTTCCAGAATAGGAGAGCAATGTTTACTTGGCAAATGAATAAATAAATAAACAAAGTTTTTAAAGTGGAAATACATCAAGGAAAATAGGAAGTTGATGTGTAGCTCCTGTAAAATATCTCAATACATTGATGCTACATAAACTAAATTACAGATGGAAAAAAATTTAAAATATTCTTTATATTTAGATGCTACATATTATTTATATAGTATATGAATATGTAACATATTGTGCAGCATATAATATTTTTTAATATTTAATAAATAGTGTGATATCTGGAATTGAAGCTTATTTAAAAGGTATGATACATGAAATTATTGTAATGTCACATAATTTTCTTATTTAGGCTTACAAAAAGGAAAAAAAAATTGCATATTCTCTATTACATTTAGACAGTTTGCAGAGCAAGATGTTGTTGCTTTCTCTCGAATGGTATTAATTTGAAGTTTCTTGAAAAATAAATTGCAGGTGAAATGTATCAACCTTCTTAACCCCAGTCTCATTAGTAGATGAAAATATAAAGACCCTGGAAAACAATGTTGTAATACAGAAGAAACTCACATTTTGGACTATGGCCAAAGATATGCAAAACAGAACTTGAACGAATAATCTCCAAGCACATTAAAGATGTCTATGGTTGGTGTAGATTCTTTAGCCAGAATTCTTCATAACACAAAATATGAAAATTGTTTAGATTCCAAAACTGTGTTTGGTCAGAATTTCCATCATGGAGTTCTAATTTCTCTCCTTCGCTTAGCCAAAATTGTTTGGAAAATCCTAGGAAGACTCATTAGCCTCTGCATTTCAGACATAACTTGGTAACACTTTTTCCAGCGTCAAAAGGAGCTGTCTGCAAACAGCCAATGCTGTGTTATTAGCCTCAAGCAGAATTTTATCCAATTGTTGCTAATCTCCTAATTTGTATTTTGCTGAGAAGGACACGATAAAAGTTTTGATTAATTGGGTTCATGCTTAGATAGGACACTGTTTTCTGTTCTTTGCTGTTTACAGATAATGGTATAGCTCCTGTAACTCAGATTAATTGTAATCCACTGACAAAATTCCCTTTTCCCCCACAGCTCAACTGCCTGGCTACCTCTAGGACAATATGCTTCTGGTAATATTTCCTGCATGTTGCCATTTTGAAGAAATATTCCTCTTATTTAAAGAACTGTTTGTTCACCATGTGTTTAAAATTTCTGTATTTCTTCTCTATGTTGGAGGTCTCAAATTCTTAGTCAAACTAAGAATGTGTTTTTGGGGAAAAAAAGTTCATCTTATCGATAAAAATAAAGCCAAGAATTTATTGTTAGCATAATTAAAACCTTAATAGTGTAGTTAAGGAATTGTCGCTAGTCTAAATGTAATTATTACAGTAAACAAAAAATAAATAATGCATTTAGATTATTTAGGTACATAAAACGTTAAAACACTATCAATAATACAATTAAAATTGTACCACATCTGCAGTCCTTAGCCAGGAGCAATATTATAATATTATGTTCTTGTTAATGATTTTTCCTCTTTTTTTTTTTCCCATTTCAACCTTGGTTCATTTATATAAGTTTGCTAGTGTGAAAACTACTCTTTCTTCACTGGTCCACCTGTCTGGACTACTTTGAAATTTACTGTATATGATACCCTTCCATGTATGTTAGACATTATTTCTTTGTTCTATTTCTCACTCCTAGAACTAGTTATGTCCAGATCTATTCTTCTCTTATGTGTTTTTGGGGTTTTTTTCCCACTTACTGATGGTGAGTCCAGAGGTCTCCAGTGTCAAGCCTACATCCCATCTCTCATCACCTCATGCCTTTACTCAAACTCACCATACCCTCAACTTTCTCAAGGCTCCCAGCATAATGCATCTCTACATTACATCAGTGTGAATGGTAAAGTTATCATTTTACCTACAACAACCTTTTGTTACTGCTATCTGTATACAATTGTGGCTGTTAAATACACAACTAAACAAAAGTAAATTAAAAATTCAGACCTGGTCAGTTGGAGAAATTGCTGTTGCAACTAAGACAAGTAAAATGAAGTGGAGAGGTCAAAAGAAGCTCAGAGCGAGCAAGACTGATGAAAAAGAGAAGTCCTTTCCTTCTCAGAATGTCCTTGTTCATTATCCTTCACCCTGCTTTTCTATACAAATGAATTAGTAGCAAGTTTGCAATGTCTGCAAAAGACCTTGATTCTGCACCTAGTGAAATCCTACAGGACATTTTTATTCGTCCTTTCTCTCTCTTGTCAGAGAGAGAAATAAAATAGCTCCCAAAAAGATCAGGAGAGTCAGTGCTGCAGAGCTACTGTACTCTTTCATCACAAAGAGATACATTAAGCAAGCATGATAACCTGTATTTAATCTGGCAGTAGTGTTCAGGTTCTGCTCAGACTGGCAATTAACACCAGTCTAAACCCTTGCAAAATTCTAAACACTCTTCTCTAATTTCCTTACCAGTTATCAAAATACATACCACAATATTAAATATTATAGGATCAGTGGCAAAAAAATTTCTGAAGCAAGCATAGATTTGTTTACTTGTTTATGATACATATCACAGCAACTGACCACACCAGACATTTGGAAATATTCAATATCAAAATTTGTCTACAACTTTACCTTTTCATTCTCCTGCCTTTGTCCATCTTTTGAAATGTAAATCAATATCTGAAGATTGATGTGACATTATCATACTTCAGTACTTTTCTTCCCTAATATATATATCAAGATCAAAACATTAAAAGAATGTCTGAATTATGGGAATGATTTTATCAGTCTTTGGAAAAATGTAAAGTTTGCTATCAAACCTAGCTAATAATATGGTTTTTAAAAAAAAACCCAAAAAAACAGTGAAAAATAACATAATTAACAATGAACAATATACTTATTTTATTGAACTTATAGTTGGACAGTAAACAGCAGGAATCTTAATAAATGTCATATATAAAAAGTATTTTCCCTTCTCTTTTGTGTAAATGCAACCTTTATGAACTGGGATACTTGAATTTTACTCAATAAGCTCAGAATCATGTGATTTTAAGTCAGAATTACTAGCATGTAGTTGTGTTTTACAATACATATTCTAATCCCAAAAATTATGGCAAACTCTAGCCCAAAGAATTATTACTGGTATCTATAAAAACTGACGGTATTTTATTGGCTCTGACTTGTTTACACTAAAGATCAGGTAAATGACACAAAGACATTTCTGTATATGCAGTAAATAAAATGAGATTTTAATAGCTCCTCAGCATTTGGATGTAAAGGAATGTAAGCCATGGGACTCTGCATTAGTATATTACTGTTTGAATTGTTATTAACAAATTCAATTGTAGATTCAGATATGAGCAAAGTAATTTTATACATCAGGACGGCCACATTCTTCTGTTTGAATTTTCCAACTTACATCATGACTTGATAATTTCTCAGATTTTTCAATATTTGAGAGTTTAGATGAGTCAAGAATTAAGGAGAAATATTTGACAAAATTTATATATATATTGTTAGAATTAATTACTGTAGGTAAATTTAGTCTTACCTTACATCTTTTTCAGTCAAATAATTTGAAATATTCTGGGGAGGCTTGCTACATTATACTTGGACCTGTAAGAAAGGCTACTTTGACAGATAGTATATCACTAATCAGTAAGATGTGTTTTAGTCTTTTCCAACTAATTTACAGCACAAAATAGAGTTTGTCCTATAGTAGTAGATATTTCTAGTCCAAATATACTTTGATTTTAAAGCTATACAAACAAAAACGAAAGAAGTTTTAGGAAAACTACTTTGAAGAAGGATTTATCCTGTTTGTGGTTCATGACTAAATCATTTGAAATGCTCCTAATGCTATTTTTCATTTCCCTTAAGGAAACAAGACCATAATATACCTCAGTGGTGCAAGGTGGAAATGAAATATTAGTGATAGGAAATTGAGCAGAGCATTATAAACTGCTCTTGTGGCTGATAAAAAATCTTTTTTTTTTTTTTTTAATTATTACAGTGAAATAGAAGACACAGAATGCATTTCAGATGCACAGATTTCTCTTTTTAATCCATGTTCTTTAAAAAAGGAAGGTAGTGATAGTGCCTGATATAATTGACAGATGTCTATAGGATATAATGGGGTAGGAATAATCTGTTCAACTCTTACAGAATGTCTGATTTTAATTTTTTTTAACAGAGATGATACTAGTAAACCTCAAACTTATCTAGCCTTTCATTTTCAGCCCACATCCCTAATTTGGTGAAAACCATGGAATGCAGATATGGGCATTTTGTGAGCAGCAGCAAGCAATGGTACAGGGTGAGTGGGATGAGACTGGGCAAAAGAGGCTGTAAACTCACGGCCAGTCACCTGCTAATTACTTTGCTAGCTCATCTCAGCAATCTACTAATTCTTCTTGAAAAATACACACTTAAAAGCTCTCATCTTGCTGGAGTCCATATTTAGTGCAGTTATGACACAAAAACTGTGATGCTTAAAATAAGTGAAAATATATCACAATTAAACATCTGCAATCTACTTTCAAGTCTGGGAATATTTAAGAGCAATGTTTGAAAAGTGCTTAGTCCCTGATTGGACCCTCCACCCTTTAATATGGATTTCTTCCCTGAACACTTTTTATTTCATTAATAAGTATATTTTTTCCTGTATATTTTTTATTCTGTTTACATTACTTTTCACTGCGGTTTAATATTGGAACCATCACATTTTATAGCCCCATAAAGTTATAAAGGCTATAGCAATTTCTGGCATAATATTTTCTATGGAAATTATGAAGATTTCCATTAAGTAAGCCTTCCAAAAAGAGCTTATAGTGCTGCTCTCCACAGACAGTAATAATAGCAATAATATTTATTTAGCACCTATCATCTAAGATTGGCAAATATTTTGCATGAAGTCCCAGCTCTGTGTTTGCTTTAGAGTATGCCACTGCATTTTGTCTCAGCAGGGAAAAGAAGGAAAATCAGAGTATTGCTTTTATAGATTCTCTGCCCATTGTGAGAATGTAAATTATAACCCCTTTGCTGAAATTTGATCATCAGCCATATCAGGCTTTTTATTAAAAAAATAATAAAAAATAGTTGGGGATGGCACTAAATACTGGCACATAGTGACACATCACCCTTTACCTACAGTTCTTTTGGGACCCACATGCATTTTTCTTCCCAATTATTTTGTTTTAAGAGAAATTCGTATTTTTCTACTTTTCTCAGGAGAAAATTAAATTGAAAAATTAAGGTGATCATGCAGAATATATCAACACTGAGGGTAGGTTTGATGTAAAATATACTGTTCCAAATTAATAGTTTTTCCTTTTTATTATTTGATCGGTATTTTTAGAGTATAAATTATTTAATTTTGGTACATATTTAAAAGGCATATGTCCACACAATTTGGTATCGATACATATGTTTTCCTGCATACAATAGGGAACTTAAAATAATTTGATTATGAGAAAAAAATTACAAACAAAAATAGTCGATCTCCTCTTAGAATGGCTTTCCTAATTTTCTTCACAGGCATTTATTTCTCTTCAAATCAAGTAAAAAATTATTCACTTGCAGAGAAAATCCAATATGACCAGATTTTTTTCAGGTTATTTTGGAACAGTTGGGCCAAAAGAGGTTATATTTTAGCAGCTTGAATCTAGTAAGCCTCAATGTTCCATTTCCTAAAGACACAGATTTTGAAAGAAACCTCATACAGTATTTTTAATTTCACGTGAAAGCTCAAGTGAATTTGCAAATTCACAAGATAGCTCAAGTTTCTTCTGCAAAAAAAAAGTTTTAGATCTCTTAAACATACCAAGAATTTGGTTGCTGATTTGAAATTGCAAAAATTTAATCCTTTTGTAGTGTGCAAATAAGAATGCAATGCTAAAGTATCCAGAAGAACCACTTCAAGCTATTGCAGTAGAAACAATAACCATGGAAATGTCACTCTTCTAGAATTTAACTTTGAAACTAGAAATTATAGTCTCTTCTGTGAAAGAAAGAACTGCATTATAAAATTGTTATTTTTATATACTTAACATAGGTAAATGACAAAGAAAAAAGAAACATCAATATTGATTGATTCAGAGCATTCCAAGTATATATGAGTTTTCTCCTCTCACTTAGTTTTTTATTACATAATTGTTCAGAAATTCTTTCCAAAGCATTTTTATTGCAGTGTTATATTCTCTGCAATATTCAGAGAATATTCAGTTTATTTCACATAATGTCAGGATGATTTTGGGTTTTTTTTAACAAATAAGGTAAAGATATGACATGGACTCAATAATTAGTGTCATCTCTTCACCATAGCTGTCAAGATCATTTTCCTATTTACCTGACATATTACTGCCTCACATTTTAGTCTTTGGTGACTTGTCTGTTTTCCCACCACGGTGTCAGAGCACAGTAAACATGGCGGTGCCATGATCTGTAATGACTTGGTACCAAGTTAGCACCACAGAATTCAAGTCTGTCTGAACATCCCTGAAAACAGTTTTAGCTTGCAACACTAATTATCCAATGACCTATTGTCTACTCTGGTTTAGACTTTACTTTATTTGGTATAATATGCATCTAGTGTTATGCATACCAAAATAAGAAGTTACTGGCTAGAATGAAATACCTATGGCCCTAATATAAAATACATGTTGAAAAATATTGCATGTCAAGATTAAAAAAAGCCTCTGCTATCATGTGCAGTATGATAGTAGAGTTTACAGGTCTATAAACAGCTCAGTCATGGTCATAAAATTACTTCAGCCTTCAGAGCTTTGCAAAATCAGTGTTCAGGTTAATTAAGAGAATAAAGAACAGGTATTCAACTCGTGTAACATACTTTCTATAGTAAATAGAAACATAATGTGGATTTGCAGGAAAAGGAGGAAATGAGTAAAGCATAATAGTATAAAACATAATAGAAAAAAGCATCAAAATCATGTAAATAAATCCTAGGATTGGGGCAAAAATACTGTCAGTATAAATCATTTATTAGAAAACTTGCTCATCTCAGTGAAGTACTTGGAATGCTGAAGACTTGCTTTAAATGTCCCTCCTCATATAGTGGTGGTGTTGAGTTTAGGACCCAGTAGAGCAGTAAAAGGTTGAACGTTCCACCAAGAGAGAGGAAGGTAACACAATTCTTCCATTAAACTGGTATGACTTTAACTGAAGTAACAGTAAACCATTGGTTATACATATAAGGTGTGCTTCTCTTGTCTATAATAAGGGTCTGATTGTAAAAAAATAATTAGAATCTCCAATTTATGTGCATTTAATTGGCAATACCATTCAGTGCAGTATTTTTACCCTTCATTTTTCCCTACTGTTCTTTTCCTTTTCTTGTTCTCCTGTGGGTTTTTTTTTGCCTTTGTCACTCTACCACTTTATCACATCCATCTACTTTTCAAATTTAAGCTTGGACCACAAAACTCCTAATGTGCACTCCTTTGAGTGTTTATTATCAGCTCACTAACCTTTCTTCCATAAAATCCTTCCTTACAAGCCATAGAAGGTACAGAAGAATTGTGTGAGTCAGGAAGAAGTGAGATTCTCTGATCTTCTGGTTTTGTTTTTTTAATTGCAAATAATTCAGATTTAAAAATGCTTTTTACGCCTTTCTGTCATCTGGATTGCCCACCAGTTGTATTAATCATAAGAAAGGATGCTGTTTTTCAGTGGGTCCTTCCAAAGTCTGCCACGAATGTGCAATAAAGATGTGGCATCCTTCTCTGTGCCTTTGTGCCTGTGGACTGAGTTCCCCAGGCCTTTCTTACCTGCAACCTGTGTTCTCCATTACAATGACATGCAAACTACTACACTTTTGACATTTCTATAATTACAGGGGTGTTTTTCAGGAAAAGCATTTCAAATACATATAGAAATAAAATGGGAAATCGATTTACCTTTGCAAATCTACCTATTACATGATAAGCTTTTCAATAAAGGGGTAAATCTGCATTATTGTGCACCAGTATGAAGACATAATCCTGATAAAAGCCTCTATTCTCTGTAGTCATAATAATTCAAGGTTATAAGAACTAAACAGTTTTTCCTCTTTTACAAGGAGGGGCTTAATTTTTTTAATAGCATGAATAATTTGAAAAATATTTTAAAGAATGTCCCTTGACCCTCTGGCCTCCCCCCGCCAAAAAAAAAGGGATTAATGCTTCTCTTAGATGAGGGGACAGAAAGTAAATAAGAGCAAAGTTAAATTTATGGCATCATTATGCATTGGATTTTTGATGGCTAAGTACTGGTTGATTTGCTTGTCCATTTTCATTGTCTTTGCTCTCTATTATCTTTATTTGCTTTTGTCTTATGAATAGCTGTCTATTGCTCATAAAAATTTAGATTTAACAAAGTTTAATGAACCCATAATTTAAACAGGGGTACATTTTTCTGCAAGGCTGCAGGCTACTGGCTAGGTGAACCTATAGACTAGCAGCCACATTTTTTGTGGAATGTCTACGCACTTCATTACTCAGCTATTACCTTTGATTTACGTTTGTTCAGGCATGAAGTAGCTCCCGTTACATTTCCTTATATCTCTGCAAGGTATTAGATTTCTGAAAATCCAGGCTCTGTGCAGTAGTTGTATTGATTTAAGAAATGGCATGTGTTAAATCAAACCCAGAGGCTACAGCTGCTTGCTGTGTCTTCATGGAGAACTGGAGGAGAGCAGTTAAGTAGTAAATACTCTGAGTAGCTCATTGCCCATATGCTGGGACTCTCCAGGAGAATGCTATGTATGCCTTTTAGGTAAAGATGGACAGAGAGAGAGAGAGAAGATGTATGGGTGAACCAGTGTGCAGGCTACATAGATTCTGTGTCCCCAGGGTATGGGGCTCCTGTGAAAACCCTAGTGGAGAGAAGAGGGAGAAAAGAGCCATTGCTTTCTGGGGCAATCACAGACACAGCTTCACCTCTGACCCTCAGCAGGCTTGTGCCATCTGCAGTGCCCAGGCTGCCTCGTGTTGGTCTCATCACCAATGGACAAAGTCAAACAAAACTTCCATTTTCAAGTCGTGCTCAGCTGCAGAAGACACCTTTCAACACCCTTTGTACGTGTGCCTACAAGTACCAGTGTAACTTTTGACATTGCTCCAAAAAACTTTCTGTCACAACATATTTGAGCTTTAAACAATTGAAGACATTCTTCACAACATTTAGACCTGCCATGCAGCCCTTACAATTAGCCCTTTCTTTTTGAATAAATGAAACTGTATCTTAACTAATCTGCTTCAGGTGAATGTGTTAGTCTCATGAGAAATAGAAGAGGAAGAGCTGAAAAGCATATTATGGAAAAAATAAATCATATCATGCCAGAGTGTCATTGTCCTGCTCCTCAGCCATTTTTCACTATCTTCTAGTGTCATTGTAACCTTCTGTGCAAGGTTAAATGTCGCAGTGTGGTTTTATCAAAATAGTAACCTTTCTCACATGTGAAAATTACTATACCATGGACTATACCATATTTCCTGGAGAGATTTGTTACAAAGATACGTTAGCACACGAAAAAGAAAAGCTGAACTGATTTCTACATTTGAATTAAGATGTGTCAATCATATGAAATTGCATAAATATCACCATACACTCGGGCCAGAAATTATTTCTGTCAATATACCTGGTTTCATTTGGTTTTGCATATGATCCTTGTATACAGATTTATGTTTCAAATGACATCAAATTCAGTTTAGCAAGCCAAAAATAATAAATTAGATTATTTTACTTTGATTGGCCCCAAAATAATACATATAAAAACCAAAATGGAGAATAGAGAGAATGAGGATCTCCACGAAATGAGAATTGAAGGAGCTATCTGAAACACACAAGCAGACCGGAGTGTTCAGAAGAGCTCACAATATTTCCTAGCAAACAAAATAATAACACCAGAAAGAGCCAGTGCAAGTCTCAGACATCTGTGAAAGGTGCTCCTAAGCAAAGCCTTGTAAGGGATGTCATACCAGAGAACAAAATGTAGCTAACAATACCCTATTTGATATCAGTATGTTACATATTTGCCTCCACATACGGTTTTATTCTGTCTCTCTCTTTCTGTTTTACAGGGAGCTGGGATTTTTTGGTCACCCTTATTTGCCTGCTGTCCCTTCATAAACTGTAGCTGAGTATAGAAATATGAAGACCTAAAAAACTCTTTATTTTTTAAATTTAATTTCCCTGGCCTAAATTTGTTTCCTTATATATTTTGTTTTAATGAAATCCATATTTTTTTAATTATTTCTTTTAATACTTCCTTTCATTCTGGCAACATTTAGACCACCAGATTAGAATTTGATAGCAATGCATATTTCCATTATAGAACCTTCAAGGATAATGTCAAACATAGTCAAAAGGAGCTCTTTTTCTTCACTAAATTTTACATTAATAAGAAGCCTTTCTAGAAAGTAAGAAATAAATGAAGTATTTATTTCTCTATATCAAATGTTATATGTGATTGTGTGACAGAGCTGTTCTTTGGATATTCCACATTCTCAGATGAGAAGAGAGTGTTTTAATCTTCTTATGTTATTCTCCCCTCCACGTGAAAGAGTGAATACAGCATTTCTCCTTTACTACTCCTCTAGCCAGTGTGGCCTTTCTCCACACATATTTCTGGTTACTGAGTGCTCTATTCATCCATTCTGGGGTTTTTTGTCCTTTATATATCTATTTATATATCAATCCAGCTATTGATTTAGCTAATACTTGCATGGATTGTTAAAACATGGAGAGTTTATTTATTTAGCTCTTTATAAAATATTCCAGATAATGCAATGTGCACCACTTTACCTCCTGATTATACTGCAATTCAGTTGTTTTCAGCAACTGAGAGAATAACCAAAATAGATGTTACAGTAGGAAATTTCAAATAGCAAACTTAATAAAATTTTAATGTAATTTTTTTCTGAATGTCCATTTTCATAGAATAATTCTCCTAAAAAGAAGAAAGTAGAAACTCCATTAAATCCAGGAATTCTTTCCTGGTGTCTAGTTTTCTAGTTTTTTATTTTATGATTTTACCCAATTAAATTTATTGCTACCATTTTGTTCCTTCCTAAATCCTCTTTTTGCCTTCGGATTGTGCAACCTTTATACAGAACAGTGTTCTCACAGCCCTTTTCTGTTGTCATTTAGCCAAGGTATACAGAGATGAATTTGGCTTTTATGCTTTCTTTTCCTAAAATATTCTCCCTCATTTTTTGTTCATTTTTGCTGCTCCACTTTGAAATTAATTTCATTTGTTCATTTACTTTCCTAGCAAACCGATGCCCAGGACCGAGTGCAATATTCCAGGCTTAGTTGCAGGAGTGTTATGCTGTGAATGATGATTATTTCCTCAGACTTTGACACCTCTTTGCATGAAGCCCAAGAGCTCATTGGCCTCCCTTAATGCCATAGCACTGTATAGATTCATGCCTAATTTTCTGCCCATTACCACCTCCCTGGTTCTTTAAGCATTGCTGCTTTCCAGGTTTCTCTCTCCCACTCCAAAGCTATGTTTTGACTTATTTTTCTTCATATGTTACCAGATAGCCTTTTTCCAAATTGAATCTCATTTTGCTCGTACGTCCATGTTTCTAATATTGCTTGGTCCCTTCTTATTAATTTGTGTCATCAGTAGTGTTTGCAGCACCTCCCAATTTAGTATGATATGTGAATTTCATTAACTTGTTGTTTACTCACACTTTCAAATCGTTAATGAGGTTGTCAAAAAAAGCCTCTGGAAGTAATACCAGTCCCTTCAGTGCTACCAGACAGCTCCCCCACAACTTGATACATGGTTGTGTATCATTAGCCCTTGTTAGTATCCTTCAGTCACTTTTTGGTCCATATGAAAGTGTCCCTATCAAAAAAAAAAAAATTAATTAATTTTGAAAGAGATTTTAAAAGACAATATAAATTGATTTTTAAAATTTTATTTTATTCTTTTATTTTTTTGTATCACAAAGAGGATTCATGCAAAAATAGTTTTCTGTCTTTTTTCCTTCCTTTTTTGCACCAAAATTAAAATTTTGTCATCAACAACAAACCTGTTTTTTTCCCACTGAAAAATTCTTTCTGCTAATTTCTAGAGATTCCATTACCTTTTAGCTATTCAATGGCCATTTTGCACCTGATATTTATTTTCTTGATTCATTCAAGTTGAAATTTAGGCGTATGATCTGATGGATTCAGGATTATTCACAATTCTATTGCTTGCCCTTTTTTTGCTACTATTTCAGGAATGCTCTAGTTCTTTCTGAATTTAACAGCTAAATAATTACAAAGCAGGCATTCTTTTCCTCCATTGTCATTCTTAAAATGCATGTCTGTTACAGTATTTCCAAGGCTTCTCTTACTGCTCCCTTTTTCAGTAACTTAATATACGAGTTGTTTTCAAACTGTCTAGCCTATTTTCTCTCTTTTGTAATTGGTAAAAAATTCTATTTAGAAGTTACATCACAAAGTTCCCCCATCTATGTACTCTGGACCCTTATTAGGAGTGATGGTGGGGGTTGCATTCTCCCAATCATATTTGATTGCTTTCTCTGTAACTGGTGTTTTTCCCCAGATTTCTAAGCACTTACAGTTCCCCAGGAGTATAGATTCATGGATTATAAAGCTACAAGGGACCATTATGGTCATCTACTCTGACCTTCTGCACAGTACACAACAGCAGTGGTTATGAAGGTTCTTCATAACCAACTGTGAAAACAAAGAGACACATAAAATGTTTGGAGTTAAAATGTCCTCATTTGTCTCTATTCAGATTCTCCTGGTATACTCATCACAGCAATATCTCCTGCAAGATTCAAGGGAATTTCTGCAGGAGCACATCTAATATGATATATGTCTCTCTGAGGATCAGCTTGGTGGGGGACATGGTTTATCAGAGCACTGCACCCATGCCCTTAGGTGTTAAAAAATTACACAAAAACCTACAGAAACCACGGACTTCATAGGAACATTTATAAAGATTAGGAAAACGCTCCACCCTGGGGATAAAGGCTAAAGAGTTCTTTCTCTTTTCCCTGGCATAGCAATCATGTGGTAGATTGTGTTCTGTTTAAATGCTGAGTACACATTGAGCTCCATCAGGTATGTACAGAATTCCCTAGTTCTTTTAGGATAAGCAATTATCAGATAATGACAGTTAGATATGGGAATGATGAAAGATTCAATTAAATTACTGATGCACTGCAGCATCTCACATCAGATCCTAAATTATATTTCCATTGGCAGTTTGGGTACTGGCTGTGGTGGCATACCATAAACCCAGCACATTATGTCCTGATAACAGCACCATAAAAGAGATTCACTACTACTCTTACCCTCACTATTCACCAGAGTACATTTGTGGCAACCTTCCAAGAAGACTGAAAACTTTTCTGTTTCTTTCCTAGTTTATGATGTTCATTTAAAGATTCTGAAAAATCATTGTTTCATAAATACATAAAATATACAGATATATGGTATGCACAGCTAGCTCCTTCTACACTTACATTTGTATGTGCAGTCCACCAATTTACATTGAGTGCATTTTATTCCTTCTGCCTGTGCCTCTGAAGACCTAGGAGATAACCAATTAAAAGTAATTATATTTTTTTAAAACTTGCTATATATATTGCACTGAATTCTCATATGCTACTTGGGAAAGCAAGAGAAAAATAGGGAATACCCACTTCTTGGTATCTTTTTTCATGACTTCTTACAGTCTAAAGGAACTTGCAATGGAAGTTTCTGAATGACAGTCAGGACTGGAGCACAGTTTGCTGTGGTTGAAGTGGTTTTTATTGCTATTTCAGAAAAAAACCTGATAACCTCACTATCCCCAAAGCATAGGCTTTTGAAGTTTTGAAGGAATATCTAGGGACCTAACTTCTTCCCAAAAGATGTTGACTGCACTTCTCACTGCATTTTTTCATTCAGTTAGGAACCCATCACTTGTCTCAATACACCTTAAAATATGTCCTCCAACAATGTAAAAACTAAAAATTTATAAATACCCACGTATGAAGAGAATTAGCTAGAGATCCATAACATATTTATATAATAAAATAAAAATGTGACTTCTTAACTATCTATATATAGTGCTTGCTCTATTATGTGTTTTGCAGAGAACATGCATTCAATAGGACAAATATTCATCTGGCTGTCCCTATCTCATTTTATTATAAGCTAGAGATGTATAGTATCTCTACAAAAGTACTAAATATTATTTTAAAATAAAATTCTCAAATAATTGCAGGCCAAAAATTAGAGTGCTCGCATTAGTGTGATCTTGGAAGTCTGCAACATGAATAAAAATACAAAAATATAAAAAATTGAGACAGTAAACTCATGTTCCTCTTTTTAAATATTCCCCACTTACTGAAAACATGAAAATGAAGGAATTATATTTTTCAGCTTGAAGATTACTTGTTTTCTTTAATTTGGCATCAGAATAGTTTATATAGCCACAGAAAGAAACTAGAATAATATGTAGAAGCCACTGAATATTTACTTGACACCAAGTAGTGTTTCTGCCAACTCTATCTAGGAATGACTTAGCCAGAGGTCAGAGAGCAATTACTGGCAAACAAAAAGCAATCACAAAAAAACCCCAAATTTTTGAACCCGAAAAGCAAAAACATTTGCATACATTCATCATGACAAATGCAGTGATTAAACAAAATTGCATCTCCATTCTCAGAGATGGGTCTCTGTCCTGATGAAAATACAGAGTAACCCACAGTGAGAGAAAAATCTCACAGAGCTTTTTAGTTGGAACAGCATCAAAATAATTACAACAGCATTAAAATTTGCTTGGAACCACACATATTCCAAGTCCTTAGAATAATCACTAAAAATGGAATAAAAAGAGTCGGCCATTGTGGGGAAAAACAGATTTAGAAGAGGAATCGTGATCTTCTTTTTCATACTGGGGAATACCTCGCGCACCCAGAAGACTGTCCAGTTTTTATGTCTGTAACATTTTGTCAAGTACAAGATACTATTTCACCATGTCAACATCTACATGTGTAAGAGCAGGTGAATGTTTCAGATTAAATTCCAATGAACCTGAGCATCTACAAATACTGGTAGTTGTACTCAGCATAGCTTCATGCTTTGCCTGGAGATTTATGTGTGTCTGGGCATGGACTCCCAATCCTTACAGCAGTATCCTATCGTCTTGAACTGGATTTTACTCTGGACTTCTAAAGCTGTAACAAAAGATAGAAAGTATTCAAAGGTCCCCTTAGAAACAGACTAGTTTTGAAGTTGAAGTCCTGTGAAAAGAAATCTTATTAAAATACCTTAGCTGTAAAAAGATGATTATTAGATAAAAAAGACATTACAGTGGGAATGAGCAGGCTAGTTGCAAGAACCAATTAATAAAACACAGCATATATTACCAGTGGACTGAATTGAATAACACTAGTGATAAAAAATATCACATAAAAGTTTCCATGTTCACAATATTTATGCTGCTGTCTCTAAGCTGGAAAGGGAAAAAAAAAAAAATTATAATTTTCTGGAAGATATTGCAAGGTAATAAGAAAGGAGTAATTCTAATCCTTTCAGCAGAAACAGCCGCTGCCTATCTTGCCATCTGTTTTCATGGAGTGAATGATGACATAGCACTTGCATTGTCCAGGACCTGGAAATGAAAAAAGGAAATCAGAGCTGATTGGTGTCTAGGGTAAAGGGTTTAGCAACCTAAAGTTTAGGACACTGTGGTGTTTAGGGCTGCAATACACTCCTTGGGGCTTGCAGAAACTACAGACATCAAGGTTTATGAAACTATTTTAAGACTAAGAGCTTTTTAAGAAGAGCTCATGATGCTCTGATCTACTGTTGGTGAAAGTTTTGAATTAAGTGCGAGACTGAGCTTGATGATCCCTGGTGGTCCCTTCCTAGCAGCAGTTCTACGATTCTGTGTCAAATTTCATCATATGATTTTATTTGGGTTTCTTAGGTAGTAAGAAAGCTGCTATATTGCTTACTTCATCTGAGTGGAGCAGGAGCCAGCACCATCTTCAAAAGACACTTTTCCATGGGATTTTACTTCTTATTACACTGAAGACTAGCAGCTGTAATAGAACCCTAAATAAGCATTGTTTTTAATTTAGATACCCAGATTTATGTAGAATTCTCCTGATTTACAGTCAGAATCCACCTATCTACTATCAGAGCAGTTTTAAAATTCCTGGATGTCTGGGAGCAGTACTGTCAAGGGACAGGACTACCACTGAAGTGTGCAAAACAGCATTCACTGAGCATCAGTGAACAAACCAGACGTGACAATGTGCAATCCACCTGGCCTCCTGCTACCCACACACACATTACATCTTCACTTTCCCAGCAATTGCTTTTCCAGATGTCTCACAGACCTACAAAACCAGTTTGGAGAAAGAAGGAAGTGCTTTGTTTAATAGTTTTCAAGTAGAGATGGATCTGACCCATATGACACAGAAAAGCCTTCCAAGATTTAAAGAGAATAAGGGACAATTAAAGCTGTTCTGGCATCCCCATCTCTAGACTGCAAGTTCTGCCTCTAACTACCAGGATCCCAAATATTTACCTCAAATGAAAGTGTTTTAAAAAATTTGAAATTTAAACGTGAGGTCTGACATGTGCATACATACTGGATATATGTTTGCATATGTAGTATGGTACAGGCTTTGCAAAAAAAATTCCTAATGATCACTGCAAAATCAGATTAGTACCTCTGGTTTTGTTTCTCTGTGATCATATATATATATTCCATGCCCAAATTAATGCTGTGAACTTTTCTGTCCCCACTTGTCCCCAAATTTTTTAGCCATAGTTTAGACACTGGTATTGTAAAATCATATCCTTCATCTTTATTTCTCCCTGCTTCATCTCAATTGCATCTGGCTTCATCAATCCAGCATATAAAGGAAGGAAAATGTGCCAAATACTGCACATTTGATATCTGAAGTGTACCTATTGACCTTTGACTGGAATGGATATTTTAATCCCACGCTCGAAAATTACCCTTCAAAAGACTTGACTCCAAATTGCCAACATGATATGTCATCTTCTAATCTGATGTGACTGGAATGATAACATTTGCTTTGATGTGCAATGTAATCCACTTTGACTGATCAGATGCAACCTGCCATAACACTGCAAAGGGCAATGAATCATGCTCAGAAATTAAAATTATCTGATTTTTTGGAAATCAGAGTGAAAGTAACCTACCTGTAGTTTACAGATTTGGGGGTTTTTCCAGTGCTTTTTAATCCAACACTGATAACTGTTTTATCTAAATTATTTGTTTTCATCGTCTCTTGAGTCTGACTATAGGTTTTGCTATACCATCTGCATTTTTCAGTCAAGAAATAGCCACTTTTTAAACCACGGCAGAATTTCTAACAAATAGATTTAAATTGTATTAGAATATTCTGCTTGGAAAGAATGCAGTTTGCCGCTTTTAAACTCAAGCAGCTTACAATTGTTGCTTCCATTATCAAGGCAGGAAATACTTCTTTGTGGTCTGAGATGCAGCACCAGGTGCAGGAGAAAGCAGCACCCAGAAGCACAAGAAATCAGCAGCTGTTTATCTTTCCTCTCCTGTGATTTCAGATTAGACCACTTTTGGGGAAGATTTTACAGAACCCAGGATCTCTCTCCCTCATAAAAATTCTTGCAATCTGCAAGGCAAGCCTCACCCACAGAGTCAGGGACAAGTCTTTCTAGTCCTCTGAAAATGACAGAAAACTTTAATTATAAAGCAATGGAGGGATAGGTAAAAGTATGAGCTGGTTACCTGAGTGAAGGAGATGGACCAAACCAAAAAGGATCATCTTTCCCTTTACCAAGGCAGCTGTAATTGATGAGCCTGCGACACACAATTTGCTTAATTATTGAAAATGCTACAGTTTCCTGTAATGACAGATTTGCAGTAAGGTCTGATGATACACAGAGCAGCAGCAGTAATTATTGCTCAAAATGCTTTCAGCAGGGCACTGAACAGAGCAAAGCAATGCTGTGTAAGTATGGGGTTAAAGATGTGATGCACTAATGTGCCCAGTTGTCATATGTATCCACAGAGGTAAGAACTTCAAACAAGAAGAATATTTCCTTCTCTAATGTCTGGACACTTCATGTAAACCCTGTTCTTTCTTTCTTTCTTTTTTTTTTTTTCTTTACCTAAGTCAAATAAGCTATCAAACGTTTTCTTCTTCCTGAGTGAGAAAGAAGTATAAACAATCTGAAATAGAAAATGGCAAGTTTTAAAAATAGATGGCAACTCGAGACTTCTATTTCCATTACAAATTCAAATATTTAAACTTAATTCTTTACTTTCTGGCCGAAGGGCTTTAGTGGAGCTTGTCCTTAGTTTATCCAGGTCCAGTTTGATTCTGCTCCCCTGGGATTAGAAATTCAGGAAGGGGAAATTAAGCACTACTTGAAGGCAATGTTCCTGTTCTTGCAGAGACAAGAAGATATTTAAAAGTATTGAAGATGCTAGTTAGGCTTCTGATGCAATAAGAACTTGCAACAGATTTTCTGATTTGAGGGCATTAAAGGTAGCGATAGTTAGAGAGGAAAAAGAGTTTTCTGGTTTAAACATTTGAATTAAATCCCTGGATATATAAGCAACATTACATTAAAAAAAAAATCAACCCTCATTTGACAAAGATAGTCCCCTGACAGGAAAGTAATTCTGCAGCTTTTTAGGGTTAAGGTTATTATGGTGATGTCAGACCACACCTAGAAAAAATTAATTTTGTCAGCTCACTTTCCACAAATGTAATTACTAAAAATGGTTCTTCTTTTGATTCAAATTTCCAACATGATATGTCATTTTCTAATGTGAGGTGACTAGAATGATAACACATGCTCCCTGATGGGAAACACAGTCTGGTGTGATTGATCAGATTCAAAATGCTATACCACAGCATAGGGCAATGCATTTTACCTGAAAATTTAGCCTAATCTGTTTTTCTGGAAAGCTACAATGAAAGAGAAAACCTGTGTCTCACCTTACTGAATTGCTGAAGATTTTAGGGTTGTATTTTTGCTATCATTTTCTAGGCAGAAGAAGTGGTAGGCACTCATTTACCCACATATCCAAGGAAGAAGTGATGTTCCTTTTTCCTAACTTGTACTGAAAAGCAAATTGCAAATCCTTTTCCTCAGGTGCCCTTTCCACAAAGTCATCCTCACATGTGTATCCTTGCTGGATGACACCCAAGCTGTCTCCCTCCTACAATTCATTCTAATTCATCAATATTTATCCTGACCATGTTGTGCTTGCAATTGCAAGTGCAGTTTTAATGCTATGGTTGTCACCGGACCAAACAGCAAACAGACATTGCAGTTTAACATATGCATATGGAATGAGCATATTCTCACTTCTGTCTTGTACCCAGAATTTTGAACTGACATTTTTGTTACTCCTAATACTATTAGTGTTAATGGAAAAATGCCAAAATGTCAAATCATTTTCTATAAACATGTACTAATACCAGATGTCTAGGAATGGGAATTAAGAAGTTTATTCTGTATTTTTTATTGGATTTCTGACAACTTTACACTTCCATTTATATACATCAGGAATAAAGATATAAAAATCAACCCACAAACTTTGAGCCATTCCCTAAGATCTGGTAAAATTTTGATAAGAACAAGTCTTTTAATTCTCATAGATTTCTTCCCTCTTTTCCACAGAAAGACCTATGCCTTTTCATCTACTCTGTAGTATAGGGGAATGGAGAAAGCAACCAATGCACCTTTTTAATGAAAACTAAGTACTCAGTCCATGCCAAATTTGCATGCTTCCTTCAAAAAATGACCAGGACCTTTAACGAGACCCATTAAAGGCCCTTAAAAGACTATTTTTAAAGACTTTACAGTGGAATTTATCTACAAAATGATGCTAAAAAAAGAACAAATCAGAGAATTGACTGAACAAATAATTTCTGAAATAAAGAAAGTTGAGAAAAAAATAGAAGGGTAAAGAGTTTTAGAGTAAAGAGCCTGGAATAAAATTGAACTAATATTTGCATCAAAGAGAAGAAGGTTCAATTGAAGGAAAGGCAAGAGTGTAAGGTTAATATAAAACCAGATGATTTCTTACACATAGGTTAATGCAATGTTTAGAACAACTCCTTCTTTTTTTAAAACCATAGATAATAAATACAAATTTATTTTTAGAGAAATGGTTTTGAGTTCATGATGATTTGCTGACCTGTGAATTGAGAAAAGGAACTATTCTGAAGAAAAAAAAAATCTTCATTTAAAAGCAGTATTACATTTAGAAATCTATCAATTTAGATAAAGCCACAAAATAGTTGAAGTAGTTTTAATAAAAGAATGAAAAAGTAAAAAAGTTTCAGAACATTCTGTTCCCTTTTTTTATTTGGCCAACAAACAGGTGCATCTTTTAGTTGTTCAAACTTATTTCCAAGTACTGACAAGCAGAAAGATAAAGCAAGGGGCAAAACCCATATAATTGTTCACTTTCTCATGAAATTGCACACATTTCTATTTCAAAAGAATCACTGCCTTCTAATAATTCAAAGGACTGTTGTAACTTCCTGCTCTGTTACTAATTACTTCCCCTTAATGGCAAACTTCATTTATCAATATGTTTTACAGCAGCAATACTACAGAATCTAAAAGAAGAAAGACAAATAAAGACAGAAAGAAGGATAGACTGAGAGAGAATGAAACCCTGAAAACCATATAATAAAAAGGATCATAGCAGAAACAAATGGTGCAAGGTTGCTTTGAGGTTGAATATTCTTCTTTTTCAGAACTGTCAAAAATATCAGGCAGCTTATTAAGCAATACAGTAATATTTTTAATTTTTTGCCTAGTTTGCACGTTATTAATTAGCTATTTTGTGAAGAAAAGTGATGGATTTTTAGATGCTAGTAAAATCTTAGCTGAACTAATGTAAACACAACAAAAGAGATTTGATATCAATACACGTGACTGGAAATATAAGACTCAGTAAAACTCAAATAAGGCACCATGGTGATAGGAACAATTATATGAATCTGTACAGAATGAGGCTTTTCATCCCAGCAGTAAACTCTTGGCAGAAAAGACAGGAAGAATAGGACTTGTCCCTTTTTGAGCTTCTTTATAATCTTCCCACTTCTAAAGGCACAAATCTTTTCAAGAGGAGTTTAAAGGTGAAGCAATAGTAGAATGCTTTACAGTTTTGTCCATCTTATTTTTTCCCAATCATGTTCCAAAACAGGAGTCCATGACTCACAGCAAAATGTTTTCCCTCCTGTTTTGGTCACATACAACAGGATGCACGCACCCTATCCACTCTCTTTTACATCATCAAAACATATTTCCTTACATTTTGGTTATGACATGAAATAATTTCAACCATTCCCGGTGGAGATGGAAGCAGGGGAAAAAGACAAGAGGTACTCTTAGTATTACACAGCTGCAAGAGCTGGCAGGTGGAAGTTTTGTCAGACATGTTTCTGCAAATATGTATTTCACAGAAAAAAAAATGTGGGTTTTGGTACAAATGAAATCTTTTTAAAGTACATCATATTTTTATAATGCTGCTTATTTTAAACTCTTACCATATGCTCTGCAAGTAATGCAGGCATATGGTTCACATAACAATACCATATGTCTGATAATATTTTGCTGTATATTACAGCAACAGCAAACACTTATAATTTGTAGAGGGACTCAATTTAAATTATGTTTTATCTTCATTCTTTATATTTATTAGTACTTCTGAAGACATATGTGAAGAAGGCTATAAATCCCCCAAAGAGTTTAATATTTCAAAATAAACATTCAAGGGGTATTTTATGGCTAAAACCATTCATTCATCACTGAAAAAAGACTACTACCCGTTAGTAAAACATGGCGAAAAATAAAAGAAATCATTTTTTTTTAAATTATAAATAAAAAAACCAAAACTACATACATTTAAATTACAGTGTACTTAACCAACTCCTTCTTTTTAAACACATATTTGCCACTATCTCAATTGAAATGCAGGGTCTGAAGTGTTTGGGTTTTTCTTCCTTTCTTCTCTTTTATGAACTTTAGTTCTTTATTGAATCAACAAGGAAATAAGAGACGATCCAAAAGCAAATATGTATGAGACTCATCTTTCCCTGGACGAGATTGCACATGAAGAGATGAAAGGAGAATAATTCTGTCTCCTTTTTTTGCTTGTGCTATTGTGCATGGATCCTGCTCAGGGTCAAGTACCACCATGTTAGACTTTCCTTCCTTTGGGACACTTAACCCCACATACAAAAGAGAAACTAGGAAGAATGATTTAGAATAAGTCCCTCAACCCAAGCCCGTGGAAGGAGAGAAAATGCAATTTTTAATTTTTTTTTTAATTTGCAGTGACTTACTTTGTAGTGACTTACTTGATGGCTGAACACCATAGAAAGGTGTGGATGAATCTGACCTCATTACAAGTACAGAGAAGTCAGTGACTTTGGATGATGACATGTGGCATGATAAACAATAAGGAAGAATGCCAGCTGTGTCTGGAAGAGACTTTAACCACGGTAAGTACACTGAAGTTCTGTGTTCCAAGCCAGAACTGATGAAGCTTTTGCTGAGAATGTTACTGGCACATCTAGAATGAGATGAAGGAAAAAGAATTAATAAATTGAGAGACAACTAGACTGTCCAATGTCTCAAACAGAGTCAGAAAATTAAAAAGTATCAGAAATCACAAACAGCTCAGTGAGTGACATGGACAGTCATGTGGCTGTCTACAGTCACAGTGACCTGATATATATGAAGTGACTAAGAAGGTAGGATCAAGAATTCCTTTTTTCAGTTTAAGGCGCTTACAAAGCATGCAGAAGAAATGAGTAAATGGATGGTGTTTAAAGAAAAGATGAACTAAAGCTTCCAGAAATCTGAAATTTACTCCCTTCCCTCTGGAGCTCTGGTTACCACTTGTGAGAAGACTTCTCGTAGTCTTCTAATGTGATGATGAAGCTCCCTGCCACTATCTACTGAGCATGCTATTTACAAGTGCCATGTACCAAATGAAAATTATAATCTAACCATGATCTAGAATAAGACTACACTCACATGCAAAACCCCAAGCTTTTGAAACATCAAGAGTGAAGCTGCATATATGTATATATAAAACACCCCAAGCCATTTTAACCATTTCATTTAAATGAACAAATTAAAAAATATACAGATAGGTGGGTAGAGAAAATATATATTGCCTTTTCACAGCTGTTTCCTTTCAGTGAAAACAATTTCAGTCAAAATAATAATAAATTTGATGCCCCACCATCAAAAGATAGAAAATTCCCTCTTTGTATAAAATATACTGCTTATTCTTTGGTTCTTATTCTTTCAACATTTTGCTGAATAAAATCAAAGACATGGAAAGCAAAATGGTTCTTTGATGCTTTGTTTGCTGATGTAATTATCAGCCCATATAACATCCAGGTTTTCAGGCTGATGCTTAAACTAGTAATTGTCCCTAAAACATCAGCATCAGTTTTAACATACAGCTATGCCTGCAGTTTAAGTAACTAGCCAGCTTGATGACTGAAGAGTAATGAACATCTGCTTTTAGATGCTTTTAGACCTCTTTGAGGCCACTGTCTTTTCAGGGGATCTCATAATCAAGATACAAAGAAAGCAGAATTTAGATCTAGTTTCATACTCAAAATACATGGTGAATTTGAGAGGGAATAGGCTTGAAAGCTATGAATTTTATGTGGCAGAGAGCCACATATGTAACATGACTGTTGTGAAATTATGATGTATTCTAGAGTGATAATGCAGAACAACTGTAAGTTATACTCTTTCAGCCAAGTCTTTTAAAAATACTTGTTTACTAAGACCATTATTAAGACAGAAAAACTTTTGCATTAACAGTGTGCTAGTGATGGTTAAGATTTTCTTGAAGTTTGGTTAAGTAAGATGAGGATAAACATGGTTCCTGACCCAGATTACCTCCAGTCTAAGCCAGTGGGTGTCTGTTGTCACTAACCTGCACAGTCCTTGATTTGAATGGATTTAAATGGTAGTCGAGTCTAGTACTTTACTTTCATAGCACTAATACTATCTCAACATTTCTGTCCATAAATGTTTTATTCTCTAAATCTTTGCCAGTTTCAGTTGTGATTTTTTTTACACTGCATCTTGACACTGATGTAGTAATGAAAAGAAAATTTTCTGATTGCAGAAAAGGCAAAGGTGCATTATATGCCACAGGTAATATCACAAGGAAATCATCTAACAAAAAACAAGCCAAGACAAAATCCAGATATCCTAACAGATTTGTTATGTCCATAAGCGAATTAAAACACAGTTCAGAAGTTCACAAAAATATAATGATCAATGCAGTTTTTATGAAGGAAGAGGAAAAACTCCTTTTTTTAAAACTAATTTTAATTTCATACACTATTTGTATGACAAGTAGATTAATAAGTTATGTGATAAATAAATGCACTTCTTTTTTCCCTTCATTTTCTTGAAAGACAGCTTAGTTCTTATTTTTCCCTTTTCTAGATAGTTTTTATTCTTAACCTGAAGTCAAAAGCTCATATCTCTCTCTTAGAGTCATCTCAGTGTTGTGATAACATGGAACAGTTGTTATTTTAGCATTTCTTAGCAATTTCTCTGACCAGGACTTTCTACACAGCTTACATATTAAAGGAAACCGTCAAATTTTCTTCTCTTCTTTAAAGGCTGATTACTTTCAAAAGCCAGCAGGTTTTATGGTCTCTACATAATACTGGATTTACATCCTTTCCACACTGAGGAACATCATTCATGTCAGTATTTGGATCAGCACATATTTTACCCCAAAGAATTGGGTTTAATTAGCTCACTGAAGTAACCTAAGAAATACTGGAAACCTTTATGAGTTCCTTCTCAAAATCCTAAGCAATTTTTCATGTTTAATTTATGTTTGATCTGAAGAATAGCTGAAGGTTTGTGGGTCTTTTCTTGTCAGGACTGAACATGTGACAGATATATATATTCTAAAAAATAGTTCTGAAAAACAAGTTCCTGTGTCAATCATATGGAAAATTTTGTTTTAAACTTACCATAATGAAGAAATGTCCTTGGCTTTCTGAAATACTCATGGAAGTTATAGAAAAGTAACCTAACTTAAAAATATATACCAAAAGTTGTACTAATGTTATAGTGGGTTTTTTTTAGACTATATTGAAAACTGTTGCATAAGCCTACAAAACCTTTGTAGTGCTACATAACACAGTGGAATCAGTCCATTTAGAAAAAGGGCTCTAAAGCACAGTGGAGTGGAATAAATATGTGAGAAAATCTATTTAATTCTTAGCCATCACAATTTTATTTGTCTGCTTGGAAGAGAGATTATATTATTTCTTTGACCTTTTCACTAATGTTATTTTTCTAAGCAACAACACAAAAATTTCTGGTAGAATCCTTATACAGTTTTTTTTTAATTAATTTCATTTCTAAGGAGACCAAGAACTTTAGATCATGTTGTTGAAAGAAGGCTTTGATCTAGAGAGACTGATTAGCCATTGTCTGATTCATTAGCTGTAGCATCTTCGTTCTCATACCCTGCTCCAGCGTAGTAGTAAATCTTCTGAGATTAACTTTTAAATGCTCAGTAATAAGAAATCATCAATCAACAATCTCAAGCTCGTGTTTAGTAATGACACTTGCCATTCTAGTATTAATTTTATATATGTTTTCACAGATAAAGAAAGTACCTGTTGCCTTAAGAGATTTAGCATAACTTTGTTGATCTTCAGTGATAGACCCTGCTTGGTTTTGCATGCATTCATATTGAAAACAGTGTGCAATGGCAGGAGTTGACTAATCATTAAGCTCAGGATTTAATGTAGCAATAGTAGATGGAAGCTTTCTCTAAAGATGCAATTTTAAAAGCCAGATAATCAATTCAAAGTAGAACACTCTGCTTGCTGTTCAGGTTCCTGCTGCCTTAGTGTCTCCAACAGAGTTCAAGGGCAACTGTGTTCATGTGTGATGATCTACGTTGAAGCTGCTCGGCCTTGAACCAAACGTCCAGGAGAAATGGAAATAGTTTGCTACAAACATGGAAAGCTGGTGATATAATTCCAGGGATATCTCATAACAAGGTGTGTGATTAGATCAGTTTTTTGTTGATGTATTTTCTATAGCTTCAGTAGAAGTTCCTGTCTTTTAGTTTGTAATACCAAAAGTTTATGAGCTTCAAGCTGAAGTCTGTGCACAATCATACCTTTTTGTTGCATCAAGTGATTTTTCTGTTGCTCATGAGCTCCATATTCTCTGAGGTTGCTGACTGTCATTCATAAGAAAAGTAATTAGATTTCATTTCACCAAAGAGTTTCCACAATTCTGCAGAGGAACCTTTTAACTCATGCAGAAGAACAATTTTTGTGTATGATAGAACAGCGATGACATCAACATCATGGACTCCAGATTCTGGCTACTGCCCTTTACATTCTTATTTTCCCCTCAGAAGTAAATGCTGTAGTCACTTTTTAGAAAGATTTACACCCCTATCTTCTTAACATTTCCTAAGTGCCTGTAAAGGATAAAATTGAGGTATGGGAAAGTTTAGCACATAGGTATGCTGAACTTACTTATCCATATGGGAACATACCTTGTAAGATGTGTCAGCTTCACTGATGTATCTGCTGATATCTGTACAATTACTATGAAAGGAATTCTACATTTTTAAAAATACATAAGTGCTACAAATGTTCATGCACATTCATCTTTCCTGGTTTTGCTTTTTGCTCTATTTATTTTTTCAATAATTCAGTTGATGTTACTGCAAAATGTGACTTAAAGGAAGATTTATGGTTTTAAACTATTGTGATATGTTGACCTTGACTGGCTGCCAGATATCCATCCAGCTGCTTTCTCATTACCTTCCATCCCCTCCCAGACAGGATTGTAAAGCTTATGGGTTTACTTACCAGTTATGATCAGAGGCAAAAGAGAAATTTGGGTAAAATTATTTCAATGTATTGCAAATTTAAAATAGAGCAGGAAGGAAGAGGCTCTGTCCAGCCACTATTCTCTATTCTCTTAAGCCTCTTTTTTCCTAAAATTCATCTCTAAATAACCTTCACTGTGGGTTCTCCATGGGCTGCAGCTTCCTTCAGGACACATCCACCTATTCCATCGGGGGCTCCCCAGAGTGGATAATTGCTCCACTGGTGTCAGCCATGGGCTGCAGCAGAACAATTGCTTCTCCAGAATCTGCACAGGCTGCAGGGGATTCTTCACTCTCTCACATGGAGCACATCCTCTCGCTTCCTCTTCACTGACCTGGATGTCTGCACAGTCATTCCTCTATCATTTTTTTCTCTCTGTCTGTCACAGCTGCTGCCTGGTGTATTTTACCCTTTCTAAAACATGCTGCCAGAGAGGTGCCTCCAGTTGCTGAGAGCCTCAGCAGTGCCCTGGTGTGGGTTTGTTTTGGAGCAGGAAGGAAGAGGCTCTGTCCAGCCATTGGTGTCTTCTCACAGGGTCTGTGAGACCTCTGCAGCCCTCCCTCGGTACAAACTCCTGCCATGTAACACTGGTATGAGTATTTTTGGTTTTCACAGAAATTTCAAAATAATATAACAAAGCAATCAATCTCAAAACAATCATTTCAATTACCCAGGGAGCCAAAATATATTCAGATATATGAGCAATGTACTGACAATTGACCTGTTTTTTCTCTATTCTCTTAAGCCTCTTTTTTCCTTCATTAACAAATTTATAATTTACTCAATTTCAATAGAAAATTAAAATATTCTTTGTTTTTCATAATAATTCTATTAAATGCAGATTTTTAGTTTAAAATCAGGTTTATCATTTAGAAATATTGGCATTCGATTATTTTAGTGCCAATTGAATCACCTTGCTTGATGATGGTTCAAAAGTGTATTGCTGCTTATAAGACCGATTATTTATACTCTCTTAAAACATTATTTATACACATTTATCAATGGTAAATTAAGAAATAAGTAATTTCCTATAATATAACCAATTGATATCTACAGGAGTTTAGTGATAAATTAATTTACAAAATTATGCTTTGATTCCTGTTCATTATTATAAAAATGAAGCTCTGTATCAGCACTGGCAAAATATGAATTATTTGCTGAAATTTTGGTCAGAATTTTATTGCCTTCTGAAATATAAACCAGCAAGATAAGTATCATGCTGACATTTTTCAGTCAGTTAAAAAATATGCTTCCTAAGCCAAAAGGAATTTTAAAGGCAATACAACTGGAAAATCAAGAATTCAAAAAGCTATATTTTTCATACTTAGCTTTTATACGTAAGTCCTTTTGAGGGAACTATTTTATCTACTGCAATCTGTAGAATTTGGAGCTGCTCCTCAGTTAAGTTCGTAACAAATTTTGCATGTGACTCATCCTCTAAATTCCAAAAATAAATCTTCCTTTTTCCTGCAATTTTGCATAATTGGTCTCTGATAAGAGCAAAAGAATTATGAAACTATTTGATATGCGTTAAGGCAGCTGTCTGAGACATATGTGGTTTCAAAAAGTTACTCATATTTCACTTTTTGAAAGTAGCGCATCTTTCTCATGACATATTTTAAAAAGAAGGCTGAGCCTGGAAGCTCAGAAGTTGCTCTATTTAAAAAAAACTTATGTAAAACTGGGTACTGATACACTGTGTGTTGAAAAAGAGAGAAAGATTTTAATGCACAAGTTTTGGACCAAGCCATGTCTAAATAAGTTTGTACTGAATTATGTCTGATTCTCAAATATAAAGGTAAGGTGTGCTCCATCATCAGAAAAGTTATTGTAAAAAATGTGACTGCCAAAAGAAAGATTTCCATCTGGATAGAAACAGAGACTTCCACAAATAAATTCCAGTACCAGATCACAATAAAACCCATCCTTTCTTAAAGGGTTATGATATTACAGTGGGGGGAAATGCTTCATTTTGAAATTGCATTTTTCTCATATAGCTTTTTCAATTTAATTTAAATTGTTAAAAAAGAACAATACCATCAAATGTTTTGTTCCCTTGGATCCATTACATGTATTTATTCACTGTTGTGTCATCAAACCAAAAAAAATCAATCTTTTGCACAGCTCTAGTTAATATAATGTGCCTGCCCTGACCTTCCAAGAAAGCTGTGCATAAACAGGAAATGCAAATTCAATTTATAACCACAATGATGAGATGAAAGAAGGCAATTCTTTAAAATGAACCTAAATAATTTTCCCTTGACCT
This sequence comes from Sturnus vulgaris, assembly GCF_052056855.1. Lineage (NCBI taxonomy): Eukaryota > Metazoa > Chordata > Aves > Passeriformes > Sturnidae > Sturnus > Sturnus vulgaris. The sequence continues at coordinate 34,052,617 of NC_142246.1, read as the reverse complement.
CTCCCCACACTTCATACAACAAAAAGAGATAAAAAGCTACTTGTTTGATTGCTTCTTGCTGAACTGAATTTGGATACAAAAGCAATCACTAAAAGGCTGGTCCTCCATTTCAGCATTTATGTAGTATTTGAATGGAAATACACCTGACTTTTCAGCATTTTATACATTTGAAGCATTGACAAGTTTATGTTATAAAAGGCATATTATTAAAGATTCCCAGAAACAACTGGATTTTTCTTAAAATTTTTGCCTTTCCTGCACAGATCTTATGACTTAGAGAGACTATACAATATATCAAATAAAACACATGATGACAGATAAACTGCACTGTAAGATTTTGGGGGGTTCCGGGGATTTGTAATAAGAAGTTAGGCAATGCCAGACATGCATAAAACCTTGCATGAACATGTACATCTCATATTTGTCACTGTACACTCTTTAGCCTCCTGATCACATAATAGTGTTTTAAGATTCCTCTTTCTTTTCGTGCATAGGATGAATAGCTCTAATTTAATAGAATTTAATTATATCCTTTGTTTCTTTTAGCTTTTTGTAGTGTCTCTAGTCATTTAATGGAGTCAGTTGAAACTCATAAGACAGATTTATTAATTTCTACAATAACTTTTCTGTTCCAATCAGTAAAACATTACTAGAACTCTTCACAAAATAATTCAATTGAATTTATGTTCAGAGTGGTCTTATGACATAAATATTATTTAGTCCATTTTATAGAAGCAGCAATGAGTTGTAGGGACATTTTGTAGCCAGAAAAACGTATCTTGATGCCCAGCCATTAGAACCCAATTTTCCAGTACAGATTCCATGTTATGTTCAAATTGCAGCTACTGCACCATGGAGGCTTAAGTATATATACATATATGTGTGTGTGTGTGTGTGTGTGTGTGTGTGGCTGTAGAGTACTCAGAAAATGAGAAGGATATGAAATGAAAAATCACTTTGTTACATGATGTTAGCTTTCACTTTTATCACAGTAGAATCTAGCAGAAGTCAGTAACAGCAATAAGCCCAGCTGCAATCTGTAGCTTGTATTTTTCTTTACCCATAGATTCCTAAAAAGTAAAAACTCATCCCATTGCAATGGCATCTGAATCTTAGTAAGTTTTCATGCTCCTTAGACTCTTTCCAAACTTATCCTGATTATGTTTAGAGACAAAATGTGGGATAGCTCATTTTAGCCATTTGTGCTTCTCCTATCCAGATTATTAATTATATTTATTATCATCTGTTATCTTCGCCAAAATCCTGAATATAAAGAGGCTGTTTTGCCAGTGGTTTTTATAATAGTTGTGACTGACAAAGTTAGTATTCAGAAAGAATTTTCCTCTGCTCTTGTAAGGAAAGCAAGCTCTAATCATCATAGAACCAGAGTCATAAAATGGTTTGGATTGGAAGAGACTTTAAAGATCATCTAGTTCCATCCCCCTGCCAAAACCCTGTCCCTGCTAAAGTGGCACCTTTTCACTCTATTCTTTCCAATTACAATGCTGCTGTCTCTTTTATCCGTGTTTGCTGACTTCTGTTTCTTTCTATGCGTTCTACTTACACATTTCCAGGCCCCCAACCAAGATGTTCATCCCATGTCCACCATCAGCAGAACATCAACTCTTTTCTCCAGAACTACATGTCCTGCTTTCAACATATTCCCCACTTTCCATGATCACAGGTTCTCCCTTTCAGTTTTTGTAGACTCAGTACTTCTCTTCCCTTTTGCTTAATTGTTCTATTACTCCAGTATTACCAATTCCCATTTCCAGTTACCCCAGTGTCTGTAAGGCAGCTGTTTGAGACACATGTGGTTTCAAAAAGTAGCTCATATTTCACTTATGATTCTGACTATCTCATTTTGATATTTCTATTCTGGTTCCTCACCCAGTCAAGAAATAACCAGTGCTGTTCAGCATTGAGCCTGGTGCCTTTTCTAGCATCAGTCTGAGGCAAGCTTAGCAGAAAAGAAAACAACTCCTCTGGAAACTCTCAAGTTTCCTACATCAAATTCAACTTCCAAAAGATTTCACTGTGACATACATATTACATACTGTAATAGTTTGACAATTTTTAAGTTCAAAGCATGATTTTTTGGGGTTTTTTTTGTTTTTTTTTTTTTTTTTAAGTGTTGGACAGTCAACAGTTTATTATTGGTATCATTTTCTTGGAAGGAACTAAACTACCTTGGCGAGCAAAATCCAAATAATTTCACTTTGAAACAGATATTCAGCACAAGAAATTTCAATCCGATTCTTAGCTTGGCAAATTCTTAAGTGCCTGAACACAAAATCTTGTAGTAGGTGGCACTGGATCCTTAACGACTTACAGTCTTACAATGTATGAGGGAAATAGTCTCTTCTTCTCTGATTTAATTTGCTTCTCCTCTAACTCTGTGGTTATTCTTAAGTGCTTAGAGAAAATGTTGAAGATATACTGATACATATGTTAAATTATGAAGGGTTTTTTTTCCCCCATTTTCAACATAGTTTTCTTATGGGCATAGATTCTACTGGGCAGCCCATGCAAAGAAACTTAGACTTCACCTACAGAAACAGAATTTGACAAATATTTCCAAATGATGGTAAGTTTTCCTTTTATTCATATTGGGACATGGAAATATGATTTCTCCTTTTTTTCTTTCTACTGCTTCTTGTTAAAAATCCTTGCTACAACTGTTCAAATTGATAAATACATGTAACAGTGGCAAGTAAAAATCTGATGCTCTCCACTTTTCTATAACATTGTCGAGGTGGTGAAACGAACTTAGATTTGTATCTCTAGTATAAGTGAGAAGTATCTCTTATATATATATATACACAGTTTTTGAATGTTCAGATAATTCTTATTGTTTACACTCCTGTTCCTAAATCCACAGTTGTTATTCAGAGTCTGTTTATTACTCATGGTACAGTCACATACCATATACCATAAACATTCAGGAGAGGAAAGATTGTGAGCATGCTTGGGTATAGATAGTCCCTTACTCTCCTGCAGCTAAAGAATCTCTCTGCAACTCAGACATCTTCACCTCCAAAACGCTTTATACCTGTTGCTGTTCCAAAGCATCTGGGCAGAAAATTTTATTTGAGCATAAGACTGGATGTGACAAAGTCTAGAACAGTCTAATAAGAATAACATCAGTTTCAGACAAGAAAATATGATTGCTTTTTGACAAAGTCCGAAATAGACTTCTCTTCTCTTGACCTTACCTACAGTATAAAATAATCAAAAATATATTTCTGTCATCACACACCTATTACAAAAAGCACAAACTCCTCATGGAATCTTAGCCTATGTCTTTTATAAGATTCACCTTTTAAATATGTCATGGAAATAGAAACGAAAAGAACTTCTGCAAATTAATAAGAATCGAGAGATCTTCCCAACAGTGGTGATAGTAAACCCTTGAAGCTGTCCTCAGGAGCAAAATAATTGCCTTCACTTCAAGCTGAAGAAGTAATGGTCAGAGAAAATCTAAATCTCTGCAGACTATACTTGATTATGTTAAAACAAAACAGTGACATACTTGGCAAACTGTTTGTTAAAACCCTAGAAAGGAAGATGGCTTATTTAATTCAAGTATTTGATGAAAAGGCAGAATAATGAAATTGTAAATGTTATGAGCTACTGTTTAGAAAAATAGAAGCATTGTCTGAGCTGAGAAAATATCAGTTTACAAAAATAAGAGCACATGTTTTAAGATTAAAACATATGCAAATTAAATAGAAATTGGCATCATTATTATATATAAAATAACAGGAGTTTAAAAAATAGCTGAAAGGTACTAATGGCAGAACTACATTGCTGATATTTTTTAATTGGACTAATCTTATTAACAAGTATTTGGATATGTCCATAGTATCCTTAGAATCAAATTAATCCACAGGTGTTATTAAATCTTTTAGGAAACCCAAGATGCCTGAGTTTGATTCAGCTTGTGGTGCCAGTTTTGATGAACACTCTGTGGAAAGGTACATTTTGGAAATATATGCCCTAAACCTAGTGATTGTACACACATTCTGTGTACCAGAAAAGACTGCTGACAAAATAATTCCAGTGCTCTTACAAGATCTTCTGAAGCCTGACTTCAACAAGTCATATCTTCAAACAGACTCTGTGACTGTGACAGCCATACATGTGTTGCAGAATCTCAAGATAAGTATTCTCACCACATGCATAAGTTTATCTGTTTTAACTTTATCTCAAATTTACAATTATAAGAAAAAATTTCACTGAAAAATGAATTTCAGTTATCTCTTCGATGTTCTATTTCCCCCTCATTCCCATGTGTACAGTACTCTGAGCACAGTCTTTAAAGAGAGCTGTATATTGTTAATTATTTAGAGGTGTCCATAAAGCAAAATCTGATTTAAGCATGGTTAAATAACCATAACTGTCAAACAGAGAACTATCAGTTAGAAACTTAACTTTGATTCAAGAAGATGAAATTTTTCAGTGTCAAAATAAAATGAAGTTTGATGGGTCCTTATGTAGCAAAGACAAATTTTGAAAATTTTTCTAGAAAATAAATTAATAACACAATTTACTTAATTGCAATAAAAAATGGTAATTAAGGTGATTGTACCAGTATAAACAATATCATCAGTGTGTTGATAGCAGTGGTAATTTGCTGGAGTTATTTCAGACTTCTGGGTGATACACATGATTACATCTGTAATGGGAAGGTGCAGTATTTATTACTGTATGAACCTAATTATTAAACTTAAATGCTACCACTTTCCTGAATACTTTTAAATTGATTTTTTTGGCTTAAAAATAAACTCGTTCTCTATTTTTTTCTAGAAGTTTTGTATACAATTCACTGATAAAAATTAGTTTGGTTTAACTACTTTATAGAAAATAAGCAGCCTGTTTTGAGAGTAGCAATAATTAAAAGAAGCAATAGACAAAGAGAGGGGAATACAAATATCTGCTGGGCTCATGCAGACAAGAAATTCTCTGTAAGTCCCCAGCCAAGTTAGACACAGATAGCAATGAATGTGAAAGTGAAAACAATCTTGACCTGGTAGATAAAGAGGCAAGCAGCTCTTTCAAGTGAAAGGTTCTTCATCAGGCCAATGTCAGCTGGAACAGGAAGAGAATCCATCAACTCTGAACCTCAAGAACGAGATTGAGAAAAGCAGGTTTTGTTTGTTCAATTATACTCACCACTGGACTCCTTTAGGATTTCTTTTGTACTGCTGGAAATGTTGAAGGCTATATTGACCTTCATAGTATAAGGCTTTGTCTAAAAATTAGGACCGTCAAAGGACCCACTTGATTATTTGTTTTTAGAAATATAGGTTTGGAGAAATCATTCAGGGAGACCTGTGGTTGCATTTGGTGGCTGACATAGTGTGAATAGCAATGACTGCTTACAGAGAGAGGTGCACTGGGGTCTGCATTTCCTGGAAATTATTAGACGTTTTGTCATATCTAGCAGTTTTCTATGCAGAAGTCCCTTAGATTCAGGATGCCTTCTCAGGTCCAGAAATGAGCTACTGAAATTATCATACACCCTCTGTAGATATTTATCTAGCACAGAACTAGGCTGGGGAAAACTTACCTGCGAGATCTGAACATCACAAAAGCATACTAATTGTTTAAGTATGGGAAAACAGACTCTAACCACTTGCCCTGCTCATCTTTCTGCACTCTGAAATTTCATCCTAGGCTGGAAATTGGTGTAAGTAGTAGTTGGAAAGTCTATCATTCAGTAAGTTAAAATATATATATATAAAGCTGAATTGTACACAAGATTACTACAAATGAGTAGAGAGGCAGAAAGAGTGTGAAAAAAGGTCTCATAAAGAAAAGTTTTACACTGAAAATGTGCATGATGCAATTTGTCCTAAAGGAGTATATACTGCATTTTCTAATCTCTCAAGCAAAAATAACTCTAACATTTTTTCATGTGACTGAACTTTGTTTTTTCTGTCATGGTACTAATCCAAAGGTTATGAAAAAGTTATGAAGACATGTGGACACCTTTTTCTTTATTTTAAAAAGAGGTAAGTAATCCATTATTGCATAGCACAACTAGAAATGGATCCCAACTAGAAATGGATCCTACAGAAAGGGTCACCTAGAGCAGGTGACACAGGAGGGCATCCAGCATGGTTTTGAATGTCTCCAGAGAGGGGAAACTCCAAGACCTCCCTGGTCAGCCTGTTCCAGTGGTCTGCCAACCTCAATGCAAAGAAGTTCTTCCTCTTGTTGAGGTGAAAATTCTTGTGTTTTAGTTTATGGCCACTGCTCTTTGTGCTGTCCCTGGGCACCACTCAAAAGAATTTGGCACCATCCTCTTGGCATCCCCTTTGAGATATTTATGTTCATTAAGACCCCCTTCCAGTCTTCTGTTCTCTAGACTAAAGAGGCTCAGTTCCCAGGGATCTAATCATAACATAGTTGCTAATATTGCTAACAGACTCCTAATATTCTTTGCTGGACCTTTGGCACTAATCCCTTGTGTTCTTTGCCATGAGGAGCTCAGAACTGGACACAAAGTAAAGACACTAACATTCAAGAACCAGCAAGAGCCAAAAAACAACTGTGTTTACAAAATTTATTGAAAGCTTTTCTTACATCTAGTAGAAAAAAGATAATAAATTCATCACTGTCATTACTCACTATTTCCCTTATTAAAAAATTCTGGCATGTTGCTATTTTAAAATAGTTTTTTAAATTCCTTTATTAGTTAAGTTTAACTTTTGAGATTTGTGGGCTCAAAGGAACTGTCATGAATCTTCTTATATTTGGCAGACAAAATTTGCTTAATAAGTTTTGCTTTATCTATATGTGAGAGTAAGTTGTCATCATGTTCTCATTAGGTACATTTATACATTGTAGAGAAAATTCAGAGGATATAAAATTAGTGTAAATGTTTATTTTCAAGGACAGCTTGCTTAGCAATGCCCATAAATAAATAATCTACAACTTAACCCTGGATAACTAGCATTTGTAGTTTATTTGGAAATGGTGCTCTCAAATATTGCTTGTGTAATATTAAAGGGAAATGTTTTCTTGTTATTTCCTTTTCTCTTTTTTATATAACTATATATATGTATAACTATATATAGAGAGTTTTAACCATTTTATATTTCAACAATACAATCCATAATCTCCAGTTCCTTTGCAATATCAGATGCAAAGAAATTGTCCACTATGTGTACTCCATATATAAGAAAAAAGGCTGTGTGGATATGCAGTGAGGGAACTACACTGAATTTTGAATAGGAGCTGTATTACAGAGTTTGATAGTACGAAGTCTGAGTAATGAGACTGAGATATGCTGAGGCAAGTGACTACCAGTAGGTAACTTTGTCATCATGCAGTGGTTAGATACTGGTTAGCCGTAGTGTATTCTGGACAAGAAACAGATTTATCAAAGAAATGAGTATGCCTTCCTCGTCAGAGCTTGCCATCGGAGCCCTACTGAGAGCACTCTCAATATGATATCAGGAAGTTATGCATTTCTGGCTGCCGTGCAGTGAGTGACTCAGCTCATGCAGGCTTCGAAGCACATTGCAATGATGTATAGTGACAAAGAAAAAGGTATGTCTATTTATGGTCTTTCCCATTCCATCCCATGGTGATTGGCAACATCATATGATTGTAAGAGACGTGATCCACTTTAGGAGGAAAAGGACGAGTGCCCATCTGGGACAGGCCAACTTTGGATGTACAGACTGGGGAATGAGAGACTGGAGAGCAGCACTGTGGAGAAGGATCTGGTGGTCCTGGTCAGTGGTGGGCTGAATATGAGTCCATGGTGTGCCTTGGTAGCCAAAAGTGCCAACCATGTCCTGGATGCATGAGGCACAGCATTGCCAGCTGGGCAAGTGAGGCGATTGTCCCACTCTGCTTGGCACGGGGGCTGCCTTGTCTTGAAAATTGTGTGCAGCTTTGTGTCCACAATATAAGAATGATCCAAGGCCATTAGAGTGTCCAAAGGTGGGCTATGAAGACGGTGAAGGTCCTTGAGGGGAAGCTGCATGAGGAGCAATTGAGGCCACTTGTTCTGTTCAGCCTGGAGGAGACTGAGGGAGACCTCAGAGCAGCTGAGTTCCCCTCACAGTTTCCTGGTGAGAGGAAGAGGAGGGGCAGGCACTGATCTCTTCCCTGTGCTGACAGTGACAGGACCCGAGGGAATGGCCTGGAGCTGTGTCAGGGGAGGTTTAGGTTGGATATTAGGAATAGGTTCTTCACCCAGAGGGGAGCTGAATGCTGGAACAGGTTCCCCAGGAAAGTGGTGATGGCACCAAGCTTGAAAGATTTCAGTGAGTTTTGGACAATGTTGTCAGGCACGTGGTATTTTGGGGTGGCCTGTGCAGGGCCAGAAGTTGGACTCAGGTGATCCTTCTGATTCAGGATATTCTATGATTCTACTCAAAGTGCCATTAGTACCAGGAAAGAATGGTACTGTTTTGTATTTTTTGTCCTATTAAATATCTGTAAAAATATACATATATAAGAAATCCAGTTCGTGTCATAATGTATTTAATATGTTTTATACTTGTATCTCATTCAGCATGGACAAGCAGGCTGACACTATACTTAAATGAACCAATTCAAAAGTATAAGTACAAATTTTCTTCATCTGATTATACACTGTATTTTCTTCCTCTTTGAATCAATGTCCATTTCATTTGTTCTTTCATACTTTTCAATAGTATATTCAAATACTCAATTATCAACTTCATGTGTAAATATGATGACAAATCAGCTCCCAGAGTTTCTTCTTGGTGTCAATTCAGTATTTAAACAGTCTCCTGTGTGTCCTAAAAACAAACAAACAAACAAACAAACAAACAAACAAATATCTGTATTTAAATTTTCTTTGTTTCTGAAAGGGGTTAACCTTACCATCTTTTTAAATTTAAATTAGGCTTTTAGGGGTATTTCATGATGAAAATGGTTTTAGCAGATATCAAGGAATATTCTTATCTCACAGAACTGCAGAAATGCTGCCTCCTATAGAAGCAGACACCTGGAGAAAAAAGTGAGGAAATTCTAGAGACATCCCAATGAGAGCAATCTGCTATGTTAATGCAGATGTGTGTAAAGATAGATATTTGTCAGCTTCTTGTAGACTGATCTGTGTTATCTTGCCTGGATCCAGAGCCTTTGGTCCTCCTTTGCATGCTGCCTTTGTTACATGTATCAATCATTGTTACACACGCTTTCTCTGTAAGAAAATTTCACACATTATTCCAAGCACAAATAACATGACAAATACTATCATCGACAAATGCTGCTACAGGAAAATATTTTCACAGATTTAAAAACAGGAGAGGTGCTGTAATGGACAACTAAGAAAAAAATAAATATATATTAACAGGAAAAGGAATGAATCTTTTTACAAGAAAATAAAGCATTCATAATGGCTTCCCTAAACATATTCCCCCTTACAAGGATCAAGTTATATCCTAAGCTGCATTTACACAGTCATCAGAGACCTGCAAAGTTATGTTCCATACTATTGAAAAGGCTTTTTTTCTTTTATTTTTTCAAATGAGGACTTTAAAAACAGTGGTATTTCTGAAAAAGGAGAACAGCTCAAAACAAGCATATTCATAAGGAAGGATACATTAATCATTTTTCTTAGTACAATTGTCACTCTATAGGAAAAGCAACATGCATGACATAATCCTGCCTTTTTTTATTACAGACAAATTCCCTGTTAAAAATAATCACAGTTTCATTAAATAATAGTTTCCATCTGTGGAGAGAGATTGATATTTCTGTAAGAAAAAAAAATCAACATGTATTTCAATCATGTAGACTACTGACATACAACCATCTTTAGATAGAAAGGTATAGCGAATAAGAGAGTTTCATTGTAGTCGTATCCCAGTTTTTGTCTTTTTCTAAGGCACTGAAATGTAAATAAAAACTTCTCATTTAAATTAGAACTGCTGCCTCCTCCTCCTCCCCCTTATTTCTTCTTTTCAATGTTCAATTTTGACTGCAATGCTCTAAGAGAAGCACTTAAACTAATTGCAATTTTTGCTTTTGCTTCACCCTCCCTTTTCACTTCACCACTTTGTGCCTTCACATAAAGGAAAGGTGACCAACTTTCTCTGAAGGTGATACTAATGCAGTTCAATAAACAGCAGAGAGAACAGGGTGACCTGAAATGGAACAAGCCATATCAGAAAGGCATTTCATTTTTTTCTATTATGAAAATGAGATTCTCCCTTAAGTGTGGTTATTGAGGTGCAGAAACATAATGTAAAGTAACATAGACTTAAGCAAGATGACCTCATTCATCATCCTGGGGTCAGCTAAAGATGTTGGAAGCATTCTGAGCACTGGTTAAAGGAAAAAATCAGGGAAAAAAAATTCTTATTCTCTTTGGGATTGACCCTTGAAACTACAGCATACTGCTGAAGGAAGAACAGAGCCTTTACATTAGCCTTCAGCATTAAGCATTTGCACAGCACCTGCACAGAGAGCCAGTTGTAGCTTGAAGAAATGTTTCACCAAGTTCAGCAGTAGGGAGTGAAACTCTACACATGCTCTGATCTCATAATTGGTAAGAAGGAGGAAAAATGGACATCACAGCAGGCAGAAAAGGTGTTTCACAGGGCTTAAGATAAGAGTCATGAATTTTGACTGGAGCACAGCTGCTTGGCTGCAATGTCCCTTATGCAAACAATTCAAATAGCCAGTATTTTTAGGAGTTTAGTTACTCCTCCAGCTAGCCAAAATTATTCAAATGTGCTTAAGAACTGTGTTTACAAGGAATTGATGAGGGGGCAGACAAGACACCAGCCGCTAACACAGAAATGTGCCTACGGGTTCAGAGCAAACAGTGCCTCTCACAACTGCTCCATGCCTCTGACCATATGGTGTTCATCTGTTCATCTCCCCAACCATTCATTTGGACTAGGATGTTGAACTGTGCCAAATAAGCTTCCCAGGGAGTTTTCTCACAAAGATATGGGGGAGGAGGGTTTTGTTATCTGAGCTGAGCCAATCCAACCTCTCCCCTCCAGGCCTTTATGAATAAAAGCAAGATGGAAAACTTGCAAACACCCTGCATCAGCCACCATCTCTACTGGCCCAATCCCTAACCCAACAGTTGTCTTCTAAAGTCCCTATAATTTCCTTCTTAAAGCTATTGTTTAATTGCCCAGCCCCTGAGTGCCTATTTCTGTCAAGAAATTTCAAACTATACAGACTTCCCAGTCTTGTCTATTCCTGGAAAACCTGTTGATCTAGGACAGTCACTTCATGTTTTCCCTTCATTTTATCGAACTAGACAGAGTTCTGTAGTTTTGAATTTGTACTCAGACAAAGATATCATTTCTAACAATAGTTCATTGTCAATTCTTTCTGGAAAGTTTCCAGATGTTGCTTTAATTCATTTTGTGGAGTCTCCTGGCTCAGTTTGAAGTCTTGTTTTAATTCCTTTTGGTCCTATATCAATTCCTCTTGGCTATTTTTATACCTATGAGCATCTCCATTATTTATTGCATATTGATTCGACAGCCATATGAACACACAATATGCTTTTCTGCTAACACCAGTTTCAGTGCTTCCTGTCCCAAGAAACTAAGTATTTTTGATCTAATGGATTGTCTTTCTTAGCTGGGAAAATTGATTCTGTTAGTGAAATATGTCTTTGATGAAGTTAATGTCAAACTAAGAGTGAAAAGAGTTTTGCTACCTAAACAATAACGGCAGAAAAAACACGTATTCCCTGAATCTAAAGATAACTCTTTTTCTCTTAGTCCAGTATCCAAAGAATACTCCTTATTTTTACCTCTTTCCTCTCTCTTAAGCCCCAAATCTGACAGGGACAGCTTGGGAAAAGAGGGATGCTGGCCCCCGAGCAGCCTGCTGATTCCCCAGCTGATGGCTCCCCGGGGTCTTTCTTCAGGCACTGGCTGCTGGTCCAGAATCCAGAAAAATGGATTTTAAATGCTCCCGCCTGTGTTGAGACAAAGATATGTTCTTTGTTTAATGACTTGAGTTCTAATTTTCAGTAGGACCTAGAGTAATGCAACTTCTTTGTTTTGGGCCTTTGTACTTCACTATCTTACCTTTTTTACATAATTTTATTGTCTGAGGAGTAAAAATAATTACTTCTGTAGAAGTAATACATTGTTTTTTTCCTCACAGCTTGCCTTCATACGTATCTTACTCTGAAAAGTTTATTGCTATTATAGTTGTCAATATACTTATTATTTGAATAGAAATTTACTAGCAGCAAAGTACCACATCCTGGTTTGTCTTTTATCACATTCAGCTGAAGATATTAGTGGAGAAAATGAATTCCTAATCATCTTGGAGATAAATGATATAGAAATTCTGATTTTCTTGTTACAGTGTGTGCAACTTCAATACTCTTAATATCATACTTTATTCAGAAAAGTCTTTTTAGTAATATGAATCAGGAGACTGTAATAAATCTGACAGCCTCATATATAAAAAAATTTCTTCATAACAACAAAGAAAGGAAAAAAAAGGGAAAAAAAATAATTGGCATAATGATGATCACAAAACGTGTTCTGATTTTCACTCAGTTGCAGCTTTGCAAGGAATAATATAGAATCAGCTTTAAAACTCCCAGCTTCAAATGGTGGGGGCTGTGTTTTTCTTTCAAGCACAAGTAGCACTTAAAACACCTGGAATAGTATAACCTTTGATTCTATTTACAAACTTTCACCACCCTGATTTCATTGCCTTTCACTGACTTGCAGTTGATAGAATAAACACATTAAAAATATGAGTAAGCTCATGATTATTTTCTATTACCTTACACTATAGAGGCTGATGAACTCCCACAATCAAGGACAGAGTTCTCTAGGATAAAAACATTTAAGGTACATAAGAAAACCACCTCTTTTTGAAATTTTGAATAGAAGCATCTTACACAGCTTTTGTTGAACATTCTTTACAACAAAGAAAATTATTTTTGATCCAAGAAGTTCTGCATTAATCTCATGTCATTTGGCTTTAGGGTCTTATCAATAAAGAAAGTTTCTTTTTATTCTTTGCCAGAGTATGAAAAGGTTAAGAGAAGTACCATCTCTCCAGACTTTCACTGCTGCACTGCTTTCAATAACAAAGCCTTCACATCTCTGTTTCTCTCCTTTTTTCTAACATATATCTAGTACCACATAGCAATAGGCAAACTTGATGAGGGAAGCCAAACGTGAAAAACCAGGACTTCTAGATTTGTCCTGTGTCTTTTGTGTTTCCCTTTCTCCCACAGTGCCCCTGTGCAGTCCCATGGCTTGCCACCACCCAGCTCTAATGTCCACTGCTCTTGTGTGGGCCTCTTGTCAACACAGACTGTCCTACAGGAAATACATCTCTGTGGGGCTTTTTGTCAAAACTATGTAAACTTTTACAATCAAATCCTTTTATTTCTTATATCTAAACACAGTGTCATCTCCTTTTCAGCCAATTCTAATTACAGTTTATTTATTTCACTTATGAGTTACAAGACATATTCTGCTTCAGATCTAAATGCCGTCAAAATAAATTAATCTGAATTAAAATTATAACATCATAGCATTTCAAATTTTAGTCATTTAATATCTATCTTATATTCCTTAAACTCAATGCTTGGATCACTCGTTGAACATACTTTTCACATCTTCACACTTGAACAGGAATTTATGTATATAACTCTAATTCTTATGCCACAGAGTGGAATATTAACAGCAATATTTATTATTTGTATTATGTTAGTGTCTGCAAGTAAAATTTGGCTGAAAGCCCCATGACATTAATCAATGTAAAGATAATTACATCTTGAGCAGTACCTAAACATCACTCCATAAAAACATTATTAATTTGTAAGACATGCAATCAAACTCGTTTTGATATCTTCCCTATATATCCATGTATTCCACATTATAGACAGGAAAAATAGGGGAAGAAGAAGTAATTTTATTTCAGTTTTCATCTATATGCTTGCAGAATCTAGGCCTTAAAACACAGGTGTTGGCAAAATATGGAGTCTCCAGGGCACTTGCAACCTAATTAATTCTGAGAAAAGAATTCTAATCCTAAAATAGTTCTTTCCTTTCTGGTAAGTTTTATTGAAAGCTACACTTGTGAGGATGATATTTTCTTTTTTCATTATTTTTGTTTTATTTTCCATACTGCATGTATCTATTTGGGTGTCATCTGAAAGAAGCTAATTGTGACATGAACATAGTTTTCTTTCTTTCTCCCTGGAAGCTCTTACACATCCTGTTTCTCTCTTCATCATGAATATCATGTATATCAGAATATATCTGTGAAGCTGCCATTAGACAACAAGAAAGCTCAATTTCTGCTCTGTTTTCTTGAGCATGGTTCCAGAAATCACCCTTTTTCTAACCTATATATGCTTATCTTTTATCATTCTTTCTTAAATTTAAAGAGAACTTTTTTCTTTTTTGTTTTGCCATTTTTCAGAGCGATGTGGTGAGATGAAGAACAAAAAAACAAGACTCTAGTGCATAAAGTTAATAGTTATTTCTTAAATCTCTGGATTTGGCTTATCACAAGAGAGGCATAAACAGAGCCTTCACTTTTTTTTTTCTCTCTCTGAATAGTTATGCTGAACACTAGTCATCTTTATAATATGTTCTTATCTGCAGGTGACTCTAAAAACCTCCATTTTAATCTATCTTAAATCATTCTGTTTCATTATATTTGGAAAATAATTCTTGTTTGATTCAAAAATACAGAAAGGAAACTGATCTTCATGTAAAGAACTGAAAAAAAGTTTTTATATGACCAGTGCTCATATGCAATGCATTCACAAGAAAATTATGTTTGTCCACCAGCCCCCATGCCCTTACAGTGCCAGCCTCCATGCTCAACCTTACAGAATTGTCATCCACCCTCTCTGAAATATGATGTACAGTGAGCAAAAGTTCAATAAACTTTCAGATGTGAAAGGGAGTCTGAAGAAGTTGGACAACAAATAGAAGTATCAGAAGGTAGAATAAATATTGCTACATGTCACCAGCCTAACAAGTCAATGTATAGCAAGAAATTTATGACAACAACTCTGGAATAAAGAATTTGTTGCCCTAGCTGGAAACAAATCATTCAACAATATGAAGAAATCAGAAAAATAAGAATCAGGAAGTTGGAGTCAGCAGAACCCAATTTGTATCTAGCAGGCATCCTGAAAAGCAAGGGACCCAAAACCTATTGACAGCAAGAGACAATGACTACTGTGACTTTTGCTAACAAGATCTTTACCACAGTTGCTTGCCATGTATTTTTCCATACCAGCAAATGAAAAGTTAGTTTGAAAACTCGTGGTGAAAGTGCGTGTATAGCTATTAAAATGGTGACAGGACCAATATTTTACATTTGTTCTTGCTTCAGGAGTTTGAGGGAGACACAGGAACAGAACCACAGCACTTGGGGACAGGTTATCTCCAATCCATTCATGAAGAGAGTTGTGCTCACTGGGTGATTGCCATTGCTGTTCTGCAGCTTCTAATCTGAAATCAGACCACTGAAATTCAGATCACAGTTTCTCAGGAAACAAGGTCCCTGCCACTCCACACCAGCTCAGAGAGGGGACTCTTGCTCCAGATCAGGTCCCACGTGGTGACCTGGCCCTAGTGGCTCCATTCTGGGCCCAACCTTTTACATTTTGTTGGAGATTCACTCATGTGTGTTTCACCTTTCCTGGTCTAAAAAAGAGTGATATTTAATTTTTTGTACTTTTGCTATACTCCTTTATACTTTTGTTATAAAAAGCTGAACATTGCCAGCAGTAATATAACAAAATTAATCTATTTTTTGTTTGGTTTTAGGTCTTTGAAACTCATTCAGTTAAATGTGGGCAGATGTAGTCAATATTTCATATGTTTGGGCTGTGTTTTCAGGTAGGATTTGACCCATGTAAATCTTATGCATAAAAAGAGCTTCATTCAGAGATTTCTAGGTTATTTTATTTATTTTACTTTTTTTAATGCCAATATAGCTGTGAAGAAAATAAGGGCATTATCCTGCAAAAATTTTATATGCAATTAATTTATTTTGTTTGGATTTCTGTGTGTGTATGTGCATGCATGTGTGGGTGTATTTTACTTATTCCAGTTACATGAAGCAAAGGCTTTCTTATGGGCTCCAATTCCAATGTAAAATTTTAGTAGTTATGACTTTTTCACTTCCTTGACGTGCACTCCTTTCTATTAAAGTGGCTCTCTAACTCTTACTAAGTGTAAGCAAGCTGTTTAAAAGCTTCAGTAAAGTGGCATCTGAATGATTGTAAGTAATTTAAACAAACTCAACCAGGTAATTTGATGATACGAATACAAAATGCATATATTTATATTTTACACAATAAATAAACCCATTGTGTATCACAAATCTTCCTGTGAGTTAATGACAGAAGTAACAAATAGATTTTCCTCTTCATGAGGATATTAATTGTTTCAGTGGAACTGCTATCATCAGAGAGGTAGCTGAAGACTCCACAGTGATAGGTATGTAACCATGTTACAACTCCAGGTCAGATTCCTCATATAAATATAAACTTCACTGGAATGATGGGAAGTATGTCAATTTATATTTTCTGTTGAATTTTGCTTTTCCTTTTATTATGAGATTATCCTTAAGTAACTTGCATTTGACTTTTCATGCTAGCTTATATTAGGTCAAATTCAGAATAAACTGTGAAATTCTCCCTGAAGGTGCAGAACTATTGCCTGTAGAAGCTGATAAACAGATATTTTTAAAAGACACATTTTATCTGGGCTAGTGGTAAGTACAGGTATATAAATTATTCTGATTTGATTTAAAATCCATTCACATTTCTTAAGTTCAAAGAGTTAACTGAAGCACAGAAGTTATCAGACTCATATTCACTTAAGTAATCATGAGGAAAAGCACAAAAAGAGTAGAGCAAGGAAAAACAGATTATATAAAGCATATAATTAAATTGACAAGGAAGTAGTAAAGAAGAGATCAAAACCAAAATTGTTTTCTGCATCTGAAATTTGTTTTGGTTTTTTAAAATTGTGTTCTTTTCAGAATCACATGAGAACAAAATGTTATCCATGTTAATACTTCTTTGTACTGCTGTGATGTTACAGACATTCTGAATAGATTTTTGAAGGTTTTATAGATGAAAATGGTTTTCTGCAACATGGTGGTAGATGTTAGAGTGATAGCAGCTGATTTATTTTTGGGTCATAGGTACTGCGGGGGAGGAAGGAAAGTTGTCATTTATTATGCTCATCCATTTTCGATACTCTTGTTAAAATTCTGTGTTGAAATGCAAAAATTCAGACTAATTTTAAAATATTGATGAATAGACACTTTTTTTTCCTAATTCCAGGGAAATGGGTATTCACATTCATTCTACTAGCCATTATGATTTAGAAGATTGAACAAAATGTAAAATTAAATGTTCTTTATGTTATGACTAATGTTTGCTTTTCTTGCTGCTCAGACAACTGTCTCAAATTGCATTCTCAGATGCTAGTCAAATACTACTCCAGTACTGCATTTTCATCCTTGCATTTCTCTATTTGGAATTACTCCCCTAAGTTTCCCAGAATTTGTCATTATTCTGGCTTCTGAAAGTCAAGCAGTTTACATTATTGCATGTCTCAGACCCCTCAGCACTAGCACCCTTTCAAAGAAAACACTCCTAATACTTCTGCTTTTCCTTTTGGCTATCTGGCATAACCTGATGGCTTTGGATGCTTCATGCTTTCCTTTTTGTCACCTCAGACGTTTTGGATAGTCTGTTATAAACCTTGACTTCCCCATATATTCGTGATTTACAGATCTGGTTTAGCTTGCAAACATGAATTTTTTTTTTCCTCAGTTTGTGTTTAACATCACCATTGATCACGATAGTCTAACTACCTTTTCTTAAATCAGCTATTCTCATTTTAGTCATAAAGCAATGGTTCCTAGTAACTTACCAAGTAAAGGTCTAAGATTTTAAAAAGTAATTCCACCAGACTTCTCCTTAACCTGAGTTGAAGCCTGCATCCAGAAGTACATGAATTTGGAGGGAGGAAAGAAGTAAAGCATTCTGTTATATATCCCTTTAATGAAATTATGAGGCCTTATATTTCCTTCCAGGAAGAAAACAAGTCAGGTTAGAAATCTGCCACTGTCACTGTATAACCTGGCTTCTGAAGGACTTATCACAGAATAATCCTTACAGGTGTAGAGACAGGATGTTAAACTGCATTCCGTCAGTGTAGTCACTGCATTCAGGATCAAACTGATTGCCGTGTCTGAAGTAAAGAAAGAACCCAACTCTTCCACATCCATAATCACTGGGATAATAGATGCCATTTCATACCTTGACAGCTTGATGAGGTTTGCCTTGAGGATTTTGTTTGTTGATTTCGTTGCCTTCACAGCTGAAACTATTCATTACTGTATTTGGAAGATCAAAACTGTATTTTTTAACAAATACACCATTCATTTTAAAAAAGAAAAGAACATTCATATCTGGCTTCAAGGCTTGCATTTGGACTCTCAGAATCCTTGAATTTCATCTCTATTGATTACCCAAAATGTATTTTCTTTTTTCAAGTATATGGGAGATACCAAAATAAGGAATAAGTGACATGACTAGAAAAAAAAAAGAAGGAAAAGGAGAAACCTTACCAGATGAAAACCTTCAATCTTTGCTTTTTTTCCCCAATGTCTACTGATGTTTCCCACTATTTATTCATATTGTAAGGTGTAAACCAATACACTGGATAAGAAAACAAAAATTCTCAATTAAATATTACTACAACACAAATTCAGGAACTTGAAAGAACAGCAAAATATTGATGTCTCAGAAAACCCATTTTATCTTCAGCAATGTAAACGTCTATCACTTTTGATAAAAAAAAGGTTAAGTTTCTTTAGTAAAATAAGATTTTGGAGCATGATGCACTGGGCAATTACAAGAACCTAGGCATTTCAATGAGGCTGATAAGCTGCGACAAGGTAATTAAGGTTTCTTTAAAAACTTAAGAGTTCAAATGCTTTATTGACATATATATGTCTTTACAAAAGAAGATATTTAAAAATGCATTTAAATATAGTATATAGTAATGGTAGAGGTGGATAAAATTAGGTGAACATAAAACATATCTTTATATTAAATTTAGGGAAAAAACTTTTAGAAGAAGAGAGAGCATAAAAAGAGTACTTTCTTCAGCCATATATAATCTTGCCAGATTGCAAAGTATAATTTAATTCTCAAGGCTAAAGACAGCTTTATTATTTTCAGTGATAAGGTATAGCACTGAGATTTCAGTAAATTATTTTCAAGCTGCTTGTAGTGTTAACTATCAAATTCTATAAAAAATCATGCACATTGTCTTGCAGGTTTTGCAAAGAAGCAAATGCAGCATATGCAGGAAAAAAAGAGAAGGCTTTCTATTAGACTTACTACACATCACTACTGTGGGAGATTTTGTACTGAAACAGACACACACTAGATTTCTCCAATCCACCATACATGTGTTAAGCTAAACAATCACAATGCTATGCTCTCTAAAATCCTTATTTTTGCTTTCCACACTAGGACAGAATTTTCAAGATAAATAAGCATAGTACACCTGGATCCTGCATTTATCTTTGATAATTCAGTTGTATCATTTGATAGTTATGAGATAAATATTGATGAGACCATATTATCACAATTAAAAATATGAACAAAATGACATCACTGCAACATTTTGGGAGAATGAGAGCATCACATAATGATTTTAAAATAAGGTTTATTGCTTAGTTTTCTCATAAGAGAAACCACCCATATTTCTACCGACATGACAATAAATCTAGATGTCGAGGCAGCCACAGAAATCGGGGAAGGGACAGAATTCAGTTCAGGGAGTGTTAGTGTACCGAGGTTTCAAAGAGAAAAATGTGGCAGCAGTAGAGATGGGCTTTTCTTTTAGTCTTGGAGATAAATCAGGAAACCAGTAGAGATCCTAAGAAACTAAAATAAATGCTTGAGTTCCATTTGTTACAATTATATTAGTATCAAAGAAAATCTTGGAAGCTGTCACTCACTCTGTTCTCCTACTACTCCTGCTACTTTCTGATGGGCAAATGTTCATGCATACATAGAAAATAACTATATTTTTTATTAATTATAATTAGTTGCACAGAAGATATTCCATTTCAGTGGGTAGTTTCTTGTTTGGTTTTTTGGGTTTTTTTTTTGTTGTATGTTTAGATAATGGAACTCACACAGCAGAAGAACATTTTCTAAAGGTATTAATGAATTTTCAGTAACCCTGAGAGTGAAAGTCAGTGGAAATACCAGAGTGACAAGAAATAATTGAATCTCTTCAGAGATGTTAAGCCATGTGCAGAGCACATCTAAAACACCTATAAAAACCTGTACATATAACACAGTTCCATAAGAAAAAAGGAATACTAACTCTCTTATGTTGTTAGAGATAAGATTAAACCTTATTCTCTCTGTAAAAGAGCCTCTATGTGAAAAAAAAAAAAAAAGAAACAACAAACTGAATGAAAATGAAGCCTCTACTACAAAGTAGGTCCTGGTTTTGGCTAAACAGTAGCAGGAAGGAATTTAACATGGAATTTTATCTCAAAACCTTCCATAAATAGTCACTTCCTAGCTCTGTATGTTTAACAGAGTCAGAGGGGTAAATAATAGGCTAATAAATAAATCCATGGAAGAACTAGTTGTTTTGAACAAACAATAGTAATGCTTGCTCAATGTTAAAGGTAAATTTAACAAACCAAGATTCTTAAAAATTAAACTATGTCGAAGAAGCCTGGCAACAGCTGGCCCATACCCACAGCTGCTATTAGTTAATATGCCTATTCCAATTTACACAAGCTGAAACTGGCTGACATTAAATTCACTTATGAGTTAGATCTAAGGTTGGTCTAACTTCTCGATTTCTGAATGTCCAAGCCAAGGGCTTGACTGGATACTGTGAAACTACCTGTTGAGCCAGGAAAATTCCTATTTAGTTCCTGTACTTAGGACCTCAGAGGCTGTTTGGAAATCGTCTCTCTATTCTGAAAAGCAGAAATCTCAGAAGATTGATTTTTTTTTTTTGACAAGGACTATATATATCGTTTATGGCTACCTTTTCAATATTTCACTTTTATGCCCAATACTCCAGACTGCCACTGGTAAGTTTTCTCTAGTGTCTTACAGATGCTGTCATTGTCTGCCTTTAATTTTTTTTAATCTATTCCTCAAAGTGTGTTGTTGCAGAATCCAGAAAATTGATATTAAGCTTGTCCATCCTTTAAAAAAAAATCATTATTCTGATAGTCTTTATTGCAAAGTAGAAATCTCACTCTGACGTCTACTAATAAAGTTTTCAAAAAATGTATTTACATTTTCTAAACAGCTTTTTTCATTAATTTTTTCCCACATGCCCTAGGTTGTAGGTAGATCCATGAACTGATCCAGGCAAAATCAACTTCATATCTGAAGCATAAGACAATATACAATAAGAGTGAGAATGCAAAGAAGTATTGAAATGTGCATATATTTTCCATTGACAATATATTTGTCATATATATACTTATAAACTATGATTTACCTGAGCATTTTTACTTATTTGGTTTATTACTTACAGGAGAGACAAGCCAGATTAAGGGATGTATTTGAAGTATCTTGTCAGTGAAAGCTTCAAGCTTGTGGATAAGAATGAAAAACTTGTTATTGTCTGTTGAGTTATCACTAATGAAACACAAGAGTTTCAGCACACAATAATGAGTGTCAGAGTCAGAGAATCAGATTTCTGAAATATTAAAACTGTTCATTGTCTCTGCATGAAGAAAGTGATTTATTAAACAAGCTGCTGAAGAACCAAAGGAAAAAAATGCCCATTCTTTTGAAATGCATTTTCCCTAGCCTCCCTAAGAACATATTTATAACCTGTACGATAAATAGAAAAGGTAAGCAAAGAATAACATTAGAATGTGCACTTATAAAAAAAAAAGAAGTGCAAAAAAAATTGGCCAGCTGGTAAAAAAGTAGAATTAATGTGCCTTTGTGTATCAGATTTGCAAGAATGCAAATATCGCAGCTTTTGGTCAGCTGGTTTAAAGATTAATTTCAAACAAGTAACTATTTTCCTTAAGGAAATGGACTAATAATAGGTCATAAGCATGCAAACAGGGCTGACTCTGCCATAAAAGCAGAATAGGTTGCCAACTAGAGCAGCAAAATATTGAGGGCAGCAAAATTAATTGTGAACATAGTTCATGGGTCTGCAGATCTTTTTCCTCATTGTCTTAAACTGCAAGTCTTTTGGACTTGTATGCAATCGTATGGTTAAATCAGTAGATCAAGTCAATTTTATTAAAATGATGTTTTAAAACT
The DNA here is from genome assembly GCF_052056855.1 of Sturnus vulgaris. NCBI lineage: Eukaryota > Metazoa > Chordata > Aves > Passeriformes > Sturnidae > Sturnus > Sturnus vulgaris. The sequence continues at coordinate 34,030,290 of NC_142246.1, read as the reverse complement.
TAGTATTATTATAACATAAAATACCCACTATGTAACTTTGTTTTAAAATACATCCTTACTTATCATACCACAGAGTTTTTTCACAGTCCCCTAAATTTTTGCCTAAGAGGACTGTTAAATACAAAATTTCCCCCAAAGAAAACCCAACAGGCAAATAAACACAACAGAAACCCAACTAAAAAAATAGATTATTTGATAATTTCACCTTTGATTGCCTGTTTCAGATATCCAAAGGGACTCAAGCTATCAAAGTTTTGACAGGCAAGATCTTGTTTTAATCCAAGTCCATTAATCTATAGCTGCCATTTGCCACTTAGTATCACCCAATTTTAATTTTAATTATCCTGAATAATTTCATATTATCAACAAAATTTCATACCTCTGACTTGTCACCCTTTGTAGAATACATGTCTTGAACATTAATGTGATCTGATATTCACACTAGTAACTTATTGTGGGTCTGAGTAGTGTAAACCTTAATTCAGATGAAGGATTTTGAACAGTAACCTCAATGTAAGAAATACTGCATTGGTACCGTTCACACCATCACACAGGAGCATAAAATAAAAGTGATATAAAGGACACAATATTGTATGAGTTCAGGTTCCAGGAAACTGGCATCCAAGTTTTTGTTGTCTAAAGTGCAGATGGACTAGAACCTAAATTAGCCATAGAAACATCACCATTTCATTGTAGCTTCAGTATTTCTTTACACTGCTGCCATGAGTTGTTGACAAAAAGCCAGCAGTAATCTCATGTTTCCAAGCTTTATTATTCTCTTCTAATTTGCTCTTTTTCTGTCTACTACCTTTAAGTTTTCAACTTTTGCAATGGAAAGATGCACTTCGATACATCAACTGAGTGCTAATTCCTAGTTTTGTGGGTGGACAATGTTGGAATTCCATGTGGACTAAGCCCAGCAACACAGTCAATGTAAAAGAAAAAAAGGTAACAAATTCAAATAAATTTACTGGAGTTGTAATTACCATATTACAAATTGTTTACACCCTTAGCCTTTTCTATTTCCTTGTGTTGTCTGACTTTCATAAGATGACACAAATTTGCACCTTTGCAACCATCCTGAAATAACTAAGGTTTACATGATTTAAGGATGCACATTCCACAAAACAATAGGATCCGTCTTCTAAACTGCAATTGTAGAGCACCACTGCCGTACAGAAAATCTTTGATGAGAGCCCAGATGTGAAGGTGAACAGCTGAAAGGATGCAGATTATTAGTGTGTGTGTGAAAACTACAAGGTGGATGAGGGAGGAAGGAAGGAAGGAAGGAAGGAAGGAAGGAAGGAAGGAAGGAAGGAAGGAAGGAAGGAAGGAAGGAAGGAAGGAAGGAAGGAAGGAAGGAAGGAAGGAAGGAAGGAAGGAAGGAAGGAAGGAAGGAAGGAAGGAAGGAAGGAAGGAAGGAAGGAAGGAAGGAAGGAAGGAAGGAAGGAAGGAAGGAAGGAAGGAAGGTTATAATAATAGAAATTTCATCAGTTTTACAAAACAATCTTTCTGAATATGGGCTGCTTCCTCCTTGTTGCAGATGCACAGACTTCAAAGTCAGGGTCAATCACTAGGGAATTTTATCAAATTTGCAAACATAAACAGTGATTACCGAGAATTTGGTCAGATCAGGCTGTAAACAAGAAATCAAGGAAAGTTTTTAAACAGTAGAACTATGTATAAGCCAAACCCAACCAAAGTTCTTCATCAGAACATACTGTAAAAAGAAATCCATATATGTAAAGGTAGAACACAAACCAGAGAGAGTAAAATCTGGTGAGTAGCTAAGTTTTCTTCTCTTTTCAATTCTATCATGCATAGTAAATTTGAGTGAGACATCTGGCTGGCACCCAATATTCATTAAATTCCTCAACTCTGAAAGAGCAACTGTCATTTCAGCTGTCTTCTGCCTGCTTTACAGCTCACTGCAGGGTTCAGGAGGGGCTAATGGAGCTAAGAAGCCCTGCTGCCTTGCTAAAGATTCTCCCTTAGCAAAGGATTATTTACCTTTGCTGGACCTTCACAGGATTTGCATTTCTTTTACTCTGCCTAAGGGCATATCTCTGCCTTGTCCTTTCTACAAACACTTGTCTTTGCTTCACTGATTGAATGAGTATTCTCTGATCTTGATCCTCCCAAGTATGCACTCTATGAAACATGAACTGATTGCACTATATATAGGTGCAATAAATGTTATTTTTGTGCTTTTCTAATAATTTGGGGTATATATGAAAATCCGAAAAGGAGTTCAATCTGTGATGGTGTTCTTTTTTGTATTCTATAAAAAGACTCCCCTGATTATATACACTGTTTCTTCAGCTATAAGACAATATCATTGAGATTGGTCTTCTCACTGACCTCACCATGATATGTAAGCAAAGACCTGTGCATTGAGCAAGTGTGAAAAAATGTAAATTATGGGAAGGCGTGGCTGGTAAGCTCTTAATGGACATACTGATTAATTTGTTCACAAGCTGATACTGGTTACTGGGATTTGTTTCAGGAGTTTTCACAGGAATTAACAGATACAGACAAATTAGGTGTTCAGTAACTTCCCATATTAACAGATGTCAGATAGCATAACAGCCCAAATTGTTTGTAGCCTAATTAATAATCACATTTTATTGAAATACCTTATTTACTTTTCTAATTCACAGTAATTAAAGGGATTATAAAATCATGTAAGGAAAAAGTATTTCAGTTTTGGGTAATTGAGAGAGTGGTACGATTATCTGATGACAATCAGGATTGTAAAGACAATATTGCACAGTGATGCACTTGGGATGAAAAAATATATTCAAAATACCTTTTAATTCGTGACCATCAGTCAAGGATATGTCATGACTAAAGAAGTAAGGAAGGGGAACAAGGAAGATGTTGGTGAGAAAATCTTGAAGCGAAATAATCATGAGAGAGACAAAAACCTGGTATCATTCTCCATACCTGTCCCAAATAACCATTAAAGTGAGCTGCCCTCACTTTAAGTCATTTCACATCTAACAATAACTTTAAATGTCCCCTCTCTGAACTTTGTCCTTGTCTTCCTACACCTCTCTAAATGTCAAATAGTACCACCCATGCTCACACCAGTAAAGTTGTTTAAATTCCTCCAATGATAAGTCACATGCATCACTAATGTCTGTGCTGGAATCCAGCTGTGTGCTCCCTCTGTCCTTACAAATACAATGGAAAGATAAAGGGAGAGAACCATGTGCAACATTTAATTAATCTTATCATCCAATTTAATATGTTATATTTGTTTTGAATTTTACAATTATAATTATAGTATTATGATAAATAATTTTTTCAAATTTTATATTCTTCTTTTTCCTCTTGTCCTTTCCTTTTTACCCTTGTTTACAGCATCCCAAGAATAAAATTTTCACACAGAACTTGGAAGTGACGTCTACAAAAGACAGTGGTTCAAGTACAGCAGAAATTTGCACATTAACTTTATTTTCCATCTTAGTGAAAAGAAAAAAAGGAACCAATTGGAAATTCACACCAGATTTTCTACTTCCAAAATGTCTCCCTCCCATTTAACAATGCATAAAAGTAATACCGACCCTCTAGGAAGACGAGATAGGTTTTAAAGTTTCTTTCAAATCTTCTTGCCATAGAAAAAAAATGAGATTACAAAAAAAGTTCCACACAGGACAGCTTTGGTGCTACCACTGTTCTTGTAATTCCAGAACAGATTCAACAGATTCATCTCTGGAATTGCTCTAATCTGTCCTTTTTTCGTATATATGATATAAAAAATATGTTGCTCTTTAAAAAGGATTTCTTTTTCCATTACTGTATAATACATTCATTCACGATAGGTTGTCTTATTCATGGTTGTTTTATTCATGTACTGGATTAAAGTGTGTGGTGGGAAAACTCTTACATCGGTATAATACACCATTTTTACTACAATTGAGAGCTTTCATCCGGAATGAGTGCCTCACTGACTAAATTAAATCACTCAGGATATGTGCAGCTTACCACAGTTTCCCCCTTCTTTTCTAAGTCTAAATAAATAGAGTATATCTATAGACATAAAAATAAAAGAGAGACAACCATAACGTATAGTATGATCTATGTGCAAAACATGAAGGGTACACAATTAGCTTTTCTTCCCTTATTTCCTTCACACAATCAATTAGTATATTAAAAAAAAATCCTCTTTGCTATTAAGAGGAAAAATCTCTGCAAAGAAATGGGATTTTTCAATTAATAACCTCACTCATTTATGTTTGAGTAGGAAAATTGAGGAAACAAAACTTGTTCAGCAAAGAACTTTAGAATTACTTTTTAAAGTATAGTTTCTTTGCAAGTTTTTAAGGTCTCCACTTTAACAGCATGCAATACAAATAATCCAATTGTATTTGCCTATGTAGACAGGTATGATAAGGTTTGATTTTTCTCCAGGTTACTCATATAGAAAAATGTATGCCTCACATTCTGACCTGAAGTGGGATAGGTTCACATGCATGTAGTCTTGAGTGGTACAAACTGCAACTGCATTTAATTAGAATTATTTTGTCTCTGTGACTGTGGAAAAAGAGAGAAGTTTTCACATTAAAAATCTAGGGAGAAATCAATCATGACTATTAAAATAGTCTGAAGGGACCATTTTGGGGATTCTCTTAGTGTTGATGCACATAGATATGCATGATTATACACCCACAGGAACTTAAAATATCACTGTCTGAATGAAGCACAGCATCCTTTTGTCTTTCTGGTCCACTTAGACATTTGGCTCAGTTCGAAGAACAAATAGATAGTTTAGGGACAGGAAATTTTTTGTTAACTTAACAATAAACTTATATTGAAGGCTTAGGTTTTGAGGGTTTGTTTTATTTTGTTTGGCTTTCTGAAGTTGCAAGCTACTTAGTGATAATTATAACTGAAAATGTTATTTAGCATGTTAGATTCCACAGTCTTCCATTCTTCAAAAATTAAATGAGAGATTTAATTGTTCTTATGGGACAAGTGTTAATTTTATTGAGTATGTTGTAGGAAAAGAGCTAAAAACTGTGGAGGAAGTCAAGATAAAAAACTACAGAAAGCATCTTTACATGAGCTAAATAAATCTCTATCAAACCAGAGTGAACAGAACTTCTTTCTTTCCCTCATTATCAAGGTTTTCAAGAAGCATGTGGTAAATGAGGCCACAACAATTAAATACTCGTTATAAAAGTAAAATTTAAAGCAATATTTTCACATATCAAACTGTAAAATAAACGGTCTTGCAGATTCCTTTGCTCTAGTAAGAACATTGTTTGCATTTTTCAAGAACCATATCACAAAATTACCAGTTTGTTCTATATTGTGAGGATTGGCAGTACAAATCAAAAACCTACAATGAGATGAATGTATGTGCTGTACTTGGTCATATTTTTGGATTGGTCAAGAACTTGTGATTTGAAGACAAACACAGTGAGTAGAAATTTGAGGAACACATAGAAGTAGCTCTAAGATGAAATAATGAGAGTAAAGATCATTGCAAACACCTGAGGTCTGTTATCTGCTTTGTTTCACTCCACACTCTCTTCAATTTTGCACACTTGTTTTGTCAATACTTGAAAGAATTATCTTTAGGCAGAAACATTATAAAAATTCAAAGCATTTTAAAAAAATGACAAAATAATTTTTTATATTAAAACCTGTCACAACCCGTCAAAATGTTAACATTTATCTCTTTTTTGCATAGATACACTTCAGACAAATCTATGAAGCTTTATGTATGTTGACATTTTTCTCTGCCAAACAGCTATATCTTGACTGATGTATCAGAAACATAATTTGCATTTGTTTTCTGGTAAGAAAGAAATACTTATTCTGCTAATGCACTGTAGCACCAGGACTCCTGGTGCTTTTGAGAACTCTCAGTTCACTTCTTCCTTTCTCTTCAAGACCTCCCTGAAGTCCTTAGAAACCTTAAATCTCTACAGCCCTAACTCATGACCTGAAATATAACAATTTATTGGCTTCACCTTCTGCCCTCCTCATCCAAAAAGAGAGAGAAGGAACCCCCCCCACACACATACAGACACATAACTCTGTTCAGTGAAATCCTTTCCCAGATCCTTAAGGCACCCAGCCACACGCACCCACCAACCCTCTGAACTGTGGATTTCAGCAAGGGCTAACTTCCCTGTCCGTGCTCATTCTCTGTTTTGGCAGGGCTGGCTCACAGGAGTCCCCATTCCCCCGGATTGCTCCCATCTGCCCTGCCCAAGCCTGAGCTCTTGGCAGCATCACGAAGACAAGGCACCCTGATGTGCCATCCTCACCTACCCTGGCTTGGTTTTCAGGGGAAAGGGAAGATGTGAGAAGGTGGTAGACAACTTCCCAACATTTTTTGTGCAAATAGCCCTCAACAGGCTGTGCCTTTATTCCCCTCGGCTTTGCACCTTGCAGGCTTTGAAGAAATGTCTTCCGGGCTGCCAAAGATGCTGAAACTTTCAGAGACATTGGAAAAGGGGAAAACAGAGAGGCAAAAGGGGGAAGGAAGAAGTGTGAGCCTTTGAATGAATTTCTTTAACTTTTTATGATTTATTCTGCATTTCCCAGAGGGCTCAAGTTTGCTCTGGAAACTGCAGTAGAGTAGTGTCTGCTGCATTCTACAGGTCAGTGACACAATACCAGCACTTGGATAGAAACACATTCCACACCAAACACTATTTCAAGTGAATGGCAAATAATTTTAGGGCATTAATGAGGCCTGGTAGGTTTCTTATTTTAAAATGAAAGGGATATTAACTGAAACAGGAAACATTCCAAAATTTATCATGACATAATTTTACTGTAAGCATACTACAAGAGCAAAGTGACATCTGTTTTGTCAGTATTTATACTTTATACTCTTTTTAATGTTTCTGTTAAAAGATAGCTATTTTGATAAAATTGCCACAGAATGAACATACAGTATTGTTCTGTATTCTGAACAAAATTATCAACCTAAATTTGTGGCCATGTAGAAGAAAGCATTCCAAAAATGGAAGTTTCTTCTAAGGAGAAATATTTTTTTGCTCACAGATACATTTCCTATTAGAATAAACTAAATTTCCATCTGGCCTTAAATCTTGTCTTTGTCTTTTTCTGTTCACAGTGGTGGCTCATATAACACATGGTGCCCACTTTTCACCTCACTTTTAGTCTGCTTCACAATTTGCAGTTCCACAGGATTTCCCCAAAATAACTAGTGATATAATGTTCCTCACACTTGCTTTGCATACACTTCAGATATGTTTTATTTTTGCTTTTTTTCAAAGCAGAGCCTGAAGTGCTTTCAGCTACTTACTGACTGAAGGAGATTAGAAGTTTATTAAGTTTGAAAAGAGCTTTAGTGCTATTGGCAGTACTTCACTTAAAAACAGCTCTTCACTGAGCCCCAGAGTTCTCATTTTTGACAGCCTTTTCATGACCTGGACGGAAAGTTAATGCCAGGTTTCCTTTTCTGTAGCTTGGGAATGGACTTTTGGGAGGTCACAGCTCCAAAGACATCTCCAAAGTCCACTGTGTTTCTTCTATTTCCAAAAGCCCAATGTAATTGATGGCTCATCTGATACAGATGCCTGACACTGCACATTTAACAAAGCTGCTCAAGAACTGTAGGCACCAGAGATGCCACCACTGCTTCACACAACTATCTTACAGAATTTTGTCAGCACTGCCCCCTTCCATTTCCCTACTCATTTCTCTGTGACTATCAGAAAGGTTTCATCCAGTCTAACAGCATATTCTTCAAATAAAAACAGGTTGGCCCAAATATTGCTCCTGCAGATGCTGCTGTAAATCCAAATTTGATTACGTTGCTAGATATCTTTTATGTGCACTCCTGTTCTAGTGAAGATTAGATTTGAATTCTTTCTAACAAAGACAATTCATTTGTGCCTTTGAACATTTCCATTTCTAGATCTTTGCCATACTTCCCAATTCTAAGTCTTTTGTGGAAATGCATGTTGCATTTCTGCCATTCAGCTTTGATTGCAATTTTTCTTATCATTTGCCAAGTACAGCTCTGATTTCTGCACACAACCTTGCTTGGTCAGGACATTCAAGCCTGTTAATATTTCCATTTCAAAGCACCTTCAGCAAAGTAGCAGCAGCAGCAGCAATTCATCTCTTCACAGGATGCCTGTCTCTGTCTGTAATGACTGTTTCATCAATGTCCAGGACAGAACATCTATAACCCTGATCTGTGTTTTTCTTTCCTTCTTTATTCACTTTCCCCTGATCTTGAATTTCTGCTTCCCACCTGAATTCGTATTAAAGATATGGTTTTATTCTAAGCATTTTTGAAAAGCTACAGAAACTGACTTGTTTTAATTTCAATTATATAAGGATGATAACTATTAGGAAATTTGGATGAGTTGTTTTAATATGCTAAAGAACTAAAGAGATTTGATGGGGTTTAGAATACTTTTCCCTTACAAAAGATATGAACACTGACATCTTGAGTTGATAACACAAGAAAGCAGGTTTAAGCAAAAATATCAAATTCATTAAATATCTTTTTGTTCTTCAACTAGCTTGATAACTTTCCTTGAAATATATTTTATTAAAATATTATAATATTTTGTTAATTTTCTGATGTTGTGTTAATATTATGTTGTGATTGCACACTAATCATTAGAGTTTTTATGTATATATTTGCACAAAACATTTCTTTTTAATCAATAGAGGTTTTGCATAATATACACATAGACTAGAATATTATGCTAAACACTATTGTATCACCACCATTTGTTTGGATTTATTTGATGGGAAAAAAGGTGCATTCACTAGTTCTGTCTCTTCAAATCTGATAAAATAGTTGAGATTTTTTAGAAAGTCTGCACTGAATCCAATGATATAGTGAACATAGTAATAGGGATTAGATCAACAAGGTGCTTTTTACATTGTAAATCCCTAACACAGAAGATTATTTATTGGGTTTTTTAGTTTAGTGATGTAAGCACATAATCGACAGTGCCATGTCAAAAGTTAATTCTCTTTCCTGAAACAGAAATGTTAGCTATTTCTTGTTGTGGGGTCAGGCTCTCTGGGATGGTAGGGGGAACAGAGATTACGTTTCTTAAGTTTGAAAGGTTTTACAGAGTGCTTCACTGAAAAGAATGGGAAAACAACATTTAAGAAGATAAAATGGAGGGGTCTCAATCTTGTGTGGATACAGAAAACTCAAAACACATTCACATGGATTTGTTCAGGGCAACTATTTGATGCTACAGATTCCATTTAGAAGCCACTTTCCTTATCAAATTGTCATGCTTGCATTTGCAGATGTCACCTTGTGAGAATACTACAATGTAGAAATCTTATGGGATAATTAATCAACACTTTTCAATGTAATTAGTCATTGCAGTATGACACATTAATGTATATTTATAATTGAAATACTTGAACTACTGTCAGGTCAATCCATGTCACCTACGATTTTTCAAACCATTCATAAGTCTTTCAAAAATGACCACAGAAAATTGGCGCTGTTCAGCAGAAAAAAAATAAGATAATCAGGGGAAAATGTTAAAATAAAAAAAGTAGCATAAAATGTGATTTTTAGGCAATAAAATTATTCAGCATCCATTACAAGTGTCCATTGTCACTAATTTAATTTAAATGTCAAAGATAAACACAACCAAAACTTTGTCCCAGTCATTGCTGAGAAGGATAAAACATTAAAGAATCAATGTGTGTAATATTTTAACATGATCAATGTAAGAGTCACTAATAAAATGTCAGCATTTGCCAACCATTTTCTTTCTTACCAAAGCTTCTTCCACTTTTTTTGTCATTATAAATAAATAAATAAATAAATAAGCTGGCTTATAACTGTTAGTAAATACTGGCATCTTTATTGATGGTTATGGACAAAATCTTGCCACTGTGAAGGCCAATAGAAATTACTTCTGTTAAGTTCAGTGAAGCCAGATTATCACTCCATGTATGTGACATTTCACATAACAGACAAAATAAATTACTTCAGGCTTTCAGTTCCAAAACCTGCATAATGCCTTTTTTATGTGATGAATGAAACATATAACAGATGAAGTAGAAAAATGTTTTCATGTATTACAACTGCAGGGGAATATTAAAAACCTGGGTAGTGAGAATTCACCACTGAACAACCTCCTGGCAGATAGGAACCCAGAAACTCATTCAGTGGTTCAGTAAAATGAAGAAATCTTAGTAGAATCATATCACTCAGAATAATTAAAGGAAAGGTACAGGCATTATTTTCTGGAATTTTATCTTTTGATCAAAATATTTACTTCTATATTCCTGTTCTGGAGAGAAAATAATATTTTATTCTATGTTTTAACAGTATTAGCATAAATTATACGGTCTGAATGAAGTTAAATCATGCAACTGGTCATAAAAAACCCCTTTTCGTTAGAATGCTTGTATTTTGTCCTACTATTTTCTATTTCGCTCTTCATTTTTTTGTTCTATTCAGAATTGTATTGCTGGGACACATTTCACTCATTTTTTTTTTTATGAAAAGAAATATCGCTATTGTAATCTGTCCCTCAGAAAGAAGAAAAACCATCAACATTATTTCCGTACAACTCCCACTTGAACTTGGGAACTTATATTACACATTTGGCAGCAGAGTTGAAACAGATGCCATCTCTAAGGTCCTGAACCTCAAATTTTGGAATTTACGCCTTTCCAAAATAATAAAACATTTGATTTGTCAGTGTAGTTTCATGCAGAGACTTTTTTTAGTAGTTTTTTCAAGCAATAAAGTAGATATACTTTTTTATTCTGACATCCATCATCTTCATGTAAATCCTTTGCAGTCTGTTCCTAAATAGTTCTGTGCTATGAACGTGAATGCACTTCAAGTTCTTATTAATCTTTGTACACCTTTATTCCCAGGAACAACATTTAAATTTATGCTGGAACTTTATGTAACAGCATATAATAAAGATCTGAAAGACCTCAGGTCTCCTCCCTTGGTTTTAAGTGCATATTTCACTAACCAGCGTTCTGTGCTTTCTACTTCATGTAAACTTTGGAGAAAGGCCATAGCACTAACTGAAACTGTAGTTTTACCATCTGGGCCTGGTTTGTTCAGAAGTACAGGCAAAATTAAATGTTCACCATACGAGAGACAAGCTCAAAATCTGTGCCAAGCAGTAGAGGTGGGAGAAAGAGTTCACTAGTTGGAACTGTGGCTCCTCTACATATTTCATTCTTCTGTACCTTCAAGACCTAACCTCAAATTCATTCAGAGTCACTGGAATTTACACAAGGCTAAAATGTTCCTTTCATGACTATTTAGTTGTATTCAAAATGTATCAAGTGTGTGGCCAGCTATTATTCTGAAACCCTCTACTCTTAGCAAATTATTATTATAGGACCTCAAGCTGCTTATTACTGAATACTTAATGTACCTATGTACATCTCAACTTATGGTTCCATAACTCACCAGGAACTCCATCAGGAACTTGTAAATCTGGCATTAAGTTTTTATTCTGTAAAGGCTGTAGCTCAGGGCATAAAGTAATCTGTCATGGGTCCCAAGTAATGGCAAGAATCCTCTAATTATATTTCACTGGAACAGTTCAGCAAGCAGATGGTGGATCCTGACTGAGTTCGTAATGGAACACTCATTGACCTCAGTCGTGCAAATAATGCACTAAATTAACTTTTAAAATCCATACGTCCCTTGTAAGATTCTGCACCTTATGAAAAAAAAAAGTTTCAGTTTTGTTAATTATCTTAGAACCTACAGATATTCAATAGTGACTGTGGAACAAAAGTGTATTCTGGTAGTCAAAATGTTATCATACAATGCATGTAGAAATACTACATGGCTTGTGAAACTTGTTTATAACTGAAGTTTTCAGGAGAAGTGACAAATATTTTCCATGCATAAGACTACTTCTGTAATGTTTATCACTGCCTACTAGGCCATTCTTAAGTACTTCTGAATTTTCATCGAAGTGCAAGTCCATTTTTCTAAACAGATAATCAACATGCTTTCTGTCACGGTTTTTGGTGCTATTGTGCTTCCACAGTGATTTTATTTTCACTTTATATGAATAAAGGAATCTTCCTTCCTGATGTCTGTCAGGACTGCTTTAATATCAGAACTCACTCTCAAAAGAATATATCCATAAGAGAGATCAAAATTAGCCAAAATCTTGGTAGAAAGCATGGCTTCTTGAGCAGTACAAAGAAAGCCACCACTACTCACACTTCATTTGATCTTGGTCTGTTATTCATCATGTGTTTCTGCTGCTTCAGTGTCTGGTCTCAAACATATTGTGAGCAGAGTTTGAATGAATTGGATATATTTGCTTGAAGAGAAGTTTTGCCAGCTCTCTCATAGTGCAGCTGGGTCAAAGTGTTTTGGCTTTCAAAGAAGAGCTGAAGTATCTGCAAATTCTCCAAACCACGTCCAACACAAAACAACAGATGCTGAGTTTATCTACTAAACCATGGAGCAACTGGCAATTAAACCACCAAGTTCCAGCCATTCAGCTGGAAAGTTAATGCATCAAATCTATGCTAGTATCTAAGCAAAACAGAATAACATTGAAAAGGATATTGATAACTTTGGCATGCTGATTCTATTTGAAAGTATTAAAATCACAAGAGGTTTCCTGTTTCATCAAGGATGGTTTCACAAGCAGGAAGCCCTGGTTGTTCATAGCTTTGCATATTTTCAGCTACATTAACCCTTGTATTAGTCTAAATCTCTAGTATTTTAAAAAGAACTCAGCATTAATATTCTCAGCCAGAATTTCCCTGGAATCCATCTCCCATGGATTTTTCATATCAGAATAAGCAGTCTGTTTTCAGAAGACTTCAGCAGATTGGATATCTAGCAATTTTGAAAAATCAGACCATAAAAAAATAGTCTATTATAGTATTGAATCATTTCAAAATATTTTATGAAAGGATGACTCCCAGAAATTTGAAATATGTCCTAATCATTTCAAAAGCATTTATAAATACCTGTATTTACTGTATTGCATTTCTATAATTAGGGTAATAGTACAGTAGATGCTGACAGTGAAAAGCCCTGGCAAGCAAAATATTCAGCTATTTCTTTAGCAGTTGGAGAAAAAAAAAACCCTGGAAAGCAAGAAAGCAAGCAAGAAAGAAAGCAAGAAAGAAAGCAAGAAAGAAAGCAAGAAAGAAAGCAAGAAAGCAAGAAAGCAAGAAAGCAAGAAAGCAAGAAAGCAAGAAAGCAAGAAAGCAAGAAAGAAAGAAAGAAAGAAAGAAAGAAAGAAAGAAAAAGATCTAAAAGTTTGCCATTTAGCTACTGAAGATTCATATCACTTAATTTTTTTCACCTTAAAGATGCCTATAGCTTCAGCTATAGCTGTTGAAGGAAGACCTTCCAGAGAATAACTACCTAATAGATAGATGGCATAACCCACTGCTGAAAATATTTCTTTCCTTGTCTTGATTTTAGAAGAATCCCAAGTTTAGATCTTATACTGGACATTTAATTTTTGGATGGACTAAGAGAAAATGAATTATATACCTTGGTGGGCAAGTTGCCCCTTTTTTGTGCTTTGTTTTCTTTTCTGTTTACAATAATGTCACAAGAGTTTACTTAATGTTTTAAAATCACCTATGATTCTAACATGCAGCATGTTATTTAAATACAGAGTATTATTATTACACACAGTTTTATTGATTTCATTGCACTCAATTTACATTAGTGTCTTTCTTTGTACCTCAGGTTACAGAAAAACAAACATGTCTGAGTTACCTAGTGAGAATCAGTGGATTGAGGATGCTGTAATGTGTGATAATGGACAAAGCTAAAAGGCAAACACCTGACAGCCTTCTGCAGGCGTTTATCCTCTAGAAAGTGAAATGGTTACTGACCTTTCTATACCAGTTTTTCTCCTACTATGCTCTTTTGAAGTAACTAGTTGCACATATATGACTGCTAATGAAAAATGGTGACATTTCTGCTATTCTCTTTTTCTAATCTTCATTTGACAAATTCAGAGTCCTCCCATTAATTATTTTCCCAAATTCATGCAGAATGAGAAAATTATGGAGATTGGGGTATTTGAGTGGAATAGGTTCTAGTGTTGGTTAACACAGAGTAATATGGAAATATAAGAGTAAATCTTTTATATTCAGTTCCTGATTTTTTGTACTGACCTAAAATATCCTTTGTATCTGCTTGTCCTTAAGATTCTCTGCGTTTTGAAAATGGCATTACTCACATAATTCTGACACCTTCAGAGTCATCACTTAAAACATTAAAAATTAAACGGAACAGAGAAACTGGAAGAAAATTAGAGGAGTGCATTCCCCTTTCTTAAGGAAACATCTTCACTAAGACTTCCCAAAACGTCACATTTTTGTCTTAAAATGTAGAATTTTCTATTCAAATGAGTCATTCTGCCAGAGGGAGATGTACAATATTATACAACCTTTAGCTTCACTTGCTATGGTCAGCTGAAACTAAAAATTGCAAAAAGATAAAGTGCTCCATTAAATCCCTGTTTTATTGTATAAGTGCCCTTATGAAATTGTATAACTACACAATAGCATTATATCAGGCTAGAATTAAGGCTTATAACAGATGCTAAACTACAGCATTACCCTGACCAGATGTAAGGCTTATTTAAACCGGATTTTAGAGTGAAATATTTATGAACTGATTTAAATACTAATGAACAGACAGTCCTACAGCTGTCACAGTCACAGAATGATAAATGTGTTACACAGGAATCTCTATGTCATATAGCTGGCCATTTTTCAATAGTCATGGACACATGTTTCTTAATAGTACAGGCAGAAGATGGGCAATGAAGTAGGCAAGAAGAAATTACATAATTAGAAAGTTACCTTCCCTTTTCCTCAATGCCCTTATTAGCTCCCCAAGTACTTTTTCACTACTTCCTGATTCTTCTCACCCTATTTTTTGCCTTTTTCAGAAATTCACAGTTCCATCTGTGGAGGTGTCAATACTGTCAATAGGACTTATTCCTAGTTTTGGTCAAGGCTGCTTCATCCTTATGCACACTGCATGAATATTAGTTCACTCACAACCTCCACTGGGATTCCTTCCCTCCAAGAGGACACTGGCACAGTGGAGACAAGAGCCATCTACTGATTGGTAGCATCTATTCTTGCTATTTGCAAAAGGGAAAATCCTGGTACTCCCAATGCTCCAAAATCACAGAAAATCTTGCACATCTCCAGCACCTTCATAACCCCTCATAGTGTGCCCCACACTTCCCTGTACATATCTGGGATGTCACCCTAAAAGCATTTCTGTGGGACACCTCATGCTGCCTTTCTGTTACTGCTGCCACTTAATTCTAAGAAACTTTTATTAGGCATATATATATGCCTCAGGGACAAAAAGCAAATCACCTGGGACACAGAAAAGTCTCAATGTACTTTTTTCTACAGTTTCCAAGCAGCCGGTTTACACTAGCCTGCCCCCGGTTTTTCTCAGATGCAGTGCACAATGGCAATACTGACAGAGCAGTAAACCACCAAGAACAACACAAAGTCCAGTGCAGCTGATCCAGTGATTCCACTGTAAATCTCATCTTTGACTTCATTCCCCTGTGGTAGGAGTAGGATAATGAAGCCAAATCTCCTCTGTCCTTTACTGGTTTTACTGTTTATCTTGTTACACTAAATGAATACAAAAGTGGCTTTTCTCAGTTGCAAAATTAAGTAGATGCATAAAGTGTAACATAAAGGACAATCTCTAATATAAAGGATAACCTTTATATACATATCTATAGAGAAAAATTTGAATTAAACTTATTATATTTTTTCTGCTGTCCCCTTTTTAACATTTCCTAACTTCTAATTTAAGTTCTTGATTCCTGAATTATAAAACTGTTTTCTTCTTTCAAAACATGGGAATGTAATTAAAGAATCAGCTAAATATTATAGTTGCAATTTAATGTTTCTTCAATTCTACAATGCTTCCTAGTAACAGAAACTAATGAATTGGTAAAAATAGTAAAGTAAGCAAAAAGTTTACAGAACATATGCATGATCTGTCAAAAGTGTTAGCAGACTAATTTAAAAATTTTAACTCACACCTGGTGCCAATGACAATATCCTTATAATGCTGAATAATTTATTTGTCATGTCCAGATCATTTCCATCATAAAAATAGCTACTTTATTAAATAATGAATATATGCAGTTAAGAACATCACCATGAGGATAATTCTTAGTGATAGATATACTGGCTAAAGACTCTTAAGGAACCCAAGTGCCTTCCTAGGAGGAAGGTAATGTGCTTGCTTAAATACTGGAATAAAAATGTTTAAATTACTAGAATTGAAATATTGAGTAAGGTATTTTTATATTGATTTCCATAGAGTTTTTGAAATAGATTTTCACAACACAACACTTCACAGAGACAGTGTGTGGTATAAGAACAGGTGACCTTTGGGCAGATGTAGTAATAAAGTCAAAATCTCCAACAGGATGGTTTGTCTTCAGCACTCTCACTTACTAATCTAATTAAATTAAGTTATTTTATTGTTTAATAGAAGAAAGTGGTCTATGATCAATAAAGTGCTGGTTTCGTCTTAATTATTGATCCTTACTCATTAATATAGAGATTTCCAAGTTCCTATTAACTCTGCTAACAATCTTGCAATAAGTTTCACACGCTTTAATATTCTGCTAATCTCATAGGTGGCATCAGTACCCTGAGAATATCCTCTGTTTAGACATTATGGAAATGCCACATTCTGTTCTCTTTTCAGTATATGGTATGAAAGCACTTTCTTTATGCTAATGTCTTGCCTTTAGCAGATTTTTATCACTTGGTAAGCAAATACATCTTTATGCAATATGCAAATATTCATACCCAAACATTTTAATGCCACTGTGTATTCATCTACATGGTTTCAAAATGGATGTGAAATAAGGTTTAATATTATTTTGGCTACTCCATTTACAGGTGTGAATGAATATGCAGGGGGCTACACAGTGGAAATGTAGCATCTGGATTAGGAAGTCACAGACAAAGAAGTAGCTACTTTTATAAATCTTAATTTTACAAACCAGTTTTGTTCAGTCTTTCTGATACCTGCATATTTGGTGAATTCTCAATAATTCAACATTTTTGTTCTCATTAAATGTTCTTGCAACCCATTTCAAATCAAAACTGCATGCAGACTTCTCTGAGTGAGTCAGTCACCATCTCCTCCACTAACTGCTGGAACAAAAAGAAATGTAGTTCAGTAAAAGAAACCTTTCTGTTGTTTTTTAGGAAGAATGATGATGATTTCTTAATCACTCTTGTAGAGAAAAGGATAAGGTCAAGTCTACATGTGTGAAATGTGTCTGGCTGAACAAGAGAGCTGAAAGGAAACATTTAGAAGCTGAATGTCTCATCTAAAGGAATATGGGAAGAAGAAAACATTTGGGAAGAAGAAAATAGGCTTTAAGAATAGAAGAGTTTGAAGGACCTTGAAGAAGGAATGGGGGTAAGAAGATATGAGGAAAAATAGAGGTAGCTACTGAAAAGCTAATTTACTGGACATTGAAAAAGCATAGGAAAGGGGGGAAAAAAAAAAGGACATCCAGCTCCTGAAAGATTGAGGGATGCTTTAGTGGAAGGCTCTCAGGTTAAGTGCTCCATTGTATGCATTATCTGCAGAGCATCCCAAATCATTCATTCATGTTGAACAGTTTGTGTTTTGGCACTTAGCCCCATCACAACTTCCCTTTTATCACTCTCAAGGAAAACCTCTCATCTTTTATATAGGACATTCACATGCCTGTTTCTTTTCCAGGCTTTGAAAAGAGCTGTTCTCCATCACCTACTTTGTCCCAAAAAAAGATGTTAATCTCATATATGTGGTTGTGGTTTAGCAAGAGAGCCTTCAAGGAACTTTCAAAAGAGGAATGGGAAAACTCATCAGCACTGAAGCAACGTCTTGATGCTCACGGCAGGACTATCAACCTGTCTTACATTTTTTGCTGAGCTCAGCCTCAAGGCAGCCAGTCAACAGCAGGCTGAGGGCAAAGCTGAACTGAAGATACAATCCTTCCTAAGAACAGGCCCACTATGTCATAGCAGATTCATATCACCATCCAGTAGTGTAATTGTATTGTCAGTGCATATAGAATAGTCAGCAGTTGGTCTGTTCATTTCATAGCAGAAATGATTCTTTTTAGTTATGAGACGTATGTGGAAGTTGAACACAAAGGGCTGCACATTAATTGGCTCCCTTCCATTTGGTTGTCACCTAAGACATTAAAATAACTTTCACTGCTTTCCACCGAAATATTGTGCCAAGCTGTGTTGCAATCATCAAAGGACACACAGAGCGTCCACTAGAGAGGTCCATAATTGTTACAGGTTTAAGGGCAATGTAAGTTATCAGCAGCTACCAGTGACCAATTTATACAGAGCAGCATCAACCCTCTGGTTTTTTGAAAGAATGGGATTTGATCTGAAAATCTATCCAATTCCTGTCACATAAGTCTTATTCAGTGATAGATGGCTGTCAGGCAATTCAGTGAAAATGAATCTTGCAAAGGAGCTGTCATATGTAAGGCCATCTGCAGCTACATTGTTAGTAGCACCTTCCTTTATAGATCTGAAACTCTTTTCACTTATTTTTGCTTATTAATGTGAATCTCAAAATCCTCTTTACCGTCTTTTAAAAAATCTCTTTCCTGTTTAAAATATATTACTCCGTTGTTCCGTCTTCCTTTTCTTTCTGAATTTATTCTGCTTTTATAACTGCATGTCACAGCTTGGCCATCATAGTTTGCTTTGACTGTCTTGAAGGTCTAATATACACTCCACTTCTTAAGTGTCTGCATGCTCTATAATCTTACTGTGTCATTTCACTTCTACATGCATCCCTCCTCTTCCAGCTTTCTGACATATGCTCAATTGTTATTTTCTATTCTGTAGGGACTCCAGGCAAATTTCACATTTAAGCGATGCTCCTTATCCAGGGAAAAAGACCTAAGTAGATAAAAACCCACATTCCAAATCAAAACATATTGCACTGAAACAAGTTCTGGTGGTCAAGTCTTCATATTTGGCCTTCTAACTATTAATGTATAGCTATTTATATGTTAAATATCTTAAACTGTCATATACAAGATTACCTTCAGGACAATGTGGGATAAGTCTTCACTCTCCAGCAAGTTACTAGCACTGGTTTAGGATCTAATTTCAGGGATGGCATATACTGAAGAAATGGAAACAAGTAAGAAGTCAAAACATGCTGCCTTAATCTTATCCTTTGCTATGTTTCAATTTATTTCAATCCAATATAATTTTAAAAAGTTAAATTTTCATGAAAAAAGTCAGGGAATATTAGATTCTTATTTGGGAAGATTTCCGGACTTGAATTAATTTACTTACTATCCTTATTTAAAAAAAAACCCACTGCCTTTTTTTCTCATCAGTTTTTTCCATAAATATGCATTTAGCTTAGAAAAGAAACTGCATAAGTATTTTTCTACTATAAAATGAAAAAATTGTAGTTTCATGAAAATGTTCTGTTATAGCTCAAATTAAACACTATTTTTCTCACCTTATAACTTCTGGTATTTCTGCATAATGAGTGCATGAAAACAAATCTGTGTTGGGTGTAAACGAAACTGCTTTTCATTATTTGGTATTTCAATAGGCTTAAGGTCATACATATTTTCTCATCCTTTTCATTTCCTAAATTCTTAAGGATTAGAAATATAAGTCAACTCTTTTAATTATTTTGTTTCACTATTAGCTAACCCTCAACTCTAACACAAATTTAGCCCAGTGCACAAGCTGATCTGACACTCCCCATCTCATCACAGTTGAATTTGGCTCCACGTTTCTGCTGTACTTCAGAAGAGATAGAATATTAGCTACTGCAGCCTCTTCAGCATTTAAGATCTGTGTGAGTTAACACAACCCTGACTGCAGAATAAGCTGAATCAAGAAAAACACATTGAGTACTTAATTGTTTCTTGGCTGCTTGGTGAGATCCCATACCCACAAATGCAAAAGGCAGTCTGTGAGACAGATCCACTGTATGAAACAGACATTAGGAATATCTAGTGAAAGGGAGCAATAAGATTCCCAGATTAAGATTTAAAAGATTGTTGAAATGCTGAGATATATGGCAACCATTTGTTTTGGTTTGGTTTTTATTTTAAAATTATTCTGTTCACTGAATGAATATATCTCAAATAAATGAATATATATGGCCTTAGGAAATTAATCATAAACAATTCAATTTTTCCCCCCACTTTACTCATTCACTGCTCTGCAATGGCATTGGAAATCTCACGGTCACCAAAAATCATGGGTAATAATTTTTGAACATGGTTGTATTACATTCAGCGAAGGACCAGAAGGTTGAAAGGGGCAAGAGTAGTTCAGAAAAAAAATAACAGAACTTTCTAGAGGGCCCAGGCTACCAAAAGGTCTGTGACTCCTGCACAATCCTCTGAAGATGCTCTAGTTAAAGACATCTCTAATTAGTGATTCTTGAGAATCCACTGAGAATCTGGTGTTTCAGGCACAGACACAACACATGAGGGTAGTGTGCAGCCCATTGAAAATTCCAGCAGAGACTCTGTTCCAGCAGACATTACTTTTCCGGTCATTTTAGATTGAATTTTCATCTTTTTACAGCGGCACAAAAGAATCATATCGAGATTAAAGACCTGCCACGTTCATTTTAGTGTGTCTTTATAGTTTATCACATTTCATCCTGCCAAAGCCAGTGGAGGTGCCTAGGGCAGAGACCACATCTTCTGCTCTGTCATTTTCCTCCGTTGTGTTGATGTTGACTGTTCCCCCTGTTTGCTAAAACTCTTCTGGGTATTTTAAAATGCTATCCTAATTCTCTTGTATGGCTGTTCAGGTGTACTAGCTGGTTTCCATTAAAGGCTTATAGAGAGTGGACACCTTATTTACGAAGTCCCGAAAGTTTCCTTTCTATTGTAGACATGATTGAGACTTTTAAAAACTCTTCATCAGAACTGGTATTTTCTATATATTCTATATATGCTCAAAATATTTTAATGATGCTTCTACCTACAGCTGTCTCCTTTTCACCTAAAACAGAAAACTTACCTGCATTTCAGCCACACCTTATACACTATCACTGAGAAAACATTTAAGGCGTGTAAATAATTTTTTTCATGTTAGAGCTGGCTATCTTTTATTCCTACAGATCACTTTCCTAACACTAACACTACTAACACTAACACTAACACTAACACTAACACTAACATCATTCTGAACAACTGAACAACATCCTGAATCAACCTGAACACCTCCTTTTTTTGCACACTGCAAAACAGGAAGGTGAGCTTCTGTTTTCTGAACATTTTTTCCTCCAATTGGGGTATTGGTGCTTAATCTGTGAGTTTCAAGAAAACTTGTTTCAAATTAACTGATTTAGAGTTTGCTTGGTCTGCTACTCTTGTCAGATTATCTTTGTATAAAACTTTTCAGGGATGTCACTTAGGGGCATAATATCTTCTAGACATTTGCCTCTGGCTCTGTCTTTCCTAATTTCCTTTTTTTTTTAAGGCCCATGCGCATCTTCATTAGTTTCTCTAAAGGCTGAGGGTGACTTAGTCATATTGAAGCTTTCTTTGAAACATTCTTAACAAATTTTGGTGCTGTTGTTCTGTCTAATTCAATTCCAAGCATTTATTTTCAATTTTGCAGTTCTATTCACTTGATCCATGATATCCAATACTGAAAATGCATTGTTTTAATTGCCAAGGTCACAATTTTTTTTCCCTCATTGCACAGTTTTCTTTTCTTACACCCCAAATGATTTTTTTCAATACTCAGTCATTGGTTTTAACATTAGAGTATCTTCATTTTTAAGTAGAAACGACGTCTCCTATTTTGCACTTTTACAGTTTAGCTTATTCAAATTAATGTTTTCTGTCCTGATGCCTGACTCACACTGGGGAATAAAGTGTATAAAGTTGCATGCATGCATAAAAGATAACTGGCTTTTCTTTAGTGCTTCCACCACTCCAGAAAACACTTGGCCATCTAATAAAGAAGTCAACTAGAGCACAAAACAGCGTCTTTAAATAATTTTCTGAACGGAGATGGTTACTGTACTTTTGATTATGAATGTAGCTGCCACCCCACATATCATGGGTTGAGACTCTGAGGGGTCTGAGCTGGAGGTTCTGGTTTCAAACTGTGTTTCATCTTCCTTACTAAACAGAACCAGAAAAACAAAAAACAAAAACAAACTAACAAACCCACAAAAAAAACCAACAAAAAAACCCAAACAAACCAAAAAAACCCCCCGAAAAAGCGCAAAAAAACCTGGAATGCTCACCTTATCTATTTCAAGAAAAACATTGAAGTAAGTTGTTTAATATATTATGAAAATATAATAATATTATTGTGACTACAGAATTTAACAAGGGCAGTAGAGAACATAAAAAAAACATATAAAATTTGTTTTGGATCTTCTCTTCTTCAAATGAACTGAGCAAAATTACAGTTACTTATCAGGAAACTATGGAGTCTGATAGTAAAAAAGAGTAAAATGATGAGTGCCGACTGAATTAGATACACTGTTCTAAATTAAATTCTGCAATTTCTCTGTATTACAGATGGAGTTTTTGGATTTCTTACTTTCATTTGAAAACTAATAATTCTAATTTTATTATTATGTACATAGCAGTTACAGAATACAATTTGTGGAACCTTTCCATAAATTAGAAAGTAGAAACTGAAAATCGAAACCAAACAAACTATAAAACTTTAATTAAAGAACTCAGCAGAATAGGCTTATTTCATGCACAAGCAATAATATGAAGGAGCTTCTCTTTTTTCTTTTCTTTTCCTTTTTCTTTTTTTTTTTTAATAGAAACACTAAATGAGTAAATGCTTGTCCCAGTAGAATAAATTTTATTAGGGACTGGTTAAAAAACATTTTTTTCATAAGGGGCTAGTGACAAATAGGAACTTATTTGCTTTTGTCTTTCTGATTGCTTTGCAAAATGAAACTGATTAATTTGAATTTACAGGCAGTTAAAAGCAAGAAATGAAATAAAATTTGCTGCGAAGCAGTAATCTATTCATAATATAAAATTTCATTTAAAGAGCTTACAAGCAGAATACATTGAATTATTCATTGGAAACAATGAATCCTTTGAATTTGGCCTCTGAGTGTGGTTGCAAATTGTCAATGAGAACTCATGAATTATATTAATGCATTTTGTTATTTAAAATCTTTGATGACACATATGAAGATACATATGCATACAGATTATATGTAAGCTCTCTGCTATATTAATTTACTCAAATTTTCACAAAGCAGATTTTTTTCACTTTAGTCATTTACAAACACCCTATGTAGTTACTATTGTTAAACATCATCATTTGATCTGCATTTTGAAAGATTCAGAGTAAAACTGAATCAATTAATAAACTTTCTGTCTTAACTTCAAGAAAATTACCTTCTCTGATTTGTAACTTTGCTTATTTGTTTGAAAAATAAAGATAATATAGTTACTTTACTGCACAAGGCTTACCTATGAAAGTGACAGAATTATCAGCACAAGTATCAAAATAATACAGCTGTAGCTGGGGTCAAGATGTCAAAGAAATATACTGCAGTCTTAACTCTTTCATAGGAAAATGATAAGCAATACAAAGAGGTAACCTTAATGTGTAGAAAAAATAGATTCAAAAAAGAATTTTTAAATTCTCCATTAACCATTCACCATTAACATTTAGCTTTTGTTTGGAAATTAAAGTCTGGAAGAAAATGATAACTGCATACAAGTCCTATGTATTTTTTTCTATGAAACTTTATTTTCAATTTTTTTTTTGTAAGAGTCATGCAGATTTGCACTACTTACATGCCAGCCATCAGCTTTGGTCTCAATTTTTCCAGTAATGTAGATACATAGCTTTCATGTATGATCAGATGTTAATGGATCTTCTAGAAGCCTACAGCCTTTTTTTGAAATTATTTCTTCCTACAAAAAAAAATAAACTAATTGGATTATTTTTTTTTTCCTGCTCGGTTTTTAATACCATCACTAACAATTTTCCACAGTCATTCATCACACACAGTTAAACCATTGCTGTCTGCAACAGGCTATGCTTTCCCAGCCCTCTTGATTGATTGTCATACCACCAACAAACAAGGAGCTGGGAGCTTGCTCTACTACGTTAAGCATGGACCAAATAACATGATTTCAGGCACCAAACATTCTCACTGAACCTATGAAAGTTTTACTTGCTGTCATTATTCTCAGTGTTTTCTGTCAGTTAGAAATTTTAGGTACACTATTGCTCCTAGAAAAAGAGTAAAGCAATTTCTTTAAATGAATCTGTAATCTAAGTTTATGGATCAGCTACTTATGTATTTACTGACATATTGTCAGGATATTGTCTCATTAGGTGCTTTGGTTTCTATGTTGATAAGAAACTTGTCATGTGACATATTTCATGTATCTACAAAGAGCATTTCTTTAACCAGTTAGATTCTACGTTTGTGTACTGGTTTGGGCTGGGGTAGAGTTAATTTTCTACATAGTAGTTAGTATGAGGCAGTGCTTTGGATTTGTGCTGGAAATAGTGTCGGCAGTTGAGGGATGTTTTTGTTGTTTCTGATCAGTGTTTATACAGCACCAGGGACTTTTCTGCCCCTCACTCCACCCCACCAGCAACAAGGCTGGGGGCACACAGGAATTAGGAAGGGACACTGCCAGGCCAGCTGACCCCACTGACTGAAGTGTCATCTCATTCCACATGGCCCCATGCTCAGCCTGCAAAATCAAGGGGATGAAGATGGAAGGGGGAATGTGTAAAGGGATGGCACTTGCCTTTCCTAATGACTGTTATTCATGAGCCTGGCTTTCCTGGGAATAGCTGAACACCTTTCTGGTGATGAGAAGGAATGAATGAATTGTTTTGCTCTGCCTGTACGTGCAATTTTTTGCTTTATTGCTATCTCATCCCACAGGTTTTCTCAGAATTCCAATTCTCGCTCCCATTGCACCAGAGGGGAGTGAGTGGCTGCCTGGTACTCAGATGCTGGCTGGGGTTAAAACAGCAATCTCTCATCATTGGTCAGTATTATGTCAACTTACTGACACCATAGCTCTGTTCTTTAGTCCTTTTGTTTTGTAGGAATATAGCATTTATCATACAATTAGCTTTTCTTTTCGAGTTCTGTGCAAGGTTTCACAGTCATGGTTAATGCAGATGTGCACTTTCTGTTGGATCATGCATATTGTTCTTCCAATATTTGCATGTTATCAAAAGAATGATAAGGATAAAGAAGCTGTATTAATTTATGCCCTCAATAAACTCAGTCAGGTGTCTGTGCTGCTTTGTCAGTATTGTATCTATTAATGTTTAATATTTTTAAAATAATACTGCAGCCAACTAAATAATATTTTAAGAATTCAGACCTTTTTTATTACCGAAAACCTGAGTGCATTGTGAATCCCACTAAAAAACACTATCTAGTCTACACGAGTGCTCTAGTTATTGCAAGGCAATAGGTCTCTCCAGAGATTGAAATAAAATGGCAATATAGACACCTCTGATATGTGGATTGAATGAGCATTCTCTCCCTTCCCCATCCTAAGTATGTGGCTGAATTTAAGTGAGATATATACCACACACATAGGATTTTGTGTGAGCTTTCATTATATCATACTGCTGCTATTGCAAGCTGCTTCTGCCTGGTCTCTGTAACAAATCCTGGTCTCCTCACATTCTGTTCAGTGCACTGCTGCTGCCATGGGTAAAGACAGCTATCTACCCTCCATGGTCAAAACTGCTGAACTCCAGAGAAATGGGAGAATATAATTTCCCAGCATTGATTTATGACCAGCTTTGAATTTTTGCTGGTACTGGTATGTTTGCTAGAAATTTTTGTTTCTCGTTTTTTTGTTATTTGATTGGTTGGTTGGTTGGTTGGTTTTCATGTCAGATTTTCAGGATATTTGAAAAGTACTGTGCTCTTCTCAGAGGATCTTGTGTCAGCTTAGAATTACACTCATTTTGACAACTGAGTCAGGAATAACGATTACTACGTTCCTCCTTCATATACACTTCCATTTATCTGATTTCGCTTAGTCTTCCTTACCACCATTCTACACATCTACAACGATGTGAAGACACCATCTACAATTTACATATTTGCATATCTCAGTGTTGTGTTCTCTAGCCACAGAACTGTATTCCTTACTGGTGTACTTTACCAGGCATAAAATAAAACTTATAAAATGTTTGCAGAAAATATGTTAGGATATTATTTTTCAGTGGAAATAGCAGTTTGAATCTCTTTCTATCTAGCAGTCTTTACTTAAAAGCAGAAAATAAAATTAAGAAATTAGACTATCCCAATGCTTCACAGAAGACTGCAATTTTATGGCCATTTAGCATTTTTTAACCTTTTTGTTTGTTTGTTTGTTTTTCTTGCCAAGTCTTTCCCTGAGCCACAGATGCCATTTCCTATTCAGCTGTTGCTCTGTTTCTCACAGACACCCTGCAGATCATATGGGTAACATTCCAACCTAAATTGAGTCATTTGAGTACGAATAGCTTCTCAAAATCTGTTACTGTTTCCTTTGCATTCTTTTCTTTATTCACTTTGTTGGCTCTTTTGTTGATTGGATTGGGTTTGGTTTTTTTCCTTTTTAACATTTAGTATAAATCCTTAACACAGACAAATAAATATGTTTGATTTTAAAACTGTAGTCATAAAAATGTTGTTACTTCTAAAATGATAACAAACATTCAGTTCAGCTGAGCAATTTCTAATTCTTATTGTTTCATGTATGATGCCATTGTTGTTGTTCTCTGGCTTTTTATATTGCTTTAGTTCACTGCAAAAAATAAATATTGCCACTGAAGTAATATATCTCCCTATATTATTTCAGTGGCAATTTCTCCCTTTAAACAAACGGAATATATCCACTTTAATTCTCCTTGAAAAGGAAAATCTTTGAATTTCTCCTCTTCACAGTATTTAGAATTTAAAATCAATAGAACCTTTCCATGTGGTCTGAAGAAAATTTATAGGAACCTTTTAGAACTCTCAATGCTTTTTTCAATCCAAATAAATAACTCAGTGTGTTAGAAAGTAAATGATTGAAATAATGCAAGCCAAGGGCTTCCAATTATCTTTGGGCAGGCTTGAAAATTAGACTTGTGCATGCTACTTTGTGAATGAGCCTTTAAACCCAGAGATGGTTAACATAAATAAAACCACCTTAGTTCTTCATGATTTTGTTTGTTTTACAGTGGTAGGCAAATTAAGAAAGCAATCTCCAGCAGTACAAAATGAGGTCATAAAATATGGTGGTTTTTTCATAGTAATTCACAAAAGCCTACACCATCTCATTGCATACATGCTTTTTCACACACCGTTATTAGAAGTATTCCCACTGCTAAGTCATATACTAATACTTTAAATAAACATAAACATATTTCTTATCTTATCAAAAAGATGATTTTTCTATCCTACCTTTGATGATTGTGAGCCTGTCCGCTTTTGTTGTCTGCTGGAAGCCCTAGAGGGTCCTGGAAAAAGAACATGACAGAACTTTGGGGACCTGAGCAATTTGAAGATTTGTTTTTCTTTATTTTTCTTGACTTTCCAAGAGCTTTTAAACTAGTGAAGTTGTTCAAAGGCCTTAGAGAAAATGTTGTGTCTCAGAAGACTCCTGCTGTGCTTTAATGCCTTCAATTTATCACCATGGTGTCTGCAATTAATGAGCACCATCTAAAACTACCTAATTCTTAAAAACTCTCTGATAGATATTTTATATTTTAATAAAATTACCCCTGATCTGTGAAAATCGTATCATGCAATGGCATGACACATAAAAGATGTTATTTATTTTATTAGACTTTTAAACAGTATTTGAACACAGGCACTTTTCATTTGTATTGACATGAACCTCAAAAAGATAAATAAATCCTTGTGGGTCATTTCAGTTTTCTGGACACTGCTCTATCATGTAACATCCCTGGGGTTCCAGGGTTACCTGTTTTCTCTTTCTGGCAGGGTTTTGTAAATTGGAGAATCTTTACTCTTGTCTGCTCATTTATTTACTGTCATAACAATCCCATTTTATATTGAAAATTAGTCTAGTCTGAAGCTTAAATATTGTTTTATACTTTTTCTTGTTTCTATATTCCAAGTGAAAACTAAGATTTATGATGCCCTGGAGATACCACTTGGTTTCAGTCTTCAAAGAGAAATGTTACATTAAAGGCGATGTTGGTAACCCTGCAGCGTATCAGGAATTTATTATGAAATATAAACTGCACAAGAAACAAGAGATAACAGTGAACACAGGCAAGAAACTGACATAGTATATTTATTTTTTGTTTTAATGTGGAGTTATGAATATTTATTGCACTTGTGGAAATTGCAATTTCTGAGCACAAAACAATTTTTAATAGTTGAGCTGCTTTTACTAAAATGTAACTCTCCAAGTCATGTCAAGTTCTCAAAGCATTTTGTGTATATCACCATTCAGGAAGTTACTAAACACCTCCAGGGTGTTCATCAGCTGTCTTGCAACAGAAAGATTTATTTTTTTTTTAATATATAATGCTTTTGTAAATTCCATTTAATAAATGAAGCACATTTTTTCATATCACTTTAAGTAAAAGCAGCAAAGATTTTCCATCAGTTGTTATTGTGTACTTGATCTTTGTCCAACAAAGACAGCTACTGAGTATTCTTTGATTAACATGAGAAACCCCTGATTGGAAGTTTTCATCTCTGATATCTGTTAACTTACAGGTCCATGTAGCTGGACTCAGATCTCATCATCTGAGGCTCAAATTATGGACTTTCATCACTGCATCTACAGATGCAATGCAACTGGTGAACAGATAGAAAATACCAAGGCAAATGAAAAAAAACCCCAAGAAAACAGCCAGGCTAGACCAAACAGGCAAGTGTGCCTGAAAACAACAGGTTAAAGTTTATAACAGAAAACTAATAGGTATCAGCAGGTCAGCCACAGAGAGAACAACTGAACACATCTTTGTAGAGTGTTAGAAAGTGTTGGCATGGTACAATTAGAGCAGGAATGACGAGTTCAGAAATGCTGGCAGAGACATTAAAACTAGATGACTGACAAGAATAGGCCAAACCACATCTCATATAACTATGTGCGACAATGATTCGGGCATATATGTAGAAATATAACCATCAATGAGTTAAGAACATGAAAAATCTTTTAAAAACCCGAAGAAAAAAAACAAAAAAGTCCACCACAACAATTAAAATAAATCCTCAAGAGAAGAATTTTGAAAGTGAGTATTACAGGAATTAAAAGACAGAACGTAAGCAGACTTCACTTTTAATAGTGCATGAAAGACATGGAACTGCTATATGTTAAAAGCCTTATTCCATTATAGCACCTGATTATACTAAGCTATTGTAGTCAACATAATCCATGTTTGCACTGAAATACCAAAAACTTTCTGGAATCTAGTTATTGCAACCTCGATCTATAAAATGTTGACCCTTGAGGAAGAGTCTCACAAAACTAGGGTGTGGGAGCTGTTGGTCATCATTAGGAAAAGGTTAATTTATATATTCGATAAAAAAATTCTTACATTTCAGGTGTGTAACAAAATGTGAATAATGAACCCTAGCATGATCTAATAGTACCAATCTACTAGCATTTTTAACTGTTCTGTAACTATAAAACTATAGAAGATGTGTTAGTACAGCATCCTTTTTACTAATAAATGGTTTTCCTAGTGTCATTAGTTTATTTCCTTATTCTAAGATTAGAATTACACTGTTTTCAGGTTTAATCATAGTGACGTGAGGATGCTCTAAGAGCAGAGAGTGAATTGCCATGGCTTGAAGAGATCCTTTGGCTGAGAGGAGTCCTCTGAAACTCACAGTGATCTTTTCCATTTGATGACAGAATAAGGTCTTTATAAAAATGCAGTTAGTCAAGGTTCAGTTTCAAAAATGACCTTATAAAAGAGCAGATAAAGGATTAGTTATGTTACAGAGAGAATCTAAAGAGTGCCTTTGGAGTTTGGGGGGATTATTTGGGTTATTGGGGTTTTGGGTTTTTTTAATCTAGTCTGTTATCTTTCAAAGATATCTTTTTAACCTTGAAAAAACAGTGAGATGTTAAAGTATTTTAGCCGTTTTAAAATGTATCTAATTAGCAGCCTTGCATACAAGCATAAACTGTATGGAATTATGAAATAACAAAATATCCTTACACAGTATGGTCAAGCAGCTTTTGCTCCCAGTAAAAATCCATTCTAAGAGAGACACTGTGAAAGTTGTAGACACACCACTGGGATGCAATTCTGAACAATTACTTCTATTATTTCAGAAAGAATTCTGTGTGCAGAGTGCGTATGAGACAGAAAAATATACTGTTTGTAGCAAGTAATTCATTGCAATATTAAGTTTCTTAAAATGAAGTGTTATTTAGCCTCATCATCAAAAATACAAAAGGCAGAAGTGAAATGACGTGGCAAGATTGTCACAGTTTCCTCACACAGTACTGTATGACTTTAGCACAAAAGTATTTTCCCACGAGGAAGACCAGGACAGAACCCGGGCCATGGTAATTTCTCCTTTTCAAATGCTGGAAGGTATTCCCTGAAAAGCTTATGTGGCCCTAGGATTTTCCTCTTTGTGTCTTTTATGAGAGGCTGCCAGTACCTGAAGGGCACAACAAACTCTCCAGAACTGTTTGAAACAAAGATGCAAACTAGCAGTAGAAAATCTGAATGGTTTTGCCACCAGCTACTAATGTTTTCCTGTTTGAGAACTTACAGGGCCCAGAATTTCATCTTAAGTTGTCCTACTGCATTTTCCAACATGCTCTTTGTTTCAGTGTTTTAACTTTTTTTTTTCTGTTGCATGTTTGCCAGGTTTCCTGTAATTTCACATCATGTTTAAATTCAGGCCTTACAGTGAGCACAGACATGATGTTGGTTTAGAATATCCATATATCTGTTCAGCTGTTTGGGATGATGCTATCTTGTATGACATTACTGCATCACATGACTCACCACTGTCCTAAGAGCAGTTACAGGAATTTTCACTTAGTGAAGAAGTGCACACTGTATTTCTTTTATTTGACTAAGCTGTTTCCTATTACTTATTGTATTCTCTTGACAGCAATAAATTTCATAATGGTTGCTAGATTTCAAATCAACTATTACACTATCTAGATGGAGCAGTACATCAATAATTGATGATATACAAATCATATCTAATAGCTGGAATGCAAGGGAGTTTTGCCTTAAGGTGTCATACTCAGCAATCACTGTAATATTTATTGAAAAAATAACATAATTCTATTAAATCAACAATAAATTGACATTAATATATTAAGACATTTTCATAGGCAAAGAGGATAGAGCTGACAGGAGAAAATGTACTTCATTAGGCACACACATAATGATCCTTATTTTTGAAAACCTGATTAATTTGATGCTTTATCATATACCTTGCTTTGTGCATTTCTTTTGATGCTCTCACTTTCAAAACCAGATAAAACTCGATTAAAGCTTGGTGAAATACTCTTGCAATAGGGGTTATCACTTGTGTTTCAATAGCTTTTGGAGCATAACAGTTTTTTGCTTAGGAGAAGTTTCTAGTGGGATAATTTCTTAGTCTTTTTTATGTTGTACTCAGAAGCATAATTGCTCAGTAAACTTTTTCATATGGTCAACATAACTAGAAAATTAAATATTAGTGTAGAGACAATAAAAATTAAACCTCAATTCTGATTCTGTGCTTCACTCTGCATCTATTCTAATTGGGTAAATCAGAGATTGGAATTCACAAGTATTGCATAATCAAGCACTAGACTGCTTATTAAAAGATGGTGCCCAAGTACAACCCAATTTTCATAAATTCATATAATCAAGCAATATACTATCAGCTTCTGTAGTTCATTGAAGTTTAGTAGTTTTAATGGGTGTCTTTTATTTTCTTTTTTATTTTTTCCTTTTCCTTTACTTTTCAAAAAGGCATAATAGATAGAGCTATAATTCTTAGTGCTGATTTTTCACAAATTTTGATAAAATAGATATTGTAACAAAAATATCAAATTAATTAATTAATTAATTAGAAGTTAGCTCACATATTAATGAGGTATCTGGGGAAAAACAAGTCATACTTTTCATGTCCTTAAAGTATTTCCAATGTTTTTCAGGCTTCTTAGATTATTTAGCTGAGAAAAAAAATAGCATGGATACAAAGCCTCAAAAGCTTTCTTATGTTGTCCAAACCCCTGCTTCACTGCCGATAAAGAAGGAAAAAGTGTGATGCTTATAGTTGGTTTCTGTGGTCTTTCAGAAATGCCACAGAATTCATGAAAACATTTTGTTAGAAAAGTTTATAAGATTGTTCTCTAAGACACAGAGAAACAAATGTAATTGTTGCAAGAAAATTCATCAGTTTAATATTTTATGTTCATACATCTCTTGGAAAAGTATAAAATATCTGCCCTGCTATGCTTCAAGGATAAATATTTTTATTCTTTCCACATTGTTTTATTGACAGTAACTGTTAACATATACTAGAGCCAGGGAAATTAAAATAGAAGAAGGCCTATGATAATAAGCAAAGAGCAGAAAAAGGTCCCATTTTGCTTTAAATTCATTAAAATATATCCAGAATATAGAAGTTCAATTACCAGTAGTGAGTTCTTGGGGAGTAGTAGGAGTATATGGTAAACTGATTTTTAAAACAATTTACTGACTACATGTTGCACAAGATGAAGAAATACATATAATTTCAGAGTTCTTATTTGATTATTATGTTGTTGATTCTATCAAAACATTAAGTAGTGAAAAAAGTTTAAAATTCTGTGCATCATAATATACTAGATAAAGTCTCTGAAGTCCCTTTTCTTTAAATAATCTCTAGATTTTCCAGATGAAAGCTGAGTCTCACCTGGCAAAGGAAGCTTGGAATGCTTAAACATGCATTTCTGTCCTACAAGCATCATGAAAAGAATCTGCTTTTGTAAGTTGTTTGCTTCATGACATAATGTACCAAATGGCTTGCTTAAAAATTGGACAAATTCCAGCTGAGCAGCTACTATTCAAATTGATAGTGACAGCTCATCCTGAAAAAAAATGTTATTTTCAAATGATTGATATGAACTCAAAGGGGTGTGAAGAACTGTAGTGCTCATATTGCTCATGAGCTGTTGACAGTTTGGCACATCTCTAATGCTGATTAGAAACAAGCCAGGACACTGCAGTTTGCATTCACATTAAGCTTACATACACCACATTAATTATTTGATTCATAGGAACACTCAGTATACTAAAATATGCTAGAGTTTCAAAATCAAATGACCTATCAAGTATCTCAATATCTATGATAAGAGTATTGAGTGATAAAAGGATAGTAGGGGAATATTAACAAATATTAATTGAACTGAGCAAATGACCTTGGTGATATTCAGTGAACTGCTGATGTATTTAGAGATATATAATACAATGGAAAAAAAAGAACCTTGAAAACGGAATTCTGAAAATCTTGTGTACATTCTTCACATTTGACCTATAAATAGAAGAGCTGATACTTGAGAGTGCTATTTTAGGTTTTATTTTTACATTTCAAATTTCACCTGTGAAAATGTTAATGCTACTAAGATTATTTTTTAAGAGCCCTTTGCCTGACAGCCTCTCTCTATAGCAGTGCTGATGCAGGCAACTAAAAGTAAGTGTTAATGTAACTTTTCCAGCAGGCCATTATTTCTCAATTGGTACTGCAAAATGTCAGCATCAGCAAAGGCAGCTCCCACATCCACCCAAAAAATTGCTGGGATATCTGTGTCTGAAGGCCACTCTGATGTATTTCTGTAGCATACCTCCTATTTATCAGCAGATCACCACTATTATTTCACACTGACCATACACAAACCCCAAAATGTGACGATTACTTTGAATTTGCAGCTGCTTTCCAAGATATTTCATTCATAACTGCATACCAGAGAGACTACAGATTCCTAGATGCCAGTTTTTTCTAATTCTCAGTCATACAGAAAAGAAACAAAGAGAGAAAATGAGATGTTTCCCTAGACTAAAGAAGTTTCTCTACCCTCTCTATTGCAACTGGCAGGCAGAAACCATCACCCAGAAGTCAAGCACAAGACCCTGCCACCAAATATTGATAGAGTTCAGGAAGTGAATCACTATCTTGTTTTCTTAGATGTCACGTGCTGAAGGCAGCTATATTTCCATTTGTCAAACCTCCCAAAAAATCCCAAGCATATTTCTGTATCCAGAAAAACAATAAATGGACCCTAGGCTACAGACTAGTAAACTTGCACACCCTCTTTAGGAAAAAGATTTCTGGTACAGGAAAATTAAAGGCATAGTGACCTTCTCCTTGGCTTGAACAGAAGAAGCCAGAACCATAAATGTGTTCTGAATGACCACAGTACAAAATGTGCACTTTATTTCCATTTTCAACTTCACATTCACCAGTACAGAAAGGTCTGGGGTTTTCTTGGGTTTGCTTTATTACAGAGCAAGAAATGTGGACAGATTTCCATGCTGTGAGACAATATACAAACTGACCAACAGATTCAGAAGGGGAAAGCACTACAAAATAGGAATGCTCATTCACAGAACAAAGTAGCATAAAAATGATAGTAGTTGACCCAGGAGAAAGTTTAACTTGCATTTCCATTTATGCAGCACATAGCTCAAGCTGTCACTGACCTTGGCAGAATCATACAGGTAATATGATCATAGAGTGAACTGCCACAGAGTATTTTTCACTGTACAGCATTGTACATTGTTTTCCTTTTCAATATTAACTGTTTTATTGCTTCTCTGAATACTGTATATTTGAACACATTTATAATTTTTGCTGCTGCATACAGAATGCATGCACACAAAATCTTACCTTGGCTGAATTCCTTCACATAATGTCCCTCAGATAGAATATAAGAGCAGTGGTGAGACACAGGAATCCCAGTTCTGATTAGTACTCCTCCATATTCAGCTACCAAAGAGGAACTTCATGTATACAGTGACCTTCTACAGCACTACTTATGTCTTGAAATAATAGAAGTGACTTTATTAGCTTTGTTACATTAAGATTCAAAGTACATAGCACTCTCTGTCACTTCAGTCTGAACAGTAGATCCAGCTTTAAAGGATAAGTAGCAGTAAAGATTTTGTGAATTTTGTGGTGCAATATCTCGAAAAGCAGCAGGAACAAATTGTTAGGACAGGAGCAAAGAAATGGTAAGGCCAGACTGTTCCTATTTGATTCAGTGCCAACAGCAATAAAGTCTGCCAGAGGGATATTATAATAAGTATTACAAAATCATAGATTTTTTCATGAAGTGTTATTACTTCTTCTCAAGATGAGATCTTAAACCCAAAGAAATAGCAAAAGCCATTCTAACAATTCTCCCTTTCCCTTCATTTAATAATTGCCATCACCTCTTTACAACAATGGAAGATAAGTAGTGATAGCAGGCAGCTTACTTTTCTCTGCAACAGCCTTCCCTTTAAATCTAGATGCCCAAATAAATGCTTGGATCTCTGACATCCCCTTGAACCTGGGGTTTAATATCCAATGTTCACATGATAACATTGTGCACCTATTGTCCACCTAGGGTTAGACAGTCACATTCATCACTACACAATGTGGAGAGTGGTCCTAAGCCGAGTGAACAAACTAAATCTAATATTGATGATAGTTGCCACTTCCAGTTCAAAAAAGCTTCAAAATTAATTTATATACTGTTTCTTTTGTATACAGAGACTAAATATTTATGTAGTGTACATTTTAATTTTAGTCTAATGAAACTTTTAATAAGGTGTGCTTATTTCAAAAAAGGCCAGTTCACATACACTTTGCAGGTAATAGGGAGTTTTAGCTTGTTGCAGATTCTTTCATTTTTCAGGCAAAAATCATTCTGCAGCTTTTTTCAAAACTAAATGCAAATACACAAAATTGAAAAACTAAACACAAGAATGGCTGATGAGTAAATATAGCACAGCTACTTTTATTCGTTGTTTAAAAAGCAGAAAGAAAGCAGCAGTAATCTTCTGACTTCCTTGAAGATAACTGATGTACAAAATAGCAAATCAGGTAATAAAAATAGCAGGTTTGTGCTTTCTAATATTTTTTTCCTCTCATTTCCCAGAGATGATGCTAATGATTCGTGAGGCAATATTTCATAGCTTAACTTTTCTTTCTTTACTTTCTTTTTCTTTAATTATTTTTTATCAATATAATTTTATATAACAACTATCATACCTATTTCCATGCCAAGTGTGTAATTTACTAATAAAGCCTTTTGAGATTTTGTGTATCCTCTGACTTCCACCATTCCTTTTGATTATGAGTGCCTAAAAATCTTCGGTGCTCCGTTCCCCTTAAGGGTAGGACATCACAACCTGCTAATTGCACATTAGTCTAGAAAGTTACAAAGAGTTTATAAATGACGATAAATAAAAATGTATGTTTCTATCTCAAGAAATAATGTTTGTAAGGTTCTTCTTATAACACTACATGCAGTATCATAAAAGCTAGCAACCTATGCATTGACTCTTCTGTGGTATTGTGTTTCATAGGAAATAGAGGTGTTGCTGTTTTAAGGCAATGTGAAACTTTTTTCCCATTGTAATTCAGTCACGTATTACATAGGTCTTCACCCAAACACTTCTCCACAGCAGGATCTTTGTGTACACCTGGAAATGCAGAGGCAAACTGAGACATTGTTAATACTTCTAATTACTCCTATGCTCCTTGCTAACGGCTTTATGTCTTGAAGAGTGTCTTTAATAAGACAGATAGACAAGGGGAGATAAGTACTTTCATTAACATCTAAAAATCCAAACAAATTTTAAAATATATAGCTACTTTTTGAAATTGTTGTCCTTAATAGTGCTCTGTGCTTTAGAGTTTCCATGGGTGATTTCAGGTGCTTTTACTTTGGGGATTCCAGCTTTCAATAATTTACATTAAAGGAATCCAACATTTAAAATAGGAACTTTGTTACAATTGATCAATATTTTAGAGCCATACTGTGTCTAGTGATACCTGATCTGAAGCCTTGTCTTGGAATAACTGCAGTGGCAGATCTCTGGAGTACAGATAGACCCTGTCTTTTGTTGAGACAGACTCTATTTGTTGGGATTCTCCAAAGCATGGGCTACATTGATTTCTGTGCTTGTGACAGAAACCATATGATTCTAAAGTACAGCATTTTAACCCTTCCTGTAAAATCCTGTTCACACAAGAGAATCCTCTGCTTCCTGAATTATGATTTCACATCTTACATTTTGGCATTCCTTTTAAAGCTCTCCAGATGAAAGAAGGCTGTGTTTATTAAATTCATCTTAATGATCAAAAGGGCAATTTGGGGTTAAAAACACTGTGTATAAAATTAAGGACTATATAGGCATAGTAGCTACTTTTTATTGGTGGTTACAACTAAAAGATAAAGAAACAGTAGAACTTACCTAAACATTTGTGGTAATAAAGCTCTGCAATTACATCAGTTTCAGAATTTTTCACTTTTACCTGTTTATGTCTGGGATAATTATATGCTTAGGACCTAACTTTCTTTATCACGGAGGAAGAAATTCTCTTTCTAATTCTATTTAGAATGAAAAACTTTCTGCTTTCCATATTTTTCTTTCCCCTAGCTCTTTATTTTCCAAGCCCACTTATATTAGATCATCAAGCAATAGATTTTGTCTCATAAATTTTGTGTCTAAGTGTCTCATAAATATTGTGTCTAAGCTTGTCAAATTTTCTGAGAAGGGCCAGACCATAGAGCTGATGACAAAGTATATGAAAATGTATCAAAACAGGTTTAGTAGAAGCTTTTTGTAGATAATGGTATCTAAGATTCTGGATAGCATCTTTAGCATGTCCTGAACTCCATGCTGATGCCTTTAGGCATTGCTTGTTCACTGCATCTATTGTCCTGCAGAGAAACTCAAGCATAGCTTGGAAGGAAGCCATTGCATTCAGCAGATGTGAGCTGTGTGCACCTATAGTTATTGAAGAATACAAGTGGAAAATAGAATTCTACAACTATAGCTAATTACAGTCAATTTGCTTACTTAGATGTAAATAACAAAATAATTTATAAAGAAATCTCAGCCTAACCCTGATACTGATTACCACATTGATATTAAAGACATACACTGTCATCACTGAATTACAAGAAACATGTGTGTGGTTTTGAGAAATATTGCTCTTTTAAGTGCCCTTGAATACTGCTGAAGTGAAAGGGAATTAGGTATGCAGCCCAAGACCAGCAGAAAGAGTCAAGAGCACTTAAATAGAAACATTTATGGCTGAAAAATCCACAAATTCTTTAGTTTCAAGTTTTATCCATTAGCACTTTCTCAATGACAGCACACTATGAACATTTCCCTGTCTGAATAGCACAATTTTTGGAAAGCTGTGATTTTCAAAGTAGGCAGTCTTCTTTCTTTCTTTCTTTCTTTCTTTCTTCCCTTTCTTTTCTTTCTCTCCTTTTCTCCTTCCTTCCTTCCTTCCTTCCTTCCTTCCTTCCTTCCTTCCTTCCTTCCTTCCTTCCTTCCTTCCTTCCTTCCTTCCTTCCTTCCTTC
Source organism: Sturnus vulgaris (assembly GCF_052056855.1). Classification (NCBI taxonomy): domain Eukaryota; kingdom Metazoa; phylum Chordata; class Aves; order Passeriformes; family Sturnidae; genus Sturnus; species Sturnus vulgaris. The sequence continues at coordinate 33,991,722 of NC_142246.1, read as the reverse complement.
CTTCCTTCCTTCCTTCCTTCCTTCCTTCCTTCCTTCCTTCCTTCCTTCCTTCCTTCCTTCCTTCCTTCCTTCCTTCCTTCCTTCCTTCCTTCCTTCCTTCCTTCCTTCCTTCCTTCTCTTCTTTTTTCTTTCCCTCTGAAAGACTGACTGGTTAACCTAGTCTGAGAACAGCTGCAAGATCTTAAATGCACTGAGCTCCAGATAAAATATGCAGCTAAAGATATTTATATGTAGTGGGCTGGCAGTGGCTGACCCTCCAAAACCTCTTTATCACTCCCCTCCACAATCAGACAAGGAAGAGAAAATACAACAAAAGGTTTATAGATTAAGATAAGGACTGGAAGAGATCACTCCCCAAATATCATCCCAAAAAACCAGACTTGAATTAGAGGTATTAACTGAGTTTACTACTAACAAAATCAGAACAGGATAATGTGAAGTAAAGTAAGACCTTAAAAACACCTTCACCCCACTGCTCCCTCCTTCCCAGCTCTGCCTCCTAGCCACCAGTGGTGTGGGGCTACAGGGGATGTGAGCTACAGTCAGTCCATCACTCATGGCTTCTCCTGCTGCTCAGGCAGAGAAGTCCATGCACTGCTCCTTCTATGTGGGACAGTACTTCACTAACCTCTCCAAGGTGAGTCTTTCTCATGTTTCAATTTTTCTGTCTAACAGCAGATCTCTACAAACAGAAAGTACTTCAAGGACAGGCTTCTTTAGCATCAGTCCTGCACAGGGTCACATGTCCTACCAGGACACCTGCTCCAGCATGATCTCCTCTCTCCACAGGCCTCCCATGGGATCACAGCCTCTTCTCAGGCATCCACCTGCTCTGGCCACAGGCTACAGGTGGATCTCTACATTGCCAGGGATCTCCATAGGCTGTGGGATTACAGCTGCTTCACCACAGTCTGCACCACAGGCTGCAGAGGGATATCAGTTCCAGCACCTGGAGCACCTCCTGCCCTTCCTTCCTCATTTGTCTTGGCGTCCACAGAGTCCTTCCTCCCATGTGTTTTCACCTTGCTCTTCTCTGGCTGCAATTACATCTGCACATAACTTTTTTAAAAAAATCTTCTTTTGATATATGTTATTCCAGAGATGTTAAAATAATTTCTGATGCACACAGCCTTGGCCAGAGGCACACCCATCTTAGAGCCAGCTGGTGTTGGCTCTGCTGGACTCGGAGGAGGAGGCTCCTGGCAGCTTCTCACAGAAGCCACTCCTGTAGACCCCCTGCTACCAAAACCTGGCCATGCAAACCCAATACATTGTATTTTTTAAAAAATACAAAAACAAAACCAAACAAACAATCAAACAAACAAACAAAAAATAGGAGGAACTATAAGGGTGCCACTTTCTTCATTTGAAAAAAGAAATCTAGCTGGAAAATTTGACCTGGTAGAAGAAAACTGAGATTCATTCTTTTCCTCAATTTTAGATACCACAGACCAAGAGCTACCATCTCCCCAGGTGGAATACCTTCAGCTGCTTAGCAACATGGACCCTAGGTAACCTGCTTTAGTTTGACAGGGGGGGCTCTAGGCCTTATTGTAAGAGTCTTAGCTTTTCATCCTTTGAACAAGTGCATTTCAGTCTTTTATTGAATGTTTATTTAAAGAAAAAACTTCACAACTAGCTTGGGGGAGAAATTCAAATCCGAGTCTATCCTTCCCTCAGGTAAGTGCTCTACTCCCTGAGCTAGAAAGTTATGGTCTGATGAGCCTTAAATTATTTCTGCACAGTGGCACAGCTTTGAGAGGAAAATTACCTGAAGTCTAATCGTTAGGTGTTCAAGGAAATGACAGACTTTATTTAACATACTAACACAAAGAAGAACAGTGAAGTGCATGTGAAAATGGCCTAACACCAGCTCATTCTGCAAAACTGCACTTCCACCCCTCAAAATTTTTAAAAGAGAACAGAAACTTTCTGCTTTCACAAAGATATACATCAAGTCCCATGAAGCTGTGTGGATGCTGAACTAATCTAACAAATCCTTCAAGGTCTTGAAAGGCAATACAGTCAGCCTCAGGCAAGTGAAACTGAATGCCTTCTCTACCTAACACCTGTTCATGTGTCCAGATAAGACAGACATTTAATGCAATGGCTCTGAATATGAATTACATTGTGAGGACTCAGCTCTCTGCATGTATGGTCCTGTATATTTGGAAAACTAACCTGGGTGCAGGAATTCCCTTTTGGAAAATGGGTGAGAGTTCGCTGATGCAGAGATGAACTAAAAAGAATCAAGTATTTTTATTTCAAATTCTTGCTGGATACCAACATTAGATTATTTCTTTCTTTGCAAAATCTGGTTTTTCATTTCCTTGGAAATATTTCCACTTGTTTTCTTCTTCTTCCCTTCAGTGAAACACTGTATTTATTTAGACTAAAACATTTTAAAGTTTACTGTATTACATGATATTTTAGTAGACATCCCATCTATTGTTAATAGGTAGATGAATTAATCATAGATTTTCACTTTCCTCTATCAGGATTACATTAGAGACAAGATAAAATCTTTGACTTAGTGATGATTTAAGTGCTGTACTTTCATATCACAAGGTGATTTTGTCACTTTTTTCCAAAAGCTACTGAGTGTTTTATGTTTTGTTAAGGTACTTAAGTATTCCAAAAGCAACAGAATGTAAATTTAAAATGTTGCTTTTGGAAGAGGAAAATAAACATAATGAACTACTGAATTGTTTGTCCTATCATGCTTCCAGAATCTATTGCAACTAGGGAATTAATTTCTAGGAGAAGAAAATCCTGCAAGAGTGTTCCCATACTACTATGTATTTATGAAACATACATAGTGCCTTTCATACGAAATAGCATAAATTAGTATAGCTGAATGAGGTAGTTCCCTTTTCTCTCCAGTCCCTCCAGCTAGCTCTGGGCCAGAGGTGGATGGGAAACCCTCTTAGACAAAGGTAAAAAAACCAAAGGAGGCTTCCTTTCCCGAGATAACACCTAGCACTCTATTCTTCAACCACGCCCAGGGACGAGAGAGAGCGAGAGAAGATGGCGGGCGGATGTTAAACCCGGGGTAAGGGGCGAGGACAAACCGAGTGGCAGCCAATGGGATTGCACCAGAGGGGAGGGGCTAAGGCAGGGCCCAACTAACTTCACAAGCTCGGAGGGGGGGAATACAGGGCAAACCATTTTCTCGCAATGTAGAACCACAACAGTGTAACACGAGAGCTGAATAGCTGTGTATTCATAGAAGGATACAGAGATATAGAAAAAGAAAAAGGCATTTATTGAATAAAGGTTGAAAGAGGTGGAAAAGAAATCATTACATGGATTAGAAATAACCTGATGCTTCCTATTTTATCTTACTCTTATAATTACAAAAACTAGATTATTTTTAAAAGCTTAAACTGTACCAAACCCTTCTTTTTGTAGATTCCTTTAGTATTTAAGCATTTTACATTTCTCACATACCTTGTCTTAGGGGTAGGGCTTCACATTTACCCATGCCTCTAACATGAGAGTTACCATACTGCCTTTTACACTCCTCCAGGGCAGTATGCAGTAAGTGTTTGGAAAATGTTCTGACATTCAACTTTAGGAATATCACACCAAAGCAATGAAGTTCTCTCTTAATTACTTATCCTGAAAACTATTTGCATAAGAAAAGGAAAAGGAAAAGGAAAAGGAAAAGAAAAGAAAAGAAAAGAAAAGAAAAGAAAAGAAAAGAAAAGAAAAGAAAAGAAAAGAAAAGAAAAGAAAAGAAAAGAAAAGAAAAGAAAAGAAAAGAAAAAGGAAAAGAAAAGAAAAGAAAAGAAAAGAAAAAGAAAAAGAAAAAGAAAAGAGAAAGAAAAGAAGAAAAGAAAAACCAACCAAACAAAACCCTTACTCCTAAATATCTTTGATCCACTTACATTTGTCTTAAAGATAATTTTAGGCTGAAAACCATAGTAGGGAAGTCATTGCCAGATTTTGTTATTTTCCTATTATATATGTTGTTTTCATGTATATATAAATATACCTTTCTAGTAACAATTTCTAGTCATTTATTCAACTACAAACACCTCCCACCAGGATCACTAGTCCTAACTTACCCAAGAAGCAGTTTTGACTGTTTCTTCTTGGTCAAGATATTATTGCAATTACTATAGTGTCTTTCCAGATATGTGAAGATATTTCTTGATATTTATTCAAATACTAAGTCATTAATCTACCCCAAATGCAATATAACTTCATAACTATTATGGCAAATTAAGTCAAAAAACTTTCCCTATTATAAGTTTCAATTTTAGGTACTTATAAATGCCAACCATACTTCAAGCAAACACATGCTACATAGTACTGATTTGCAAATAAGGCAAGACAAAACACCATAAATTTCTACATAGACACCAGTCTTTGTGGTAAAGAAAGGAATCAAAGCCACAACATTTTTTCTTCGTACTAAACATTTTAAAGAAAACCTGAGAGGATTTTACACCTGAAATAATCGGCTGATAGGTAAATATAGTTGAGAATATTCCATGTATTTCACAAGTTATTTTGAAAAAAAATTGCAAGACAGAACAGGTAAAAGTGCTCAATCTTCTATCTCACCAAGGAGATCCTTTTGTATCAAGGTCTGGATTTGGTTAATTTTTAAACTTTCTGAATTTCAGAAAATTTCTCAGAATTCTCTTTCTTCCTTCCATCATAACTGAGGCTCATATTTCTGCTGGAGTGTTGTCATAGCAGGGATGCTGCACAAACTTAGAAATTCCAGTTCTGTACTGTTCCATATTCATACCTATCCATATTTTGAACTTTTTCTTTACAGGCATATATAACTGCAGTCATGTGAAATTTCTCATTCTTTCCATTTGACCCAATAACTCTTCTTGCTCTTCTTATTATTCTCTCATAAATAATAATAATAATAAAAAAATCTAACTGGTAGCAAAATTCACAACACAGTCATACATGAAATTGCTGTATCCCACAGCTAATCTATTTTCAGACCTATGTATTCTGCGTCTAAAAGGAATACAGTACTGTTGAAAATTGCAGAAATGGGAGGTAAAAAAATTGTTTTTCTACACTGAAACAATATTTCTCCCCTTTTGTGGCTCAGCATATGAAATGTTACATTGTTTAGAAGATATGTATTGGGAAGTGTGAGTTTTATTTTAATTTTTAAGCGACTTTGCCTTAACACAATTCAAATAAAGAATGTTTAAGTAACACATGTAAAGAAAGAAGCAGTGAATTGAATGGCACAGAGGAGGTGATTCAAAAAGTTTTTGGAACCAGATGGTCTTTGCATTGCCAAAATAATGAGTGTTGGTTGCAAGAATTCCTATGAAAATATCTCTTCCACAAGAAATATAGGTCTATGACAACTCTGCATTACACAAGAAAGAGGCAGGATGTATTGTTCTTCGAAATACCTATTCGTCCTTGCATTTCCTTCTTACAGAAGTCTTGGCTCCATTTTTTATACTCAAAATGTAAACAAAAAAAAAGTGTTTTTCTATTCTGTGGAAAATGTTCAATCTGTGCAGTCACCTACTGTGTACAATCACTGGCAATTTCATGTGCTGTTATTATTTGTAACTGAGTGGTAGCATAGAGCTACTCGAAGTTTTTCAGCCAGCAGAACATACTTAGCACAAAATACAAAACTTATGTGAACAATTCATCTGTGAGTTTAGAATTCCATACTTTGGACTTGATGGCTTCCTAATGCCCTAATACTCATTTTTAGAATTACTTCTCTGCAAACCTGCTACTGGGGAATGTTAGTTCTTATCAAACTCTGGGCGTAAACACAGAGGAGTTTTGTAGTTCTAGACAATATAAAACCATGTTTTGAAGATACCTTGTGCATATATAGCTGCACTGTCATGGCAGCTATCACTCAGCTCATGTACAGAGGTGAAATGTCATTCCTAAACTCTTCCAGTATCTGTTCCTGAGTAATCTTTAACAGGATATCCCAAACGGTGCTATTATTCAAATGTAAACATAATGTAGGAAACAACAGCTAACTATTTTAATGATTACCTCAACATAATTTCATAGCACTTTTTGCTATTAATTGTATTTGTGAAGTCAGGAAGCACAAGGATGTGTATTCATATAGATGAATTCTGAAATGCATCAACAGTTTGTCTTCTGCTGTTCTGAGAGATGTCGTGTAAGCCAAGAAAGAAGCTATTTTGTAGTAGCTCACAAATAGCACATTTAAAATGTATGGCATAGCCAAGGCGTTGTATTCATTAATGCATAGTAATATAGTAAATGAAAATCCAAGTTTTAAACAGTTCTGTTATGTTAGAACCAAAGTGTCGTGCCTCCTCATGACTTTTAAAATCTTAGTTAAATTGTTTCCTCGTTTAGATTTATGTCTCTCTGGATGGTCAAAGCAACGGAAGCACCAACACCTGTGTCTGTCTCAGGTTTAGAAGCTTTTACTTAAAGTCCATGCTTAGAGTCATAGTTTAGAAGCAACAAATTTTCCTGGTCTTCTTCTTACTTAGTTCTGGATGATCTTCTGATCTGAAATATTTTTTCTTTTCAAACAGCTACTGAATTATCAAATTAGGTTGTTGTGAAACACATGAATGCAGATAAATTTTGTAGTTATGCAACTACAAAATTTATGTAGAGGTTTGCAATACTAGATTGTGTATTGTTACACAGATACTTAGAAAAATGAGGTCTTATTACATTTAAAGAAGAAACACAACAGATAAAGGGATATGCTGATAAAATTAGGTAGTGCTGAAATATCAAAAAAACATAAGTTTGAACAAAATCATGTCCTCATGGTTGTCATCTCCTCTTCATGCATTACAGTGCTAGGATTTTAAGGCCACATTAACTGAACTCGTTGATCAATGAGAGAGAAAAACAACTACACTAAGTCATGTTCTATGATTACTGCCGACATGAAATTGTATGTCTACATCAAAAACTCTTTAAAGGAGAATAAATATAGTTTATTCCTTAATGCCCTCTCTTTTACTGAAAAAATTCACTCTAGAGGAAGATATGCAAAGACGTGCATTCAAAGGATATAAAAGTCAAAATTTCTGGGTCTAGGAACAGTAATTAATTTAAAACAAAGTGAAAAGAGTAAGTGTATAATAACTAGGAACTCAAGATGCAATGAGCTCAGCTATGATGGATAGACTTTTTTGAAAGGCTTTTCCACCTGAAAAAAAAGCATCTCGTTTTTAATAGAAGCATGCCAGATGCTTTAGCAGAAGCTCCATTTGTCAATCTGATAGAAGACAGTGTAATTTACTGCCTGTGATGCTAATGATAGTGCCTAAATCTATGAAAAAGGTCTGAATCATTTTTTTACAGAAGCTTGGTGGGCACTGAATTACAACAGAAAGAGGAGAGGAAGTCTTGAGATTGATGGTGTGTATCATTCTGTTCTTTCAAGAAATATATGACCACTATAGTTCCATTGTACTAGACTCAATGAACCAATTTATGAATTAACAAGTGGCAGTGTGAAGTAGCAGTTGCTAAAAACAGCATGTGTTAATCAATGATTTAAGAAAACATTTGTGCATGTGTAGAGTTCCATTCATAAAGAGCAAATAATTGAGACTGAGTTTTTTTGAAAAAAAATAAATCAGTATCTGTATTTAGATCTGGGTATTCTTTTTCTCCATGATCCAGGGGGGAGAAAAAAGAAAAATAAATACGGGTACAATCTGCTAGTTAAATTATATTGAAATGTCAAATTAAGTACAGTCTTGTCCTAGTAACCTCACAATGTGACATGATAAACATACCTACATATTAGAGTTATTAAAGCTACAAGCCCCATTCTCCTTTCATCATTCCAAGTTCAAGACTAAACAAAACTAGAAGAGAGAGAAGGTATAGACAGGTTTCATCCCCATTTGCAAAAGCCCCTGACCACTGTCACTTGGGATTTGGTTAGTGCCATGTCTGTTCTACAGCTGTACAATAGTAGCTATAAGAATATCTGAGGGGTAAAAGTAATAATGGATTATTCTAGAGTAATTCTGAGACCGTGACATTTTACATATATGAATATATACCTTGTGCTACTCTCTGAAAAATTAGGAATCTGTCCTCCCTTAAATATGACAAATAATGAAATAGAACCAAATCTAAACTGTGCTTTAAAAAATTTTACTTCTTTTCAAAGTTGGCATATTATTGCAAAAACATCCCAAATATTTTCTCCTACACATGAGTATTAAGTCAAAGCTGCTTTTTTCACAAAAGCTTAGTTCAACCATTAAGATAACCATACAATGAAAAATGAAAATTAAAACGCCATGTCATTAATCTATTTCTACATATGTGATTTCTGCTAAAGTGAATAAGCATTGTATTACATAACTGACAACATATTTAAGATCACGCTTTTTTGTTTCCTATACACGCTGATTAATTCTAAGATTATTGCTCTGTTTAATGTTGAACTCCATACAATATTTCAGTATCATGCTGTAGATAAATTGTGGGAGTCCTGAGCATTAAATGAATAGGTCTTCTGTCTTGTTCAAATAACCAAGTTTCCCTTAGGCAAACTCCATGCTGGCGCCCTAGTGTGAAACCCATTAAGTTTCTTGTGTACTAAAATATGACATGTTATCTACCAAATAATTAATATCACATGTTATAAATACCATGAAGTTTACTTAATGAAGGAAGAGTTTGATTTTTCACTAGCATTCAGTTTAGAGTAAATACTAACTTGGAACAACATAAGCAATTTAAATTAAAAAATAAAAAAAAAAATTAGAATAAATGGAAAACTACTTCCAAATATATATATATATATGTAAAAATTTAGATGTCAAGATAGTTGCACATGCAGATTAAAATATTTTAAATATTAAAATATTAAAATATAAGAAAGGCAGGAAGAGGAGAGAGAGAAAAATGGAAGCAATTATATAGCTAGAGGCAAGCTCTCCTGCTAAATACAAAATCTAGCAAAGACTGTCATAGGAAGGGTTTATTGCAAGCAACAACTTTTGAAAAAGCAGGCCTTAGCAGAGTAAATGAAAGCCCAAAATATCAACAGTACTGTTTGCTCTGAACTCTAATAAAACTGCTTTATCACCCTTCAAATTTTGTCTGAAATACATTTATTTCTGGAAAGTATGAAGTTAATAAGTTAAAGTATGATGGAGAGAAGTGAGTACAGAAGAGAAGCTACCCATGAAGAAATAGGAAAATGGTTTGAGAGAAGTGCTGCAGAAAGGTTATTGTCAATCAGAAAAAAAATACTGAAAATAAAGAAGATTTTTCACCGTGGAGACATGTATGAAGGCTGATTTGTTGTGGAAATGATCCTCTTCAAAAAATCTAGACACCAGTCATAATCTGTTATATCTTTTTGTGATCGATTTAAGAAGTAAATTGCAGAACATATAATATTATCCATAAGGAATTATTGCTTCCCACAGGAAAGGATACACATTCTTAGCAGAAATAAATATAAAGGTAAAAGGAATGAGGCATAGGAGGAGGTTCTATCAACAAGAGATAATGTCTGGTCATTTTACCACTTAGTCACTCAAATTTCTCATGCACCTTACAAAAAAATTTTCTACCAGTTTTTAAATATGTTTTATTCAAGCAAAATGCTGTGTTCAAAACACCCAAGGAGCTTGAGGAATATCTGTTATTTCATTAAAGTGTATGAAAGGAAAGCAAAATATTGTGTTAGCTAAAACCAAAGCTCTTAAGAGGCTGGTTGCTCTCAGAGAATATGGCCTTTAATAGGCACTTATAAGAACACTGATGTTTTCCATTCTCATACAAGGAGCCATGCAGAATGGATTTAAAGTGTACTGTACGATTTTTTGTAGAAGCAAGTCTTGCAAGCTCTTTGCTTCCAGCTCCTCTCCTGTTAAGTTACAGACAACAGTATTCAAAGTTTTGACTGATTTTCCAATTAAATAGAATAATTTTATATGACCTTTAAAAATGATGTTATTTGATACCACTGTGAGTGTGTTACACAGTCCACTATTCTTTTCAAACTTTTTTTTCCCTATTTACATTTCAAACAAAAGTGAATGTAGTGTGCAGAGTTTTGCTATCAAAGAAATGACTGCAATATTCTGCATACTATGTAACACCTAATATCATGAATTCTTGGCTACATTATAGATTTAATAATAAAACTCAATTCTGGCAATTGTATGCATGAACAACCAACACACTAGAGTCAATGCAATCATTTAGATTGAATTTATACATGAATGTTTGAAGAATAACTGCAAGTCTTACTGAACAGAAGTCTCACAAAGGTTTGCTTTTGGGCTGTTTTAATTGACCAATATCAGCTTAAAAGTCAAGCTGGTAATGCATACAACAATATTTCAAGTCATAAAAAAAATAATTTATTATTAAGCATTTTTATTTCTCCTCCAAGAACACAACTCTAAAAGACATGGAGTTCTACTATAAGATTTCCACTTTTTACTTAAAGTGAAACATAAAATATCTAAGATCACTATGAAGGTCACTTTTGCAAACTGATGGAGATCTTTAAAGTGGGGAAAATATGCTGAGCTGAAATGCTGACTTCCACTTCTTGTGGTTGAATGCTTTTTTCCATCTGCACTGCTGATGTGTGATTTCTAATTGTTTTCTGTCCATTCTGTGAAATACCAAACCATTACATGGAGATGTAGGCGGACATAACCAGGTGTCAACACCCTGAAGGCAGGTACTTGGTGGATGAGCTGCTTTTTGCCCACTCTGCTGACAGTGAAGGCTGTTACTATCCCGTAAAATCTCATGTACATTCTCACAGCCTGTTGCCATCAGGACTTTGATGGAGCAGCAAAGATATTTGATATCAAAAAAATACATACAAAATAAAAGCTGCAGTCACAGAGTCCCATTAGAATATCTGTTAGTGACAAGCAAAACCAAGTGGATAATTTACTGCCAGAACACAGAAAAAAAGTATTTTCCTTCATATTTAAAGATTTATTTTATTGAAAAATTGTAGATTATTTTTCCATATAATGAAATTTTGCTTTGTCTTAAAATGGCAACATTTCTTCATATCTTGATGTCTCTTTATAGTTTTTGTTCTGGTTTAATAGAGTGTTTGGATGCCTAGCAGCTACATTCTGTTCAGGATTACATAAAATCAATAGAAACATGTAGAAAAATAAAAAAGTTTCATAATTTTAATTCATAACCTCATGAAACACTTCATAAAAATCTACCTGTGCACTTTGATCTTTTTTTATTGTTTACATTATTTCAATTTCTTCACGAAAGCCATCTTTTAATATCAAGGTATCTTTAATTGGCTTTAAAAGTGTATTCTAATGGAATTTTCTCAGATAACCTTTAACAGTTTAAACAGGTTAAAATTTAATGTCATTTATGTTGGAAAGGTGTTCAAAATATTATACTATTAAATATTTAATGACATCATTATGGAAGATTTAGCTATTTTCAAACTAGACTCAGGAGGCCAGCGATACCATTCCACTCTACTTCTTGAATCGTTAAACAGGTCTACTGAGATTTGTAATCTTTTCCAAAATTTAATAATACAGTTTAGGTTGCTGCTAGCTTTGCAAAATATAGTATTCTTACACAGATGTGACTGCTAATTAAAAAGTCTCTTGTGGTTGCAAATGGGTTTCAGGGTGCTGCTTTTATTCGTGTTTGTATCATTTAGGAAAACTTGGACCAATCAAGTATTTGTGTATTCATAATTATAATGTACATAAAAGACTACACTCAGTCCTGACTACTGCACAGAACTGTAAGAGAATCATATTTTTGTGCAAGTGCTTTCAGCAGCTTATAGCTACAATAGTTGCCACTTAGAAGGTTTAATCTCTGATTCCTGCCAATCAAACAGTTCAGTAATCAGACTTGTACTCTATCTCTTCTCTTGTTGAAATATCTGCAGATCGTGTGTGCCAGGTATTACAAGGGAGGGAAAAAAAAAACAGTTTATTTTGAGAGTGCTTTAAACAAACCTTCAATTTTCAATGGGAAATGGAAATTGACAGGCTTTTAGTAGAAATCAAATAAGATTGTTATAAGTTAACCTTCGCATCTTTTGAAATGAAGAAATAGCAAAAGATTTAAAATCATAATAATACGAATGTGAGTTTAAAATGCATTGTCACCTAAGTAATAGTAATTATAACAGAACACAGAAACAGAAGGCATTATAGTGATTGTTAAAGACAGATATAATGTAAAAGAACAATTCATTCTCTCATTCTGTAGTTCCCATAAAACGATGATTAAAGCATCAGTCAAATTTAATGTTTGTAAGGCATATTATAGTTAACTTCTCTCTTGCTTCCTTCAAAATTTAAAGAGAAAACACCATGATAATAATATACTGTGTAAATTTACCTAGGTAAGTTTTATTTATTGATTTTTTTATGATTAATCCCCCACTAAAATGTGTGGGGTTTATTACACTACTCTAAAAAAATCTAAACAATGTTTTAGTACCATTTGGGGAATTATTAAAATATCATTATAAAAACAATACAGAAGGAAATATTGGAGTAATTGTAATAGGAAACTTTTACTTTTTGACAAACATTTCTATTTCTTTTCTATTTTTTTCTCTCCCGAATGAACTTTGGATTTTAGAACACTTATGTGTAAACAAAGTTCATAGATTTAAAGAAATAAGTAATTAAATCAATGAAATAGCTGTGCTTAATATGCTGCCAAGTAATATATCCTAAAAAATAACACTTCCACTGCAAGTGCAAATGGAAATCTAATCAATCTAAAAAGTCAATTTCTGTCTGAGAAAATCTACAATAAGGAAAATGAAACTAATTCTGTATATTTTGTGCTAAGCACCAGAGTGATATTCCTATTTCTTATACTTTAGCATAGCTCAAATTACTACTTTAAAAATCATTTTATTCACTTCCCCATATAATCTTTGAGAGTACAGAAATGAAATAACTCAACCCCTTCAGGAGAAAATGGAATTGAGAATGTGTTGCTAATATTCATATTATTTTGCTAACTGTCAGTGTGTCTGTGTATGTAGAAGTATATATAATTCAGAAATTTATGGCATGTGCAAAAAAAAATTCATATACCTATATATATATATTTAGTGCACCATTTTCAGTGCTTGAGATCTGATAACCCCATACAAATGGCCAAGGACATTGAAAGAGTATGTGGCATATAAAAGGATGAAATGTATTGTCAAAACTCATGGCTTTATCAGATGTATGTCTCAGCTAAAGCTGAAGTCCTGTCTTATAGAACAGATAAGCTGATGACAATCTGCAGAATTTTTCCATCATTTTAGATTCCCTCACAAGAGTTCTCCCTGCAACACAGCTTTCTCTTCCTTGCTTTAGGACAATGCTGTGCAGATGAGAATTTTTTGCCTGAAAAGTTCAGTACCAAGACAAAATAGACAAAAACATTAGATCTCTGATACAACATCTGGATCTGAAATTTTGCTTCTGTTGGAATGCATTACCAGTGGCAGAAATACGTTTTCTTGCAAGTGCATTATACGTTTGCTAAATTATTAGTAATCTCTAAACCAGAAAAATCTTCAAGTAAAATATGTAATCATTCCAAAGATTTATCAAAGACAATAATGATGTGGATTTTCTAGTAATTAGGTATATTTTGGAGTGGGTTGTTGTTTTTTTTCTTTCTATATGTAGTCAATACAAATGCCTATATTACTTTATATATTTTATACCAAAATATACCAACGTCTAATGATAGAAAATAAGAATGCAGAATTGAAAGTGGGGAGAATGAATAAATAAGTAAACGCAGGCCATGCTATTTTGGAGAACCAAATTGTGCCAATCTAGACAGCTACCAACACCCATGAGAACAAACAGCTGGCACTGCTGATACATAGAGCTGAAATATGGCTTTTGATTTGTAGTGCCTACTTTTACTACAATTAAATTAAATTAAATGCTAAGTGAATGGCCAAAGTTATTCTTCTGGACATATGAGGACAGATGTTAGACTGTAAGTTTGAACATGTAGCAAACACAGAAATAATAGGATTCCAGTTCATCTAGCATATTGAAAGCTAGGGAGGAAAACAAAGCCACGGAGTCTCCTGACAATAAACATAAAGGTATAGGTGAACTGGGGAAAACCTGGGAAGAAGTTTAAGATCAGGCAGGAGACTAGTTTCTAAAAAAACTCTACTTGTCTTGTTTGCCCTGCTGTCCAAGAAGTAATATAGTAAAATAAAAATTTCTGCAGAACAGTGTAAACAGAGTATGTTAGACTGAGCTCACTGTACGATGACATTAAAGTTTCAGTATTCTGCTACAGTTTTTGTTTTATTTATAAAAAATATTTCTGAGATTTAAATTATTAAAAGCAAGAGAAACAAATTCAAAGATATTTCCTTTTGACATTTTGGATAGACAGAAAAATTCTGCAGATGTAAAGAAAGGTAATATAGTTTTTTGGGTAGCGATTGTCAATTTTTTATCAAGTCCACAGGGAAAACTGCAATTGCTCCCAGACCGTTCTTCAGATGTTGATATACTGTAATTACTGCACAACTCTAGGCTAAAAAATAGGAAGTGTAGCAAAAGACTATCTTATCAGAACCCTTAAGCAAACAATTTCACCAAGCTTTTACAATAATACAGCACGATCCTTTAAAATTACTAAATAAATTTATGTATTCATTTTGACATATTTTTAGTTTAGTGAACTAGAAAATTCCATTTTCTATGAGTAATAGTGGCATAAAACAGCAAATTCTGCCATTTTCCAAATACATAATATTGTTTTAGCAATGGTGTTCCTAGTTAGGGAATGACAGGACTGAGTCCTAAATTCAGCTCTGTTATGTAAAAGAATCAAATGCTGTATCACGACATAAAAGGCCAGTGTTAATACATGTGACTCAACACATAGGGCAATGCTGTACTAGGAGGAATATCTCTAATGACTTGACCTAAACCAGAGCAACAAAACCACACCATTTGCCCACTGGATAACCTGAGCTGATGTTATTTCCCCTCAACACACATGCTACATTTCATGGAGCAGCTTACACTTCACCATGTGTCTGCACAGCACCTAGGGTAAGTACTGTGGGGATTTCCTGCTTCTGTTTTATCAGCTTGAGACATTTTTCCTTCAAGAGTTAATAATCGTCATCTCAAAAGGGCTAAAAGCCACTTCCTCCAACATATCTCACTAAGAAGTCTAGCTTTCTGACCCCAATTCTTTTCGATTAATACTCCTCATTATTAAATGTATCATTAATTAAAGCCTAGCAGAATTTTTCTTTTAAACCTTCTTTCAAGAATTTTATAGAAATATCAATTTGACATAATTATTTCTCTAAAGTAATGGAATTGTCATTTCCTGTACCATAAAACTTGATATTCAAACTTTCTTACATATTCCAGATGAAGTTCCAGCATCATATGCTAGAACAGAATAAGTAATTCCGAGCCTCATTTAGTGAACTGTACTTCAAATCCAACAGCTCATTCCCTCATAACACAAATTATTTTTGTATATTAGAAAATAAAATTACAGAGCAAGCCAAGATGCCTCCCCACATATAAAGAGGCAGATGTTCCTAATATGCTCTCAAATGTGGGCATACATTTCCCCAGTAACTGTGAGGGAGGGGAAAAAAAGCATTTCTATGTGCATATTGGGAAGGCCACGAACACACTGTTGCTTTGTCTCCTTGATATTAGATGTAGAAATTTGCCTAAAAGAATAATTCTCACACATTTTTAGTATTTTACAGATAACTTTATAATTTGAAATCAAATTTGAATCAATCAAAGAAAATAGGGGAACTCTTCTCCCATGAGCACAGGTGATAATTTCAGCTACACTGCTTTTGTGGAATTCATCTGCTATCAGTCACCAGTGTTTAATTATTCCTGCTTTTAGGTCATTGTCTCTCACTCAGCTCTCTCCATAGCTCAGTAATATATTACAGTCTTTTCTTCCAGTATTGATCTTTCTGTTGCCATTCTTGCATCAAGGTTACAAGGCTGCACTGCAAATCCACACTGAGTCTAAAATTAGAGGTAAATAGAACTAACATGTTAAATAGCTTTGTACTACATCACATTCGTTTTTGAAATTACCACCAAGTTTTTTGTCTACTGTGTATTCAGTGTAGATTTAGGATTCTGTTTGAAGTTACACAAATGTATATGGCTTGAGAGTTGTCTCTCTGACTTATGCCATTCCCAGCATGGTGCTGCTGGTGCTAGCATAAGCAGAGTTGTCTGAAATATTTTTGTAAGAAAAGAAAGACTTGAGTCATTTTTTAGTAAAATTATTTTCTATAGTATCATACCACTAAATAAACTAAGGAGGTCAGTTTTGGTGACTAGATGCTGCAAATTTCAAGTACCAGCCTCACTGGATAGAATATTTTGCAATGATAGTTTCTGCTGCCCTGTTCTCACACACTTCTGGGATGCTGGATAAACTGCAGCATGTTGGCTTAGAATTTCATCATGTTGCATTACTTTGGCCCTGCCAAGAATTGACAAAATAACAAAAATAAATACTGCAAAACAAGCCCAGTTTCCAGAATGCATCAGTGTCTCCCAGCCAACCAGAACTGATAGAATATAATGCTTTGGAATTCAGCTTTGCCTTATGTAAAGCTTAAACTAAATTAATGAGCTGCTCTTTGTGCTTTCCAAACAGGGTATTAGAACATTTCTGCAATATTTCTTTCCTTTGTTTTCCACTATAATCACTGTCTTGCTGTGGTAGTGCTTCAGTCTGCCATTCTTCATCAAGAACAGCTTTACAAGCACTTTTAACCATTCTTGTGGTAGTGGCAGTCTTCTATGAGGTAAAGATGGAGCAGAGCTATGTGTTATCATTATAATGTGGGCACTTGCCTGTATGTCACTGAAACAGTTCTAATATTGCCTGCATGCAGACTTTCAACACAGCAGCCTAAAATCATAGATCTCACTTCAGAGTCCTACAGAAGAGTCTAGCGGTAGATATGCAATTTCTCATACTTGCACTCCCTCCTCTAGGGAAGCAAGGCTCATACTGTTCTGCAATATTTTCCTTTCAGACATGTCAGAAGTACAATTTGAACAAAATTCTGAAGTTTAAATCATCTGTGATAACCTAAAATTGTGACATTATACCATATTGTATGTTCCTATAGAAGTTTACTCTTATAAAAAATTTAAAATTGATACTAGTGGCAATTAACCAAAAGTAAATAGCACATCCTTGTTGTATATATTTATTTGTGCTGAAAAGAGAAAAATTAAAAACACCACCTTTTGGGGTTAAAAGTCTGAAGCTAGTCTATTTGATTGCTAGTTTAGGGAACTGAAATAACAATTTCACAAACCTTTCCAGATTGTTCAGTGAAGTAGAAAGATTGGCACCAAAGATTCAGTTGCCACCAAAAACTGACAGAACAGTTTAACTCTATAGTGTACTGGCAGCTCTACAGAATGCTGAGGGAAATACTTTTAAGGCCTTAAAAAATCATAACCAAGGAATGTGGATGAATTCTTCATGTTTCCTTACTCTGTATCAACCTTCATTTTCTATCATCTCAAATCCCAATATTACCCTTCTTTATTTTAGAAGCATAGACAGCTGGGTTCTTGCATTTAACACTCAATGTACAGGAAAAAATGGATAATTACATAAAAATATTTTTTAATTTGCAGGGTCACATTTCTGAAACTGCTCATAGTTGTACATAATTGAGTTCTTTCCTCACCATATATTTTGGAATAGAAATCTGTTCCTTCTATAATAAGCAGAGGATCACTTGTTCTTGGGGTTTTTTTGGTCTGATTTGGTTTATAATTTTCTTTGTAAAATCAGGAACAATAAGGGTTAATTTTAAATCCTTTCAAAATCAACAAGAATTATCTATTCCTAGTTTCAGCTATTCTATATTAGATACCTGCATCAATATAAAAAGTGGATGAAAAACTAAGTCTGAGCAACAGCGTCTAAAATATTTGAAGAAATGGATTGCATATGCTAAGCAAGATAGAAAGTAATTCCAGTATATGGTTGTGCAGTACTTTAAATCCCTACTTGCATTTAAGTTCTTTAAATTTTACTGGAAGCATCTATATTCACAAATTGCAAACCCAAATGTACTAAATCTGGTTAGCACACATCATACAGAAAACTTGTCAGTTTAACGTTTGAAGCCAATTTGAAGCATGTAATGAATTTATGTCGGGGGTACAAAGGAGATATCTAAAGTGACATCCTGAGGCACAGCTAATGAGATTGTCTTATTTAAGTCTATCTGGTAATATGATCATCTCTAATGAGATTATTCTGAAGTAATCCCTTTACAAATTAAATTAATGAATTATATACATTTACAATGCAAGAATATAGAACTAAAGTGGTTTTAAGGTATTTTAAGGTTAATACCAAAGCATTTCTGTATCCCTCTTAGGACCAAGTTATTATGAATATAATAAAGTATTGCAGTGAGCCAGAGGAAGCAAAGAACAAAGACACACACAGGAAATAAAATGTTGCCAAGTATGTTTTACTATCTTTGTATTACATGTCTTTTGAAAATAATAATCAAATAATTAAAAAGAAAACAGTCCCCTGCTGGAGCCCTGTACCAGATACTACACGTACAGGAATCAAAGGGAAAACTTACATTCAGTATTGGATCTACTAGTTGGAGAAGAAATGCAAGGGAAAATGATTTCTCTTCCTGAAAGACACATAAGGAGAAGAGAAAGTATTAAAAAAGCTCATTGCAATGAGAAGTCACATTCAGCTCTGTCAATCAGAACTAGAGGTAGTTGGGAGCTTTAAAATGGAAGCGTAAATTGGAGGTAAGGGGGAGCAGATATAAGTCGTTGCTGGTTTAAACCTTTTATCTGTGTCCTGCTTCCTGTTAGGAGAAATGAACCTGGCTATAAGAACCTTCTTTCAGCCACTTGATTGTTGTGCTATTAGAGGCGATCAGGCACATTGTGATAGGGATGTTGTGAAGATTTTGTACTTATCTCATTGATAAGCCAAAATAATCATTAGGAGACACAGCATAAGGCATATCTCTTGTAAATTTTCTGTAACAGAATTCAATGATGCATTTAATTGCCATAAAGGCAGAAGCCAGCTTACTATGAATATCTTTACTCACCTCCAGTTTTGCCTTACTGAAAAATGTTTGATAGCAGTGCTATTTTTCATGAAATAGCTACACAAGAGCATTTCTTCCTTGTTGGTTAAAGCTTATTCTCTCTCTATTCTATTTCTGTCAGAGTGATCTAGAAGTGCTTGGTACTGGCAACTTTTTTTTCACTGATAATAGAGACATTTACCCCACAAGTGGGAGAATGTCTCCTCTTGAAGAATTTGAAATATCATTTAATCTGGTTTTGAAGAAATTAAATGTAAGTATTGAAGAAGAAGTTAAACCTAAGCATGGAAGCAGTCTGTATCATATAGATGGCCTGTATCATATAGACAAAGTCCAATATCTAAAAAAAAAATTTTGATTCTTAGGATGCAGAATCCCATTTCTTGTTCGTGTCTGCGTCCCAGTTACCACAGATGCCATTCTCATCCCAATGCAGGTAGAGGCAGCATTGGCAAGCAGGACCCCTGATATTTGACATCCCATTCAAAAGTCTCTCTGTTAAGGTGTTGTCACCCCACCTTTGCAATAATCTTACCTGGTCCCTACTTCATCAGACAACATTTTTGGTACTGCATAAAAATTGAAGATTTTAAAAATCCCCAAGCAAATGAAAAAGTAGTTAATAAAAGCAACCCAGGGTGCCAACAGAAAATAATATAGAGAAGACAGTACCTTTTTTATATGCCAAATTTCATAGAATTTAATGTCTTCAGTCACTCTAAAGGGCAGCCAAAAAAGGCTGAAATTTAGAGTGCTGAGGATATTGTTCACACAAACTGAAAGATTATGTGGAGGTTGTGACATTTGATATTGACTCTGTGGTTAGACTTGTCCAATTGGGCAAGGGATTTAAGTTCTGTCATCATGGCATACCATATGAAAAAAAGGCAATAGGGAAGGACAATGTTTTCACACAATGGAATTTTATAAAGGCATGACAAAATGATGCTAAAGTAACAGATTTTACCATGTGGCTGTGATACCAGAGAGGAGAAATTTAAGTCTATAAAGACATATAATGAAAATGGAATCAAATCAATCACTTCAGACTAATGCCAGCCTGGTCCTTTATACAGACTGCCAGACAAAAGCGTTAGGTGTGCTCCTGGAACGTTGTCTTCCAGTTTAGTTTCTTCCCAGAAGTATTCTGTGCATGTGCTCTGCAGCTGCAAGGTAATGTGAGACCAAGTACAATAAGTGGGATGGTGGTGTAGATACACTTCTAGGACTGCTGAAGTACTACCACTTAGGTTAGCTCCTTTTCTGATTTTAATACATCTATAGAAAAAAAAAAAAAAAAAAAGAGCATTCCTTCTAGTGCAGGGAACTGATGGACTCTATCCTCCCCTGTAATTACAGGACTATTCCAAAGACAGTTGTGCCTAAATGCTACATTAAGCAATTTTCAGATCTTTAAAGCTGACTTGTAAGTATAATTTTGCATAGGATTCTTAAAGAGAATCAGTCAACAGTATTAATTTAAATTAAAGCAGAAAGATTAAGAGAACCAAGGCAGAATTTTTCATGCCTGTAAAAGGGTGTTTAACATGACTCAGTGGAATTTTCTCCTTGAATAGCAAAGGAAGGAACTAGGCACACACTCTGTTTCTAGAGCTTTATGGTATTAACAGTACTTGTATCAAGTAAACTCAGTTGTCTGTTGATGATATTATTCAGTCATAGGCAAGAGGCTACAGAAGTAGTGGATTCTTTAGGATGTGGTAGAAAATGATAAGGCTTCTCTACTTGTCTTCCTTATTTACTGCCATCTGTAACAGCAAAATCATAGCAGATGTCTTCAGCAAGAGATTTCTCTATCCAGTCTAATTCAGCTTGCCACAAAGAAAAGTAGCTGCTTAAACAACCACATTTTGGGTTAATTTATGTCCCTTTGAAACTACTCAAAATGTAATAAAAAGTGATTATAAAACATGAACCATATTTGTGAATAGCAAAACCAGAAATAAATGGCTTTTCTATATGTCAAAAAAAATCCGTATCTTATCTGTAATCTTGGGAAGGCCTCAAAATCCGGTCCACCCTGGAATTGTACTGAATTAAATAATTGCAGGTACCTTTGGTCATTTTTGTGCTAGAAATCATTGCCTTAGAAGTTCCTGCACTTACAGAGTGGTCAGAAACAAGACCGTGTCTCAGTTCTCATGGACTGCTACAATTAAGCAGGCATCGTTAGAGATCAAATGCCTGTCCTGTAGCAACTGGATAGCCATTCCAGCAAGCTAGATCTCTTGTGAACAAACAGAAAGGAACTAACATACCTGGTTCTTTAGAATGAATTGATGATGACATTATTAGTGGTATTAGCACTTGTAGATTTTTCTTCTTGGTGGAAACTGAAATCAGAAAAGAGAGGTTCTCTTACAGTGTTCTACCTGAAAACTAGTGACCCCAATTTTTTTAATATTAGAATGATAAAGAAGTCATCAAAATAGGCATGCTCATAGCCCTCAACCTGCTAGGTTTTTATATCTACAATAAATTTTTCCATTGTTGTGCACAGAATAATATTTACTTTCACAGTTTCAGCCAAAATATTATTTACCAATAAATTGGATATCATGTATGCTGAGTGTGTCAAAAAATAATATCTTAAATCCAAAATGAAATAATAAAAATATTTTCCACTACAGTCAGAGGTAGCCTTCATGCCAATAATGCATGTTTAACTAAATGCTTGCAATTGCAGCACGACACTTATCTCATTCTTGTGCCCATGTCTTAGGACAGAAATTTTCCAGCTGTTTTTTTTTAATTGCTGTCCCCAAAAAGTATCCGGGGTTGCCACTAAACAGAACTAAACTAGAAAGGTCCACAGCACACTCATCAGAATGGAAGGTGCCAAGCTTTTCTCTACGAAGTTGGTCATGCATTGTGTTACCTAAAGAGGTCACTCCACTACAATTCTATTTGTTCTCTGACTTGCAAATTCCCTTCCATGCTGAATTATTCTCCTCGTCGTTCCTGGGGCAGACTCTGCCTCCCGCTGTAACAAGATTAAGCTCATTCCATAACTGTCTGGACACTACCTTGGGATCTTGGCAGGCTTCCTGCCTTGCTGAAACCAAGATGAAGCATCTGCTGTGCCATTATAAAGTCTTGGCATATGCATCCCTTAAGAAAGGATATTGTGACATAACCAGTGGAGCACAAAAGCCCTTACTGACTTAAAGACCCACAGGGCTATTGCCATCTGTTTATTAATTAGGTGCACTAGGTCCTGACTGTTACATATGGAATGAACTAGGCTGCTGGTGGCTCAGTCCACTGGAATGCTCTGATTATAAGGAAAGGATTTTTAAGAAATACAAAATAAGTGTCCTTGTTTGAATTGGCCAGTCAATGTCTCTCAGTGTTATAAATCCAAGTAATTATTCCACTCCTCTGCTAAAAGGTTTGGATGAGCTTTCTGTTCCTGTCTTGTTATTAAATCTGTATTACATTAGGGCACACCACTACAGGGTAGAATGATAGTTTCAACTTTATTCCTCATATCTTCAGTTTTCTCACCATGACATGTCAGTAGGTTTTTCTGTTTTAATCAGTCAAGACCATTCTTATCCTATGTATAGAATCTCCTACTGAAACCATTCATTCAGCAAGCAAAAACTCCCTATGACCCCATGGATATTTTAACATATATTCTTATATATTCTATGTTTGTTTGAAATACATGCCCACCAAAGCTGCAAAAAATCTGCATGTCTCTTCTGGAACATTGTAAAACTGGCAGTGTGTTCTTAATTAGACTGATTAAAATTATTAAATTTCAATTCCTTGTATAAGCATATAATTCACAGAATTCATGATATACCCACTTTGTAGCTTACCTTCTATCTCTTGGAAGAGAAGATCTTCTAATCATGATTCTTGAGTCATTTTATCACCCTCCTTCAGTGGAACAAGAAGGCAGTGAGAATTTCAAGTTGGCCTTTCCTCTCTGTGTCCTTCCAAGTCAGGCAAAACTTCTGCGTGGCCAGAAGGCAGATCACAGAATGGTCTGGCTTGAAATGGACTTTTAAAGATAGTCTCTCCCACCTGCCTTGGGCAGAGTCGTCTTTCACTCGTTATTGGGTGCACACCCATTGCACAGGTAAGAGCATATGAATTGTCAGGTTTTTTCCTAGCACTTGAAATAGTAGCGTACTTCCTTACAGCACCTCACAGGATAAATAGATATGATTCTTCATGAGAATTGAATAATTCCCAAGTATGAGCCCTTCCAGTAAAAATATTTCTACATCTGACAAAATATCACTAATATAGCAAATACTGCAGAAAATATATGTGTTGCTGCAGAAAACCCTAGACAATTCCTTCAGAATTAAACCAATACTATTTCAATGTAACTACATCCTGACCTCTAGAAAGGGGCTGTTTAAGATTCTTAAAGGTGTTTGTTGATGGCCATATTGTACAGTTTCAGGTAGGACTGATTATTGAATAAACTGATCCATACCTCTATTTACAGAGTATTTTTGTTTTCAAGATCTAAAACAGCTTCATGGAGCCTGGAGCAAAACAGAAGGAATCTTGCAATACAGGAGCTTGAACTTTAAACCTCTGTGGAAATGAATTATGCATATGGATTGCATGTACAATTTTAAGCTTTAGAAATAATTTTGTTTATGGCTATTGATGATATAGATGCAGCTCCAGAGCATTAATGTGAGGTAATACAAGCCTGTGGGAGCTAACATTGCTAAGAAAAGGAATGAGACAAATGAAGTAAAACTGTTAATTGGCAGGCAAAGTGGATTTTTCCTTATGATTGAAATAGGTGAAGAAAAGGGAACTTTAAACAAGAAAAAAGATATCCTGCTAATTTATCAACTTTCCAACATTAGAATGAAAAACTGAATTATCCAATCAAAACAGTCAGCAGGTACTTTAATTTTAAAGAAGTAAATAACCAATAAAGAATACAAATATAGGATTTGGGTTTTTCCAGGAAATTTTTGACCGGAGGAGATGACAGACCACAGAATATTCTGATTTGGAAGACACCCATAAAGATCACCAAATCCAACTCTAAAGTGAATTGTCCATATGTGGATATAACACCTACCCTTGCTTTTATTAGCACCATGGTCCAACCAACTGTGCTAATGAAATACTTAATTTCTATTAAAATATGAAAGCCTGTATACTGTCGTCAATATATTTCTTAATATAAATATAATTAAAATAATAAATCCTCTCAAGATTAACCCTAAGGTTTTCATTGCTATATTTAGCAGGTGAAAAGGCTTTTCTTGCAGAGAAATGGTGCTGTACAATCTGCTTTTTCAATATCTTCTTTGTAGTATACATTTGGTTAAAGTATTAATTACTTTGATGTGAATCAATTCCTCTTTTATTCCATGTGAAACCTTTTATTTTCTAAAATAACTTTTGTTTAGGCACCATGATTGTGTCGTGGGACAAGGGATCAGTGGTCTTAGTGTACAAAAACATTGTCTCAGGACTGTGCATTTCAGTAAGAACATGGCACAGGGTTATTTCTTTATGATGGAGTTATCAACATGTAGATGATGTTTTCACTTGTAATATTTGATCTCACACTTCTCATCTGTAGCCCAACTGCAAAAATACATTAGTACTCAAGACTTATCCACCACCTTAGAACTTTCCAGATAACTGAAGGTTGTTCTGTGTCGAAAGTCAACATTTCTGGTCTGGAAGAAACGACCTTGACATCCAGTAATGACAGCAGGTTAAACAAAATAGCTTTATATGGCCATATCATGATACATCTGAGAATAGTGTTGTAAATGCAGAGGCATATTCTACATTACAGCTTGCTTTAGGCAATTTTAAATTACTCATTTTACTTGTAACTATTTATGTATTTATACATATGTGTATATATATATATATATAACCCCTTATGGTCTTAAAATAGGTTATGTATAAAACGTCATCGCCCTATAGCAAATGAACGAGTTCAAAAAAGTACATGTGTAAATCTTCTGAATAAGGAAAGAAATTTTTAAGTGTATTGATTTGTCTAGTGTTAAATTACATAATAGCCATATACTAAAGCATTGAATAATTTAAGTAAATCAATGATTTCTGAATTTCATACAAGTACAAACTTATTAGGCAATAAAATAAATCAATATAATAAAAAAATGAGTAGTATGCAATGATGAATGTATGAGGTGATAATAACCAGAGGCAAAAACTCTATCATTGTAAAAAATAACTTTCAGTCATTTTTTTCTCTATTATTCCAATCAGAAAACATGGTACTCTGTAGCCAATTGATTTTAGCCTTTAAGTAACTTTTCATTTGAAAGGTAACTCACAGAAGTAAAAGTATAACCTTTTTCAAATTAACATCCTGGGTACAGAATAGTAATGCATGTTAACTTCTGTTAAACCTATTTCATGCAGTTTATGGTTCCTAAACAATGACATATTCTGAAGACCTAAAGGAAACATCACTTCCATTCTTCAATGACTGCCACAATGATTTCTTTAATTGATGTCTCCTGGGCAGAAAGCCCAGGTTTCAGATGTTAAAATTTTTAAATGTTAAACTTCATTTTTTTGTTAACAATACTTCTGGCTACCTTCCAGAAAGTTAAGAGTTAAAAAACAAAAAAAAAACAAAAAAACCAAACAAACAAACAAAAAAAAAAACCAAACAAAAACAAACAAACAAAAAAAACAACCCCAAAAATACATTTACCAGAAAAAAATATGCACAACTAACTACTAAAGTGAAAAAAAAATAGTGTATCCACAGAGGACAATTGACAATGTTTTTTATAGTGATATTTGTGAAACCAAATTAATTCTTGCTTCTTGGTAAAAATATTTAATGGAAACTTCTCATTTCATTATAAATTTCATAATATTATATTCATTCAGAGATTGTAGACTCAAAATTTTTCTACAAACTCTATGAAGAACTTACATAACTCTAAATATAAGTGGTAATACTACCAGATTAATCAGTATCTTACCTTCAAGACTCACATCTGAAACCACGATAAGAACAGAATAGTTTATTCTGCAAAGCCATATGAAGAAGTATGATTCGTTGGTTGTTGTTTCTTTTAAAAATAGACTAAATGAAGAAGTCTTCAGTATTAATACTGACAGACATATACAGACATAGATATTATATCTACATGAGCCATATTTTATATATTTTTATCCCACAAATGTAAGAGGCTTTCAAAACAAGGTGTTGGGTGTTCTCAGAAAATTTTGCTTCACAAAAGCTAAGTCAGTCATAATAATTGAAAGGTACTTTTAAATATAAATCATACTTTCTGTACCTCTCTCTGTTGATCTTACAGGATTCAGCAGTAGCTAGTCACATCACTTCGAGGAAAGAGAGCTCGGTTTTGGATTTGTTCAAGAGAAGGAAAAATAATGACTACAGAAACATGAACCCTCTACTTTTTATTCTAATTCAGTGTTTCTTCATACAAGCAAATTTACGTCATTAAAGATTGTATGTAAGAGGAGTGATTCTGACTCAGGGATTTGAAATCCATCTTATACAAAATATAAATATATTATTATATTATATATAAATATAATATATAAATATAAAATGTTTATGAAAATTCAATATATGCACCTACTGTTATACTTTTTTAAGAAAATATGAAGAAAGATTATGCTAACCCTGTATGACAAAATAACCTTCAAAATTTTCACTAGCTTCTAAATAAGGAATTAACTCTGTTTAAAGTTGTTGATAGTCAAAATACTCTGTTACAATCTTTTAACGGAGAAATATGAACAAAGAAGTATCAGCTACTTCTTTGAAGAAAATCTTTCTTTAATTAAGTACATTACATTATCTACAATTTTGAAAGGTAGATAAAGTCTTTTTCTACAGATATGTAATTACAAATTTATTGCAGAAGTAACTGTCTTTTTTCCCTGAATGTCATTATATTTACTTGCATCTCTATATGTTCAGTTTTAAAACATGCTTCTTGTTAGTTTTGGATTACTGACAGCAAATTGCCATTTTTTCCTTTGCCTTAGCTACTTCTGTAGCAAGAGTTCCATATGGTGAATTTGATGCAGTTATCTCCCAACAGTTTAATATATAAATATATGCTAATATGGAATTCCATAAAAGAAAAGGCAGAAAGCCTGTTTATTGGACGCAGCTGGCATCAGAAAGAATATTACACTTTTCAAAATATTATGCAGCTTTTCTAAAAAGGCACCAGAATATTCAGGTGTTACAGAATGTAGAGGTTATAGACCCTACTTTCAGCACATAATCCTTCATAACCCACTGTTTCACAATCAATTTTTGACATAGATCCGGCTGAACTGTTTCAAATAAAATTTTTAGAAGATGTAAAAAAAAAAATTTAAAAGTCAGTATTTCCAAATTAGTACAGACAAATATCTTCCTTGGAGATCCACTACTCTAGTCTTCAAAATATGTTTGTCCTCAGCAGGATAGACAATTGTGAATCATAGAATGGTTTGGATTGGAAGGGATTTTAATAACCTTGACCTCCACCACGGGCTCCATGAGCAGGGACACTTTCCCTTGACCAGGTTGCTCAGAGATTCTACACAACCTCTCTTTGCACACCTCCAAGGATGGTGAACCCACAGATTTTCTGGACAATGGGTTGTGGTACTTCACTACCCTCAAAGAAAAGAATTTCTTACTAACACTTAATCTCCTTTTAATTTAACACCATTCTCTCTTGTCCTAGCACTCTCTGCTTGTTTAAAAAGTCACTCTCCTTTTTGTAAGCCCCCTTTAAACATAGCAAGGCCTCAATGAGCTCTCTGCACAAACTTTTCTTCAGACTGAGCAACTCCAGTTCTCTCAACATGCCTTCATTGCAAAGGATCTCCAGCCCTCTGGGACTCTTCATGGACTTCCTCTGAATCCAGTCTAATAGATCTGCATCTTTCTTGTGCTGAGGATCCCAGAGCTGGACAAAGTACTCCAGGTGGAGTCACACAAGAGCAGAATGGCCACTCCTCTTTTGATACAGCCCAGGATGTGGCTGGCCTTCTAGGCTGTGAGCACATAGCTTTGACTCAGGTCCAGTTTTTCATCCACAAGAATCCCCAAGTCCTTCTTGGCAGGGCTGTTCTCAGCAAGTCCTTCTCCCAGTCTGTACTCAGTCTGGAATTGTTGTCATCCAGGCACAGCGCCTTGCACTTGGACTTGTTGAACTTCATGAGGTTGTCATGGGCCACTTCTCATGTTTGTCCACATGTCCTGGATGTCCTGTCCTTCAGCCCTCTGAATGTCATCACTCACTTTGACGTCATCTGCTCTCAATCTCACCGTGTCATTGATAAAGATATTACAGAGTCCCCAGACAGAGACCTGAGGGACAAGCTTATCACTGGCCTCTGGATGAGTCCATCCAGCCAGTAGTTTATCCACTGAAAACTCCACCCTTCAAATCCATGTCTCTCCAATTTGGAAATAAGGATATTATATGTTACTGTCTTTCAGATGGCTAGGTAGATGACATCAGTTTGTTTCCCCTTGTTGACTGCAGTGTTATTGTAGAAGGCCAGCAGATTGCTCAGACATGATTTTCCTTTGTGAAGTGGTGCTGGCTGCCTCAGATCACCTCCTTCATTTGTATATGCCTTGACATTGCTTCCATGAGGATCTGCTCTGTGATCTTCTCAGGTACAGAAATTAATGAATGAGCATGGTGAAGAGTGTCTTGATGGGAAAATGGACTTTATTCCTTAGTTATCAATTTCCACACGTTGTAATGCATGTAGATTTTTGCTTTCACTTTGTGTATATTTTAAATAGAGTTTTAAAATGGAATTTCAGTTTCCCTTTTTTGAAGAAATATCTGGTTTAATCACTCACAAATAGTGAGAAAGCTCATTACAAACATCAGTTGGGAATAGTCAAGAACTCCATACAATGGCAGAAATTTACTTATTATATTTTTTGAGAAATTTTCTATTAGAGTATAAGTACTTAGTAGTAGCAGTAAAAGACATGGAAATTCACTGTTAATAAAAGACTATATAATACCATTGTATCTATTTTTATATGCCCTACTTCTATTTTTATATGCCCAGCCACACAGACAAGAGTCAACTCTTCAAATAATTTTAATGAATGCAACACAATTGTGACTACAAAATTTTGCATTTATATTGTATGAGTAAATAACAGAATAAGAATCTATTCTAAATGAAAGTTATTATGCAGATTCTCTTGTCTTTATAGTCCAGCTTGTATTAGAGCTACTGATGAAAACCATATATCTTGCACAAAACAAGAAAAGCACATTCTGGCAAATATTTGGAATATCCTGGCTTCCTTCTTTATTTAAAATTATTTCTTTGGGTTGGTTGGTTGGCTGGTTTAGTTTGGTTTGGTGATTTTTGTCACTGGTTTTGGTGTTGGTTTGGTTCTGTTGGTGCTTTCTCAGTCCTTGATGTATCTATTATTTTTCTAAGACTACTGTAAAAGATCCTCATACTGAGCAAAACATACTCCACCAGCAGATATCCAAATGATGTTGATTGCAGAAAATCCTCTGGAAATGTAAGACAAAGTTTTCAATGCACTGTACAAAGGGAGAAGTATTCAAACAGGAATGAACCTTTCTTGTTCACTTCCACTTAATGAAGTATCTGAATGCACAGAATAACAGCCCTAATTTGTTACTTTAATGCAATTGCTTGATTTCATGAATATGCGTTAGAACTTTCTGCTCTAAGAGTAAATCTGTAGAGGGTAGTTAGTATTTCCTATAATTAATTTTCTGTGTTGAGGCTGAAAGTGCAGCACAGCACGTATATAATCTTGTTTGAGAGAAAATTGCCCCTTTGCACTTTCGTTCCATGTTCTAGCTGAAATGCGTTTGCCCCATATTTCACTTTGGCTTCAATGACATGCCCTGCTCCCCTGCATATCTATCCTGAACAAATCAGTGTACAAACCTTGTGGTTACCTTGGTAAGGGGATACTGCTCTAATTCTGTCTCATTTCAGTCTCTGACCTTGATTCATGTTGGTACCGACTGGAACATGGACAGTGTAAAAGACAGTCAGAAACTGACCAGAGCAAATGGAACAAGTAGTACATGGTTAGGGTACAAATACTTTGGAGCTACAAAAATGTGAGTAAAACTCTTAGTTCATATCAAGTTGTCTCAATGCAGAACCTTCCTACTGGGAATACAGATTCCAAGAGTATATTTTGAAAACTTACATGTTGGCATATTTTAAAACACAGCCCTTAATGAATACTCACTGTCTTAGACTTCAGTGAAAACAATGACATATCTAAGCATATATAACTGCTACATTTTCACTACTTTGTCATTTAGTTAAAATACCACTGGATTTTAACAATTTCATCTGACATGCAGAGTTCCACTAAAAACATCCAAGTTGCATTGTTGTCTTCTCATATTTGACCCCTAATCTTGATATATACAGTCTGAAACTAGAATATTGCATTGTACAATAATACTCTTTCAGTCTTAAGATGCATGTCATTTATTCATTGATAGAGTTATTTCTGAAGCAGGTAATATGTGTCCTTTAGATGGGGAAATCATAAGTCTCCACTGCTGCAGGAAACTCAGAATGTGTTGGATTCCTCAGTTTACCAAGTCATTATAAAAATGTGGATTAATTCATGATCAGACTCTAAATCATTCATAGTGGTGAACCACCAAAAACAAAGAAATAAATAAATAAATAAATAAATAAATAAATAATTTTATTTTATCATGTTTTTCCACCAAGGTTAGCCCAGTTTTCAGATCCTGGATTTGGATCTTATAATAGAATATGACTTACAGCCACGAATTTTCTGTGGAATAAATCTGTTTGTTATATTCATTCAGGTGTGTCTTACAGAGGTGGTCTGTGAATGTGTTCACGTGGTTGGGAATTAATCTAGGGAGTAATTAGTTCAGCTTCTCAGAGTCACAGCAGCATTGGGGACTGACAGTAATAGCAGTGCTAAGTAGAAATTTTTAATCTTCTATCAATTATAAAAAAGACAAGCTATCAGAAGTTGCATTAAGAGAGAAAACATTCTAAGCCATCTAAAACTAGAATTGCGAACACTTTAAACAAAAAGCAAACATACAGGTCCATGAATGAAAGAGGAACTTGTGGATGGCAAAATATAGATTTTAATTTTTTAGCCTCTTCCTAATCCTCAGCTATCAACATAAGTTGTGTATATAGCATATTAAAACTACTGTAAGTTAAGAATTGTGAGAATTGTTAAAAAGGAGTTTCACTGAACTGAACTTTGGTAAAGCCAAGCTACAAGCAGATGACAATGAGAGAAATAGATGTTGTTAGCTCTAAATGTTCAAGAGGAAGTATGCAGGAAATTTATATTCGAATACGTAATCAATAAATTACAGATATGAAATAGCATTTGCCCATTTCCAAATATCTTTTTTTTAACACTCGCTGCAATTACCCATAATATTTATAATAATTTTCTATTCTCAGGAGTGTCGATGACATTAAATATTATCACATATAAAATTTCTGAAACTAAAATTTGGTGCATGAAAATAAAAGAAAAGTAAAAGGAAGAGGAAAAGCTCTAAAGAAAGTATAGCAATTACATACGATTGCCAGTAATTAATTTGCTCATATTATTCTGGTATTTTGATTAGGTTTAATGAGAAACTGTAGAAAAATAGATTAATATTAAATTGATGCCTAAAGACTTTTAGCGTTTTATACATTCTTTATATCTTTGTAGCTTAGTAGGTTTTTAATATAGAGCTGTATTATTTTAAACATTTTGTCACACTTTGGAACAGCAGATTACCCTTTCTTGCACTTTGTGCCATCTTCTTAAAATTCTGTTGAGTCTTATTTCAAAAAAGTGATGTCTAACAAGGACACCCTGTTTTGCACTAGCACTTGAGACATAAAAGTATAAGATTAAGAGCCCTTGCAGACACTCCAAGGCGCAGCCCAGGCCTCAGCTACCAGGAAAACCAGTTTGCTATTGGATGCACTTGCTAGATAAATTAATTAATTTAATTTATAAAAATTGTAATGATCCAATGCCATGCATACACATACCCATATTTTGTGCACCTGAAAACTTTTACTAAAGAACTACTCTATATTACCATCTTTAATATTGTTTGGAAAGTTTGTCTTTTGATTCCAGGCAACAAAATCATCAAAGCACTTTCATGTCATTAAATCAAGGAAGACTTATATCAATTCCCAAGCAAATGATGAATAAGTATTTTTATGATTATTTTTCAATTAATAAAAAAGGACCAATTTAGGATGGATCCTTTGATACTGCAAAAAAATTTTACAAACTATTCTTTGAATTTACAGGATAGGAAACAAGTGCATGAGAACACATTTAATCTATGAATAGGCTTGCCTGCACATATATAGATGTTAAAAGAGTTTTTCTCAGAGTAATTAATGCTACTATTATAATCTTCAAGAAAGGAATTCTGATTTTTATTTAGGTCAAATAGTGACCAGAAGAAAATATTATACAATTCATAGTTATTTTCTAACCAAATCCATCAATATAATACTTGAAATTTAAATATTTGACTATATTACATCACAGCAAAAAATGCATGCAGCATTTTCTTCCACAAACCCCCATAGTATTTAAAATATATATTGTTTAAAATATGATTACCAAGTTGTGCAGAAGATGCCACGGCAAATTGAAACCTAGGTATTTGTCCCAAAGTTTGCTCAAAAAGAGAGGCCAAAATCTGCTCAACTTCTGCTTTAGAAATATTGAAGAGATGCCAAGTCATATTTAATTTTCTCGTCTTTGCCAACAATTCTTCAATGACTAAGATATGAAAATATTAGCAGCCCATTTCATGTATGAAATATTATAAAATTAAGAATATTAATAATGTATTAAAATTATATTTATTCCTTTCTTAATTTCCCTTTTTTATCATGTGGCACATTCATTTTGTATTTCTAAAGAATTCTGTAGGTATCACTGACTTTGTCATATGAACTCTACCGTTATTTGATTTTTCAGATGTTAAGTTCTAGTGTTTCTTTTTTATACTATATAAACTTGATAAAAATTCTGACAGGAAATACCTGTTTTCAAATGTAATCACGTGTTCTTATAGCTAGTCATAAGACTTTTGTTTAGGCATTATTCACAGATCTTGATCTGGTCACTCTGAAAGGCAGCACATTATCATTTTATAGTAATTAAAGCCAAACCAAAAAAAAAAATCACTGAGCAATGTGTACAGCTATGTTCCATTCCACATACAAGTAAGAAAATGTATTGATGAACCAATGTGCACCTATGATGAATCCAGTACCTATTGCCTTTTAGAATTTAAGGATTTATTTTTTAAAATCCCTTTGCTTTAATCAAACAGAATCATCCTTCTATGTTATTACCTTGACTCTACTATTCAGTAAAAAAGCCAAATATTATTATAGTTTATTTTTTAAACAGCCATTGTAATGCAAATACTACCAAAAGTTTTGGCTTTGTTTTCCAAATGAAATCCCCTTAAATGTTTATCATGTGTTGTAGTGCATATCTAAGGTCTTTCTGCAGGTGATCCCGGAAACAAAAAATGCACCATTTTACCAGCATAAAAATTTTCAGCCTTGCTTTTTGTTTATTCTCTTACACCTTCACTACTTTTTTCTTGATTTATTATTGAAGTATTTTATAACTTAACATAATGAATATTTATAATGAGCTGGAAAAATGAATTGTAAATTATGTTCATTTACTTAATATATTTTCACTTCTCAGTATTTTTACATAAAAAGTTGAATGTGTCCTTTGCAGCCTTCTTTTCAAAGATATTATTATCAAGAGTATAAATATGCAAGAGCATACCTGGCTGCTTTTTAGTTGCCTTTATGTTTATAGATTCCTATCTGTTGGTAGTCAAACGATAAAGACAAGCTAGGTGATTAATTTTTCCACTGTGGTAATCACATTGATTTAGTTCATATTCATGACATTTCATATTGTTAACAGTCAGTGACCCCAAATTAATATAGGAACCGTTTTGGCAAACCAAAGCACAATCTGACAATGCATTTACAACTATGATTGTGTTCTTACTGTGCTGAGACTGAAATGTCAATTATATTGGGAATGAGGGAATAGTGCATGTATAGAAGAAAAAAATTAACATATATGATTATACTTGAAAGTTAAACTATTGTTACTGAAAATCAGCACTCTAAACATAGTGCATACGACCACTGAGAACAAATAAAAACGAAACACGTGTATTTTAGAAATATGAGAGCATAGAAAAAGTACAGAACACCTATAGAAAGCCATAAAATGAAGCTTAAAGAATTAATGAAGCAGCAAGCTATCACTTATCTCATGACTTGCAATCATAAATCCCACTAATGATGGTGACACCTCTGTTGCTCAGAAATAAACTTTCTAATGAAGATGAAAACCAAAGTACTAATCTTAGAAATTTTGGGGGTTTTTTTGTTTTGAGGCAAAGGGGACAATTTCTTTGCAGCCAACAACTGTAGAGTAGCTACACCCGATTTTTGTACATTTCAGTGTGGCTGCTGGTTGAGAGCTGAGATCATGTACTTAGATTTTGTGTGCATTACACATCCATCTGTTCCTCCGTCTGGCAAAAAAAAAAAAAAGAAAAAGAAAATTAAGAAAAAGATGTGTAGGAATGCTTTATAAACTCTTTTCACCAATACACCAGTTGTTAGCTTCCTGCTGGTAGCCCTGGTATAAGCTTCATTGGGTAATTATTTCAAGCAGGAAACAACCAACCCACATGTTCAAAAGTAATTACTAGTTCAATTAACCATCCAGAAGCAGGTGATTTTTTCTTAAGATGCAGAAAGGGAAGAATTATAATATTTATGTGTTTTTAATATAAGCATTTAGAAAGCATCTGTGCAATTTTATACCTCCATATATTTTTTAATTGAAACAAAAATTTCATACTAATAGAAATGGTCTATATAGATAATAAATCATGAAGGGTCACATGAAATTTCCTAGGTATTTTTTGTGTTAGGTGTAATATTAGGTCTGTTGTTATTTAACATTTTCACTAATCATTCGAAGGTAAGCAGAACTAAATTTACACATAATATTAAATTGGGAAGTACTATACACTCAGCTGAGGACAACAGCAGGGACATGAGAAGTCAGAGAAGAACAAGCAGGAAATAACAAAATAGACAAAGAAAATAACAGGCTAATGCATCTGGGGAAAAAAATAAACCAGAACCAGGACAGTACAACTGGGAGAAACTATGAAAGCTGGCACACTGAAAGAGATTTAGGGGTAGTAGTGAACAACAAAAATGAAAACAAATCTGAGTCAGAGACAGAAGTAACAGAGATGTACCTTACCAACAGCTTCAGAAATCTACTTTCCTTCTTTGAACAATGAATCCCCAGCAGATACCATGTTTTTCTCCATCTACTTATTTCTGGTTTTTGCGCATTACTGTGAAAGAAAAAGTTTCATTATCATCAGAATATATGTCCCCATAAGGCCTTGTCTTGACAGATTCATAAAGTTTTCAGTGGTTTAAGCTTCATTTTGTATGGTCTGCACCAAATATCAGCAAAATGAGCCACCTAATTAACGCTAAGGAAGAAGGTGATATAGATAGATAGTCTTATTAGCCTGTCTATGAAATCTACATTTCGTAATTCAGCATGTTCTTACTTCAGAAATGTGAAAATACAGTTAAGCTGCAATTATTTTGCTCAGCTTTAAAAATGCTTTCAGATTCTTAACCTCAGAAAAGCTTTTCTATCTTCTATTTTTTTTTATTGGCAGCATAAACATAGAAAGACACTGACCTGATGTGATGTGGCACAAAGTGAAAGAACTTTTGAGAGAATGCCCCTTTTTAAATGAATGTCCCCATTTCATTACAATTACTATGAAATTACTTAAGCCTGCCTATTCCACACTTCAGTCATCAAGCAGTCAGCATTTCATAATACATTTCCACACTTTAGTATTTTTTAAGTATTTAACTTCTGTCCCATTATATGTAATATATTAATTGGTCTTGTCTTACTTTACTGCATACAGTAAGAAACAGGTGATCCAATTATATAGTGCTTTTATCACCGAATCACTAGGTTGGAAGAGACCTCCAAGATCATCAAGTCCAACCCATGCTCTAACACCTCAATTAGACCATGGCACCAAGTGCCACATCCAGTCTTTTTTTAAACACATCCAGGGATGGTGACTCCACCACCTCCCCAGGCAAAGCACTCCAATACTTTATTATTCTTTCTGTGAAAAACTTCTTCCTAATGTCCAACCTATATCTCCCTTGGCACAGCTTGAGACTCTGTCTTCTGGTTCTGTCAGTTGCTTCCTGGTGAAAGAGACCAACCCCACCTGGCTAGAGCCACCTTTCAGGGAGTTGTAGAGAGTGATAAGGTCACTCCTGAGTCTCCTTTTCTCCAGGTCAAACAACCCCAGCTCCCTCAGCTGTTCCTCACAGGGTTTGTGTTCCAAGGCCCTCACCAGCCTTGTTGCCTCCTCTGGACATGCTCAAGCATCTCAAGGTCCTTCTTAATTCCAACCTGATTTATGGTACATCAATATTGAATTAATCTCTTCTATGTGCTCTATCAGGTAAACAGATACAAGAGGTGATGCTCATAAAACCAAACATTGTCCCACAAATTAATTTTTATAATTTGGCAAAAAACATAGCTCCAGAACATAAGTTCAATGAGATTTGTTATGACATTAGATGGTAATTTCCTCATAAATCTACCAGTAAGAAAGAAAACTAGGAATTGTCTGAATAATGGATCTAGTGCAAGCTGCCAGTCATCCTATATATTCTAAACCCTTCAAATGCATGTAACCTCTCATCCAGAAGTTAATTAGATTTACAAGCATGTAACCAAATTGGTAAATTGTGTCTCTCTATAAATGAAGAGAGATAGCTTATAACAAACTAAAATTAACTCATGAGACATTTATAAGACTTGATTCACACCTATCTATTGAGAATAAAGAATTTTATAGATAATTGTACTAATGCTTCCCTGCACTGAATGAGTATCAGAAATCTCAGTGCAGACATGTCTGTATATTTTGCTGCAACGTAGTGTTAGAAAATTCAAGAAATTTCTAGTATTGCTATTAAACTAATTTAACTACTAGATGAAGTTTAGTTATAGGAGTGCACAGATTCATGTCAGGCAGTCCTGTGACAAAGAATGGAATTTCAGCTCTTATGTCAAAAAACTTTAACCAGAAGAGAAGAGGTGAAGATGAAAATTTTTTCTCAATTTACAATAAACTCCATGGTGGAATGAGATTGTCATTATTACTTAATTGGGATTTTTAACTCAGCTATAAAATTGACTCCAGACTAATATTCATCCTAAACCTAAAATAAACTCAGTAATTTATTGATACACCTTTCTTGCATTCTAAAGCTTTCTAAAATGTGTATACATGTGTTTATAAAAGACATGATCTTACTTATATATTCATTTCACTATTTTCCACTTATTTCTTATTCTGGGAGAAAAAAAAGTAGTGAGGGGAAGAAGGCATCAAATAAAAAACAAATTTCAAAGCATAAGTACAGAAATATATTTCATTGGCTTTTTACAGGAAAATTTATCAACCCTTGTTACTATACATGCGTTGTTGTGATGCCTGAAGTGTTAAATATTATATCTGGCAATATGAGAATATTCAAGAAGGTATGAAAGACTAAGTGCATTTAAAACACCATTTTTCCTTGACACCACCAGCCAGACAGCTTGACTGAGATAATATGTTTTTCTCCACTTTACAAATAATTTATGAATTCTGTTTAGCTGTACTACTTTGTGCCTACCTTACAGAGAAAAATTATATTCTTTCTCACAGGCTTGCAGTTATTAGCAATATGTGAGTGAATTGCCAACCTTCTGCACATTGCAATGGACACAGTTTTTGTTCCAAAGGACAAGAAGCCTCAACAATGTACTATGGGTTTCCAATAATCAGTGAAAAATTTCCTGACTGTTCATAGAAGTGAAGCTATCTACCCATGAGATGGCTATGAGGTTCTGCAGGAGTAGCTCAGCTGGACCAGGGTCCACCAGTTGGAAAAATTGTGCTTTAGATTTCTTCAGATCATGTGGAATGCTTCAAATAAACAACTGGGGAGAATACTGCAGGCAGTTCTACCACTGTTTAGTCTAATTTTTAAAGTTTCCATAGGACTGGGTGCCTTAAAACAGGACATGTTGGTGCCTGCAGTTGAGGACTCAATCCTACTGCTGGCTTGATCTTTGCTAACCATTTGGAATGTAATTTTCACTTCAAGGGTACTGCAGCAAAGCCAGGCTTCCCAGACAATCTGTGAAACCTCCACTCCTGGAGTTTTTCAATAGCCATGTACGTGAAACTCCAGCTGACCTGCCACTGCCCCCACTTCAGGACATAGTCAGAAATATGAGACCCCCTAGATGTCCTTCCAAACTTTTATGGGATTCCATAACTCATAATTACCTCCTTTCAGGGAGTCACCAATGTAAGTGTGATGTTCTAAAAAGACTGAACTATATGAACCATGACTTTTTCTTTTAAACTGAAAGGAAAAGGAAAAAGACTAGAACTAAGTGTTTTTCAAAAAATAGTAGATAAGTACTGATTGTTTTTACTGAAGTGGCTTTATGAAAGTCCAAAACAGTATAGAAGACAGAATTCTGAAACAAATAAACAAAAAAAAATTGAATCAGTACAATTTTTTTTTTTTTTTTTAAAACAGCACAGATAACAGTTTCATTAGTGATAACACTGTTTTATAGTTTATTATAGTGAAATAGATAGATACATATTTTAATAGTACTTTCTCTTTTTCACAACTGAATGGTAGTATTTAGAAAAAATCTTACTTTTTCTGCTTATAAAGATGTTTTCTAAACACGGATAAATGCAGTATCTTCCAGGCTGGACAGATGAACGTATAAAAGATAGAGTTCAAAACACTCTGAGCTATATGAAAGGATTATTGACTTCATTACCCTAAACTCTTAGACATAATCATCTTGAACTCACATTGGCTGAAGCACACTCAATTTTGGAGGAAACAGGTGCAGATTCTATGCCTACCACTACCTCTAGCTGTGATCCATCCACTCTTTACTTTAAGAAAAGAAAAAATATACTTTGACATCAAAGATTATAGCTACAACTCTAATTTTATTCTAGATTAAAAGAGTAGCCTTAAGGGGAGCTAATTCCTCCCACTCTCATACTCGAAACAAATAAATGTATACTAAGTTTTATGAAGAATTATCTGCATCTAGATGACAGTCTTAACATCATTGTGTCAATGAACGCCTTAAGCAACTTTTTGAAAAGCAGCTGTCACATATATGATTAAAAAAGAACACCAGAAAAAAGTTTTCCCCCCTTGATTTTCTGCTCTTGTAAATTGATGGATCCATCTGGATACATTAGGATTTCACTGGACATTTAAAAGAAACTGCTCTAGATGAACCTGAAAGTTTTGCATCATGTTATGAATTTCATTGATAATGTGCAAGTTGAGGAAATAATTAACTCTACCTCTAGCCTAATCTTTCATACAACAATTTTAGTTTTTACAGTGTATTAATTTAAATAACTAGATTTAATATTAAATTTAAACTAGGACAGTAGCATTCAAACATGTGATCTACTACATGAATTTTTAACTAATTATTATCTATTATTATCAACTATTATCTATTAACTATTCTACCACGTGAATCTATTAACTGTTTCTAATTTAAAATACTGTCAAAATTATATTAGCAACATGTTCTTTGTTTTTAATTACTGTACAATAATTGAGTGAAGAAACACCTTATCATTTATAATTCTGATGGGGCAGTATTTATTGGGTTTGCCTGGCAGGTTTTTGGTACCAGAGGGGCTACTGGGGCAGTTTGAGAAGATGCTCAAAGCTTCCCCTCTGTCTGATGGAGTGAATTCCAGATGCCTCAGACTCACCACTGGCCAAGGCTAAGCCCATCAGCAATGGTGTTAATGCTTCTAGGACAACAGAGTTAAAGGAGGGGGAAAATTTACTGTGCTGGAGCAAATTGCAGCTGGAGAGGGGCGAGAGAATGTGTGAGAGCAACAGCTCATGGTTTGTGAAGAAAGAGGAGGAGATGCTCCCAGTGCTGAAACAGAGATTCCTCTAAAATCCATAGTGAAGACATCCCTGCAGCACATGGAAGTCCACTATGGAACAGATATCCACCTGCAGCCCATGGAGGACCCAGTGCTGGAGCAGATGAATGCCAAAAGGAGGCTGTGACTCCATGGGATGCCCATGCTGGAGCAGTCTCCTGGCAGTGGCCCTGTGGCGAGAGGAGCCTACCCTGCAAGGGAGCTGCACTGGGATCAGTCTGCTTCTCAAGAACTACAGCGTCCAGAAGGGACCCACATGGGACCAGGGGAGGAGTCTGAGGAATCCTGCCCCTGAGGAGGAAGGAGCAGCAGAAACAGCATGTAATGAACTGACCATAGCTCCCATTCCCCATCTCCCTGCATTGATGATGGGAAGGAGGTAAAGAATTTGTGAGTAAAGTTAAGCCTAGTAAGGAGCCATGGGAGCAAGGTGTTTTTAAGATTTGGTTTTATTTCTCATTACCTTACTTTGATTTGATTTGATTAGTAGTAAATTAATTATCCCAAGCCTGTTTTGGTTGATAGTGACTGCTGAGTGATCTCTCCTTGGTCTTTTGTCGATCCACAAGCCTTTAGTTCCGTTTTCTCTCCCCTGTCCAGCTGAGGAGGGGAGTGATAGAACAATTTTGGTGGACACCTAATGTTCGGACAGCCTAACCCACCACAGGCAGTATATAAAGTCAGTATGTTATTTAAAGTGTAGAATACAATTGCCAACATATGGTAAATTAATGCAGCTTGATATGATACTGGTAATAAGATTATAGATTTTTACATAAGGGCTTTACAGATAATAAAAATAATATTGTTTAATCTATGGTTATAATTTACTGTATCTTAGTATCTTTTGAACTTTGCATGACACATCAGTGACTTTAAAACTAATTTGGTCCAAAGTTGTCATGGTATTGCAGACTTAACATTGTCTCATATTATTTATTGTAACTTGTCTTTAGATATAGGTGTATGCCTTTCTTAAGAAAAAAAAATAGTCATCTAGACTTTTATCCAGAATAATTAAAATTCATAAAATTACTAGCTAGTAAATTTAATGTATTATGATCGACTTAACATTTATCATACACTAGTAAGGTTTATAAATAGTACTTGGTGAATTAGAAGGAAAAGAAGGTAATTAATTCACAGACATAAATATATTTTTTACAATAAACAGGAGTTTGTGTTTGACTGATTGTGTGGTTCAAACCCACAGTTTTGTGACAGTGCAACTTATCATTTTATGATCATGTTTCACCATCAAATTAGAGGGAGAAAAAAGAAAACACTTAATTTACACCCTGCTGAGATTAATGCTTATCTAAAAAGAAACAACCATAGCTAAAA
This sequence comes from Sturnus vulgaris, assembly GCF_052056855.1. Lineage (NCBI taxonomy): Eukaryota > Metazoa > Chordata > Aves > Passeriformes > Sturnidae > Sturnus > Sturnus vulgaris. The sequence continues at coordinate 33,950,043 of NC_142246.1, read as the reverse complement.
ATAAAATTCTTCTACCTTTTCAAAGCTATGTTATTTTTAAAGGTTAATTTTCAAGAAAAAATATTCAACAAGTAGAAATACATGCAGCTGTGCTTGTTAGGTTTATACTGTCACTTTTTGAGCAAACTTCTCAATAGGTAGTCCCTTCTCCCAGAGATCATTATCAGTATTGTTAGTGCTTTTAGTGTAAGGCTAAAATAATCCTTAACCTTAAAAAAAAATTAATGAACCTACTTGTACCAAAACCTAGAAAATGTGCTATTCTTTTATGTTTCTATCCGTCTGTTTACAAGATACCTAGGGGTTTCAATATTTTCACTGTAGTCTTATGAGTAATGGTAGAGCATATGACTTTTAAATGATTTATTAGGAATCCATAGAGATGGGAAAAACAAAGGATGCAATTAGAGGTGGCAACTATTGATTAAAAATCCAGATATAGTTCACTTAAAGAAAGGAAATGATAAATGACATGATTTTATCATTGGACGGAATGTCAAAGAAAACATTGTTGTTTCTCATATATCTCTAGTGTGAACTTCTCTGGAGAAGCTCAGTATGCTTTTTGATGTTTGAAAAAGAGGGAAAATAATGTTATTAGTGTTTCATAAGAGAGATGTGGGATTGTTACCTCAGATGGGAAAAGAAAGTGAAGGCACAGGTGAAAAATCCACCTGATTCTATTACCTTCTCTGTAATGGCCCCTTAAATAGTAGTTTAAAGAAACAATAGTGCTGAAAGAATCTATTTTGCAAAGTTATAACTAAATATTAATTTTTTCCCTATTTCACTAAGAAACTGTTCCAGGAATATAGATCTTAATAATTTATTTTCATTGCCAAAATAAAAACTCAGGAGGCTAAATTAATTTCTAGCATAGCACTAATGAATGCAGTGAAATCACACAAGGGGTGATGTTAAATCATAATGTTTGATGGACTTCAAATTCCATCAAAAGTTTCTCCCAAACCTCATTATATAAAATGTATAGTGGGAAAAATCACTACAAAAGAAAACAAAACAAATTTTAAAAATCCCAAGAAACAAAACAAACAAACAAAAAACAACTCACAAATCAACAACTTTTTTTAAAAAGGCAAAAAAATGAAGTAATTAGGAAATTACCCAGCATTTGGAGGTTTGGACTATATCTAAGAAAAACAAATAGAACAAAATATGAAGTATATAAACTACCTAAACCTGTTTTTTAAATGACAATAGAAAAACGACAAATGAAAAGAAAATTGTATATTCCAGGTAATTGAAATAGAAACCTGGATATAGAGATCATTTCCTCTAGACCACTTTTCTAGCTTGCAACAGCCTGGCAGCCGAGCAACAAAAAAAGAGTAGTGGGCCAAAAATCCATAGAAGAGGTAAACAGTGAACTATTTCCACATAAGTGAATAATCCCCAGATGAAAGGACAGTCGAAACATTTCTCCATGTCTGGCTTATTAATAGTGAATCTTTCTTCTGATTTTGTTTCTCTTTACCTAATAAAACAATATTTCTGCATGGTGCCACAAATCAGGCGCTTCCTGGAAAGGACCAGGACAATCCATTCTTCCTTGAAACTGCACAGTTTGTAAACCCCAAAAAACAATACAGAAATATCTTAGTCAACACTTACATGGACTGAAATGTTTGGGATTTTTTACTGGATCAGCAGTGCACTGGTAAGTTTAGATTTTCATTTGCAGCTCAGCAGAAGAAACAGTTCTTCCATACTCTGCATCAAGTCTGTGATTCTTTACAGATCGTATAACTACTTTTTTTTTTTGGCTCCTGATTTTGATTCTGGAGACAATGTAATCTGACACTAAAATCAATGTAACTCAGCATACTGATTTGGAAAGGAGTTCCTAGTGGCACTACAGGAGCTAATGGAGAATGCAAAAGACTTAATTTTTGTTTTATATTACATCTGTGTTTTATTAATACTTTCAGTAAAGCATCAGTTTTTCTGTTACCCAGTTATAAAATGCAGATAAAAATACATCTCTGCATCTTTAGAGAAATATGTGCTACCACCCTAAGGAAAAATACCTTATATATATTTGGATTCTTGGGTTTGTTTGTGGTCTTTTTGATTCCTTTTTTTTTGTTTGGTTTTTTTTGTTTTGTTTTGTTTTGTTTTGTTTTTGTTTGGTTGAGGTTTTTTGCGGGGTGGGACAGTTTATGGGCACTGATGTTAAGCAAATAGTATGAGAATCTGGATATTTCCATCTGGGATAAGCTTTCCTCCTCCTTCCATCAACATTCAGACAAACGCAGAATCTTTAGATTTCATCTGCTTAATTACAGCCTTTAAGAAATGCACAAGTTTTTTTACCCAAATCTAATAAAATAGCCTTCTGGCATTTCTGTCTGTCTTAATTTGGGCTTCAATTGTCCATAAAGTACAGTGACCACCAGAGCACATGAGAGAAATTTATAAATTATTTCAAGTATACATGCTCAAATGCATTATTTTCTTTTAACTCGTGCATAAACTACCTCCTTCCCTACTGACAGGGAGCAGAAAACCATCCTAGCCTTTTTACTCAGAGAGACACTTGTATGGTCCTCCAGCAGGCCCTAGAAAGAGACATGTCAGGAAGCAGTGTCCATTGTGTTCCCCAGAAAAAAGTTCCATGTAATCTAGTCAGTGATTTTAAGTGTATGGAAGTGGTTTTCAGTGCATATATGGGAAATGCTTTATAGCGCAGTGAAAGTTAAGGTTTTGGCCTTGCATTTACCCAATTTAGTTTTCATAGCACTTGCAGGGGAAGTCTGCAGCAACAGAAGAAAGAAATACAAATATTTCAAAGAGGAACAAGTTGCTATATTGAAACCTTGAAAAAGATTTCCTCCTTGTTACTTTAGTACTTAACTAGGAAGAGTTTTCAATGACTTAAGACAGACTAAAACTAAGCTTTGTTAATTATGGTCAGAAAAAATATTGGAACCCAATGTGTTTTATCTCTAAAAATTAGGTGTTTTTAAAGTACTAGGTTATATCTTAAAATAATTGATAAAATATACCACGTGTGACATAATGTATTTATGACATCAGTTATGCTGCTCAGTGTGATTTACAAGATCAGATCTTTGAGCAATTGTTAAGCTAAAAACGGCAAAGCAGCAGCACTCCTTATAAACCAAAACTTTATTGTCAGAATAACTGAAACCTAGTCTAATAATCATTAGTCCAGATATAATTGTAACAGAAAAAGAAGAATAGTAATGCAGTTAAAATTGATAGACACACTTTTTTGAGTTTCTATTCTTTTTTCTGCTGTTATGTCCCAGGTGCCAGTACTGTTCTCTGCCAATCCCTGGGTCTCCTCAATAGCCCTGCTATGATATGGGGCTTGCATGTCTCTGCACTGCATCACTGTGTTAGAGTGGTAAATACCTTATTCTTCCTACAGCAACCACTCATTATTGTTACCTGCAAAACACTAACTGCAGGCACTGCTAGCTCAATAAAACTGTGTATGACTGTAACATAAACAGCTAAAAAGTAAAAGAAGTTAGCCTTAGGCATCTGGTCAATTAAAGAAATTGCTGTCACAGCTAAAGCAAGGAAAACAAAGCTGCAGGCAGGTCAAAAAAAAGTTCACAGTGAGCAAGAATGACAAACCCAGTCCTGAAGCCTTACAAACTGTGCAAACCTCATGACCTGTATGAAGCCATGGCAGCACTGTGTAACAGAGTTACATGGTTATGCATTTGTAAGGCCCCAAACTGACTAACACCTGAGGTGACTGAAGTCATTCCTCACATGAGTCTGGAAAATTTGGTGAGGGTTTAAATTCTAAAAATAGGAATTTCACAACAGCATGATTTCTGCTAAATTTTCAATACAAAATGTGATCTATATTTAACTTTTCCCTCTTTCTTCACATCTTTATTCTTTTTATTATGAATTCATTATAAATAATAATTTTCATAACTATTTTATAAATGGGATTTTTACTATGTCAGGAACATGTAGTATGTCATCCTTTTCTCCACCTAATCAAAACTCTTTTCTGTGCTCATTCTTCAAACCTAGAAGAAAAGCAAACCATTGAAAGCCACCATTTTACTGTCTAAAAAAGCTTCTATTATAATCTCCCACAAAACCTAATAAATTTTACCTTGGTCACCTTCCTCTCTTGCACTCTGTCATGTGATTATCAGCTCTACCTGTGGCTGGACTTTGTTTCAGAATGCAAGCTAAGCAAAAGGAAATAACTGCTATTAAATTGAATATCCTTTTTAATTTCAAAATATATACACAAGGTAATCTCAATATGTGCTTTTTTTGTTCAAGGATAAAAAGCAAAAACATCTTGTAACACAGAGCTTAACCTGGAGTCCTTGCAGTCCAATTTTTAAAGTTATTAGCCTCTGTCTGAATTAAGGAGCAAATGAGACCATATGCCAGAGTCAATAGTATGGATTTTATTTAATAATGAATAAGAGAGAGAGAGAGAGAGAGACAAAGCACGAGAAAGAAATAGGAAAGAGTTGGGGGAGCAGAAAGAGAGTGACAGAGAGATCAAAGAAAGTATCACCACTCTGTGGATCTCACTGGCAGCCCTGTTTACTTCTCCCTAGACCTAAGATGATTGAATAATAGTGTCCCCTTTATCTTACCTAGCTAGCTTAATTCACAGTCCAAAGTTCCAGTCAGGCATCTTCAAGGAGAGATGGGCTTCTTCGGCTGTAGCTTCTTCATACAATTTTTGCTATGATGGGCAAAAGTCCTTCATAAAAATGTTTATGGCATGAACCATTTCAGTCTCTGACACCTAGGAATGTAGCTTTATATTGAATCTTACTATATCCCAGGTGTGTGTTGCCTGTTTCACCTCTAAAATAGTGACAGACCTCTGTCATGCAGAAGTTGCACTCTAAAGTAAATATGGCAAAATTTATACTGCATATTTGTATAGAGAGAATCTATTGAGGGGAAAGGAACATGAAGCTTCAAGCACTCCGAAATTGCAGGCTAAGAATTTAAAATTATTCTTGTGACAATATTGAAAAAGTTTGTGAGAAAAGAGATGCCCCTCGTTTACAACACAATATAATAAAATAGTAAAATGCCGTAGGTGTTAAAGAAGAGTAGAGGTCTCAAAGGACATTATGGAAATATGACATTGACAGCTCTTCAGTGGTACTAGCAGTAACTTCTTATTTTGGATACTTGAAGATTTTCCTTCAATGCAGGGAGGTAAAGAGTGGCAAAACTGGATGGGATTAAGTACAGGGGGCTGAGGTATGTAATGCCATGACATCTTTACCTTTCTGATAGAGAATTCCCCTCAAGTCAAAAAGATTTTCCATCATGAGCACAGATTACATAAATTTTCTAAAGAACGCAAGTTCAGAACAGCACCCATTCAGAACAGGATCTGTAATACTGCTGTGCCAATTAAATTAAGTATTCAATTTATAGTGGATATCATGGCAGTATAATAGGATTTCCTATAACAGGGCATCATTAAAGATTATAAACTGGTATCCGCAATAATTGACTGGCTTTTTAGAAGTCTACAAGTAATTAATAAAACATAGTTTAATTAATGCAGTTCAGTGTTAGCAATTTGCGTGTTTGCATTAAGGAATCATCGAAGATAATATATTAATGGCCCAAATTATCGTCTCAGGAGTGTATGCAGTTATGTTGGCATAAACCTGGAAGACCTTGATTGACCTGTCAATTTAATAACTAACACTTGCTGAAGTGTATTATACTCAGTTATAATTTTTGTTAATGTTTTCCTATGTCTACTTTGAGAATACATATTCCCTTAGAAAATTCCCTCAGGAATTCTTAATTCCTCCTCCTAGCTCTCTTTCACATAAATTCAAATGTTGTCCACAGAGTTATTGAATGATTGGGGGCAGAGGTCACAACTGTATATGAGTTGAGAAGAATAAAGTTACTCTAAAGATGAAAAGATTACTTTCCTCCATTAAAAAAAAAAAAAAAAAAAAAAAACACAAAAAAAAACCAAACAAACAAAAGACCCACCTTTTTGCAAAATCTGTGCAATATTTCCTCTACTGTGATGGGTTTGGGAAATAGCAAGAGAGTTCTTACTAGAATGATCTCAGCCTCATTTTTAAAAGGATTATCATGAATTACAGTGAAAGAGAAAGAATGTCTTTATCTCTACAGATGAAAGTTGCTTTGGCCCATGTTTTTTTTCTGAAAGATACAAGTAGCCAATACCCATTCCTCTGTCTCACTCAGCATCTTTTTTCATAACATTTTACAAGCATCGTACAAATAGTCCTTCATCTCTATTGATTGTAAACTAAACAGCTTTATTAACTAAATGTTAGACAACAGAATTTTAAAAAGGCATTAGTGCCACAGTGTTATCTAGAGCCCATCTGACCAGTAGCTTCATAAACAAAACCTTCAGTTGTATTGATTTGAAACTCAGAAGAGGGGAAAATAAAAGTGAATGTACCTGAGATTTCTGGTAAAAATATGAACAGAAAGGCTGGGTAACTATTGGAGAAATAGTATTTGTATGCATACAACCTAGACCCTTCCACAAGCAGACTTGCAGCCTTTTCCAACCTTGACTAACAGAGGAGGAAGAGAACACTAGACTATACTGAAAAACAACTTGTAATCTCTGGAAATGGGATCACTTATTCTTTCGAGTTTAGTAATATCTCTAGTACAAACTCTTCCACTTTACAAAGAGATTCTTAAAGCTTGGCTAGCTTGACTTGCTGCTAAATTTCTATCTAGCTTGAATTTAACAATTTGGAAACTAAATTTAAAAATCCAGAGTATGAAAAATATTTTGACCAAATCTCCTCAGAATAAATGAGAATATTTCAATCATCTTTATTTTGTTCTGTGCTTTTTTTTCAGTTATGCTTATGATTAAAAAAAAGGAAAGAAAAGAGCAAAGGAAAACCATCTCAGCATTGTTTAATTTCTTTTTTTAATTTTTCAAAATTAATTAAATGGAAAAATAATGTATTTTGAGATTGTCAAAAATAATGAAATTAAATGAAAAAATGAAGTAAAATACAACAAGAAAAATACAATACAAAATTAAAATAATTAAATATAAAGTAAAAATTTTAATGATTATAAAAGAAAAACTAAGTTGACTTTATAAAGTAGTTGCTTCTGCTACAAGTAGATTATTTTACTTAAGGGAAAAAAAAAAAAAGCAAAACCAAAAAAAACCCAAAGGAAAGTAATTTATTTATCCTGAAATAAATATTTTAAAACATCATGAGTACAGTGAACTGAGTTGCACAATACACAGTAATACAAATCTATCTTTAGGAGAGGTGCTGTTCTCATTGCAACAGAAGAGATACAGGAAATACTCCTTCCCCATTCTATTAGAGAACCAGCTATGCTCTCAATTAATTTTCTAGCTCTGTATTTAAATTTGTCTGGCTTCGTCTTTCTGCCAGCTTTCTTTGTTACGTCCTTTTCTGCTATATTAATTAATCTTATATTTTGAACCTATGAAAATATTTATGGATTATAATCAAATCACCTCTTCATTTTGACAAGATAAATGGATGAGTTCCTTTCAGTTTCTCCAAATCCAAGAAACTAATGTCTGTTGCCTCCTTATTTAGCTTATTCATTGATTTAATGGCAATCACAAATAGATTCCAATACTTGCCTGATCTATATGATAAATGTATACTAAGCCAATATATGCCAAATATTTACATATAAATATTTAGGGATAAATCAAATTATTGTCGTCCTAGTGCCATCCCATATTTTTACATCCAGGGATTGCATTAGGCTATACCTATGTGATGTGACACACAGAGAGTGCCACGCACAAAATGTTGGATGTCCTTGCTGCCCCCTAATGTTTATGTATATTGTTTTCCTTTCTGAAGGTAGGACCATTATTTCTCTGCATGGGACATAGTTTTTCATACAGCTACTTTAGAACTACTCTTGGTTTTATTTGCTTTTTTGATCAAAATACTGTTGCATGGGATGGCCACTGACATTTTTGTGAATAGCATGTCCCAAATAAAGCCTTGGCCAACAGGCAGTCACAGACCAAATCTGCCAAACTTAAAAATTTCATAAACTGCTTCTCAGCCAATTCTCCTCAGATTCTGAGAACAGTGTTTATCCCTGAAATGCCATGTTTGATAACCCAATGGAATTACAGATGAATACTTACACATACTTTTATTCATAGGAAACTTTCAATTAATAATGCAAATGCCCTTCTGAAGGTTGCTTACTGACATAATTTGCTGACATTTAAAATTACAAGCCTAATGCAGAATTGCCACTTTTTCCCACAAAAAGGTTCCAATTAGGAAATGCAGTAGGAGGGAGAGTGGATCTCAGTAGGAAGAGCTAATATGTGCTGCAATGTCTCGGAACAATAGAGTTCAATCTCAATAGGAAGCCTTTATTTAGAATATCCTCTCTTTTGTGTGGCTGTCTGAAGAATGTTATTTAAATGTTTCCCTACAAAGAAAAAAAAATTAAAAAACATGTTTGATTGGGCCAAAATCTGCTTATTCTATTCACACAAAAAGACTTATTCCTTCGGAAGTCAATCAGACTTCTTAGATATGAATGTCAAATGTAATTTAACCCATAATCAATTTATTTATTTTTCTGTGGTCATCTTAGTTTGCAAAGAAGTATATTTTGGATTTAATAATTAATTAAAATTCAGTGTTGCTGCATACACTGCTGTAGATGAAGAAGCTCCATGGAAGTCAAGGATCTCCTCTGGATTAATCAGGACAGTTCCAGACTGGTAAAACTGGCCTCATTTCCAAAAACATGTGGTATAAAACTGAAAACAACTATGGTATAAATAGTCGAAGAAGCAAACAGAGAAACTGAGTAGATTTAACCAGTAAATTGATACCACATGAGAACCTCTCTTTCATCAACCAGAACATATAAAAGGTTAAAATTTTAAAAATAATTATACCATTTTTGTTGTGCAGTGAAATACTAATTCCTATTTTATGAAGCAACAATTCAGCTAGGTGAAACAAAATTAACTTGCAATTATTAACATAAAAGAAAATTTTCCTATCACCCAAAGCTTTATTTATCTCCAAATCCCACTATATAGTCTCTACAATATTGATTCTTAGATTGATCTGAAAGGAGAGACAAAAATATGCATCGTTGGGAGCCATGACCCTTGATTTTATTAAATAATCTTAACTTTAAAATATTTGAAACTGTTTTCAAATATAATAGTTCACCTGTTTAAATATAACTTCAGTAAGCTTTTCCACATTTTGTGTTCAGAATTTTTTCCTCATTTTCTCTTTCCAGTGAGAAGTAAAACCACAAGTTGAGGTTATTTTCTGATGGTGTTTTGGTTTCTTGGGTTTTTCTCCATTAATTTGGTCCTTTCTTCAGGACAGATGTGTTCTCTCCTTCAAAGATAGTTGGGGAGAAGTGTTCTTAAAATTTATTCTAATTTCTAATTTTTTTTCTTTTTGTTCTATTAATAAAGCTTTCCCTGTACCCTTTAAAGTTTTGAGCCTGCTTTTGCTCTTCTCCTAATCCTTATCTCACAAAAAATGAGTAAATCATTTTATTGGGTGCACTGGCATCTAGCCAGTGCTCGACCCACTACACTAATTGGTGCATTGGCCAGGGAACCCAGGACTGGCAAACCAAAACCACTACGTTTGCCTGTTTCTTCAGAAGAAAAAAAGATAAAGAAGCCACAAAAAAAGGTGAGGCATGAGACCAAAGAAGCATGGGACAAAAATCTCACAACTGTTTGGCTGAAGAAATACTTTCTGAACTTATGTAAATGGAACACAGTTGGGAAGGTAATGCAACACTTCAAAAGTTTTCCATGACTTTGGCTGACAGTTGTAAAGCCCTGTACTCACCTGGCAAGTTTCTCACAAGGGACTTAGGTACTCTGATTCCCTGAGGTGGGCACAAGGGAGAACTTGGCCAAGTTCACAGGATGTTAAACAAACTTTTATTAGAAAGTCTTAAAGAATAAGGTCCTTGGCAAATTTTAAAGCAACATTCAATCAAAATAAAGAATTTCAAAAAACATTGACTTAGCAAATTCTAACCCATCCAACATTAATTTCCCCAGATTCTGAGAAAGAAGTGGGGACGGGAAGAGGGGGAGGGCAGACAGGTAGAGAGAGAGATAAGTATTAGCTGCTTGAATTCCAGCACGATTTCAGCTGCTATAGAAGCCATGTGGCCTGTGACCCTCCCTTCCAGGTACCCTTCCAGTGTGCCAGTGGCTATAGCCACTCAGACTGGGCTGCAGGGTTCAGGGCAGTGGGGTGTGAAGCAGTGCACCATTCCACTCATGTAGGACTTGCCCTGCCCTCCTGCACACACACACACTTTAGTTGGTTTGAGCCAGTAATAATTTTCTCCAGTCTTTAACAATGGTCTTAAAAATTAGGAATTAAAGTTTTATGAGCTTTTCAGGGAAGAAGTGTGGTTATGGCCTTTTTGAATGAGTATATAGAGTTCACTGAATCTATTTTACCTGAATTTTACAAACAGGTAAGATCTGTTAAAACTCAGGAACTCAGTTAAAAGCTCATTGAACGATTTTTCTTTTTAAAGACTTGGGCAGTGATAATTACATCTCTGATCAGTAAATCTTTTAAATCAAAAAGGCAAGCATGTCCACATCAGACTAGAAGTTGACATGGCCCATAATATTACGTTAGCCATTAGGTGATGCGTAGGAAAAAGTAAAACAGGACAAGCGTGCAATGGTATTTCCCCAGAATATTTTCTCAGTCTCCCACAATTCATATTTTAGTGATTCTGAACAAGTCATTGCTACGTTTTTAATCTTGATAGATTCTTTTTTCATGATTTTGAACTGTGTAAATGGCTATCATGCAGATGAAACAGTTTTGCGATTTTAATCATAATTTTGCCTGAAGAACTCCCTCCTGTTATTTATTTTGAATTTATCCCTCACTAATTGCATTTGGTGCCACCTAGTTCTGTATAGCAGAGTCAATGAACACTTCATTCCTATTCTCTTTCCCTGCAGCTTTCATGAGTTTCTAGATTTCTCCATGAATCATCTCTTTCTCCATATTAAAGAATCTCAATCTATTTATTCAGTACTCGCAGGTAGCTCTCTGCATTTGATAATATTTAACTTTTCCTATTCCTTTGCCTTTATTTTTCTTCTTCTTATTTCTGCTTTGTGTTTCAATACAACCGACATTAGTCAAGCTTCAACTATTAATTTATTTAGTGACATACATGTTTTCTATTCTGCTAGTTCTCTCAGTCATCAATATTACAATAAGGTTTTGGCTACTATTAAAAAATTCCAGTTCTTGACTGGAGATTTTTCTGTGAGGTATGATTGAAACCTTTAATGTATGTTATTAATAAACTATTTTAAATGCACTATAAATCTAATTAAATCTTTGAATTGCATATCATTCTTGTGTGGTGAAACAAGTATGTAATATTTTCTTACTTTTCTAACGTTTGCTCCTCTTTTTCTGTATTTTAATCAATCTCAAAACAACACAGGTCAAAATTTAGATAAATGAAATCACAAGAGTATATTGCCTCTTTTTAACACTATATTTCTTACTTTAAAATAATAAATAATTGAATATATTTATATATTGAATATACATACTTATCTTGACAGTTCTACTTTACAATTTTTCATTGTGATTATTAAATAATGTTAATAGGTTTCTTAAATACAAAACTAATTTCTTCTCACCAAAGTTATTTTCAGATGTAAATGTTTAGAAGATACACAAATGGTTGTTTATTTAAGATACTTAGTAAAAGCAGTCAAAAATACTTTTAAAAAGACTTTTAAAAAGACTTTTAAATTTTCAAAATAATTTAATCAATACGAAAAGAAATTACAGTCTGTTTTATTTGATATGACAGTTATGGCACCTTAACTTAAAACTGTTGGTTTATTCCCAAGTGCAGCCTTTGCAAAGAAGGCCAGAAGAAAATCCCACACAGAGAATAAACCACAGGCAAAATGTTTAATCCGATACTGCTGGCTTCATTGTTAATTGCCTCTCAAGGGGCTAAGATGTCAATAGATAGTGATCTGGTATCTTGGAGTCTTTGCTGTTAAATGCATGATCAATACTAAATAGAATTTTAACTGCCCATGATTTAATTAGGAGTGGTTCTTTTTATCCTGCATACAATACCAGAATCTCACTCAATAAAGTCCGAAGGCAGATGATGGTTGTGCATTCACTGCATTCTGGGACGATGCAAAGGAATTGGGAAAGACTGCGCTGCTAAGAATTAGCAATTAGCCTGTAACATGGCAGGAGTTAATCTTCATCTGTAAGTCTTATCAAGGGCGGCTGGGGGAGCTGGGGCTGTTCAGCCTGCAGAGAAAGAGGCTGGTGGGAAACCTGGTCACTCTCTGCAACAGCCTGGAAGGAGGCTGTAGCCGGGGGGGTCAGCATCTTCTCCCAGGCAACCAGGGACAGTAAAAAGAGCAATGGTCTCAAACTGTGTCAGGGGAGGTTCAGGTTGGACATGAGGAAAAATTTCTTCATGGAAAGGGTTGTAAAGTCTATTGGAATAGACTGCCCAGGGAGGTTGTGGAGTCACCATCCTGGGAGGTGTTCAAGGAACAGCTGGATGTGGTGCTTAGTGTTCTGGTGTAGTTGACAAGGTGGTGATCAAAGATTGTATTTTATCTTGGAGTTCTTTTCCAACTTAAATGATTCTGTGCTCAGTTTTGTGAGTTTCCCTTCACTCTAAATTAATCCGAATTATTGCAAGTACAGAATACTGAAGACTATAGTTTTAAATCCTTAATACTTTACAGCTCCAAAAAAGGAAATTCAAATTTTAAATAAAGGCAATTGCTTTTAAAAGGAGGTTATGTGTCTTTTCAACTGGAAGTAACTGATCCCTTGAACATTCCTTGAATATGCCACATTCCTGAGCTCAAATGGGCACTGGAAAATAAAATCATATTACTAGCAGGGGAAGATCAGATCTTTTACCAGGTTTTATACAAAATACATTTAAATAAGACGTCTTGTTCATCCTCCCATATGATTTATTTAAATAGCCTTTTTCTGTAGAGGGTAAATCCTACAACTAATTCAAAAAAGAAACATACAAGTGTTATTAAAGAAAATGCAGTTATCACTTCAGAAAATTGATTAAGGAAGCATATAATACCAAAGAGAAATAAGTGTATGAAAAATATGAAAGCAAAAATATATGAAAAAAGACTAAATGCTAGAATGCAATGGTAATGTAGATGGAAGAAGATAGAAGAGGTCAATATATATTTCTATTCTTTACTCAGAAGGAAACAGTATGATGAATCACTTTTATCACACAAGGAAGATAAAGTACTTTCCAATCCATTAGTGAGCAAAGAGGCATATAACAATATCTACATGTTGTAAACATTTAATGATGATATACATTTTTAATAAATTTTGGAATACAATGGAATGATGTAACTATATAACCACTTAAAAAATAAAGTGACCCTTGTAATTGCAGGCTGCTGCTCTTTCATCAAGTCTGAGGCAAAATGATGAAAAAAAGGAATTGAGATTCAGTTAACCAAGATTTAAGAATGGAAATCTACTTAATCTTCTTCAACAAAGGTTTTTGCAAATAGCTGAAGTGAAAAAAGCTAAAGAGCTGCTGATTGACAAATGCTAAAATTTCTTGACAGTTATCTCAACGAATTTGTATGCTAATTTTTTTTTAAACTAAATATTTATAAGTAAAATAAAGAACGCAAACTAACCAGGAAAATACCAGGGAAATACCAGGGGAATATTACACAGGAATTTAAGGGTCTTCCTCTAAGAAGGCAGCCCAGCTGAAGTGAACTACAGACAAGTAGAAGCCTGAGGTGCTCGACAATTTTTGCCTCAGTCTTCAGTGGCAACATCTCTTTCCACACCTCTTGAATGGATGGACAGCAGGGACTAGAGTGGGAAAAATGCTTCCCACTGAATGTAAATATCCAGGTTCATGACCACCTGAGGAACCTGAATGTATCTAAGTGTATGGAAACCAATGAGATGCATCCCAGAGTCCTGAGAAAATTGGAAGATGTAGTTGCCAAGCTAATCTCCATGGTATTTTAAAAGTCATGGCAGTCAAATGAAGTCCCAGGTGGCTGAAAAAGTATCCACATACTTAAAGAGTATTGTGCCCATATACTTAACAAGAAGAAAGAATGTCTCTGGGAACTACCAGCCAGTCAGCCTCACCTCTATTCTTGGGAAGATGATGGAACAGATTCTCCTAGAAGCTATGCTAAGGCACATGGAGGACAGGGAGGAGATTTTAGAGAGCTTGGCTTCACCAAGGACAAGTTCTGCATAACTAACCCAGTGGCCTTCTCTTCTGAGGTGACTTCATTGACCTAGACTTCCACAATCTTTGACACGGCTCCTCAAAACAAACTTCTCTAAATTGGAGAGAGATGGGTGAACCACTCAGTGGATAAGGAATTGCCTGAATGGTTGCCTTCACGAGGTAGTGATCAACCACTCAGCCACAAAAAACATCAACGGCAAGTGGTGACCTTCAGGGGTCTATACTGGGACCAGTGTTATTTAATAATATCTTCATTAATGACAGACAAGTGGATTCAGTTCACCCTAAGCAAATTCGCTGATGACACCAAGCTGAGTGGTGCTGTTGGCACTCTGAAGGATGGGATGTCATCCAAAGGGACCTGGACAAGCTCCAGAAGTGGACCCTATTGGACTCTCATGTGGATTAACAAGACCAAGTGCAAGGTGCTACATGTGGGTTGGGTCAACCCTTGGTATTAGCACGGGCTGGGGGCTGAAGAGATGGAGAGCAGCCTGTCGAGAAGGACTTGGGGGTGCTGCTGGATGAGAGGCTGGACATGACCTGGCAATGTGCACTTGCTGCCCAGAAATCCAAATGTGTCCTGGCTGCATCCAAAGAAGTGTGATGCAAGGGAGATGATTGCCTCATTCTATGCAGCTCTTATGGGACCCTACCTGGAGAACTGCATCCAGCTTTGGGTTCCTCACCACAGGAAGGGCAGAGGCTGTTGGAGCATGTCCAGAGAAGGGTCACGAAAATGCTGTCACAATGCACTTTATTTTGAATTGAACAAAGAAATTAGGTGTAAGAACCTAAATTTAAGTTTGCAGGTTGCTCTTAAGCTTTTAAGATTTCAAAAATTGTATTTCAGAACTGTATTTTCCTATACATATTTTATTGTTCTAATTTTGTTCTTGGAAGTATTTGACACCTAATACTGATTTGAAGCATCATCTATTTTAGAGATTTAAGCAGCATTGTTTGTCCTGCAAGAAGCAAGCATTATACCAGAATGTCAAGGTATTTAATTCCATGACAGGCATGATCTGATATTGAAAAATATGTCTGTCATGTCCAAGTAGTAACTGTCCCTTGGTACTTAGAAAGTAGAATTTTTAGTCATTATGCATCATCAGCACTTTCCTAGCTTTAGCAAATAATTTCAGATACAGAAATTTCTCAAATTTATGTTGCCTATAATAAAAACATTTCCCTCCTAATTTTATGTAAATACATATCACATATAAATTTTTGCATAGAAGAAAATCTATATTACTGTTTGTATTTTATTTTAATTTGTTTACTGTTTCTTGTACTCCTTCCAATTTTAATATAGCCATGTCAACTGACAATATCTAAAGTCAAGGAATGAGCATCACATTAACAGTTTAATAATATGTCATTCAAGACTGCATTTCAGAATTTTTTTTTATTATGTATGAATAGTTGGAGTTTGCATTCTCTTAATCTTATAGTAAGATCTAAAAAGGACAATTGACCATGACGGGAGTGACCAGAAAAAGAAGGTAGAAAAAAGCCAAATATTTTTATCATTATTCTTAATAAGAAATATAACAACCTGTCAGACGAATTAGGAAATATCTTCCAGTTTTTATATTGAAACAGAGTTTATGTTTAGACAAACACATGCTGTGCTTTTTTCCGATGCATCTTTTCAATACACATACAGGCGCAAAGATTACTATGACATTAAGGTCCTTATAAACAAGAGAGGTGCCTAAATACACCTAGAAACCTGTCCTTATATTATGATTTTTGATAGGATATACACATCCAATTAAATAGGTATAAAAATAGGAAATACAGAACTTGTATTACAAAGGTATCTTAAAAATTTCAATTTCTGTAAGTTAAACAAAAGGAAAGAAAAAAAGAAAAAAAAAACATTGGGCTAAAATGTGGCATTTGAATGCTTTCTAAATGTTTTCCAATGTATGAGAAAACTTTTATTTTTGTATCATCTCTCAAAGGACTAAGAATTGCAACCTCTGATTGCAGTACACAGGGAGTATAATGTAGGACTGCTGTGAAGTTAGCCTTACGAGGATTACATTTTATATATATAGGAAATTACTTTTCCAGATATTATTTTGACACATACAGAAAAATATGCAGACCTTTAAAAGGAGTGCTGAATTTCTTGACACCTTGCACAAATGGGAGATAGAAAAATCATATCATAATATTTTTCTGCTACTCATCCTTTTACAGTTAGAGGAGGAGATAATTACTTCTGTAGTACAAGCGATTTTAAACACCAGTTTCAGAATCAGATAAGTCACTTAAGATGCCGGGTTTTTTCAATTAACTGTAATGGAAGTCTCAGATAATTCACTGTCTGCAGAGGTCAAAAGAGAATTAAGAGGAACTCTACCCACTGTGTCTTCCTGAGGTAGCCATTAGGGATATACTGCCTGGTAGATACATACCCTGCTCTTTAATTCTACATACTGTCTCTCCAGAAGAAATTCTAAAGCTATTTTAATTGGAGGCTATTGAACATTTATAGAAAACAGCTCAATAATTCTATTTAGATTTTTTAGGATATTGTGTTCCTCACCTCATCAGTCATACTCCCTAAGGAGCTGAAGCACTATCAGCAAGTTCTGATAGAACTGAGTTCCACCTTTGTGGTTCTCGAGTCCTGGACACTAAATGCTGGCCTGCACCAACAGAAGCATGGCCAGCAGGTCTGCCCCTCTGCTTTGCTCTGGTGACACCTCACCTGGAGCACTGCAGCCAGCCATAGAGCAATGCTTGGCACCCAAAAGTCCTAGGTAGCACCACTTATTTCAAAACAGGAGAGGGAACTCCATCCTTCCAGCATACCTCTACACAACTATCATTTACCTTTTTCTTAATTTGTTGAGGATCTATGTGACCACTGCCTACAAATTCTGTTATTAAAAAAAAATCTGCAAAACCAAAAGTCCTTCCTAAATGTTCTTTATTTTACTATGGATGCTAGCAAATAAATTATAATTTTAACTAAATCATTAGTATAGTAAACTTTTAAGAGAAGGCAAATTCTTTGTATCACAGAGAATTATAATCTTTTCATTTCATTGATTACAATATCAGGGAATGGAGAAAAATGATGAATGAGAATAATACATGTAATGCAATAATCTCTTCATATGTAAACAAGTTGTTTCTCAGCAGGTCTTGGTATTTATCAGTTTTCAGTAAAATTTAGTTGTTATTTATAAAATAATAATTTCTTCATATGAAAATTTTTAGAGGAGCCCAAGCCTGGAAATCATCTTTTTATTTTGCAAATTATGCTATCTGCTTCCAGGTCACACCTGACCATTTTCCTTGCAGATATATAAGCTGCCTGTTAGAAATATTATTCCTGTTAAGAAAATGACATTGCATTCATGTTAACAGCCTGCCCTCTGGGCCACTCTTACCAGATCAATCACTTGGGCAATTTTAAACACAGTCAAAAGTTTACAGTTAGTCTAAATCTAAGCAGTCTAATCATATAGTTATTAATATTTTTGGTACAATTGTATTAGCTTTTGCAGTTCCAATTGCTCAGTTATTCAAATAATTCCCAACACTGGCTCAATCAATACTGAAATGAAGATACTTTCTAATACTGATGCCTTTCTCCAAAGATTTCAGTACTTTTTAGTACTCCAGAGACGGAGTGCTAGAAGGAACTGCAACAAATCAGAGTCCTGCGTTCTTCTCTGGAAGGAGTTTGCTGCTATGGTTAAGGTGGCCTCTGTTTCTCTTTGCAGGAGGAATACAGAGTTTATGTCAGTGATATCTTCGTTCTCACTCTTGAAGTCACTGTCACTTGGTCATCATTTCACAGTTGTTAACTAGAGCTGGCAGAGTTGCTTTGAGTTCAATAGTTGATAATGTCATGCTGCATCTTAATTTTCTACATGTGATATGGTTTACATTTTCCTCTGGTCTTCTTTATTAAAAAAAGAGAATAATCTCTCCCTCCCTGACATCCTCACCCACAAAAAAATCCCCAAAATCTGAAGCACAAAACAGCTTCCAAGGCTGCATTTTTTAATGACAGAATATTGATCATTTTTGAGTTACTTATATCCATGGAGCCTCTGATACCACCCCATGCTTGCATTTTCAATTTCGTGTTTCTCCTTTTGGATATGCTACTTACAATTCCTTGTGTTTCTTCAACAACTTTTAAGCTGTAATTTCATTACAGCCTAAATATTTTTTTATTAGCATGACAAGAAAAACAAACACATGTAGAGAAACTCACAGTGCTCTGATAAAGATTTGGTATCAAAATCTCCTGGTTTAAGTTACCTCTTATATTATCAAAACTGCTCAACACCAGTAATTACAGCTATACATCTAATATTTCTGACTCTCCATCTAATAATGTGTACATCATAAGATTCAAGATGTTATAAATGTTTTTTAAATTTCATAGTTAAAAAGAAGATGCATGCAGGAGGGTACTGACTATAGCAATATAAAAAATTGTACAAGATTCATAGCTACATATGCTTCGCTGGCAACCATCTGGAATCAACATACTGAAATAAATCACATTTTCTGTTGATGGAGAAACTATAAGTAGATTGCAAAGACTGTTTGAGAAAACTTTATTGAATGAAACAGTTTTAATGAAATGAACAAAATGTTAGTTGCATGTAGGAGATAACATTCACTACATTTTAAAAGTAAAAATAATTTGAATTGACAAAAACTCATGAACCAGAAAAAATTGTATTACCACTAATTCAAAATCATACAATATAGTGTTTTTTGCAAAAGAAATACAATTATGTTTGGAAAATGAGACAGTTTGGAAGAGAAGTCTGAAACAAAGTCCTGGAAGGAATAGCATGAAAATACATGTTGAAGGAGACAAAAAGAATGTACCAATTAAAGGTAAAATTTTCTGATTTGATACATTTTTTAATTGAAAGTTTAGAAAACAGCTTCTATGTATCAGGTCAGCAAACTCTGTTTGTAACCTTGTGAAAAGACAGTCAGAATTATGTTTTGATCCCTGCTCCTTTTGGGGGCAGAGGAAAAATTAGAGAGAAAGTGGAGAAAAAAGAAAAAGGGAAAAGAAAAAAAGAAAAAAAAAGAAAAAAGAAAAAGAAAAAAAAGAAAAAGAAAAAAAAGAAAAAGAAAAAGAAAAAGAAAAAGAAAAAGAAAAAGAAAAAGAAAAAGAAAAAGAAAAAGAAAAAGAAAAAGAAAAAGAAAAAGAAAAAGAAAAAAGAAAAAGATATTTATATTCCGGCTTGCCTTGAAGTCTAAATGATTTTATCAGAGGAAAATTATGCTAAGATCCAAATAAAAAGGAGACGAAGTATGTACTAAAAGAAATAAATATAAGCAGGAAGATTATTGCTGATATTTATATGACTGTTTATATACAACAAAACAATAAGTGCTCTATAGTAAGTGCCAATACATCTTTTAAAACTAAATTTTGAATTATGCTAGAAATCTGATTTTTCCATTAAATTCAAAAGACCTTGGTGTTCTTAATGCCATTCATGATATTTGATGAAAATGAGCCATAAAGCACAGACTATTTTTGTAATATGGTTATGAAGTAACCTCATTACAACTGTAGAAAAAACAAAGAACTATTAGTTAATTAGGTAAGAAAGGGTAGAAATCTAAAGTGGAAGCTATGGAGGATTTAATGAGCTTAAGCTGCTTGGGAATTCTATTGCAATTGAAGCAGAAATTTGCTGAATATCTTCCACTTAAACAAACCTGATGAGGAAGCAGAAGTCAATATATAAGATGTTAACCTGGCAATGACAAAATGATACTTTTTATGGCAGCTAGCATCATTTATCTTTGTCTTTTTTCAATTTTTTTTTTAAATATCTGTTATTTATACTCCATTTACATTAAAACTATATATGCCAGCTTCCCAAGATTGACAGACCCTGCTGATATTTCGAAATTTTCCTTTAGCTCTATTTCTTAGGATCTAATTATGACTTGTATCTATTTAATTAGTTTTCATTTTTATTACAAAATGAAATATCCACTTGAATTAATTTGTTCCACTCTTAATATATTATCCAGTCCATGATATCACAACTTAACTGCCACTTCTTACTAATCAAAAGTTTAAAAAGTGAAAATTAAACTTCAGAAAAATATCCTGTGCTTCATTTCATTTCATCTGCAATTGTCAGTAAAAAAATATGAAAACGTTTCTGGATAATGTTCTTATGTTTCACTCTACCAGCAACTCAATTCACTTAGCTAAAGGAAATTCCTTAGAAATAGAGTATATTGCAAATTTTCAGTTACTAGAACTCCATAGTCTAAACATATTAACAATATTTATGCCAAGAGATATGCACTTTTCCATTTTTGAGTACAGACTGTTGGTAAAACTTTCACAATATTTCAAGCACTGCTGATATTTAGAAAATGCTTCTTCTGCCTGAAAGTACATGCTAAGGCAGCTGTCAGTTCCTTCATATGTTTTAGTAGGAAGCAACACTTTTCCTCACTGCAGTTGGTTTTGAAAAATACTGATAATAAAAGCTTGCTTTAATTTTAATGGACTCTGTGTCTGGTTTATCAGTCTGCCAGACTCTTAATTTTTCAAGACACAAGTAGATTCACTTTTCTCCCTAGTTAGAATTCTTGTACTTTGGGGTTTTTTTCCTGGGATGGCAGTGAAAGAAATTCTTAGAAATAGGATGTATGCTGGCCCAGTATCTACCACTCTAAGAGTGTATTTCATCCAATATTGAAAAATGGTAAATTGCCAGATGTTAAAAAATGATGCTCCAAAAAACCCCTAAATGAAGTTAAAGTATGAATTTTTTTGTCAAGTTACAACCATACATTTAATGTTGAAACATATCTTGCTCACAATAAAAAATGAGACACCTATTACTGAATGCAGTACAAGCATCTAGTCACTGCCACACTGCACAAATAAGTTAAACCTGTGTCCTGGTTCTGGCCAAGACAGGATTAATTTTTGCTGTAGTGGGGAGGGGCACGGCTAGGACCTGGAGATTATTCTATACCATGTCACATTGCCAGGGCCACAGGGAAAGGAGAGGAAGGGCTCTTTTCAGGGCAAGTGCGTGGGGTGGAGGAGACAGTGAGCTATTGTTGGAGAACTTCGTGTGAATCGTTACTTTCTTGTTTTGCTGCTGGTACTGTCCATTTTCTTATGCTGTTGCTCCTGCCAGTAAATTACTCTTATCTCAGCCTTTTGTGCCTTCCATTGTCCTCTCCAGCCCTCTCAGGGGGAAGGGGAAGGGGAAAGAGGGGGAGCAAGTGAGCTGCAGTGCAGTGCAGAGCATTGCAGCTGCTGTGGCTTGAAGAGGCTCAGTGGGAGCACCAAATGCTGGAGCACCATTCCTAAACCACGACAGCTTGCAAACCCACTTCGGTGTATAATTTATAAAGGCAGTAGAAATAAGCAGACCGCATAGAAGTGGGAGGAGGTGTCATTAAACTGCATTTTTAAGAAGCATGGAACACTTCAGTATGTTACTTATTGCCTTGCCTAACTTTTCCTTTATTTTTTAACGCAGGCCATTATTTGTACATTTATACAAGTAAAAGAATTAATGAAAAAAAAGTGTTTACAGTGAGTTTAAGTTACAGATTTCAAGAGGTAAAGGGCAATTTAGTTGCAGAGTTGGCTGTTAGAGGTCTCTGTAGAAGATAAAAGGTGAGAACAGGTGAAAAGATGCAAATATTAGAGACAAATCAGATATATACCACAAAGTAGAACAAAAATTAGTGACAAATTTTGAGAGTTTGAAGATATTAATATTTAACAGAGTTCAAGGTGGCAAAATAGCAGAAAATGATGCATCAGGGAAAAAATTCTATGCTTACCCTCACCAAAGCAGGAGCTTGCAACTCTTCTTTTGCAGATCAAGTGAACAGAGCATTCAGAACATGTAGAGGACTGGACTATCTCAGAGGGTTGGGAATGGTTATAATTAGCTGGAAAACATGCGAGATTTCAGGCCATCAAAAATACCAACTTTATGTAAAAATATTTTTCCCCCTGTTTTACTTTTTCTCCTCATCACTTTTTTTCCCCTGGGTGTATATTTTGCAAGATAAATGCCTGATATGTCACTCAGCATAGTGAAGTGATAGGAATGGGAAGGGCTGCTATGTAATGTCAGAACACATTCTAAAACCTGTTTTGTTCTTAAAAAAGAAAAAATTTAGGTTCCCATAATATAAATTACATATAGGTATACAGTATTATCATATACAGTAAGACATATTCTGAATAGGGAATGACAGACACAAAATACATAAATTGCTTTATTGCACACATTTGAATATCTGTAGTAAAAAAAGGAAATAATTTACACAGTCATTGTTATGGGAAATTAAATCAAAATGTAACAAAATCTAAACATTAAGTTACAGAATGCATTTTTTTTAAGTAAATAATGTTTAGAGATTGCAAGAATTCCAGGCAAGCCTCAACAAGTATAAAATTCAGTCAAGAATAAAAGTTTGTAGAAGATATGAAAGAAGTTTTCTACAAATACAGTCTTTTTTGAGATTGAATGACAGCTATTTAAGGAAAACTTGAGAAATTTGTCTGAATGCAAAAGCAAATGAGGCTTTTTTAATAGAAACTTAAACAGAAGTTGAAAATACACAGAAAATCGGGTATTTTAACTCAGAAAAGAGCAGCATTGACAGAATGGTAAATAGAAAGTTTCAAATATCAAGAAAATTTAGTCTGGGAAATGCATTAATTATAATATATTATTATATATTATAATAATTTTAATATATTAATTATTATTTATATTATCTGTTATTATTATTAAATTAATAGATAAACTTAAATCTAGAAGATATTTCATAATACATAAAAAATATTAAACCCCTTTGTAGTTTTCCCTGATGTTATGCTCACTGTTCTGCTGTTGATGGTCTGGGAAGGGAGTACAGTGAGCTGTGAAAATTCCAAGTTCATTCACCAGAGAAGTATCATGTCAATAGCATCTTCTTCCTCCCTTTAGCATTGCTGGGTGCCACTTTCATACACTTGTTAATATGCTCTATGGCTTGCTCTTCTTTGGTTTGCATGCCTATAGTTAAGTCTGCAAGTGTGTGGTGTATTTACCAATTTGGAGATGTGGGTTGTGGAATTTTTAAAATTTGCCATCTTTAAATGGGTTTTGCACAGTTCTTAATGATGCATCTCTTTGATGGCTAGTAATGTCCATTGGTGAGGTCCTGGAGCTTCCAGTATTAGCTGGTGCCATACATTTGAAGTTTCTGCAATCACCCCATGCCTGTACTTGCCAATGCTGTAGAGTTATTTAGGATCACGTATAGTTTACAAAGACGAAATACTTTCTATTACTGTCACTTCATTACAAAAGTTATAGAACATGACATTTCACCACAAAGCTAAACAGAAGTAAGCAAAAGCTAAAATCTGAGGTGTAATAATCACCTGTCCTTTGATCATTGCTATTACAAGCTAAAACACAGCTCCAAGCTGGTCAAGACCAGTGTATTTGAAGTCTGTGTTGTTAGTTTAACACAAATCCTGTAAGCCTGTTACAGCTGTACCTCAATACTCCCTGGGTTACAAGGCTATGCTTGTGCACTTGTCAAAATAGCAAAGGTCACTAACAGTGAAGGAGATAACAAGAACAAGGAAACACCAGCAGCCTTCTCCCCTCAGGAATTGGCTCTCAGTACTGAAACTGTCACCTAATGCTATATTGCATTGCACTCAGAAGTGTGACTGCAGCTGAATGTGAAGAAATTAATTTCATAGAGAAAATAAGTGGGGGACTAGTGGAAATTTTTATAAAGTTGTTTCTCAGACCAGTGAAACCTATAAACCAACATAAAATATTTTTTAAATAAGTGCATTGGCACATAGGCACAACTATAACAGATGAAAGCTTGATTATAATGTCGCTACTTCATATACAGGCCTGAAATTAATATGATGGGAATCACAGTAAACCTACTCTCTTTTCAGTTGAAGTAATTTAAGACTGCAAAGACTTAAAAAATGCACTTACATTCTCTAAACACTGTGCCCATAAGATAAGTCACCACAATGTAACTTGAGAGAAGTGCAGATGGCACAGCAGGAAGCAGCTAATTCCATGCCTAACTGAGGCAAAGTTTTGGTTAGAATCTGGACGAAAATTCCCACCATGGAAAACTGGGGGGAGGGGAGCAAGTTCTTATGCACATACCATTTTCCAATTATGAGAACAGCATCTACACCACATGAGTACCCAGGCCGTGGACTGTACAAAAGTGGTACCTCCAGAAGAACAACTTGGAACACTAACAACAAAGACCAAGGTGAAGAAGGACCAGCAGGATAGTGCAGGAATCCGTGTGATAGTAATATCTTTTTCTTAGTCTCTTCTCTCTCTCTGACACTCTTTCTCTTTCCCCCACCTTCTCTCTTCCTATTTCTTTCTCTCTCTCTACCTCACATTTCCTGTTAAATAAAATACGTACTATTGACTTTGGCACGTGGTCTTGTTTGCACCTTAATTTGAGCAGAATCATACCTTCTAATTGCATCATAACATTATTGTGGTGTCAGAATTGGAATGCTCTTCTTCTGTATTAACATTTGGAAACCTTGCCATGTCTTTGTTCTGAGAAGGTTGAGTTAACTTTCAAAAATATTGTGACAAATTTCCTCTGAGGGAATTTGTGTGTGGGTTTTGTAGTTCCTTCTGTGGGGAATTTCTGGGGAAATAGCTATCCTGGGTGGCCAGTGTAAAGAAAATATTTTGTTGTCCTTCCTTGAAAATCTGTTACTCTTTCCTCTACCTGGGGCAGAGGGGCAGCTAACTCCACCACGCCTCTGGAAGGGAGCTGGCATAAGAAAATCGGGATAAAGAGTGCTTGGTTACCCAGAAACTTGAAAATTAAATAATACTATTTTTACAAGATTTGGTGAAAGAATTGCACTCTCAGTTAAATGAGGAAAAAGAAAAATATGCTTCAGGCAGAGCTGCTGCTTGCTGCTGACCATGATTTTAGGTTTTAGGAAGCTTTAGATGGAGCTTTGGAATGTGTGTGAAAGAATCATAGGGAAAGAATTGCAAGATGTAGAACCTGTGACATTCTCAAACAATAGTCTTGTGACTCAGTCCTTTTGTGTTTGGTGGAGAAGTTGAGACATAATGAGTGAATCTGTTTTTCTGATAAAGAGCAAGACATATTTGTATTGGCATATGATGACAACAAAGTAACATTATGACCCTTAATTAAAATTGAAACTATAAATAATTGTCAAGGTCAGCAAACTTCTGCTAAAATGGTGCCCTGTGCAGCTACTGAGATGTCAAAATCTGGCCATAAATAAGCTAAGATTGAAATCCAGTCAGTATTAAAGCAGTGGAAAGCCAAGAGGATGGGTAATGCCTCATGGGCAGCAAAGAGTTAAAATCACTGGAGTAAATGAAGCAAGAATTACCTGCTGAGGTTAATTTATGGCTCCCATGTAAGAAATGGAAATCCATAATCTTAACCCTAAAGAAAACCCAGAGACTCTACTTTCAAAATACTGGAGTTTTTCTGCACCACAGAATAAAATTTCCAAAGTTGTAACTAATTTGGCCTTACTGACAGCTGCAGCATTAAATATTGCAAATCTAATGTTAGAATTTCTGACACTAGCACACGTGCTTTGGCAGTGGAGGGATGATTTTACACTTCCCTTCTAACTCTATAATCTGGCCGCTTTATTACATTATTATATTACTCTTGTAATTGAACCATAACAAAGACTTACTCAAATGAAAAGTGGGTCAAAACTTCACTATAGAAGTGAATAAAGAATTACAAATGTGCATTGGAAAGATTTAGCCAGAAACTGTTTAATTCTTAGGAGCTGGTTGAGCTTGGTAAATTCTGAGATAAGCAGTCTAATGGCAAAGAAGGTATAATAATAATAAAAGATTATTTACTTTTGAGAGGTTTATTTCATCGTCTAAATATTAACCTCTTCATATATTTACTCCTTAAGATGTTTATTTTTTGTCTGACAACTTTAAAATCGACCCTTTTGTTTACAGAAAAAAAAGATTTCCCGCACATATACACAGTATTTGTTCCATTTTGAACACACATTCATGTTCTGTGAAACTTTAATACTAACAGTAGGTAAACACAAGTCCTTTTATTTTTTTTTTTCTAGCATCTTATACATCCTTGCAAAGAACTGTTAACCCTGATATGTGACTGGTCAGTCATATTTTGCAGAGCAGTGTCTTTATGCCAGTAACTTCCATGACCTACAATATCTTCTGACTCCTCGTGTCAGAGCTATGAACAATGTTTCAGTTCTCTGAATACCCATGAACACTGTTCAGTATGCATAATCGTGAGCAGGGTCACACTAGGATATGACACGGGTTTTTTTCCCCATTTTTTCCTTTGGAGTTCATTGCTTTTCTGTCTTTTGTTGCTGTCTTAGCTCTGGTTTTATTTTCTGCTTTGTCTTATCTCTCCTGAGCCCTTATTGTTGTTCAACTTACATTTTAAATTGCTTCATTTGTTAAGGTAGTGGAAGCACATTTATCATTTATTCAAATGACTATATGGCATTATGATATCCTTATACTCTAGAACATACAACTCCATCATCATCCTCACTAGTATAATACTGAAAGTTATTTCAGATGTATGTGCAATAATTTTCCGCCTACCCCAGGGACTTGGTTATTCATAGAGTACCGTACTTTTGAAGACATACAGTGTGATTGAATTTGTTGTGAATCATTTATAAATCCAAAGTAAAGAAGAGTTGCAGTGCGATACATATGAATGTTATCTCTGCATACACAGGACTCAGGCAATACATAAAAGCAAGAAACACCAAAACAACAAAGGCCTTTAGTACTAAATTATGTGGAATTTCTGCCATGGCAACATTAACAATGTTGCCTTGTCAGAGCTGCCAACAGTTTAATCTGGTCATGGATTTCCCCCAAAACTCAAAGTTTTGTTCATGATCAGGCTGGAGTGCTAGTTAAATGGAGGATAGATTTAAGTTAAAGTCACCAATCAGACCTAAAAAATACAGACATAATACAGGATCTTTTTTTAAAATAACAATTTAAATTTAAACAAAAAACCCAATATGAAAGTTGAACTACATACAGCTCTAGCACTGACAAAAAAATTCCTTCTCATGAGTATTAATGAAGCTTGAGCTGACATTAGCTAAACAGGATGCCTTTATTTTACTGGTGCTCTTTACTAAAGCAGTGTTTAGTATCATTTCATGACTTCATGAAAATATTTTTCGATAAAGATTTGTATCAGCAGGAACTCAAAGGCATTGAGGGTGGTCCTGTGCATGGCCGGGAGCTGGACCCGATGATCCTTGTGAGTCCCTTCTAACTCAACATATTCTGTGGTCCTGTAATTATTTTACAAATGGTATAGTCAGGTCTTTTGATTTCAAAATGAGTTCTTCTCAGTACCCTTCTACTTTCTAAGCCATTACTTTTGAAGCTACTGGTACCAGCAGGCCTAGGGAGCTGATTCTCCTCTACTGTGCTCTCATGAGACCCCATCCAAAGAAGTCTGTATAGCTCTGGGACCTCCAGCATAAAAAGATCAATAAGTCCAAAGGAGGGTCAAAAAGATTCTCAGTGGACTGGATCAACCCTTCTATGGAGATATCCTGAGAGAGCTGGAGTTGTTCAGTCTGGAAGAGAGAAGACTGCAAGACCTTGGAGCAGCCTTCCAGTACTTAAAGGGGGTCTGCAAGAAAGCATGACCTTTTTATAAGGTTATGTATTAATGAATCAAGGGAGAACAGGTTCAAACTGAAAGAGAGAAGGTTTAGATTAGATATTGGGCATAAATTCTTTACTGTGAGGATAGTAAGGCACTGGAACAGGTTGCCCAGACAAGCTGTGTGTGCCCTATTCATGGAAGTGTTCAAATCCAGAGTGCCTTTGAGCAACCTGATCTAGTTGAACCTTGCCAAGGGCAGACTGGTTGGATCTAGATTATCTTTAAGATGTCTTCCAACCCAAATCGTTCTAGGAGCCTGTGATTCAAAATGCCTTGCAGCAAGGCTGCCTGGACATTTGTCTCTACGGGTGGGTGGAACTCCAGGTATTTTACAAAAATCTAGACCTCTGCTTTGCATGTATTTACACACACAGAGTCATATGGATATATATATATATATATATATATATATATATATATATACATATATATATGTATGATGGGTTACACTAAGAAGCAGCAAGGACTCATCTGATATTATATTAACAAAATGAAGAAAATCAGGGTGCTTAAAATCTAGCAGAATTGGAAATAGAGGTTTCAACTGGAAAGTCCATTGGAATGTATACTATTACCAGTTGTGCACATTTCCCTCCTCTAATGATAAGGAAATGGCTATAATTCAGTATATTAGATTTAAGAAATCCAGAACAAAGAAAGGGAGATATCCAGTAAGGCACTGCATGTTCTGGGAAAAGGTAATTTTAAAAAAAACAGGGTATTGTCTTTTGAAGAAATTATAATATGTATGTCATATGTGTTTTCTGAGCAAAAAAAAATTTTGAGCAATAGAATTTATTCATAAAGGAATAAGCAACTGCCAAGTTGGCTATGAAAAATATGAATTTCACATCTAGCAACACATGAAAATAAATGCCGGTGAGGGTTTTTTTTGTTGGTTGGAGGGTTGGGATTTTTTGTTTCTTTGTTTGTGGTTTTTTGAAGGGGGGTGCTGCCTGGTTGGTTGGTTTTGGTTTTGATTTTGTTTTTCTAATAGTGTGGTTAATTTATCTTACCAGTTGGAACTTGCATTTGATATGTAAAAGATTTCTGTTAGCTAATAATTTGGTATCCACAGTACAGGAGAAAACAGAATGAATGATGAATTGTAAGGTGGTTTGGGTACTGAAAAATGGATAATTTCTTATGGTATTCAGAGACATAACTCATTTTTGTATGAAGTATTTGATTACAGCTTTTTGATTTCCTGCTTTTTGGCAGATTTTTTTTCATAATGATTCATTTTATATGTGAAATTAATAACAAGAGTTGTCATGGATAAACAAGTGCCATCACATAAACTAAATGAGCCAAGCTACTAAAATGACTGGTAAATGAAAGTAAACAGCGAGTGAAAGGAAGAATCATTGCAGGAGTTAAAAACAAAGGATGCAAAAGCCTCTAGAAAGCAGTATAGCTCGTATTTAGCAACCTAAAGAAATATTTGATCAAACACACCAGCACTAAATTATAGGGTCTATTATTAGGTATTCAAAACTAGCTTCACAATCAGATAGAAAATTCAACATTCTGCATATCTGTTCCTAGAGCATCTTCTTTCTTCATGAAAAAAAAAATTAGTAATTTGGCATGCTGTTATCTCAGCAACCACAGGGCAGAATGCAACCTGGACACATGCCCTGCACATGCTCTTGCACTGTAGTACCACTTAAGTAAATAGGACTAGTCTTCTGATTTAGACCCCATCTCAGTAAAGGAACTAAGAGTTTGAAGTAAAAACTGTGATACAAGCATATTATACTCTATGGAAGTTTTGGAAATATTTATGTAATAACTATTTAAAAGGAAGATAAGACACTCTTGGTGCTACAGGTTACTGTACAACTCAGACAAAGTCGTTATTCTTTTATTCTACAGGACTTAAGCCCACAATCAGAGAATCATCAAGGTCGGAAGAGATCTTCAAGTTCATCAACCCATTACCACTACAATCACCCCTAAACCTATCCCCAAGTGCCACATCCAGACACCTTTTGAACTCTTCCAGAGACAGAGACTGCACAACCTCCCTGAGCAATTTATTCCAATGCTTATTCACTCTTTCAGTGAAATTTTTTTCTAATATCTTATCTGAACCTCGCTGGTGCAATTTAAGACCGTTTTCTCTCATCTCTTCACATGACATGTGGCAGAAGAGACTGATTCTCACCTTGTTGCAACCTCCTTTCAGGCAGTAGTAGAGAGCAAGAAAGATCTTCTCTGAGCCTCCTCTTCTCCAGGCTCACAGATCCACTCCCTCAGCCACTCCTCACAGGACACAGAAGAAAGATGAGAAATTTTGAGGAGTACATGAAGAGGGCACAGTAATGAAGTTGTAGAAGGGATGGTGGGGAGCAGGAGATATCCAAATTCCTTATGAAAGGAAGCAGAAGAACAAGCACTTTCCTCTTTGGTGAGCAATGACACAACTCAAGGGAACAGCATGAAGCTTGGTCAGGGGAAGTTGGGATGTTAGGAAAAGATTCTTCACACAGGATGGTTGAGTGTTGGAAAGAGTTTCCTCAGGGAAGTGGTCCCAACACCAAGCTTGACAGAGTTCTCATGTTTGGACAACACTCTCAGGCACATGGTGGGATTGTTGGGGCTGTCCTGTGAAGGGCCAGGATTTGGACTTGATCCTTGTGAGTCCCTTCCCAATCACTATATTCTATGATTCTGTGATATTTTTTACATCCTTCACCAGCTTTGTTGCCCTTCTCTGGACATGCTCCAGCACCTCAATGTTTTTTTTGAAGTGAAGGACTCAAAACTGGACAAAATACTTGAGGCAAAGCCTCACCAGTGCTGAGTAGAGGGACAATCCCTGCCCTGGTCCTGATGGCCACTCAATTCTAGATACAGACTAAAATGTCACTGGCCTTCTTGGCCACCTGTGCACACACTGGCTCATATCCAACTGGCCATTACCAGTACCCCCAAGTTTTTTCTGTTGAACAACCCTCAAACCATTTTCCCCCAGCTTGGAGTGCTGCATGGGATTGTTGAAATCTAAATGTAGGACCCCATATTTCACCTTATTAAGGCTCATACAATTGTCCTCAGCCCATTGATCCAGTCTTTCCAGATCCCTCTGTAAACCATTCCCACTGTCCAGCAGATCAACACTCCTGTCCAGCTAGAAGTCATCTGCAACTTAATGAGAAAACATACTAAAGACAATCATATAGAATGTGTCTGTGTATATAATAAAGATACAGAAATAGTTATTTTATTTATAGTAGAGAACAGTCAATTATGCTATATTTTATTTTAGGAGAAAATAAAATTTAGTGGGGGACAATAACCAAACCACAGAGGCATAGAAAATCAGTTAGTGGATCTTGACTCACAATGCTAGCAATGATATTTGATTACTAAAGAAAATATGTGTGTAAGAGAAAAAATTCATCCAATCTGAAAATCAACTTAATTCTTTCACACTACCTCCAGAAATGATAATCATGAATGACTCAAAATTATTTTCATTATTACCCATAATTTTTTATATACTTGACAGCTATCATTTTTCCCCCAAGGTCAGTTGTTTTTAGTTTACAATTTATTGACAACCTCTAACCATGGAAACCTGAATTAGTGCCACTTAGTCAATTTTTCATAAATGCAAATAATAAATATAATGGCTACTTGCTTTCAGTATAAACCAACACTCAAAGACAATTTCTGAAAAAGGAAATGAATGTGCAAGAAGCAACATGATACCTATAAACTATTTATGAAAAGAAATTTAACCCACAAATTAAGAGCTAATGGGTAAAATATTGCTAAGCTTAGTCAGGTGAGTAATGTCATCTATTTCAGTACAACTCATACAAGTACAGTTATGTGATTTGACTAAAATGAAACCCTAAACAACATCCGTAACAGCACTAATGTGTGATAGATGCCCACCACAACAGCAATTAAATACTCTGTAGATCATCTAGTACTCTGATATCTGCTTTATGACTAGAAAACAAATGTGTTCATTTTTCTAGTCCATCTGTGGTTTTTTTGTCGATTGCTGATTCAATTGCAAAGGCTTCACTGGTGTGGCTAATTTCAGTATAAGTGTTTTTCCCACTCTCTTCACCTCTATAATTACTTGCCAGGATAGAAAGCTTTTTCTGAGGATCTAACATCAGTCCCAAATGGTTGCATGTGTGCCATCCTGTCCATGTTTGATGTGAGGTGTTAATTAGAGATAGTTACCTGCAGCACATTGCTAGATATAAATTAAAAATATTTTAACCTCAAAACAGCCAGGTTTATCCTCTGCTACATTTAAATTAATCTCACACAGATTTATTGTGTGGTTCAATTATTTACTGTCATCATAATTTCATTGTATTTTTTGATAAAAAATAAGATCAATCCTCTGACCGGTAGACCTGGAAAAAGATTCTTGCTCTATTTGCTTCTGCTTCAAAATACATGATAAAAATTAGTTTGGGGAGTTTTAACTTGTTTGTTGCCAGAGGAATTCTTCCTATTGCTGAGTTAGACCCCTTTTTCCACAGAACTATTTAGCTAATGGTTCTGTTATGATTTACTTAATTTTGGTTTTGTTTTTGTACAGTTCAGGGGTGTTTTGCACAATTTTACACTTGTTGATTTCAGATAAATTTGTTGTTAAGGATTTTGAAAGCCTACCTTAAATTATGGAAGAAACATTTTTAAAATAACTGCTAATTTCAAGTTTGCTATTTAGGAATATCCATGTTAATGTACAACATTCATTTAAAGACTGTAATCAAAATGTTCAGACAATATTATTAGTCCACTTTCAAATCAAACTTGTCCCCAGTCAATTTTAGGCGCCTTTTTGATTAGTGAAAGTCCTCAAAACCTTACTGGCAAAAATAATATTCTGATATGACGATTGCTGTCTTTGATACATGCAAAGTTTAAAACAGCAATTCCAGTTAAAAAAAAAAAAAAAAGTGTGAAAGCAGGCTGGAACTTCAGGCAGTGTGCACTAAATGTCATAAATTAAATTTAGAGTTGCAGGAGGACAATTTGAAATGCTTCACTAGAGGTTAAGCTGATGCATCTACCCCGTCATTTGTTCCCTGGAAAAACTGAATATACCCATTGCTACCAAATGTCACCTAGTTCAAATAATAAGCTTTTTCTATGAAGAGCTAAGACTCACATTC
Source organism: Sturnus vulgaris (assembly GCF_052056855.1). Lineage (NCBI taxonomy): Eukaryota > Metazoa > Chordata > Aves > Passeriformes > Sturnidae > Sturnus > Sturnus vulgaris. The sequence continues at coordinate 33,916,756 of NC_142246.1, read as the reverse complement.
TATGCATAGAAACAACACGAAAAGAAAAGAAAAGAAAAGAAAAGAAAAGAAAAGAAAAGAAAAGAAAAGAAAAGAAAAGAAAAGAAAAGAAAAGAAAAGAAAAGAAAAGAAAAGAAAAGAAAAGAAAAGAAAAGAAAAGAAAAGAAAAGAAAAGAAAAGAAAAGAAAAGAAAAGAAAAGGAGACCCTACACAAAACAAAACAAAAGTACCAAAACATATAATTGGTGAATCAGCACTCCAGGACATATTTACTTACAATGGTAACTGACCTTAAATGTTCACAGTGTTTCTTAAATAGCTTAAATAATATAGCATCTAGTGCATTTATTTATTTCCCTCATGGCTTTTATCAAAATTATTGATTATTGTAATACAAACCATAAGGCTATATGTACTAAAAAGTCAGTTACATTAACTCAATGTAAAGATTTTTAGTGGTCTTGCCCATGAATTCTTTAGGGCAAACACATTGTCTTTATTTTTTTTCCCCACTTTTTTTATACTCTCTCATAGGTGAAGGGAATAATCTGTAGAAAACCTCTATTTGTGCACAAAGCAAAACTTAAAAAAGTAAGTCCCTTGTAGCAAGTAAGGATAGGTCTGTTTTTAAGAAAAGCTGAGACCTCTGAGAAATAAACTTTAGTTTTATGAAGCAATTATTTTCTGACACCTCAGCCCGGGTGTTTTCAATTCCCTCTTAAGCCAATATGTTTGTCAGTACCAAAGTGTCTGTTGCAAAACCAACTGAAATGATGAGATTTTTTTTAGGTACATGAGAATATATAGTTGTCTCACAGAGATACCAATATTTTTTGAAGTTGCCTGTATTAAGGCTATGCTGCTTTTTTTTTTTTTCATTTTAACAGATGCAGCATTTTATCCAATATCTAATATGCACACATACCTACACATTATGTGAACTTTGGTATTTGTATTTCTCTAATTTATATTGAAGACAAATAGTAATGAAATAGTTTAAAATTTATTTTCTTTAACTGCAACAAAAGCCCATGGGTTCTTGTGAATTCAAAATATTGCCATTGCCCTGCATTTGGTTTATTCATGCATGACTGGTTTTGATAAGATGGCTGTGAGTACCAAATTGACAGGTACATTCATCCCAAAACACTGATTGAGACCTCTTGTACACAGAAAGCATCTGAGAAACAACTTGTCCCTGACTGATACACAGTAAGAAGTCTGGGAGCAAAGGACATGGCAGGGAGAGAGCCAGAATTTCTTTTTCTACACTTTTGCTTTTGACTTGTTCATCAGAGGTGCACCACACTTGCACTGAGCTAAGCCTTTGAGGCCTGAAGACACAATTAGCCAAGTCAGACATCATACAAGTATGTGATGCCCAAATGTTTCCATTTAATGAGCTTTAACAAATTGTTCAGAAATAACTTAATCAAGTAAGAGTTTATGGAAACTGCTTTCAGCTGAATTTCCCATGTCCCTACCTCAGGGCTCCAGTACTTTTGTTTAATAATGCAATAAGAGCCTTCATGATCAAAGAATATCTAACTGCAACAAACCAAAAGGATGTCAGTCTGATAATACTGAAAGAGGCATTTATGACTTGGTATTCTGGGGAAAAAAGAACTTAACATCTGAACCACAATGTTTGAAGAAACAGGGAATCCATCGATCATCAGGATTTTAACTCTCTTTGGATTTTATAAAGCTGAGAAACAGCTGTTAAAATTTTGAATTTTTGACTTAATAAAATTCAGTTATTTATTTATTTCACATCAGACTTTCAAGATGATGTACTTGACCTGTCAATGGAACAGGCCTTTTCCAGGACTGTGGTAACCTTTTTAGTGGGCATTACTGGTTTCCAAGGTCAGAGAATGTTATAGTCACAGGCATTGTTCAGTGATGTCAAGAAATGACTCTTTTAAAATAATGAATACTTATCATAAAAAATTGAAATTACCAAGCAAGAAACTTCCTTCATTAAAAAAATTATCTTCTTAAGTGTCAATTACTGCATTTTGTGTAATCCAACACAAAAGCATTTTCCTACTACATGTTCCATAGACAAATAAATGTGGAATAAACAACAGGTAGTCATGGACAGGGGGAAGCTTTGGGCAAAGTATAAGCAGATTCTAGTGGGACTTGAACAACAGAAAAAAAATTGAGGAGACAAAAAAATTGTAATTTTCAGAACATGAAAAATCTATTGCTATCATGCTTCTCTTACAAAGCAATAATTCTGCATAATCCACTATAGATCCGTATGAACATTATATATATTTATCTCATACCTACATATCTGCAGGGAGAAAATAAATTTTTTGGAGTTGCTGAGCTGCAGCTCTCCATGATCTGTAATTGGATTAATAAATATATTCATTCATGAATTAGAAGTCACAAGCTGAAGTCACAGAGCTGAAACACATCCAAAGCAACCCATAAAACCATTCTGACATTACTTCTTACAGGCAAATGATTCAAAAAGTATACTGTGATTATAAATTTCTGTTTTATACATATAGTTCTTTTCATATATTAATTTTACTTTTGCCAGTTTAAAAGATCCCACAAACTGAAAAAAGAGATTAATATAATTAAAATAAAATGGATAATATTTTCACCCTAAATTTTAGACACTGGAGATAATTTTGTTCCATAGGAAAAAATTAAAAATCCATCTCTTACTTTCTTTTCTCTTGAATTTACTCTGCACTTTTGTAAAAAATGTCAGGTGTTCTTTGTGTTGGGTGGTTTATTTAGTTTTTGTTTGGGTTTTTGGTCATAACAGAACTGTATTACTTAAGCTGAGCAGAATCTGAGAGGAGCAAACCGAGTAAGGTTACTGTCACTCTTTCTGAAGACATTCATAAACATAATACTATCTTCTTAAATGAATAATGAAAACTATTCCTGAAAGCACAGATCATAACACTCTTTCTTTTTCATTAAGAATTTTTTAAAAATACTCTGATGAAATGCACTGCTTTTCTTTGTATATGATTTCATTATAAAAACATTATTAGCATAGGGTTTTTATTTTATTACTTTTACAAGATCTTTTAGTCCAAATTATTTATTAAAATCTACAGCACCAAAAAGAAAAAAAAATTGAGTGCAATCTGTGACTTAACAGAGATAGAAGGGAAGGTATCCTAATCTTTTCATTAGATTCTCAGAAAGACATTATTGAATGATTATAGCAGTCAGGAAGTGCAGTGTGAGTATTGCTAATAGAATTAATTTTTAAAGTATTTATGAAGATATGAACTTAGGTGTCTGACAAAAGAACAGACAACTCTAAATTAGAGCTGGAATTTTATAGAGAGATCTGATGAGAACATAGCTGAATTAACAGCATCAGAATATCTGTTTACAGTCAGGGACTGCTAGTATTGAGTTCATTGTTTGCTCTTTTTTGGGGTTAAGACAGGGCTCATGACCCTGCCAGGCACTACATTATTATTAATGTTGCTTCTTGCACCTCAGTCAGTGTAGTTCAGCTCATCATTTGTGACAAAAGGAGGTTAAGTCAGTTTTCTTGAAGACAAACACAAAAGCCAGATACAAGATTTAATTCCTGCTGTTTTCTTACTCTAGGTAACAGCTTCATTTACCCAAGGCAACTGGCCCCTTAGAGGCTTGGGTTGAAATGAAGTGTGCTTTGGCTGGGACTTAATTCATGGTATGTGATGGAATTGTGAGACTACAGACATTTAGTTGTGCAGACCAATAACGATGGCTGTGCTGAGACAAACACTACACATTCCAAGATTTTGTTTAGCTGTTGCTGGGCTTCATTTGTTTTAAACTGGCTGTAGTATGACTGAATGCCCACTTGCTATCAGTGCAATGCACCTCTGCAGCACAATCCAATTTTCTTCCAAGACAAATCCTGTTCATATATTTCTACACCATGCCAAGAGAGAAAAATCAAATTTCTACTTGAAAAGTGCTCTTTGGACAATAAAGGACATGCATCTTTCTCACTACTGCAGATATCCTTCTTCCTCCTTCATAAAGGAATTTCTATGTTGCATGCTAGTTTTACATAATATAATTAGAAGAAGTTAATAAGTACCAGCCCAGAGTTCTCACTACTACGTTCATCACAGAAACAAAAGGAAAACAGTATTCAAAAAAGGAAAGAAACAAATCTGTCATTCTTATTTTTCAACTTTCTCAGCCCAGGAAACATCCCTAAATGCCTGACATGCATTCAGATCAGTGAGAACTGGGCACACAGATTCTTTTGCCAAAGGCTGAAATGGAAATCTGTGCAGTCTGTTATGACAGAATGGGTACAAGTGCCAGACTCACACTAATGTCACAGAGACTCATTTGTTTTCAGAATAAACCAAAAGTTTTGGCTGGAAGTTTGGTGCTCACTGAAAACAAACAAGCATATGTAATCACAGCCTGACACATGCTAAATCCCATTGAAGAATTATGTCATACAGAAGAAAAAAGTGTCTGAAGACAGTGGTTTAGGTCCAGTGTTTTGTGGTGATATAAATACTTACAGGATTTCTGGTTCTGGAAAGTGGAGTGTGCTTATTGCATGAACTCATAATGCTGCTTTAGTGCTACTGTTCCCGCTCTGTTCAAAATCTATTTCTCCATTTTACTTTTCACACTAAGGCATGCCTCTCTATTCCATATTCCAAAATCTAGCTGACTTGTCTCCTGTTCTTTCTTTGTTTTCTTCTAGGCACCTGCTTTTTGCACCTATACACTGACCTTAAGGTTGTGAAACAGTAGATTCCCTCCACAGTCTTCATTAGGAATTTTTCCCCTCCTCTTATGAGAGAGACAGAGTCTAGACCAATCAGGTCTAGAAATCACCATTAGGAAAAGCAAGTATTTTTACAAACTGCAACATGCTCCTTAACCTTCCCTTCCCCCTCAATAAAGCTCAAAATTCTCAGGAAATACAACAATAGTACCGTCCTGTAACACTCACTCCTAAAATCTTAAAATGTGTTTACATTTAAGATGTGCTACTAGTAAATAATTTTCTGTTCCTATGAATGTCAGGAAAGTAACTAAATCCGTCCTCCAAAATCAGAAAGATTTGTAAAGAAATAAATACATATATACATGCATACATATTCCAGACCTCATAAGGTTTTCCCTTTCTTAGAGACAGAATAATAATTCAGGGCTATAGCCTATAAATAAAAGTCTTTGTTGTATCTGATAAAGACTACAGAATTAAATATTTACAGAGTTTTAATTTAAGTCAGCTGATTTCTAAGCTACAAGAAATGTTGTTATAATGTAAGCAGTTAGATAACTTACACTATAGATAGAGCACACCCCATAGCCTCTGAGTCGAGCTCTCTGACCCCAGAACTACTTTGGTGCAGCAAAGCTGGGTGACCTTGGCTCAGTCTTACCAAGAAGGTTGTTGCTAAGATTTGGGAGTACATGAATGGGAGCTACATGAAATAAGTAATAACACAGGCAGAAGAGAAATTGTTGCAATGACAATAGTTGGCAGCTCAGGGAATCACAAGGGAAAAACACAGATGTGGAAAACATATACCCCTAAGGAAAAAGCAGGCAACTCGAACACAATGAATCAGCAAGAGCAGAGGTCAGATGCTTCCAGGGTTACAGGAGATGACACTCCTGGTATGAATGACCACTTACTGGCCAGCAGAGATCATGCAAGAGTCTCAGAACTGATAAGTACATTAATGCTTAACCTGGCATTGCACCTATCGACTATATGTATGGGACACATACAGAACTGCTGTGTTTTAACCTTGTGTGTAGATACACGGCTTGCAAAGGGCCTCTCTGCATGCAGCAGACAAAAGTGCATGCCTGGAGAAAAGAGTCTCCTTGGAAGAGGTACAGAACTGGAAGACAAGGGATACAGACCACATTCATTGGGTCATTTCATGGTTTGACACTGGCCAAACTCCAGGCACCCACAAAAGCAGCTCACTCACTCGCCCCTCTGCCCCCTGCCACAGGTGGGCAAAGAAGAGAAAAATTTAATTAAGGCTTCATGAGGTGAGATAAGGACCGGGGGAAAATACTCCAAGGTCAAAACAAGCTCAACTTAGAAGTATAAATTTATTACTTAGAAAATCAGAGGAGGATAATGAGAAGTCAAATAATCTCTTAAAAACGCCTTTTTTCCCCCCAACTCCTTCCTCCTTCCCACTGACATGCAGGGAGACAGAGCGTGGGGGTTTGGTCAGTTTGTCACCCGGGATTTTCTTCCCCTGCAGAGGGAGAGGAATCCTACCCCTGCTACACCGTGGGGTCCCTTCCACAGGAGACAGTTCTCCATGAACCTCTCCAGTGTGGGCCCATTCTCACGAGTAGGAGTCCTCCCAAAACTGCTGCAACGTGAGTCCCTCCCACGGGCACACAGTTCTCCCAAAACTGCTGCAGTGTGGGTCACTCTTCCACAGAGTGCAGTCCTCCAAGGACAGGCTGCTCCAGCCTGGAAGCAGGGGGCTTCTCTCTGCACCACTGCACCAGTCTTCCACTGGATCACAGCCTCCTCCAGCCATCCACCTGCTCCAGCGTGGGCATTTCTGCCATGGGCTGTGCATGGATCTCTGCATCCTCCATGGATCCCCATGGGCTGTGGGTGGATCTCTCCATTCCCCGTGGATCCCCATGGGCTGTGGGTGGATCTCTCCATCCCCAGTGGATCCCCATGGGCTGTGGGTGGATCTCTGCATTTCCTGTAGATCCCCATGGGTTGTGGGTGGATCTCTGCATCCCCCATGGATCCCCATGGGCTGTGGGTGGATCTCTCCATCCCCCGTGGATCCCCATGGGCTGCAGGGCACAGCTGCTTCACCATGGTCTCACCATGGCTGCAGAGCAATCTCAGCTCCTGAGCCTGGAGCCCGTCCTCCCCTCCTTCTGCACTGACCTTGGTGTCTCCATGGTGTTCCCCCCACACGTTCTCACCTCCTTCTCTTCTCTGACTAGAAAAAACTGTGCATGCTTTGTTTTGATTTCCTTTTTAAATATGTTATCACAGAGGTGTTACCAGCCTCTCTAATTGGGCCCAACTTTGGCCAGCAGCATGTCCATCTTCAGAGCCATCAGGGATTGGTTCTGCCAGGCATGGTGGGAGCTTCCAGCAGCTTCTCATAGAAGCCACCGCTGTGGCCCCTCAACCACACTACCAAAAACCAGTCCAATAAAACCAACACAGGCTGCATCTAGACAGTTCAGAAATAGAATAACACAACTTCAGGGAAATACATGTTTTCACAGTCCTTCTGCACTTGTGCAGTACTACACAGCACTTTTTCGTGGTGAAATTACCAATCCCTACTGTTTTAAACCAAGATTTACTGGGGAAAGGATATAAAGAAAAAAAAACCTTAATGTAAATACTAGTTAAACAAAATAAAATGTGTTTGCTAAATGGTATGAGGACTTTTGCTAGAAAGGAAAAATAGCATAATCATTCTGTGCTGAATTAAGCATGATTTATATTCTTGAATTCTGAATTTCCTTTATGGAACTCATGAAAATGAGTTCCTCTAGATGCTGATAAGTCATTAGGCTGCCACATTTTCCTCTCTTGCACTGAATACAGAAAATCACTGAACACTAATACTATCTTAATTTAGGTATCACTCATTCAAATTATGCACAAAAGTCATTGAATTTGAATAATCACTAGTCTCTTGAAATTTAGTAGAGATTTTCTAGCAATATTGTGTTCTCTTGCTAATCTCTTTGCTGAGTCATAGCCTTGTTTTGATAAGTGGTAATGGTTTAACCTCTTTCAGCATTGGGGGATTCTATCAATTTTTAAATATCTTATCACTTCTGAAACACTAAAACACACCATTAATTTAAAGAAACAAAACAAAACAATGCTGTTTTCTTCTAGTTGCCCAAAAGAATTGCATTCCCCAGATTGCTGAAATAAAACATGCCTAGGCTAAAACATTCACCATACCCTACCAAATCTTAACACTCAGAAAGCTGTGACCAAATTTTTTCACTGGTTATCTACATGAGAAAAATCTCCATGCATCTAACAATTCCAATTCTAACTTCTTGATCCTAAAAGAACTTTAGAAATAATTTAAGACATATCTTTTCAGGGTATTGACAAGCTGTTTAAATGAAGATTTTGCAATATTTCACAGGGTGGTAGAAGTCATGTTCCTGGTAACAAAACCCAGTTGGATATATTTTGTATTCTCTAAACTTTTTCAGTATGAAGTTAAATTCAGAAATAAAAGAGCATGCAAGAGGCTTTTTTATTTTCTAAGCCGCAAGCTCGAAAATAAGGGAGTTCTATTATTATGGAAAGATAAGTCTGTCAAGCAGAATACACCAAGCCTCAATATTTTACAGTTTCCACGCAATGTTTCACTAACTAGTGAAACAAAAAGATACACAGAAGTTCATTGTTTCTGTGATAAACAAAATAAAGTTTAGAGAAAATTACTTTCTGGCTTTACTAAATGAAAAATCATTTACCTTGAAGTTGTGTAGGAAGACTTATTGACTCCAGAGCATTTCTGGATACTTCTACATATTTTTCATGTTTTCATTAGGAGATTTGTTAGTGTGAAAGCCGTGTTCATTCTGGAAGCATATTGGTACTGCTTCTTAGTGAAGAAAGCTGCACTACTATTAGCATTTGCATAATAAAAGCTCCCAATAATTACTGCAAAACAATTAGGAGCACTTAAGAGTGACACTTACCTGGTCTGTATCTCCTCTTTTTGAATTTGGCTTTCTACCAGAACTAATGTGTTTGACAAACATGGAATAATTATTTAAATGGGGAGGTTCCCTACATAATGTGCCCTCTGGAAGCTGATTTAATTAAATGCCAACTAAAACTCATGACTGAAATGTAGAATAGTCTGCTTATATTTATTCCACCTTTATCACTAAAGCTTAGGGCATAAAATTAGCTAATATTCAGCAGTTGCCTAATGCCCCTTTGCCAGTGTAGAACTCCAGAAAGGTCACAAGACCTTTCAATGTGTGCATATTTACAAGTTTGTGTGGCTTCACACATGTGTAGGCACATGTGTATATCTGTGTAGCGCATGGAAATGTATATATACATATACACGCACAGATATAAAGCATTTTGTCAGTCTGAGAATTTCTGCAAACTAAATGAGTTAGAAGTTCATAAATTGAGGAGATCTTCATCATACATATGTTCCTTCTTTTTAAAATTGTTTTTAGTTTAAAGTGTTAAAACATTTAAATAGCAGAAACAAACTGTGATAACACTGATGGTTATAATCTTATTTCCAAACTCCCAAACTGTATTTATACAGGATGAAATGAGTCGAACAAGAGAATTTATACACAAAAATAAGGATATGTGTTTAAACTTCTTCACATAACAGATGAGACTCAACTCTAAAATTACTGGCTCTTTGCACATGGGAGCTTCAGTCAAAGAAAGCAGAGTCATGGATTAGGGTGCTCTTCTAAAGACAGGAAAGTTTTCATTTTAATGTGGAGCTAAAACTAACCTTTTAATATTTCTTGATAAAAAAATGAATCTGTATAACCTTAATTTTTAATGGAATGAAATAACCATCTCAGAATGTCTATTGAAACCTTACTTTTCTCAGCTATATTTTATTCCATAAATATTTCTTTCTAAGGCACCATCTTCATTCTTAGTTATACAAATGTCATTCCAATTATTTTGTCTATTTTAAGCATACATGAAAATGCCTATAAATTGAGCTTGATACATATTTAGAATATCCTCTCCTTATGAGAGCTACATAATTGTCCTTACTGGTGATAAGAAGTCAAGTTCTGTAAGAACGCACAGAATCTTGTTCAGCACAGACTCATATACTATAGTCCTACCACTTATTACACGCATATTAAGTATATAATTTCCATAGCTCTTAGCCCTATTACTAGTCTCTTTAATTTTTTAATTAAATTGTCTAGAGGTGGGGAGAGCAACAGCCTATATTCACAAGAAAATAATGTATATCTATTGCCTTCCAAACAGAGTTTTAAAGACACTTCAAACAAGTATTAAACCACAGCCAGGGAAAGTATCAGGAATTTTGCCCATTAGTTTAAATAACATTTGTTCCATGGATTAAAATAATTGCATTTCTGCTTGATGTGATAGATGTGCAGTGAACTTATCCACTGGGAAATGGGTGCCTTTATTTAATGCCTAACTTTTTGCTTGTCTTGAAAATAAAGAAATGACTTGGTCATCCTGCCCAGATAATTATCCGAGGAATCAGTATTAGGAAAAAAAATACACCATTAGCCCCCTTCCACTCTTTACTAGAAATAGATAAGTACCTCCAACAGTTAATAGACATCTGAAATTACTCTCATTGTCTATATATATTCCAGCCTCTTTCCATGAATTATACAGGGAGTAAACTCTTAATTTAGATTAGCCCTAAGATTCAAAGTAATGGATCAGAACCTAAAACCTATCTGAAAGAAGGGAAGAACATCTTGAAGACTGAAATTGCCTGGTGTATTTCACATTGCACTGCCTTGCTTATTTTGAGACGATGGCCAATGAATGTGATCTATTAATGACAGCAGTATAGTGTCTCAGACACAAAATTTCAAAAAACTTTAAAAAAACCCACAAACCAACCAAACAAACAGACAAAAAAAAAGAAAAAAAAATAGTAGAAGAAAACCTTGACTCTAGATCAAGTATGCAAAGGAGTAATAGAATAATGGAGTTGCAATGCTCTAATAATATCTAATTTTTTACCATCAAACAAATATGAATAACAGCAACAACAGGTTATTTGACTTATTTCCTATGTAGGAAATAATTTTTATGTTATATGTGGTGGCTTCTGCAATGGACATTATTTTGAGAAGATTTCAGATTATCTGAAATTTTAGACATTAAAGAGACATTAAACATTAGACATTAAAGCTATAAAGGTCTTTGTTTATATCTTTTGAAGAGTCATGTAAATGAAGACCAGAGAGATTTAAGAATCTAAATCTTACTGAAAATGACTGACACTATAAGTTTTGTTTGTTTTTTTTTTCTAATTCCTAATCATCATATATTTTCTTTACTTTCCATAGCATCATTTTTGGTGCTTCCATATAAGAGAGCTTTCTTTGTTTGTTCTGGAGAAGACAGACTTGTCTTCAGCCACATAGTCCATTTACTATGAAGTAAACTTGGAGAAACAGTGATGTGTGGATCTCATCAGCAACATGTGGTCTCTTGCTTCGATGGTGCCTAAAACTACCATCAGGTTCACTGATTTTACCATTTTTCTGTTTAATAGAATTCACTGTGGTCCTATTGGAATAGTTTCATTTCTGTTTATAAATGGCATCAAGCAATGTTTTCTTGCTACTGTAGTGACTAGCTGTTAATAAATCTCAGCCTTGGTCTCTGTCAATGCTCCCTGAGTCTGCTCTTCTTGCAATTGTCAATAGAGTAAGTGTTCATAACCTTATTTTGCAAACGTGCCATACCACAGTAGCATTTCTGAGTCTGTTACCACTGAGATTTTTATGAAATAATTTAGAGATTTTGACTTCAACAGTTTTCCTACAAAAAGTTAGAGCTTCTCAAATGCTCTTGTGTTTTTGAATGTAAAACAGCTATCTAGATGATCCATGGTAACTTTTACGTAAGAAATTATGTTTTCATTCTCAGTGTTTTGGAAAACTCTTAGACATCTGGTTCATCAAGCTACAACATAGAGTGCTGCTGGCTATCATTTGTCACTTCTATTGCTTTTATAAAGTTTTAAATTGGCTTTTATTCCTTTTCTATATGTTCCTTCTGATGATGGGGCTGTTATGAATAAATGCAGTCATCAGAAAACTTTATCACATCTCTGTTTTCCATGTTATTTGTAGCTTGCATTTTCTATATTAAATGGCAAGTTTTATACAAACACTAAGGCAAAATATATTTAAAAAAATCTGAACTAATTAAGAGCAAAGGTGTCTGAAATTTAATGAGCACTTCCTTTTTTGACCTATTGTTGTCTAATAGAATTTGAGTTAAAATTAGTTGGAATTCATTTTACTTTCGATTTACATGTCATTACTTAGGGTCCCACCTCCTGCAGCAATACTAACCTGTGCACTGTGCTTGCCTCTATTCCCTTTCAATTATTCAGACAAAAGCTGATTAACCAAGCTTCTGAAAATACATCTTTCTTAACACTGTCTACTTTGAGCTTGGGTTACATATCTATATCTAAAAACCTTCCTAGCTAAATAGATATAACAAATATATTTTATAGAAACTCAGTTTTTCAGTCATAGATCTTAAGTTCTTGTTTCAAGGTGAATTAAATCGATTTCTGTCAGTTCAGATCAAATTAGAATAGTCAGGCTACTTCAGCCTGAATTATACCATTCAAGCTAAATTCTGTAATGGTTTAAATACACAGTTTACTTTCAAGTCTTCATGGAAACAGGTGCAGTATTCTCACAGTTTTTAAGACCACTTAACACAAAAAGCTTTGAGGAATTCAGGGCTCTCTAACAGCAGTCATAAAATTAAAATGATTAAAAATCTCTGCTTTATATATTTTATAAATAAACATTTCCCTTTATATGTATTATACCTCTTTCTGATTACTGCTTTAAATTATTTCCAGCTCAGATTTTCAGCTTGAAAATTTGATTTTCTGTTTGCCTGTTAACTTCTTATGGATCTTGCTTGAACCCAGGCAAGCATTTTTCAACCTCACCACACTTTGACAAGGAGGTCTGTATATCTATCACCTACCTAGTGATAAATTTTTTTTTTCTATTTTTGTATATTATTATTCTGGCACCTAGTTCTTGTGAATAATTGTTCTGTAGCCTCTGTCTCCATGATGGTCCTGTTTTATAAACAGCCCAGGAGTCATACATGCTTCACAATGCAGAGTCCTAGCTTACGCTATCTATTCTTGTGTGGAAAATCTTCCATTATTTTGGAACCTCACTTAAATCATCAGTCTTTTCAAATTCTGTTATATTTTCCCTGAGATAAAGGCACAGAATAATACAGAGTCCCTAAAGTGTGAGCAAGCCAAGAGTCTGTGAAGAGGAGGCATGAAATAAAGTTTGAATATTATCAGAGTGTTATGCATGTTGAGCCAGTATATTCGAAAACCCTATTCTAAATCCTATTACAAAAGTTGCAACCTAAATGGTGACACTTGTCACCTTTCTGTAAAGGCAAACTTTGCATTTCAGTATGTTATTTGTAGCTCCTTCATTTTTATCATGTGTCAGGAAGATAGAAGTAGCATTTTCCCATGTTAGACTTCATAAACCTTCCAGCCCACCAAGGTTCTTGTAGTTTAACTTGGCCATTCATTCACTCCCCTACCCCCAGTGGGATGGGGTACAGAACAGGAAGAACAAAAGTGAGAAAAACACCACTTGTGAAGGGTGAAGGCAAAGACAATTCAATTAGTGACAAAGCCTGTAGTTTCCCAGATACTCCTTCTTTCTCTTCTGTAAGACACATGACATTTATGCCTTTTACGTCTTCAGTGAAATTGAAGATCTCCATGATATTTCAAAGTTAATAGAGAACAGACTTGCAATGACATCAACCATCTCCTTCAGCAGCACATCAGCCAAACCACCATTCCATCTGTGGTCCTCTGTATGTCCAGTTTGCGTAAGTGGTCCCTAAATCGACCTTTGCCTCCTTCCAAAAGCTACTGAAAAGTTTTGTTCTATGTTAAGATGTTATTCTTCTGAGTTTTTAAATGTTTTCTCCATCTCAAAATAGTTTTGGGATTTTTAATTGAGAAAAAATATAGAAAAATTTTCCATACCACACTAAGTACAAATCTTCCCATTTTATATCAAGAAAACAATCTTCCTATATTACATCAAGATAAAATCCTAAACCCTTAAATCTTCCCATATAATATCAGGTAAACAATCAGGCAAAATTATCCTTTATATAGGAACATTTCCATCATTTGCTTTTAAATTATCTCAAGAACAATCTGTAGATTCTAAATTATAGAAAGCAATTTTGTAAATCAAGAGCCCACTTGAGTAACAAATATGCCCAAATGCTAATAACATACTACTAAATTCTCAGTTAAAAATATGTTTTAATAGAATATCTTTGTTTTAAGATATTATTCTGTTTACATTTAAGGAAACTTCACATTTTAATCTGCTTAAATGCAAATAAAGATTCCAGCTGTGAGCACCATTCTGTGCTCCACATGTTAGTCACTGCATTGATTGTTAGAAATGGACACAGCATGTCAACCTTTGTTTGTTTGATTTTGCTCCCTAAGAGCAATTCATTCAGACTTAGGTTCCAGTAATGCACTATTGATAATTGTTGAGCAATTCAATTTTTCTTTTTTATTTCTTTTTAGTCTATAATTTTCATGATGTTGTAAGAGTACAGTTTATGTTATCTTCATATGCAATCTTATTAACTGAAGTGCCAAAACTAATCATCATCTTTGAACTTTTCAGCCTCATTTCAGCCTGCAGCTACACCAGTGATACTTCAGATCACAGCTTCCTCACTTCAAAACAAACATTCATGAGAACAGGTAACAATCCTCTATGAGGGCACAAAGATTGTTCTTTGGAAGAACATCAATACCTGGCAAATTATCAGTGGACAAATCTAGGACAATGCTGACACTTATTAGGGAGATGAAAAATAAGGAGGATAACACAAAACTGGCACTTGGTAAAAGATGCAAGCAAGAAGCTTCAACATTGTTTACATTGTCTCGTTGGATTTCAGGACCACAGCTGTTGTGTCCCTAAGACTAAGATGTCACAGGTAAAACATGGAGTATCCATGTCTAGAGCACTAGATACTGAGAATTTTTGCCTTCCGTATGAATCAGAAGAAAAAAACCACACACACCAAAACTTTCAAAACCAAAACACTTCTTTCCAGTCTGAAGCTCAGTATTTGTCCCTGATACAAAGAATATGAAAGCTCAGTTTTATTTCAGTTTTTGTTGTCATCCTATTCTGCCTACATTTACTAAAAATCTTTTACATGAAAACTAGCAAATAGATATAAATCCTTTATAGATATAAAAATACATAGGTAGGTAAATAGAAAGTGATGTTTGGGATTTCCAGATAATTTTTTTCCTAAGATTTTGGATGCTGCTTGATATATAAGCTAACATCAAATATGCTTGTGGCAGACTTAAAACGAATGGGCAATACCTCCCCACGCCTGACAACAACAGAACCAGAAAATGTTTTTTCACTTATCAGGAAAAAACCTTAATTGAATAAATATTTATGTTCATGTTTGAAACAAAATGGATTTCTAAAGATATGAAGAATTTTAAAAATAGGAATGTACTAATTTGTAGAAAAATATGAGAAGAGCAAAAAGATAACACTTTTAGTTGATCACAGAAAACTTAGTACATGTTCAAGTGCTTACAGCAGATGAAATATGCTAATTTACTTTTGAAACTTACCTTCTATGTATTATGAGGCAAAAAGATTAATCACATATTTAAAAATGCTAGGACAAATGAGAACTATTTAAAGTAGGATCCAATAGGAAGAAATAGGAACACTACTTAGCTGGCCTATGTGACACCCATTTATAAAAAGGGTGGGAAGGAGGATCTAGTAATTATAGGCCAGTTAGCCTGACCTCAGTACCAGGTAAAGTTATGGAACAGTTTATATTCAGTGCCATCATGCAGAATTTACAGGATGGCCAGGGTATCAGACCCAGCTAGCATGGGTTCAGGAGGGGTAGGTTGTTTTTGACCAGCCTGGTGTTCTTTTATGACCAGGTGACCTACCTGGTGGATGCAGGAAAGGCTGTGGATGTTGTCTATTTGGACTTCAGCAAGGCCTTTGGCACTGTCTCCCACAGCATCCTCCAGGAAAAGCTGGCAGCTCAGAGCTTGGACAGGAGCACTCTTGGCTGGGTTAAGAACTGGCTGGATGGCCGGGCCCAGAGGGTGGTGGTGAATGGTGCTGCATCCAGCTAATGGCAGTCACCAGTGGTGTCCCCTAGGGCTCTGTGCTGGGGCCAGTGGTGTTCAACACTTTTATTGATGACATGGATGAGGGCATCGAGTCTGTCATTAGTAAATTTGCAGACAACACTAAGCCGGGAATGTGTGTTGATCTGTTGGAAGGTAGGAGGGCTCTGCAGAGACCTGGAATGGTTGGATGGATGGGCAGAGTCCAATGGGATGAAGTTTAGTAAGTCCAAGTGCCCAGTCCTACATTATGGCCACAATAACCCCCTGCAGCTTTATAGGCTGGGATGGTGTGGTTGGACAGTGCCCAGGCAGAAAGGGACCTGGGGGTTCTGGTTGACAGCTGGCTGGACATGAGCCAGCAGTGTGCCCTGGTGGCCAAGATGGCCAGTGGCATCCTGGCCTGGATCAGGAATAGTGTGGCCAGCAGGAGCAGGGGGGTCGTTCTTCCCCTGTACTCGGCACTGGTGAGGTCACACCTTGAGTGCTGTGTCCAGCTCTGTCCCCTCAGTTTAGGAAGGACATTGAGACACTTGGGTGTGTCCAGAGGAGGCAACAAGGCTGGTGAGGGGCTTGGAACACAAACCCTGTGAGGAACAGCTGAGGGAGCTGGGATTGTTTAACCTGGAGAAAAGGAGACTCAGGGGTGACCTTATCACTCTCTACAACTCCCTGAAACGTGGCTCTAGCCAGGTGGGGTTGGTCTCTTTCACCAGGCAGCAACTGACAGAACCAGAGGACATAGTCTCAAGCTGTGCCAAGGGAGATATAGGTTGGATATTAGGAGGAAGTTTGTCAGGGAAAGACTAACAAAGTATTGGAATGATTTGCCTGGGGAGGTGGTGGAGTCACCATCCCTGCATATATTTTTAAAAAGACTGGATGTGGCACTTGGTGCTATGGTTTAGTTGTGGTGTTAGGGTGTGGGTTGGACTTGATGATCTTGGAGGTCTCTTCCAACCTAGTCATTCCGTGAATTCTGTGATTGTGATACTTAATTTAAAAATTGAAAGAAAAGAAAGTAAGCTTTATAGACCATCAACTGAATAAGATTACCTTTAGAAACCCTAAAGTTATGACAGAAATAAATTGACAACACTATTATATAATAATAATATATAAATATATAATAGTATATAATATTATATATTATATAAAAGAAAAAAAGCTTTTCTTCTGGCTTGCAGTTGACTTCATTGCTTGGATTCTTTAAGTACCTAATTACATAATTGTGCATTTTATGTAAATGCATATAACTTTTGGCCTTAGAAAGGATAAGCAAGTTTAGAAGACAGCAGGAAGAGTATAAAGGTAGCATCCACGAACTGAGCAAACAGCATCAGCAGAATTTGAATTTTGACACTCAACAGGCTATTCTATCAAAATATTTGTCACTTATTTTAAGCATGCATCCTACCTCTAAAAATCAACTATACATGTTTTTAAAAGCAAATATATTTAATTTTTTTACTGTGGATTATCTTAAACTTGGACTTTCCTATGTTGAATTTATCAATACAAGCTTGCTTAAAAGTGCTTGAAATTGAGAGTGTAGTGGGCTCACAAGGTTGCCCTAAACATAGGTTTTACCCTGTAATAACTGCAGCAGGATGTAATGAGTTCACAGAAGGTCCTGTGTAACCCTTGTTACTTCAGGTGATTATCAGAATACTCTGAACTTCCACTGTGCAAATTCCCATAGGATATATAAAAGTACAGATATGTGACACAGGAAACAATATAATACTATGTAGTCTAAATGACTTTCACTAGTATTTTAATCTACTGATGCTTATAAAGCTTTGCAGTTATCCACTCTTGGTCAGGAAAGCCTCCTGAAGGCAGTGTACAGTTTCCTCCAAACCTATACAATGAATAAGGATGGGATTTTTGCTCCTGTTACATTTCTTTATTTTCTTTTCTCAGTTTTATCTCATATTGTCTGGACAGCCCAGCATTTAAATTTTTTATTTGCAATGAAATCAAAGGAATAATGCTCCTTGACCTGAATGTTGACACTTCTATTTTTCTTAATCCATATTACTAAAAATCTATTTACATATCTAACTTACTGTTCCTGCCTGTCTAAATTTTCAGAAACAATTACAGATTTATGTTAATACCCATAGGAAATACTGTTATTATTTACAGTTACAGTTATAACTGGGAATTAAATAATGGTATGTAAGTGTGTTGCCCAGAATGCCCCCAGAAACTAGAAAAAAAACACTGAAGTAATAAAGACACAATGATTTATTTCACGTGATATCTCAGGACACTCCAGCAATCTTAAAGGCTAAATTATAGTTATGGGAAAGAAAATCCATAAGAAGACTCAAGTGTATTATGACCCACTTATAAAATATATATATACATACATATATATATGCTACCAAAAATCAAGCCTCAGACCTCATGAAAAGGAATCATGTTTTAGTTTTGAAAAATAGTTAGGTCATATTCTAAGGTGATATAGATCCACGTATAAGTCAGCTGTCTTTCCATAGATGTATGACAATTTATGCAAATTTGTTAAACCACATTGAAAGAATAAATTTAATGAAACAATGCAAGTTTGAAGGCAATCTAAGAGAAAGATCAAAAAATCCAGCGTGGTAACTAAAAATGAATATAGTGTCCACTAGTATGCAGTGTCTAAAACACCCCAAACACTTGGTACCAAAAAAATCCAGGTGCAATTGTTGCAATATTTTTAGAGCCGTTGAATACTGGGTATTCATTTGAAATTGACTTTAAGAGACTTTAAAAAAAGATACAATATATCGATTTGTTAGTAAAACACTTTTTAAAAACATATTTGCCCTTTCCTCCTAAAAGATAATGGCTTTTCAAAAGTAATCGGACATTTTTTATTTTGATGAAAATGATGGAAAAAACTCACATTGCAAAGGATTTTCAGTGCCAGAAATTTATGCAAAAATGGTTCCAAAACATTGATTTTCCATTGGAGATGCAAGAATACTTTAAAAAAAATAAAATTCTTATATATAGTTGTGATTTATCAAAATAAAGGGACTAGGTTTTCTAGGAATAATTGTAGAGGTTGGTGGAGCTGGCCATATAAATTTTTATACTGTCGGGTACACACACTTTGTCTTGTATACATCAATGCTACATTGTCCTCAGGACAAAAAATATTTTGTGTCAATATTAGAATTGTCTACCAAAGGTGAAATCACTAATGAGGAGCAGAAAATACAGATGTAAAACATAATACCTTTTCCAAGTCTTTTTTTGATTTTGCATGTCCTGCTCTCCAGTTTGTATGCTGCAAGTCTCCTAACATGAAGGCATATATAGCTAGTTCCTGTAAAGTTTCTTCTCTCCTCCTCACTTCTTCCTTGCTTTGTCCCACAGTTCTTGTTGCAGAAAAATCTCATATTTATGTTTAGATATAGTCAGAGGCTGCTCTGAACATATCTGTATCATTTTTCTCCCCTCTTCCCTTTTTTTTTGTTAAAGAATTAACATAATCAAGGTGAGCATGATGAAAGCTCTAGGTACAGTTTTCTTGCTACCCTGGATTTTGTTAGAGGACAAAGAAAAAAAAATGGTAAAAACGATTATATAACACTTGTTATTGCTTACTTTGGTAGAAGTCTGTTGGAGAAGATTTAAGAAAAGGATAATATAAAGTGACTACACTTTCCCATTGGATTGTTTGTTTTCTTTATGATTCTCAATAAAAAAATTCTGAAGAAAGACATAGTTTGATATTTGCATACTTAAAACTACATCCATGACTTCTAAATGCTGAAAAAAAAAAAAAAGAAAAAAAAAAGAAAAGAAAGGGGAGGGTCACTATTCCAAAAACACAGAAAAACACTCCTTATCAAATATTTGTGTAATGGATTGTCATCGAAGAGTTTATTTGAAGCTGCATAAAACAGTCTTGTTACTTGCTCTTTTCTGCAAGAATAGAGCAAAATCAGGAAAGCAGGAAAATTCATATTGCTTTCAGTGCAAGGAGCTTAATAACCTGAGATTTCTATTTTTTGTAGAATGGTGAACTTTACCTTCTATACTAGTGGAGATCTTTAAGTAAAATGCTACTATAAGCACTACTGCATTAATGGCCAGAAATGAGTGGGAATCCTAAAGTACTCAAGGAGCCTGAAGAAAAGTAGCAAATCCTTCCAAGCAGTGTGAAATAATGAATTGAAAAATATTCATTGGATTGTTTGCTTAATTGCTGAATCTTACTAAGGTCTCCTGTGCTTGCCTTTCCCTCCCAAGACCAGAAAAAACAAAAATTATTTTATTTAAAGCAGTTTCCTTCACTAGTTTTTCATTCTTTAATAATTTTGTTCAAAAGCTCACTCAGTGACATCATCCTT
Source organism: Sturnus vulgaris (assembly GCF_052056855.1). Taxonomy (NCBI): domain Eukaryota; kingdom Metazoa; phylum Chordata; class Aves; order Passeriformes; family Sturnidae; genus Sturnus; species Sturnus vulgaris. Next base: position 33,896,448 of record NC_142246.1, on the reverse strand, counting down.
TCTACACACTTTATTTCTTCACCAGCCTTTTATGAGTCCTGTGTTAGTCTTTTTACACATAAATTTCCATTCATCCAACTGACATATCAGAACGATTGGATAACACTGATCATCAAGGTAGTTGTTTCATTTGGGCTACAGCCTGAAAATTTGCTTGAAGAAGTGCTGAGCTATTTGACATGTGTTTGATCATGCACTCAAGGACAAAGAATTTCCAGGCTTACATCCAAACTACATCCTGTTTGCAAGCAAACTGCACTTCATTGTATATCCTGTCATGGGGAATCAAAATTGATAGTCCATCTCTGGTGCGGATATACTCAGCTTCTCAAACTGCCACTTGATATATTCAGTGAGATTATATTCTTGCACAATATGCACATAATTGCATGGATAAGACTATCCAAATGGCACACAGATGACACTGAAATACCTCACATTGAAATCTGTTGTGTTTCAAAACACTGATAAGGATGTCATTTTCCTGAAATCTACTCCAGTTCATATATTACTCCATGTAGGTATCTTGACTTTGAGTGCCCTCAAAATATAGTGATTTCTACTGCCAGTAAAATCCCACAATGTATACAAAAATATACGGTGACTTTTTTTCTTCATTTGTTACATTATTAAAGAATACTGGCAGAATAATGAGTCCTTTTCTAAACAAAGAGCAATGAAATATTTACATCCTCCTTCAATGCCTAGACTGCCATTTGTAATCAATAGCAATTATTGCCTTGGGCTGAATTGTAACTTTTATGTTACTGACAAATTCCTTGTTAATCTACTATTGTTATGAAAAAAATTGATGACCAACAGAATAACATGAAGAAGAAAAAAATTTATCTGTCAAAGATGTTTGGTAAATTTCTGGAAAAATCTTGAATGTTGAAATACATTCTTTCACGTCTTTTGAACCATAATAATTTATTTTCTTATCAAACTTAACCATTTTTAATCAAGAAAAACTCTAAACCAAATCCAAATAAAAACCACACCCTCATCCTAAAAAAGCAAAAAAATTATTCCCTCTTATTTAATTGGTAGCAAAAAGGTATTCAGCATTTCCACTACACTGCAAGATTTATCACATATTTCTCTGCAGACTTAACCTTTAAAAATGAAAAAAAATCTGTTCTTTCTTCACACCTCAAGTTGTAAAGTGTTAAAATTAGTTGTCACACTTCTCTGGTGGAATCCCTGAAGCTTTTCTGCCTCTCACCTCCAAACCAGACAGTATTTCAGTAAAGTAACTAACTCTTAACAGAGTTGGATTCCCTCTGCCTTTTATAGTAAATTACCTTTCAGGTTGAAATACCTTGCAACCACAAACCAGTATTGACTTACATTAAATAGCTTGCTATATTATCTTTTCTGATTTTTTAGTTATTACTTATTTTATATATGTGATTTATTTTTAGGTGGATGCAGCATTTTGTATTTATCATCTCTAAGTTAAGGGTTAGGTTTTGGTTTTTAGCAAATTCTCCAGATTCAGTAAAATCATTTCAGCCGAGTCACGTGGTTTTCTTTTCCACAGGGTTTTCCATTCATTCTTCTTTAGTGCAAGGACAAATTTTCTAAGAATAGTGTCTATTCTATCAAGTTTTTCCTGTCACATAACTTAGAAGTTGAAATGTTTAAAATAAGGGCATAAAAAAAGAATATGTTAAGATGACGTCAGTGTCTTAAAAATTATCCAATACGAGCTATCAAAGAGAATCTTAATTCACTGAACCTATTGCTTTTTATGACTTTGTTCTCTTACATGGTATTCCAAGAAAGGCCTATCTTCAGGCACCGTTCTTCAGTATACCCTGAAGCTAAAGTAGTCTTCTGTTACAAGACAACCAAGAGTAGAAGCTGCCAATCCTCTACCTTACAAAAATCATCCAGAATGCATTCATTTTCAGGGGCTGAGCTCATATTCAATTTTTAATGTATTTCTTCAATCCACAAAGAGTAATCTTCCCAATGGGCGTGCCCTTCAGAATGCCATGGAGGAAAAAATAATTGAGGAAATACTTGACAGGATTTAGATATGAGATCCAAAGTGCTTGGCCACACTGTATCTAATGTACTTGTGAGTATATTGTGGGGAAGATCATCAAAACATAAAGAAGACTTAGTGTGTAACTTTTCTTCCTAAGAGGTTGCATTCTGCAATGATCTGTTGACATACACAGGGTCAGTTACTGGCTGGCACCCAAGGGCTGTTTATCTTGTGTTAGATAAACAGCTAATATTCCTCTGATCATTCTGCAACCACACCCATTAAACCAAGTCTTGCACAAACCATACCTGAAATCCAAACTTCCAGGTGTTATGTGTCTTAGTAAGAGAGTAGTCAGTATCCTCCTAGAGAAAGTGAAACACATTTGCAAGTTGCAATTGTGTCTAATTAGCTTTGAGTCTAAGCTTTTAACAAATATTTTGCCTTTTACTTGCGTCTAAACTAATTCAATACATTTTACAGATTTTTCTCAGCTGCTCAAAGGAAAGTTGAATATGGTTCAGTAGTTTGCCCTGGCAGCCAGGAGGGCCAACCAAGGCTGATCAAGGGAGTCGATTTTCCCAAGCTGCTCTGGTGCAGCCTCACCTCGAATATTGTGTGCAGTTTTGGACACCAAAATATAAGAAGGATATTAAGCTATTAGGGAGTGTCCAAAGGAGGGCTATAAATATGGTGAAATGCCTGGAGGGGAAGCTGTATGAGGAGCAGCTGAGGTCCCTTGGTTTGTTCAGCCTGGAGGAGATTGAGGGGACACCTCAGTGCACTCTACAATTTCCTCGTGGGGGAAGAGGAGGGGCAGGCACTGATCTCTGCTCTGTGGTGAGAAGAGGGATAGAACCCGAGGAAATTACCTTAGGTGGTGTCAGGGGGAGGTTTAGATTGGATGTTATAAAAAGGTTTTTCACCTGAAGGGTGGTTGGACATAGGAACAGGCTCTCCAGGGAAAAGGTCACAGCACCAAACCTGACAGAGCTCAAGAAGTGTTGAACGCATTTGGGACATGGTGTGACTCTTGGAGATGGTTCTGTGAAGGGCAAGGAATTGGACTCGATGATGCCTGTGAGTCCCTTCCAATTCAGCATATCCTGCGGGTTTTTATCTTACTATTGTTAAAAACAACTGGTCCTTAGAAGGGATGCAGGCTTGCTTTGTGTTTAAAAAAATAAATCAGGTCATCTTCATTTATTGAAATAAAAATAGCAATTTCAGTGAAATTAAAGATCACTCTAAGTGTTCTTAGGTGAAGATCACTGACAGCTTGAAATATTTCTCTTTTTAAATGACAGTATTCTTTGGTGTGTAAATCAAAACTTTCTGATTTGAAATAAGAAATATAATAATAGGAATAAAAAATCTCATCACTAGAATAGTAGCAAAACTGTCAAACATCACAGACAACTAGTGTACAGAGACAAAATAAATCTATACATCTTAGTCAGGGTGGGAAACAAATTACCCTCCCAACCCTCTGTACAGATTGTTTTCCTTGAATCTTCAAAATGATGGAAAATATGTATGCGACTGCAATGGATAGAAAATTCTATGTGATACTGTCCTTTGGCATATGTGGTCCTTCAATATAAATAGTTACTCCCATATATTGTGTAAAACTGAGAGTTTACTACATAGCAAATATAAGGAAGGAAATGGATTAAGGGATTCTGGTGTAATTTGATAAATTATCATATTTTCTTTTCCCTAGAATCTCACCTTCAGTTTTGACTACTACATGTACAAGAATATTATAGTTTGAAAAATCATTATATAAATGCAAGGTCCATTTTTTATAGTGTCTAAATAAAATTAACTCAGAGGTTCCCATATAACTTTTGGAAAGAGAATGCAACAGAGCTTATCATCAAAACAATAATATTAAATACATATAAAACACTGTAAAGTAGTGTTTGACATTCTTCAGGAGAGAATAAAAAGAAAAGCTGTTAACCTAAAAGTGTGCTGACAGTGACACAAGAACTTCCCACTTTATTGCTACTTCTTAAAGCCCACAAAGCATACGGAATTATAACATAAAACACCTTTGAACTTCAGTGCACATATAGATAGTTCCCCTTTTGCTCACCTCTAGCAATTTTTATTTAGAGATAGGATCTCAGTCTTTATGATGTTACACTTCAAAACAGTATGTCATTTAGCATCTTGAAACTTTCAGAAAAACAAACACTCAAGAGCTCACAGGAACTTGTTAAAAAAACAATCCAAAACTTCTGCACAAATCGATTCAACTACGGGATCAGTATTTAAAAAAGAGTAAATCAACTCTCAGGTTCTCCATAAAACATTCACTGTATGCAAGAGCTACCTCTTCATTTTATAATTCTGTCTTTGATTTCTCTTCCCCAGAAAAAAATTATCCATTAAATCAGTCAGTTAAACATTTTTCTGGATTCTTATGAAAACAGAACACAAGAATTCATTTTTTCTCATTAATGCCATAAAAACATACAGCTGTCTGCCCCATACTCTCTTCACTGAAGGAAACGAAAGCTCGAATAACAATTCTCTGTGGAGAATGCTGTTGCCTTTGGAACCAACCTTCTGGTGCTACATGAATAAGTTATAACTCCTCCCTTTGTAAGGTACCCCTGCTTTGGATTGAGTCAGATATTAGAAGGTGGCCAAATGTAATTTGTTAAATAATTTCCTTAAAGTGATTTTTTTGTACACTGTCAGCAACTGTAGCTGAGGTACACTATTTCTAGGCAATCTGAGGTACACATATCAATTGTTGTTCTGTACTTTGTATGTAAGTAAAAATAAAAAGTAACCTTAATAAAAGTAATGTCTTCTTTTTCCATCTCTTTCTTTGACCCAAATTCTCACATTATTTACAAAACATGTGGTTCACAGGACGAGAAAGATATTTTTAAGCACCCATGATTAATGTGCATCTTCTTAGATGCTTTCAAAACTATCAGGGTGCTGAGGTTTTGCCAAAAAATTAAAGCTTTCTAAACTACTTTTTTCTCACAATTGCTGTCAATATCAATGGAAAAAGCAATGACTTATGTTTACATGCAGGTGATGTCCACCTCCTTGGCCTTTTTTTGCTTTCCATTATGTCAGGTGATCAGAATTAAATATTACCAAAACAACTGAGACAATATAAATTGAATTTGTGAAATCACCTGTAAATGCAGAAGATTTAGCACAGGTAACAGAGAATTATGCACCCAAAGTGTGAAAGGTCTCCATGCAGTATGTTTTCCTATGCCACTGTGGATCACCAGGGAAAACTAAGCACTGATACAAACTGCAGCTTTCCTGAAATCTTCCCAGTGCCTAGGTAAGATAACCAAATTAAAACAATTTTCTTTAAAAATGTATTTCTTGCAGTTGCAACATTTCTGTTTTTCCTGCCTTCCTTTTCATTCATGTCACTATGCCATGAAAGAAATCTAACACTGCATAACACTGCAGCAGGTTACTCAGTAGGCTGCCATAGCAAAGGGAGAATTTCTCAATTGCTTTTTACTTGCATCCAAGTAACCTTTATCTTGGTTTACTGTTTTGTATTTATTCCACAAGGGTACCATAAAGAGAAAAACCTCTAATATCAAAGCCAAAACATACAGTCTAGTCCAACCTTTCATTTAAAATTTTTGCAGGTGGTCACTTGTGTCTCTTTAACTCTTGGAGAGAACTGGGGATATTTTCATTATGTCCTGAAAAAAAAAAGTGAAAGGATAAAAACCACACATGGACGAGAATACAAGGAAAAGAAACAAGATGATTTGATTAATTCACTATGCCATGTGACTATAGAAAATAGAAGCTTTTATTCATGGAAATGGTCACTCTAGCTTTTTCTGCTTCTGCCCTTTCTAATAGAATTAAGGACATTCATTTGAAATAACATTTATTGAGCTATTTTAAAAATGAATGCATTTTGAAAACAATGCCTGCATGTTTCACATAAGTTTCTTTTTAATAAAAATTGTGATTTGTAACAGGAAGAATGAGGAAAGGTCAAAAGGTTTACTTGAAATCATAGACACTTCTGTTCATACAGAGAGAAATGGCTAACCAAAAGAAATGCAGTGGAAAGTTTAAAAGAATTATTACATACTTGTTTTTTTATCTTAATCCATAGATTTGAATAAACTTGATAATTCAAGAACTTACTTTTAGAAAACGTGTTTTTACTTCTGCCTGGTATGTCTCAGTTTAAATTAATTGAAGCCACACTATTTGAAAAATGTATGACTAAAAATGAAGATAAATATGCAGCATTTCATAAACCTAAGTAAATGAAGTGCTATTTTCCCAAGCTACTACATTAAAAAATATTTTGAGATTATATAATTAATATGACCTCTTAAAAATTATACTTTTATTGTTATTGGTACCTGCTAAGAGGACATTATTTTATTTTTTTTAATTTAATATTTCTTATTTGAACAGGATTATTTCCTCCCAAAGAATTATGAGGCCATCTTTGTGACAAGAGAAATAATCCTTAGACAGAAAAAATATTCTAGTGAACAAGCATATCCACTTCTTCCCTTTTGGAGGACTGGGTTCTGGTTAAACTACAAGGCAGCAGAAAATTGCAGCAGACTTCTTCATTCTGCTTAGGGCCATTTTTAACAGAATCTTACTTTAGCTTCTACCAGCAGAACTATGGACTCAGTTACAATCCCTTCTCTGCTGTTTTCCATCACACTCTCCCACTAGAAACCTTTTTATCACAGAACTAAGAGAAAATCTGTGATGACCTAATCTGCTTTATTTGAAGGCAGTTATTACCACCATCAATGAAAGATTCCATCAAATCGTTCTAGTTCCAGTTATTTTGCATTTTAAGTGTCTAGTTAAAAGAAAAGAAAGATAAAAAAGGCCTTTTCCCAATTAATTTTCTATCAATAAACTTCCCAGATGAGGAAGGCAAAGGGACAACTGGGTCTTTTGGAGAGACCAGACATACAGGAGCCACATAAAAGAAAAGATCACTGCAGAAAGGAATCAGAGAAAAAGCAGTCCCTTTCCATCTTATCATAAAAAATCATCAAACTTTTGCAGAACAGGGGGAGTCTTGGCAACACCAGGAGAATATGTCCTCTATAAGCCAGTGATGTTGAGAGAAATTGGATTATCTGTAGTATAAGCGGCCGGCAAACCTATGGGGAGTGTTTATTAATAAACCTCCATTTTTTGTCCAGGTTCATGACCTGAGAAGAAAATCATTGTGCATCCTTGCTACAGTGATCATTTTTTCAGCTTCAGAAATTAGTTTATTGACCTGAGATTTCAGGTGCTTTCTACACACTGCAGAAGTTTGCTTTTGGTTTTTGATATCATTATTTTTTCTCAATATTTGATCATCGTATATCATGCTCAAATACATTTAGTATATAAAAATACGTATTTTAATATTGAACAATATTAGTTTTATTTTTAATGACTTTGTCACTGGAATCTAATACTTAAAATTATATAAAACACAAAGAAACTTACAAGACACTTACTTTAAATTAAAAAACTACCTTTTTTTCCCCCTCAGATTTCTTCTGTAACTTTTTCCTTTCTGCTGTCAAACTTTATGAAGATAGCTTCACAGACTTTACTGCTGTCACATATGTTGCCTCTATGCAATGAAATATTCTTTATGCTAGCTTATAAACAATTGATGTCTATGGTTTTTGACTTGATGACAGAAAACTTCAGTCCAAAAATGGGGAACTGTAATCCTTAGAATTCACACTGACTTCCTTAAATCAGGATTTTCCTTATAAGCTATGTGCATCAAAATGTACTTGAGAAAACGTGCTATCAATGTGTGAAATTAAAATGCTTTACATTTCTAAATTCTCAAGAGAGAACACATTTAGTATGTGAGGCAAATCTTGTTTGTTTTCAGAAATGTTGACTCATTAGCTCTCTAGGTGTTCTGCTCAGGCACCCATAAAGCTACATATCAGACAAAAATAAAGATCCGTCAGATTTGGCAGTGTGCAATCATCAGAAGCATAATTTCCAAAATTCAGGATTTCATTTTTTATCTATTTATTTTAATTTTCAGGGTGGGAAGACTAGAGTGTTAATTAATGAAAGTGAATGTGGTCGATATATAGATCAATAAGTAAACATAACTGTAAAGTAGAATAAAGTTTGAAAGTTGAAGAAACACCAGCCAAAAAACTTTTCCAACGTAATTTAAACTACTTTTGAAAAAGAAATTCAAGGTGGAAAAATATAAGCCAAAACGACCTTTTGAAAATAATTTAAACTGATTGCTTTCTTATAAGAAATCGAAGGTGGAGAAACATAGTTGCTGACTATACACTTTATAGAAGGTTTTCTAGACATCTTAGAACGTGTAGATTTTGGCTAACTTAACAATAAATTACAGTAATGGTAGTATACTGCCCGGTATCTGAATAATGTCCATCATAGTTCCCTTCTTGTAATTACCTCAATGACATATTACCCAAAACTTTATAAAAGGCATAGGGGTGCCTTCTACAAAAGGATCAGGATCATAAAATTCCAAGAGATAAAGAAAGAATATAGCCCGACAAAAAGTGGTTAATTTCATTTCCAAGAGCCCTGTGTAATATCAAGCCAGATAATTTTGTATGCTCCAATACTTCTTGTCAATTATAGGAAAAGCTGATTTATCTGGCCAAAGCATACCAGGAAATTACCATCATTTTCTTCAGATTATAGCCTCATGAGAGAATTTTCTTAAACGAGGGTTCAGAAAGAATATCTGACAACAACCAAGTTCCATCACGTTTAAGTCAAAACATTTTTGTATAATTTAATTGAAAAAACATAAATCAGTATTAGTATACTGAGAAAATGGACACAGGGTCAGTATAAATATTTCTGAAGTACACAAAATGTTTTGAGAATGCTCCAGAGGGCCAAATAGCTCCAAGTGAATAGGCTACCTGCTAACTCTAATTTGGTGCTCAGAAGGCCAACCCGACTACATGAATTTTCCACATAAAATATTTCATAGCTAAAAATGTCTCTTTGAAAATGTTTGAATAGTCATCTGACATTCTTTGAATTTCTGATCTCTGATGATTTCCAGCAGAAGTAGGCATTTTTGGTAGAAAAGAACTGAAACATTCATCAGAAAAAGCCAGTTTGCCTTGAAGTCTGTTCTCAGGTTTGTCTTTTGGTGTGCATTTGAAATTCAAATTACTGTCAATATGACCTCATGCTCTTACTTAGCAAAATCTTTTGTGCTAACATAATACTTCCTCTGCTTTACTGTAGGTCCCCGAGATAATTACTTCACAAGATGCCATAGTATAACCATAAATACCATGATGACCAGCCTAAATACAATGTGGTAAATGGATTAGATCATGACTGTTTATTTGCTTTGGGTTTTATTATTCTAATGAAAATCTGTCCTGTCATGTAAATTTCCCATATTCTCAGGCATCAAAAGGTTTGGTCTAAAAAGTTTGTTAAGAATGTAGAGTCCAAAGAGTCCAAAGGGAGGAAACAATGACAGAGACAAGACAAATATCTCTCACCACAAAGTCTTGGAATGCAAACTGTCCTAGCAGAGATATTTTGGAGCACAGAAGAGTCCTCTGTGATGCACAGTTACTATGCTGGGGGCCAAAACCCCTCTATATCCCATTTCATGGCACTGAAGTAAAAGGATGGAAGCAAGGAGCTGCACTGGTAATCTGTATCTTAACCATATAAGTGTTCAGATAGCCTGTAACATTCTTCAAAATGTTAGTAGATGGTAGCAGAGACTTTTCACATTCAGCCCGTCAAAATAATTTTTTCTAGTTATCACGTATGCTCAAAATGTGAATGTGCCTCCCCTGACCTCTGTGTTCTTTGCTTTCCAGCTGCTTTGTGAACTCTATGGAGACACATGGCATTATTCTTGAAATACAGTGAACAAGAGAACCAAGCACCTGCTAGTGACCCTTAGTCTGCTTTTAATGATCTCCATAGGCACTGTTGTGAACACTTTGTTATCCATGAGACATCAGATTTAACTTGCTCACTAGGCTGAAATTTAAAGACCAAAATATGTTTTGCTTCATGGTAGCAGAATTTTTACCTAAAAAAAACCCCACCACATTAGAATTTTGTGCAACAATAAAGATCTTCATCTTCAGTCTGCCAGCTAGCCTCTACTTCTCCCTTTCAGAGTGCTGGAATCTTTCTCTGGCAACTTAACATACATCTTCCTGAACTGATTCTGTTGGATAAAATGGTTCTTGCCTTTCCCCTTTCCATCTTTTGTGAAAGAAAAAAAGGTCAGAGAACAAATCTGATACTTTTCCTGTAGCTAGCAAGAATGTAGCTTTCTTCCTGGTGTGAACACTTTTGTCCTTGATCTCCACCCGGTTATTGTGAGGCATCTTGGACTTTCAGAAAATCACATTTTACCTTTCTCATCCACTCCTGTTATTGCATAACCTAGGAGACTCTGGATTTTGATCTGCTTAGCCATTGCATTGCCAACCCTACTTATCAGTAGAGATGAATTGATAAAACACTCTATTTGACTTCCTGGATTATTTTTCTTTGCTCATCAAATGAAGAGAAATCATGAAACTGTATACACTGAAACCAGAAATGGGATAATAGCCATTGCTTCCTGGTGGAACTCTTCCCTTCACAGATTTCTTTGTTGCAGAAAATTGAAGCAAAAACCCCACACTGAAATTTCAAAATCTGTCTGATAGAAATGGAAAATACACTAAAAACGTGCATATAAGGGTTTCAACTTTTTCCTCTGCTCAAAAGAACTAGTATGTGGTATTAAGTTAATATATTACATATTTAAAAGCAAAATAAATAAAATAAAAATAATACAGCTCAACACCAAGGAATATATAAGCACTATCCTGGTATTAATCTTCAAAAAATATTCCTAGTGATCATTACTGTCTACAGTAATTTAAGTCAACAACAATTGATGAGGCATTTAATGCTAAAACCCAAGTTCTTAAATGTACAAGAAGCACATTTTCAAAAATTTTATGTTAGACCAAAAAAAATTTTTCCCATCTTCATTTTTTGAACATTCTGCTTCACAGAATTTTTTCACATTCAGTTTCACAAGGACAAGATGTTAAAGGAAACATCCATAAGAAAAAGGAAATAGAAGTACAGAAAATGTCTAACAGCAGAACTTTGAGCAAATATTAAGCTTAATTAACAGGGGGGAAAAAAATCGAAAGTAGTAATTCCTTGTTTCATTTAATAGGTAGCACTGTAGCAAAACATTGCATGCTAACAATAAAGCATTAGGCTGCCAGCCATACATCCTGCATGAATAATGAAAGAGAAAAATATCAAAGGAATTATAGGTTTGTTATCATAACTTATCATTAATATATTTTGTTTATCAACAGTGAAAGCTGTTAAAGCAGAGAAATCTAAATTTTATTTTTTTTATTCAATGTTGGGGTACTTAGGATATCCAGAATAGTCAGAGGTAGGAAAACTCTTACATCATTTTTGAAACAAATATTAAACTACAAATCTAATTGGAAGATTAATATAAGAACATTTAATTCTGTCTGCCAATTTTAGCCAAATTATTCTTTGAAATATCAGCCTCTGGTCATTATAAGAGATATGGGACTAGAACAGGTTTCTAGTCTGTCTAAGCATGGCACTAGTTAAATTCTTCTGACTCATTAACTCAAAGATGGCATAAGATTCAAAAGAACTAATTGAAAAAGCCTTTTAAACCACTCAGTATAGTTAATTTTTACAAAATTGTGTGGACTATTACTCTTTCACTTTAATCTGTAATGACATCAGTTTACTTACATCTTCAAAGCCTATGTTTGCTTTTTCTTTTTTTCACTCTTTTCAAGGGCTTTTTTCTTGTATGAGATATGAAGTCATATGAAGTTCTGTCAATGTATCAAACACAGAAAATCTATGCAGAAAAATGTGTTTGAGCATTAGTTCTCTCCAGTCTACATTGTTTATAATGAAAGACAGCTCATATATTGCTTGTTATTAATATCCAAGAGAGCTGAACAGCAGAGAAGGAAACTTTCCCCTCACAGAAACCTTTTATCTTGACTCAGCTGAAAGTTAATATACTATAGTCTCAGTTAATAGATGATCAAAGACATAACCTAGTGTGAGGATTAAAGAGATCTCTGCTGTGACCATCTTCATGTATTCTGCACAGCAAGGTATTAATGCAAGCAAAGATAAGTCCAAAAAGCCAATATTGATTTTTAAAATGAAACCATCTTTTCATCTAAAATAGGTGAATATGACAAAATGTCACCATACACTTGAAAAACAACAATGAAAAGATAACAGCAGGAAATTAATTAGTTTAGAGGTAAAGTGAGATTTATTGTATCAGGTTTTCATTTAGGAAGCCATTCCTAGTCAGCAAAAGACTTTAATGTATGTTTAACTAAAAACATATTCATAAGTTCCATGAACTTTGATGTGGTATAATGCATTCTTAAATTCTAATATTAATGCAGTGATTAATGCCTAATGTTGTTCTTGCTAAACTCAATAGCATTTGCCATGAACTTCAAAAAAAGAATTATATGGCTTGATTCATTCTTGTAATTTCCCTTATAAATCTAATGTGTACCTAGTCTTTATGTTTAGTCTTATTCTGTTGTTATTTTTGTCATTTGAATAGAGAAATAAAGTATTATTGCAATATTTTTCTCTCTTGGTTTACTTCTAAACATTGTGTTTCAAAAAATAAGACATGACAATATATGATCATGAGTATGGAATACTAGCTCGCTAGATGATCCATATTTTTAAATAAAAGCCTGGAAGATTTTTCATTCTAATAATTATTCCTCCTTTATATGTTTTATAAAAATTGCTGGCCACTTTAATCATAAAATGGGAGGGAGACAGAGGGTCTGAATAAACCAGAATATCAAATGTTTATATTTTATGTACATATCAAGGACAGAAACTGAAATATGTGTATTTAAGGGGAATTACTCTATGGAAATAACTATTGTAGAGAAATAATGATGTTGTGTATGGAAAGCAAGGAAGTCAGATTGGAATACCAAGCTGCTATGGAGAATTTAACATGAGACAGTTATACTGCGGAGGGCTTTGCAAGTAGCACTGATGCTGTGAGTCTTCTTATGTCATGGCAAATTAGAAAATGAAGCAATAAATTCTTTACTGTAAATGTGACATGCTGATTTTCATTATTGAAGAATGAGCAAGTGGACAGACAACTATTCTGAAGGAACAACTGCCCTGGAAATACACACAAATCTTAATCCCCTCTTCAATGACTGGGTCACAAAACCATCTTCTAAGCATTGGCTGTCAAAAATTTATATTCTAAAGGATTTGGGTCTCCCAGTCATATTCAGCTGACTAATAAAAATGTTCTAGAACATGTAGATCCTCTTAAATTTTTGTTTATGTTTATGTAGATTAAATATACATGCATGTGTGTTTAAATATATGTAAAATTTTTGTAGGCTATGGGTTATGCTATATTATAACATTATGAAGCATGAAATTAATCAAGTAGGAAAATGAAACCACTGTAGTAGCACTTCTATTCATGAATACATGTGTAATTGGCATTTCAACTTCAGTACACAGTGATGATAGATGTAATACACTAAACAAATAGGCATAACAAATATTAGTTGAATATACTTATTGCTACAAAATAGACAACCATATCTAGGACACCTTTGTTTTTAAAACTAGAGGAGGTCAGATTGGTAGTATTATCCTTTTTTTAAATTAATCACCCTTTGTTCCTTGAAATTCTCAGTGATGTGGCAGGGTTCCAGAAAAGAGTAAAAGCTGCTAGAATTTTCCCAGGGAAAAGCTGTGTGAACAATTTGCATGTATATTTTTGAATTCGTTTTCTTCACAAGACAGTACAATTGCTTGTGGTCACTGTGCTAAAAAAGAGAGAAAGAACAGCAACACACACTGACCTCTTTAGAGAAAAAAGGCCAACTTTATTGTATGGACAGCCCGTATTTAAAGTGTGTTACATGGAGCTAGGACAGGACAGTAGGTCATTGGACAACTGGGAAAAACATCCATGGGACAGTACCTCAGGATGTATCCCAAGGGAAAGACACCAGGTGTTAATCTTTATTATGAATTCCACTCTGTGTTTCACCATGTTATCACCCTGGGAGACTTCCTCCCTAACTGAAGCTGTAGTCAGCTTGTCAGCCTGGGAATGGACCTGAGAGTCAGGAGAAATCAAGGCCTGAAAAGAATTTCCAAGCTGTAATTCCCTAGCTCTCTAAATGTGTGTGTCCACAGCTGCTAGACACTGTCAGGGGAAATTTGTGTACAGAGCATGCTTGTGTTTTGTACACCAGGCTGCTTTACAATCCTAAAACAAAACAACAGCTGATTTTTCTGCTTTGATTGGAGATATATGGATTAAAATAATGAAGTTTGCATGTTTGTAAAATTATAATTGATCTGGCTTCCACTGCATATATGTTGACTCAAGACTTTCTAGGCTGCTCTTCCAACAGAATCCACATAATTTGGAGATGCCAATATATGCTATAACAAGTCCATTATATTATAAGGCGCATTAAATCTATTATATACTATCTTATTGCTCCAAGGAAACGTTATAGTTTTACACAGTTACTCTGCTTGACTTGTTTTATAATAAAAATGCATAGGGAGATGTCTGTTCCAGATTTAAATGGGACATCTTGAGAAGCAGGGACTCCAACTGTTACTGTTGACTTGGAGAAAGCCCAAATATAGATAAATTTTATCTTGAAATGAATGGAGATGATTCACATAATTGGTTACTGCAGGTAAATTGCTGAGAAAGAAGTCTTCATTTTAAGTTATTACAGTTATACTAAGATTATTGTCTCGAACACATCTTGAATTTCAATGATTATACACTGACATTTTTTAATCCTCTTTTGTGTAAGAGTGATGAAATAGGTTCCGTACGTGCTTATGCTGCCTGATTTTTCCCATGAAACTTATGTTTATAGTTGCCTACTAATTGCACTGCTGGGCAATATTTTTCTGGACACAAATACCAGCAATGGAAGTCCTGAAACAATCTTTTTCACATAAAAGAAATATTCTGAGGACTTTCCCTTTCCTGTGCCATGACCCATACCAAAGCTTACATAAATCTGATTTTCTATAGAAGTCAAAAAGCTATCAGATTCATGGCAGGGAAAGCTATCTCTCATATTCCCTTAAAAAGAGTGTTGTCCTACATATACTAAGAGCTTTTTAATATAGCTCTGAATGCATGATTTCCATGAGAACAGCATGTGTGAAATTAGAACTGCAGCTCTTCATTTAAGACTCTTTTCTCTAAAAGTCACCTGAAATTATCCTTCTTTCCATTATGCAACCTCCATTTTGACAAAACCGAATAAAAAATTTCTGCCTTACATTAATGATATAATGAAATGACTGGATATTTAATATTTTGTATTGCCTTTACATCTTTGTAGGAACTTGCAGTGTTTTCAGACTTCTCCACACATTTTGGACCTACTTCTCTGTTGGCTTTGGACTCAAGCAAATTAGAAGCAAACCATGATCTCTCTGAATAGTTGCATTTTGCAATTTACTCTCCACTGTGAATGTGACTGAAAAAATGAATAGAACAATACTGAAGTTATCAGAATTTAATGAAGATTGTGTCTATGTTGTCATGTTCAGAATTTGTTTTTTATTCCTCTTGTTTTCCTCCTCCTCTGTCCTAAAATATTATTACGCAACACTACTAATTGCCTAATTATAGGCAAAGATTATAGGCAAACAGAAACTTTTTTTTTCCCTCTGTGTTTCCTCTTTGTCTATATGAGAACAAAGAAATGTCAGTGTATGGCTGCACAACAGAGGTACCATAAATTGAAAAAAAATTCCCTTAAATAGTGTCCTAACAATGAAATAATTATTTGGATTTATTCAGAATAAAAATATTACGTGACTATGTGCCAGTACTGAATCCTCAAATTATGGGAAATACGGACAACTTGAAATAAAAAAAATTGCCTAGATGAGAGCTTGATATTTAAACCATATATCCACCTACACAAAGCACAACTAGGAATCCCCAGATGATTACCACGAATTTTTATCTAGTCTTTAACTGAAAGTTCTAATTATAAGATTTCTACAACAACCATAGACTATTTAGTTCAGTGCTTAGGAGTATTTTCCTAATATCCAGTCTGAATCTCTTTACAAGAATGTGAAATTATAATTTCATTTTCTTCATCTTTTGAATGAAAAAGAAAACAGTTTTTGCTTTCTCTTTGAAGACTGCTATCACATCTCTTCTCAGTTTTCTAGACTAATATAACTGCAGAAAATTACACAGTAATTTTGCACTTATTTCAGCAATAACATGGGGAATCTGTTTTTTTCAAGAATGATGCAAAAATCTTAGAGAATCTCTGAATTTAAATCCAAGCATAAGAATAAAAGATACGCATTTGGAAAAGTCTTGGTGTTATGCATGAAATTAAATGAATACATAAATATGTTTATTATGTAAACTGTATGATGGTAAATTTTGGGGGGAAAAAAGACTAAATAAATAAAATAAATTTGTTGTTGAAAGTAAATGAATGGTCAGTATAAATAGGGTAAAAGGAAGTTCACCTTTTTTGCCATCTGCACACTGATGAAGATTACCTCTCTGTGTATTTTCACTGCCTACTGCCACTGAAATGTGCATTTACTTCTTTAACATCACATGTAGTGTCAAACAGCAGTGCAAGTGGGGGGCAAGAAGACAAGTAGTACAAGCAGTTATACCAGAATGGCTATGAGGTTATATCAATAAGTATTTTATTTTCTAGAAAATGAAAGCGCTTTGATTCCTCTCAATTCTTCTTTTTTTTTTTTTTTTAATTTAAATTTTAATTTCTACTGGCTTTGGGCTGATATGAACTAGTTATCCTAAATTAACAAGTCCTTTCTTTTTCCTTTTTTCTTTTTTCCTTTTTCCTTTTTTCTTTTTTCTTTTTTCTTTTTTCTTTTTTCTTTTTTTCTTAACTTTCTAATAAAATAAAGTATATTTTTTTAAATTGCATATCAAAACTTGTTTTTTTAAAAAGTTCTTAAATCAAAACATTAAAATAGCCAAACACCTATTTTGTGGCTTAAAATGCCACAAAATAGTCTTCTGTTGCAATAACCAAATTAGAAGCTTAACTTGAAAAATTTGGATTAAAATGTTTTAAAATACTATTTACTATTCAATCTCTGCTGCAATGTTGCTATTGCAAAATGATATTGCTAAGGTATAGGAATTTATATATTTCTATGAAATAATCTTTAATACTTTATTATGAGATCTTGTACTATTATGAACTAATATTTTTGCAGATATTTTAAAAAAGGAAGAAATTATTCTGGCACATACTATGTTGACAAATATTGCCTCTCTGAAACTGTGATCATAAAATTACCATTCACTGACATAATTTTGTCTGATGTTCAAAAGACCATGCTAAAAGCTGGTCTTCATCTCTTCTAAACCTTAAATCCAGGTATATTAAATGTACATTAAATGAAACACATAGTAAATAAAAAATGCTGGTTTAAAAGATGCATTAAGTTGCTAGGAGTTAAATGAATTCGAATGACTTGGAGGTTATTCATCTTGAAAGCTACAAGAGATAACTGAGTCATTTGACTTTTGTCTAGATTTTTGGGGAACATCTGACTACCTCAGAATAATTGGAAAGTCCTCTACATGACTGTAGATGCTGGTCATTTAGAGAAGACTCTGCTGTATACTTTCATAGGTCTCATTAAGGGAATGTCCCTGAAGTATCCATGTAATGATAAAAACACTTCCTCTTTTCTAGACACCTAATAAATAAATATCTTTCCTTGCAATATGGAGTTAAAGTTAATGATGAAAATTAAGTTAGAATTGAGTATTGTTTTGCAATATCAACATAATTTCAAGACTGTTGAGAGCATAGGGTGGAGTTATACTGACATGTGACAGATGAGGTGGAAATACGAGTGTGAGAGTCATTGAACACCATGAATTTTTATAATATATCATCATTATGAAAACACCTGTGCTGAAGGGCATTGTGCTGATATATAGAAAACACCTTTTCTGTAGTTGATAAAATTTTCATTTTTCCCTGCAATGGTTAGAAAGGAGAACAATACTGTCTGCTAGAGTATTTGTAGACTACATGAAAAGCGTTCTACACTGATAAAACATTGCAGATTTTTCTAGCAGAAATGAGGCTGGACAAAATCTTCCCTGTCTTTCAAGTCATTGAACTGAAAAGGAGCCACTTCAGCAACTATTTTTGAATGACTCTGCAGTTCTAATCTTCTGCCTGTCTGAGAGATGAAAGGACTAAAGGTATAAAAAAAAAAATTATTCATGAAGTACACAGGACAAAATGCATCCCCAGAAAGTTTTCAGATGATACAAAGCTGCTAAGGTTAATACACCACATGGTTATGCTGTCATTTGAAAAGACTTCAGCAGCCTGGAGAGATGGCTACCAGGAACTCCATAAATGTTAACAAAGCGAAATCTTGCGCCAGGATCCATTGTCCTGCCTGGGTTCAATAAAGAATTTTTGTAGACTTATAGAAACATGCTATGCAATTGGACGTTTGAGCCCTCTGTGTTGAAAAGAAGTCTGTCAAGTTCTCTACTTTCTCCAAAGTACCTTTTACAAAAAGGTCACAAACTAACAAAGAGGGAAGAAAACTAGAAACAGCAAGATAAATAAACATGAATATTCTTCAAAGCTTTTTATAGTTCAGTGCTCCTAAGTATTCTTTTTTTGGGTACTGTACTGATCAAGAAATGACATAGCTTCTTGGATTTTCAGATACTTGTAGCACAGTATCTGCAGAAACCAATGTAGTGAAGATCATCGATTGTTCCTGCATTGTTAGTGCTGGATATGATTCTGTGTTATTTTCCTTTAGACTAAAAAGGTTGTGCTGTTGCTTCATAGATGGCATTTCCTTTATCAGCCACCAGTAAAAATTACATACACCTTACTTTGTACATGTTCAACAAATAATTTTTTAAAAAAATTCTTTTACAGAATGTGAAGTTGATAGCACCCTTTCTTGGATATCAGAATTTTAAAGACCTGGAACAAAGTACTCCCAGCTGTAGTACAGAAAAAAACAGTGAGCCAATTGCTGCTCTATTTTGTATACCTACTATATTTAAATAGCCTTGGTTGATGGACTGATCAGGAAGACATCAAAGAGTTACAGCTACAAGGACAACAGAACGAAAATCTGAAAACAATTTTAAATTTCACCACTGATTGTGCTTAGTTATTAAGGATGATTATAAAATAAGAATGAGGAGAATTAAAAGACTGCCTAGCTCAGCTCTACATATGTATGTTGAAAGGAGGAGGGTAATTGTACATGAGCTCAAAATATAATGTGTACTTATCAAAATATTGAAGGGTTATAAAACTCTGCAGTATAGGATTCAAATTACAAAGATTAACATGGACACAGATGACTGTAAATATCCATAAGAGTCTAGTACTTACTTTGACAGTGAGACTTTATACTGTTTCATGCATTGCATAGAGTGACATTAATTTTGTGAACAGATGTGTCACAACTTTGTTTCTTTTTGTCCGAGATACAGCCCTACCATAATGACAAGTAATTTAATTTTTTTCATTTTATTTGTTATCAAAAATTGCTTTTCATGGGTTTTTTATGGCATTCATTGTCAAAGAATCCAATATTTCTCAAACTTGCCACCAGTTTGTGAGAACACTATCTAAAATTATCCCACACAGATTTGAACAGTATTGAGGTTGTGTCTCACATAGAATCATGATCCTAATGTGAGACATCTGGGATGTAATTCTTAAAATACTTAGTTCTTCTTCTGTTCATTGGACAGCTTCCATTTTTTGCATCATAGGGAAGGGTATATTTTGTGAATATTTCAGATGTGCTCAGTGTCACATGAGCACTTTCATCAGAGGCAGCAATGAATTTCAGTTTCCTGCCAGGAATCAATAGGAAAATGAGATGACCCTGTTCAGATTTTTTAATAATCTCATAGACCAGAATGCACAACTGCCTCTGGAACGTCAGCGAGGTGTGTTTGACTCAATCCGAGTTGAGCCTAGGAGCCAGGTCTTTCCCAACTTAGTGCTCTAATGAGCACATCTGACAAAAGCTAGATCCTGGACTGCAGCAGC
The DNA here is from genome assembly GCF_052056855.1 of Sturnus vulgaris. Lineage (NCBI taxonomy): Eukaryota > Metazoa > Chordata > Aves > Passeriformes > Sturnidae > Sturnus > Sturnus vulgaris. The sequence continues at coordinate 33,876,240 of NC_142246.1, read as the reverse complement.
CTCTATCCCGATTGAACAGACATGTTACTCTTTGAGTCAAAAGTTTGTCCTTCAGTGTGTGGCAGTAGGCTAGATAGCTAGACAGCTGTGGAGTTAGATGGATTTCTGAGTATTCTTTTGATATGTAGAGCTCCATTTATTCATTATTAATTATTATTATGGTTCACTTTCCTCCTAATTTGACAGTTTTGGAAACTAGTTCTCTTTCTTTCCCTAGCATATGACATTGTGCCCCATGACTTGTAAATGTCGGTAGATTCATTCTGTAATTTTGTGTAAGTTCTGAAGTCACCATTCTGCTAAATCAGAATCTATTGCTTAAGACAAACACACACACACAAAAAAATCACACTTCTTAAAATTCTGGTCAGGACTGATTTTATTTTCAAAAAAGCAAGAATTGTCAAGCTAACTATATTTGGTGTAATCTCTTTTGCCCAAAGCATGCTGATTGATAGCTCCCTGATTGTGGTTTTTACAATTTAAACACCTCATTCACTCAGAATAGGTTTATAGGCATAAGTTAAATTACATTTTTTTCCTGTGGCAGAGATCCAGCATATTTTACAACTGATTCACAATAAAAGCTCAGAACACATCTCATCCACATGCCACATTTCACACAGTGTTTACCTCATTAGTGCCAGTGGAGAAAGCCCAAGAGCTGAGGAATTTCAATATACTATATTTCAATAACTTCACACAAACAGATTTTTTACTAGCATAACATGTAGAATTAATGCATGTTGATAGCCAAAATATATCATTAATGCTTTCCTAACTGTTTCATCCTTATTATCCTAATGAGCTAACTTCTATATTACTGAATTTCATTGCCGTCACACAAGCAACTCTAGCATCACAGATTTATATGACTCTGTAGCATGACAAGCTGATTCTGCTGATAGGAAGGGGGAAGAAAGATTAATCGTGTACCAAAATATGTTGACAGAATCATTCCCACTTGGTATGAAGGTTATTTGAAAAATAGGACTTGTATATCTTGGCTGAGTCAACCCTCTTGTTTTCAGTTTATATTTATAAAAGCCAAGCCAGATTCTGCTAAACACATGCTCTGCTTCTACTGACTTCCCTGTTCAGCATTTTTTCAAGATTAAAAATCAAGGTAACAGAATTAAGTATTAAATCCATCACGAAGTTTCCTGCTTTGGATTTTCTTTCTCTTTTTTTTTTTTTTTTCTTTATCTTTTTCTGGTTTGGGCTTTCAGCAAGGATTATAATATTCTTGAATCTATTTTTCATGTCATATCTGTGTGTGTGTATATATTTATATGTACAGACTTCCTAAATATGCATAGATAAATCCCTGCTAAATAATACACTGAAATTGCATTAGCTCAGGAGACCAAGCAAGAATGTAAGCCACTTCTGATTTAGACTTCTGGTTTAGACTGCTTATTTAAACAGACACTAAGGCAAAGTAAAAAATAATTTTCATTGTAAAGGACTTCAATATCTAAAATCTTGTCTACTGGGATATTGTCAAACAAATTTGTCTTTACAGCTTTTTCAGTCTTTTCAGCTGACTGAAATAAGTGTGTGTCTCCAGCTAATTGACAAAAACACCTGTAGAAACTAGACAAAATTGTTAAGAACACAAAGAAAGATGGAATTTTTTGGACATATTTTATTAGTGTAGATATAGTGAAAATGTGCCTTGTAGGATAATACTTTTAGGATTTTACCTTTTACAAATGATCAAATTTTCTTAGGTCTGTGATCTCTTTACAGATGAATTAGAAAATAGAAAGCTTGACCACACCAATTTAAAAAAAAAAAAAGGTTTATTTTTAATTTAAGCTGCAAATTATTACTAACCATATGTCTTTTAGTTTTTTAGATAACTGGCTTATAACATATGAAGTCACTTCATGGTACATAATGAAAGCAAGTTTGGGTGGCCTCTGGTTTAGACGTTACATAGGTAAGAAAAGGAAATGGAGAAAAATATACAATCTTCTCCAGAACAGGAGATTCCAGCCATGTTAAATTAAAAAGATTGTAAATTCCTATGAGAAAAATGAATGAACAGAGCAGAGCATTTAGGACTGTTCTACATGAAATCATACCTAAATAATCACATCAAGTCAACAAAACTGGAAACACATCTCAGAGATTATAAATTCATCAGAGAAAAATGCTTATTTTAAGCAGTTTTTATAGAGAGAGGTGACTCAGAATTCCTGATTCTGTTTTAATCCTTTTCACAACATATTTTCTAGTTTAAATATTTTCCAAATACCCTTACTTTCTTCGTCTTTCCCATAAGATTTGCAAGGAAATTAGAAACATTTCAGTATTACTCCGGTTTGTTAAGCAAGCCTTTGAATTGCCTCTTCAAAGGATAAATTTTCAAATAAGGGATGCTGACTACAGAGAATATTTAGTTTCATCAGATCTATGTTTCATATCAAAATTCAGTGGTGGAGGGCATGGACAAAAGTCCTCCCATGAGTAAAAACAAGGTATTTTCAGAAGTTTATTCCATCTTCTTTAGAAACACTTTTTTATCCATCATGAAACTTCACAGGTCACCGGGTTGAGTCAAGATATAAAGTCCTGAATTATGTTCATATAAAGCATTGTGCAAAATTAATGCAGAAAGACTTTTGCTCAAGACCTGTCTCACTTCAGTATAAAACAGGCATCTAATCTGTAGCTCATGTACTGAGTTTCTATTAACACTAATTCAAGGCTAAATGAATTTAAATAAATCTTTGTGGTTTTCTCTGAAATACTCAAAGTCACTATTTGACTACAGAATGGCATGATTATTTAAGTATAGAATAATAAGAAGAAAGAAGGAAATAAGGAAATTAGCAGCAGCTAATTATATTAGGACCAATTTAAGAACATAAATATCTTTTCTTATAGACTTCTGAAAAGATTTTTTTCAAAGCTGTAATTTCCATAATAATATAAAAAATATTGAAATAACTATGACTCCTTAGAGAAGTCAGACATCACTTTTATTTCAATTTTTATTAAAATTTAGGGAATTAATTTCTAGTGTCACTTATATAACAATTACTTTTAAGGACATATAAAGTGTTACATCTTTTTTCAGTGTTTCTCGTGAGAACTGCAGCCAAAGAACAGTCATTCAGAGAATTATAAAAATAAAACAGTTTAGATTAAAAAAAAAATTTTTAAAATGAAACAGATTGTTTGTGTGTGGTGTTCAGGGAAGTGCTAAACTGTATTTTCAAAATACATTCTCTCTGTAAAGGTCTAAAACTAGTATGCCATATGAATCTGAGGACTTCACACAATTAATTGCACAAAACTGAAGAACTTTGGGGGAGAGTTAAAAATGTCACCTATATTTGTGTGAAGTGATCTTTGATGCATTAAATGTAGCATTTAATTAAATAGAAATGCTGCTGAAAATCTGATTATATTTTCTAACAAAAGTTGCAACCTTTTAGAATAAATCAATCCTGAGAATTTTTATTCGTTTCTCTTTTTGTTCACATCTTTCTCACCCTCTAGTTTATATTGCTAATATATTATGCCCTTTTACTTCAAATGTAGGATTCTTCAGTAATTCTTACGAATGCAAAGCAACAAATAATTATTAGAATTTTCCCAATATCCTATCCCAAGCATATATGCAGAACGAATCCCAGGAAACAATAAAAATAGTTCAATTTTTTTTGTACTTTTTAAATTATGAAATATTTCTTTTTCTAGAAGTAAAAGTTTTGCCAGTGTTTTCCTTTTGCAGAATCCATTTTAAACCCATAAACTTAACTTGTTACCTTCCTTCTTCCTGGTACATTTCTCTGGATACTGAAGCATATTCAAAAGGAAATTTTCCTTGTTTCAGAATCTTCATTGTTATTCACACAGATGCTATAACGGCAAAACAACAGTAAAAAATAGGAAAACATTTACCATACCTGTTGCATCTCTAGCATTTTTCTTTTTTTTTTACAGATGCGAGACATTATACTCCAGTTTCCTAAAAGTCATATCCAAGTGCAGTCACAGAAGTAGTTCATATTAATGTTGTTCCATCACAGATCTGATATTTGGAATTTTTTAAACTACCCATCTCTTTAGCATTCCTTGTAGCAACTAATTATGAGTCATGAAAAAAGCTGTTGCAAAAATTGTCTGTATTTGGACTGAAAGGTTAGCATGATGCCACCATATATTACATTCTATTTTACATCCCTCAGGTCTATGAGTATTCACTTTTGGTCCTGGAGATGGGAGGACAAGCTTAACTGGTCTGTGAAATTATTACACTCTTCTAGGAGCAATGCAGCCTGCGTATGATGAAATGTTCTGATCTTTGTGACTATTCCCATTGCAGGAACACTTTTGGGTATAGATGAAGTGAGAGAAATCACAACCCACAGAGAAGGTTAATAAAGAAAGGCAATGGTGAAATCAAAATAAAATTATGTTTCAAAACAGTGCTGCTAACCTTGCAATATCTGAAAATCTTAGACATGAAAGAAGTTGACACTGATTGGCACCTTAGTAAATAAAATGCTAGTAATTCCACTGAAAGAATAAAACAACATTAATATTGCCATACAAGGCTTTAAACAATGTCTAGTTTCACACCAGTTACAGTAATTTCCTTTCAGAAATGTCATAAAATGCCTATTAAACATGGAAAAAAAAACCTGGAGAAAATAGGTGTTTAAAAACTTGGTGTTAAGGGTCACACAAGTCAAATTTGCATATTAAAAAATATGAAAGTATGCAAGGGAAGGGCAGAGTGAAATAAAGCAAAGAAATGTTTATGTAAGTGGTGAAATTTTATCTATAACTTTACGGGAAAATTTGAGTCTCATGTACTTGGGGTTTTACACAACTAGGAATTAGAGAAGGATTTTGTTATAACAAATAAAACTTTAGAAAGCTTTTGTACATCAACACCTTATTAAAGTCAGGGATCCTCATGTGGGTTTTGTTGATATCATTACTCTTTGGAGAGTTATGAGTTAGGTGACAATGCAATCTCACTTTACAAAAGCTCTGCTGCCTTTTCAGTGGGACTGATTAATGAAATATTCATATGTTATAATTGTCTTCTTAGATAAAGTCCAGGAGCATTTCAATAAATCACACAATAAACAAATTGTCATGGAATATTTTTGAGCCTCCCATAGAATAGATGTTTGCACAAGATGCAGAATAGCAGTAAGTTTCCAGTCTAGCAATTGATCCACATTATTTTTGCTATCTTAATGGTGCAGGTTATAGTTGAAACTTAATTCAATGTGAGCATCATTTTAGCATGTAGCATATTATTATTAAAATAAATCAAGTGTTCAAAAATAAAAGAAATATGTAGCTATTAAATAATGAGTTTATAACAAGCTATATGAGTTTGTATTAAGCTATATATTAAAACTGGAGTGTATTATTACTGAAAAAGTATCTCTTTGTATATTGAATAAACTAAAAAAAGCCAACAAACATATGAATTATAGAAAGGACTCAATCATAATTGCCCTGCTCATTTTTTGAAATCTGTACAGGCTTGACAGATTTGTTCTCCAGTCCCAACTGCCGACTATATGGAAAAGTTTTAGCTGTTGGCTTTGCCTCAGGAAAAATAATTTAACAGATAAGTCTGTCTGAAAATTCATACTTTTCAGTTTACCACAGACTATATATTTTCATTGTCATATAGACAAGATCAAAACAAGAATCAGACATTTAATAGTTAAAATTTTAAAACTTATTTTCAAGCATTAAATGAGGAAGTTCTTAAAGACTTTTCTAGATCCCCTGCAATGATTGCAGTATGACTCTTGTTGAAGAGCTATAAACACTGGCATCCAGCTACATGGACTTAGTATGATTCTTAAGTACAAAACTCTACAGTGAGTGTCTGGATAGTTTTAATAATTGGAATGAAACAATCAACTCTGAAATTTCCTTACATTTTGCATCTATTTTTTAAATTGAAAACAAGGATTACCTTTCCATTGAGAACTATTTTCTTCCTGAAGTAATCCAATTTCATTGATGTTTGCCCAAACAATATTTTTATATAAGGAAAATATAAATTAGTACAATGACATAGGAAGATGTACTCAATAATTTCTTAAAATGATGTTACTCTTTTAATTTTTTTTGCACTTTCCTGAAATATCTGTACCTCTTTTTGCCCTATATTAACTCTAAGTCATATGGCTATGCCTACTAAGGTGTATAATTTTTTTCAGAAAAAGCCATTTTAGATTACAAAATCATTCAAGATTATTCTTCCTGAAAATAGTCTAAAAAGGAAAAATCAAAATTAAAAGCCAAGTCATGTATCTGTAGTTTAATTTGTTCATATTTGTAGCAGATTTTGTACAAGGCCAGTTTCCTTTGCTAAAAGCCTCAAGACCCCTATAATGTGCACCTTGAAAAAATTTTCCATGATACTTATCAACCATTCAAGCTCAGGGTGTCTTGTCCCACTGTGTTGCCTCTTTTAGAAACAAATCTTCATCTCTTGCCAACTGCATCAATAGCAAAATAATGATAGAAGCTTAGGAAAGACGGTGGCCATGTCACCAACACAATAAACTATTTCAAAATAACTCTTATAACTCACACTCAGAGATGTCTTCTAGGCCTTCCAACAAATTTAAAGCTTAAATTAGGAAACTCACCTGATCAAAACTGGTAATAAACAGTACCAGTGCTGGTCCCATGAGCCTAGGTGTTCAGGCAGCACAAAAGTAATTATAAACATGTGCCTTGGAAATGCACCCAAGTGCACGTAGTGCAGAGGGAGCCTGTCTCTGACAAGATTTTAAAAACATTTAAAATGTTTCTAAGTCTTACTGGAGCTTCAGAGCACACTGAATTGTATTAAAAAAAAAATTTACTTATCTCTAAAATTTACTTATCTCTAGGTATCTAAACTTTTGCTGCTAGAGAAGCACTTTGGGGTCAATGTCAGGGTCTACTAAATCAGTAATACAAACTTTTTATTTTCTCTCCATTATTGAAAGGAATGCGGAGGATTTGTCCTCCGCCTCCTTCATATTCTTTCTGTTCAGCTCTTCAAATAGTTCTTACAATAATATGTATTCCTTTATTCTGAGTCATGGGTAGTTTCCTCACTTTTTTGCTGTTGCATAGAACATATAGAGAATTGGGATTAGCTATCAACAGGTACTGTTAGGACCCCTGCATAGGTGACATTTACCTTTTCTGCAGACTATGAATAGAGAACCTGAGTTCAGAAGGAGTGAACCTCTTAGCAGATCTGCACTTTCTCTGAAAGCAGGATCTGCAGTGACAGTTTTGGTCAACTCCCATCTGAAACTCTGCCTTTTATTTATTTTTTTTTTCTTTTTTCCCCTCTCGTATCTTTTTACAAACCAATAACCTCTTGAAGAAAATGCAAAACTGAATACCCATTGAGCTATGACAATCATGTAAATAAACCAGTAGTAAGTCTTTGACCAATGTTTATATTCACCTGTATTTTGTCACAATATGAAACAATACAGAAAGGAAAAGGGCCCATAGATAATTTTTAAATAATAAAAGCAAACTAAATCTTAAACTTAGAAATGTATTTAAACCCTAATATTTAAATATTAAAAAAAGAGAAGTTGTACTAGATCATGAGGAGCTTTAATCCAGTGTAATTTCAGTACGTTTCAAGAGGACTAGATTTACATACAATAAAAATAAGTCTTTGTTTCTTTGGCTGAGCACTTTCCATAATAAAATGTAGTAATTTTCTTGGTACACTCTCTTAAGATATGAGGACTTGTAATTAAAACCCAATGCAAGATGAAGAGATCCTTCTTAAAGTAAGCAAGAATTTTAGATGTCCTACCTATTTCATAAGAATATGAGGATCCAAGTGCCAAGTCATGGAGGCCTTCTGGCAGTGGTGGCACACTTTCTTTATTCAGAAGTTGTATCAAAGACCCACTTTTCCATGGGTGTGCATGTTCCAGACTAATAGGGGTTATAGTTTGAATTTTACTCTGCTCAATGTATTTTCTTTAGAGAGAGCATAACTTGGGTTTCAAGAAAATCCTCTACTTTTAACTGAGCAAGAATCAATGATGCATGCAAAATTTTCTCTTCTTAACTTGGAAATAGTCCAAAGGTTCTTAATCTATGGCCAGGGGGTGCAGCAGGCAGTTGTATGATAGGGTAAAGAGCAATAATAGTCTGTTTACTATCTATTTAGTATTATAGTCTATTTATTAGATTTCTGATACTTAGCTTTCTGAAAACACTTCCAAATGTGAACTGATAAAAATTGTCATATAATCATAGAAGTGTTTGAGTTGGAAGGGACCATTAAAATCATATCATCCAAATCTCAATTTATTAGTTTTATCTTTATCAACAAGAGTAAAATCTTGAGTCATGTTACAGTAGTGTATATTAATACCAGAACTACATTCTTGCAATTTCACCTAATTAAAATGCAGAGAGATTACTTTAGTGCATTTCTAGATGAAGATATTTCAGTATAGCATTTGAAAAATCTGAACAAGAAAGGTATTTATATTTTCTTTTTAAAATTCATGGAATAGTCCTTGGCAGAGATAAAATTCTGCTTGTTTCACAATTGGACAACACTTACTGTTTGCAACACACTGACCAGGACAGAGACATGCTTTCTATTTAGCTAAATCTTTAGGGTTTTTATTCATATATAAGATGACAAATAATTTGTAAAATAAAAATTATGCATAAAATTTTTTGCATCATTCATTATTCAAAAGGGAATAAGAAATGTAAGAAGATGCAAACTCTACCTTCACTTCATTGCATGTTGCTGCTAGGACTCCATAATGACATGAAAAAAATTAACTATTGTTATGCATACATTTGGTATTTTTTCTTCAGAACACCCATTGCATGCTACAGTATAGTACAGAAATTAGATCTTTAGAAACAAAACAAAAGACAGCAACAATAAAAGAGTAGTCTTCATATATTACTATCTACTTTCCAAGCATAGGTAATACAGTAACACAAGCAACACACAATTCTGCTTCAACAGACAACACCTTTCCTAGCAGCACAAAGAATGAACTTTGAAATTTTAGTAAGCTTAGTGAAGTTAAGAAATCTGGAAGACGACAGACCAAAAAGGAGCACAGTGAAGACCCCTCCTGCGAACACACTGCTAAAATTAATTTCTCTTTTAGGAAAAAGCAAATGGCTTGATATCACTCCATGAAATTCAGAAAAATCTAGCTTTTCTTGTCATACTTATTTTAAATAATAATAATAATTTTTAAAAAGTCCACAATCCAGTATCTTTTTCAATTGAGATCTCCAGTGTGGAGAAAAAAAAAGAGAAAATTATCTATGCTTCCCGAGCACTCACCACTCACTTTGCACAGTGAGGAGTGAGAGAAAACAACAAACAATACATAAAATTGAAGCTTTCTAGAACACATTGTGATAGTAATTTCTGACTCTCTGTTCTGCCTCTGTTATAGAGCCTCACCTGTCACAGATCATCTTGGAGCTCCCAAAGATTATGGTGAAGGTAGGGATCTCAGGGCATCTATACTCTTTCCTCTCCTAGGCTAAATCATACTCAGAGGCGGTCAGGGTTGCAAGAATTTTGAAAGTTTTCTAATTGCATTGCTCCATATGGGGAATCTCCTTAAAACCTATGAACATCTACTTGGGATCTTTTTAAAATGCTTGACATGGGGATGAAAACAATTAACAATACAATTTTGAAGATGGCAATGGGATTTGAGCTTGAATGTCTTCAATCGAGACAATCCTTCCTGGCTATTGGGGATGCCAGAATGTGGCAGTAAGCATGTTAGAGAGACCTATAACAGGAATCATATTGGTCTTATGAGTGAATCGTGTCTTGCAATTGCTATATTTTTTGAAGTGTAACTAATACATTTATTTGTATTGTATTGTGTTTGCAAAGTATTTTGCTAAATTAGAAATCTCTTGTAAAATCATCTGTCTTCAGATAAGTAAACATAATACGAAATATTGTGACTTCCACATACAAAATATCTAAAATGAGGTGGCCAGAGAGTATTGGACTCTGATAGTGGAATATATCTACAGGTTCTTTCTGCAGAAAGTGCACCCACTGGCTGCATCCAAAAATTTGAAAACTGTTGGGATATTCCAACATGGATATGTCATTCCTTGAGCTGCTATATTAATCAGATGCCTATAGTTTATCACTGTGATCATGTTATAAGTAACACCACTTGATTTTCCTTCCAAAAAAAGTGGTTAGACTAACATGTGTTTTTTGCTGTCTTTATATGGCTTGTTCCCATTAAATGGTTTTCCTCTAAGAATATACTGGGAAGGTACGTAAAACTCAGCACATCATCTTATTTTTGTATTTTGAAACTAAGGGAACAAATTGAGAGCTACATCATAGAGGTACAAAAAGAGCATCAGAATTATAAATAATTCAAATCTGGTAGTTCCATACTATTCTTTATTGGAAAGGAATATAAAAAATCCAAGTGAAAGAGGGCACTGATATTAAGGAATACTTACCAGACACACATGCACAATTGTCAAACAAAGATCACTTTGCTAATTTATCTAGTGATATAGTACTTTACTTTCTTTGTACTTTAATTATAGCACAGCACTAATCATCATTGCATCAACAATAATACAATATTTATGCTTGGAATATTTATGTACAGCAGAGGGTGCCAGACAGTATGCAACAACATTTCCTCTGCTAATAATTTCTACAAGTAATGATTTAAAGCGATGGTGAATGTAGGTTAATGTAAAAATATTTCTAGGTTGGAACTAGGTTTCCTAAGGAAAGCAAACAGAAATTCAAGTCCTCTTTTATGTGTTTTAAATTGCTGCATTCAACATCAGAGCACTGCTAATAATACCAAGGTTGTGGGTCTGATCCCCTCAATGATCTTTGCCAGTCTATTCCGACTCAGAATATTCTGTGATTTATTTTTCCAGATGTGTTAAATAATGCTTTACTTCTTTCTCCATTCTATGCTGTCCACTAAGTACAGGCATTAGGAGGAGCGCTTAATAGTCTTACAACAATATTTTTTTCTGTGGAGAAAATAGTGTATTCACAGAGATCTGTACTGTGGTCCCAACTGAGTCCCTGATTATCTTGTAATTCTTCCTGAGGATTTTAACTCACTGTGAGGTCATTGGACTTTTTCAAGTAATTTTCTTGGAGATAATGGTATATTGAATGCTTGGAAAATATCAGTGAGACCTGCTATATGCAAGTTAAATATTATTACTACCTTTGTGTCTTTACTGTTAATATTATACCTATATGACTGTGAATTTCCCCGTTAAAAGCAAGACTAATACACTAATAGAAGACAACTTTAATACAGAGTTCAAATCGTGCATGATGGAAAAACATCATTAGTTAATGAGAACCAAACTGGATTGATAAATCAGCTGGACTTCCACAAACTTTAGCCTTGGTTCTGTAGTATTCAATGTGCATTTAATACATTGGATAACAGCAAAGTTAAGGCCTGCACCTAATTCAGATATGATGCTAACCAGATTGGAGAGCAATGTTCCATTCAAAGGTTTCTTAATAAGTTTATGAAATTGCCATCAAGAAGAAAATTACATTCAACAAAAAATGCATACTAATTGCACCCTCCAATCAAAGGAAAAAGAAAAAATGTCATGGATTCTAAATCTTTATATGCATGAAGATTAATATACGAGTTTACTTTCCACATGAGGCTTAGGCAAAAGTGCATTACAAACCTTCAGCCATAACAAACAACTGATGTAAGCAAAATTGAGAAGAGAAAAAGAAAAAAAATTAAAAACAAACCAGTATGTCTTATCAGAATGGTGCATCACAAAATACTTTCTTAAAAAGCAATTACTCTGAAACACTGTAAATAAGTATCGATCTGTGAAACCATATATGTATTATAACATATCTTAATTCAGAATTATCTATAAGAAAATTTTTAGAATTTACTTTAAAGAATTGGTTTCTAAACCCCAAAGTATTTTTATAAATAGATAAAAGAAATTATCTCCTTATTCCAAAATCCATTCCTTGTCAATCATGGAGCTGATGGAACGTTTGAAATTCAAATCAAGCTTCCTGTTTCCACACATTAAAAAAATAATAATAAAATGCTGGACTTATTTTATTATGATCAATATTTACAATTAATGACTAATATTTCAGGAACTATTCACTATAAAGTTTAATTGAGCATTATTTGACCTAACTGACTGTCTCCCAGATTCACAGGTTCAAAAAGTTTTTTTCTTCTGATGGCTAGTTTTATTTTTAACTCAAACAACACTTTTTTCATTGCATATTTACTCACTGTGTATCCTTGTACATAACCAAATGCAATCCTTCATGTGTGAGTGACCTACAAATATTACATAAATAAAGCCAAATATAATTCAAATATTTGTAATTTGAATAGATTTTGAACTGGTAATGGTTTTTTATTGCCTCAAAAGTTTATAGCTATATATTACTCAGCTTGCTAATGCAAATTAATGAGTTCCCTACTACTCCACAAAGTGTCATAGGTGTCTGTGCACATAAATGTACATTAAATGGTTAATATAATCATAAACATGGCCAGTTCTGTGTTATTTATTACACAGAAAATAATGATATTCCACTAGTGAATTGGAAATTGGTGAAAATTAACATTGTCACTCCCATTTTTTTAATTAACCTATGTCTGCTAGGATGGAAAAAGCACTTTTAAAAACCTGGATGTATACTGAAAGTGTGCACATTTTGCTGCATAATTGGCACACACAATATCACATTAACTTGTACCACATGAATTTTGCACTTGTGAATTAACTAAATGCTATTTGTCACTGCAGATACTGCTGTGCTACGAGTTACCCAACGATCAGAGCAAAAAGCAGGGCAAAACCACACTGCCTGTAACATGTTCTCTTGATTGCCATGTAATCAGGCAGTCATTACTTGTCTGAAACCTGTTATCCAAAGTTCATTCACACACACACTGCCATTCTCCCAAACGTTAGGAAAACGTGCTGTCACAACCAGCTCTAGCTCTTCTATTGATTCACTTCTTTCTCTAAGCGTTCACCCTTATGATAATTTTTCTTTTTTTTTTCCAACATTTTAGACAAGTAACAGGCTTAAATGTAGAGAGGTAGTTCTCACAGCACATACTGAAGTGTGTACATGCTTGTAGCAAAGTGTGAAACAAAAGGATTTTCAAGACAGAGTTGCACAGAAAGTTATTTCTTCTTTAGGTGATGAATACTCCTGGCCATCACTGTAATAGTATCAAGAACTGAATATATGCACCAATGAGACTCAAATGAACTAAACGAGGCAAGGAAATAAAACCCAAAAATCTATACTGCTTTCTGTTTCTCATGATTTTAAAAATAATCAGTAAGCACTGCAGTTAGAATTCTAGACTTGCCAGGTTTGCCAGAGGTATTCAAGACCTTAAAGAGAGCTTTAGAAACAGGTCTGTTCCTTCACTGAAAACTTGAAGAAAAGAAAACGCAAAGTTTTATCAAAAAAAAAAAATCCAGGGAGTTAAGTTTTAAAATGTTAGCATGTTGACTACGGCAGCTGTATACCAGTGCAAAAGAAGCTTGAAATCAGAAGCAAGGAGATATTCAAGGAGACAAGCACAGCATCCTGGCTCCCCGGCAAGCACACAAAGAGTGTACCTACGTATGAGAGCGGTGTTTTAACACTTAAGTACATTTCCTTCTAATATGCAAGGATACACTAAGACTCTTGATAAATCCCTTTGGAGACAATGCAAGGAAGGCTTTCTTCTCTGAATGGAGAGAAATACATTAGATTATACAAATGCATTAGAAAATTTTGTGATGAAATAGTGCAAAAAACCCAAGGTGTGAAGTTACATGGTCTGTTCTTATTTATCAGACTGAAGTTAACACAGATTTTTGCAATGCTTTTGATAAAAACATATTCTTCATTCTTTGCTAATTTCTACAAATAGAAAGACCTGAAAAATGATGAAGACATTTGTTGAAATGATGAGAGGTGCAGTGTGAAAATAATTTCCTACAGTGAAAGAACTAGTACCAACTAAACTCATAATTACACTTCACACAAAAGTATGAATTGAATACTGTGTTCCAGCAGTAATGATAGATTCGTTGCTACTTTAGTGAGCATTTTGTCTGAGTGAATTGCCTTTTTAAGTCAGCAAGCAGAAGTGCTGTTCAGCCTTTCAGTTCCTTCCAGAGAGATATTATTTCCCAAATAACTCGACTCACATGCATGTCCAGGCATAACGACTGAAGTAATTTTGAAAATCAACAAGCTGAAGAGAGGAAAATGTCATTTTTTTAAAAAATTAATTCTTTGTTTTTATTCTTATGCAGGTAGGCACTCCAGGAGAGGCGAGTTCAAACTAAAACTTCAGACATGATATCAGATATGTACCAGAATTTTTCCAGTTACCGTAGGAGCTGAGCCAAAGATTTTGGGTTTGAACCATCTTTATAAAAAAAAAAAAATTACCAATAATCTTTGGACTTAAATGCTTTATTGCCAAATTTTGTTTCTCCATCTTGTATAGCCCCTTTAGAACTGTTGTGAATGAGCTGGTTGAAAGGAACAGAAATACCTGTCTACTGATGCACTGGACTGAGAAGAGCAATTTCTGCTGAAGGGATATTTGGCACTTATGGCAGCCTAGGCTTTGAAAAGTCCTGTTTAAAAATTATGTCTGAAGACTTGAGGATTACCCATCAAAAAGAGCACATTTAAAGGTAATTCTCCTGGCATTAGAAAAATTTTATCAAGAAACTATTATTAAGCTTTTCTGAACATTATTAGAAATCTAAAATCCCATGTATAGATTCAGGAGAAAACATACTCCTTTTCTACAGTTTTCCCAGCTTCCAGCTATAGACTGGATAGTCCCAACATCTTTTCTGTCCTTTACTGAAGTTATGAAAGAGGTGAAGCTATTATTTAGAATATAAGTTAGCATTACTCCTAAGATTTTGCAAGGATTTCTTATGTTTTGGATACAAATTAGATAAAAACTGCTTCCCTCCATCAAACTGCTTCTTTGAGATGCATAAATAATAATTGCATTCTGTGGAAAAGATCTCTGACAATACATTTTTCCATTTGATTTCATTTCAGTGAAGAACATTATGATTTCTGGACTCAGATCAACACAGGATGTTTGAATTCAGATAATAGAAAAAAAGGAAGTGTTAATGGATTTTGTTTTAAATCTAGTGATGTTCTATATGGTAGTAGGTTTGGTCTGTGCCACAGTACCCAAGCAATCCAGAAAAATTATTTAGCATGACAGCTGAAGAAAGCTACTAAATTAATTCTAAATCTGTAATTAAAATATGAACAATCTGAGACTGCCAGTTTACTTGCATGGAACACTTTTGGCCAGGCAGAATAATAACTAGTATTTCTAAACTCAGGTATGCCTGCAAGATTTTCTTATTTTTGAAATATAAAGATATATTTTGACTGCATTTGTGAGCACATAAAAAGTTTTCATGATGATATAGTAACCATAGCAGACAACAGTAAATGACACAAATACTGCTTTTTTTCAGTTTCCTTCTACAGCAGCAAAAATTCAGATTAATTCAATGGTAATGCTAGTAATTAATTATTTTGAAATGTCTGAAAGTAAACAAAAATCTTTTGCTTTTTAGAGTCAGATCTTTGAGTGCACATTAGAAATGTGAAAATACTCCACGGAAATACTCCAATCTCTTGTGGAGTCAAAAGTGAAGGCACCTTCAATAGCAAGAATCAATAGTAGAGACTTCGTGTAATGAATACCAGTATCAATTTCGAGCTAAGATACAAACTTTTTCTGACTACTTTATGGAATTTCTATTTTTTCCTATTTTAAATAACATTGAATGATATATTTCATACCTACAGCATAAATATTACTTGTCGAGCAATAGTGTGTGAATAAAAATATATTAGTATCTGCTGTGTTGTTTCATTCCTCAGTCAATAACAGGATATCAACTAATGTGTCCTCAATAGAGTTAGAACTTCTAAACAATGCTGAAAATTAAATTAGTTATCACTGACTGCACACAACACACTGGTTTGAACTAGTTTTAATGAATGATTAAGCTATTTAGTGTAATCACACGGCTCATTTAAATTATGCAGCTATATATATTCTAGAAAGTAGCTGGAAAATGTTTCTTCAGATTAAATAGTCACATTAGACAAATACATGTCAGATACAGTAATAATCCTCCAAATATGAGCGTTTAAGTGTTGAGTAGCAATGTACTAATCTTTAGTATGAAATCTGAATTTAGATTCTCCAGATAATGATAGAAAATCTATTGGACTGCAATAATTGTTAGGAAATTCACATTGTTCAAGCTCTGAGAAATATGAAAGTTAAAAATCTTTAACTTTAAGAATTCTTTCTTTTTTATAATATTTATAATATATTACATATACTATATAGTATATGTAGTATATATAATATTATATATAATGTATTTATAATATAACTATTTTTATAATATTATTTACAATTAGGAAAAAAAAGTGTTGCTAATGTTTTCCTTTTAAGAGTGCACAGTTGTCAAATTATCAGTATCCCTTACAGTGAGATAATTGTGAGCAGGAAAAATCCAGCTGACTTATACTAAACTATCCTGGGTTCTGTGTTAACAAATACTGAAATTGTACTGCATCTCCTGGGTGGAAGAGCATTATATTTCAGTGTTATCTTTCTTCCTTTTTTTAATCTCCTTAGCTCAGGAATATGTGATGAATCAACTACTCAGATTTAGGCTCTGTTATTCAAATATAAAGCATAACCAGATGTGATGACCTGATATGTTTGCCATTTGTTCATTCATATTTGTTGCCTATGCCAGTGGCAGACCTGTTTTCCATTTGAGTCTATTTTTACACAATTGCTTTTATCAATTTCACAGCTGGTCTGGCTGGGGAGCCAGGAGGTCAAACATCTTGTCAAAGCTTGCATCGTCTATAGCTCAGTTAGGATTATAATTTGCTCTGGGTTACTGGTTCCTCTGTGTTTTGCACTAAATGTTAGATAATGGGCACACAGACATTTTGAGATCCCTAGATTTACTTATAGATTGTAACAGGAGAGTTTGGTACTAATTACTTTGCTACTACTTTACATTACATTACTTTGTGTCTTGTCTAACTCCATTTCTACTGAGCTGTAATTTATGTGTATATGTCTTGTTCACACAATGTAGTCACATCAAAATTGAGTGTAGACACATTAAAAAATGTGGATCTAAATACTGAGATTCTACAAATCGTCTCCATTCATCCTTTTAATGATTTGAGATTTGAAATGGCAAAAATTGGATATTTGCATTAGAATGAATGTCTCCCTAATCATCCCAGGAACAGCAATATCCTTACTGATGTTCAGCTATCTCTGTCCCTTATTTCTGATGCTTCAGTAAATTCCTTCTTTTGTAGGAAAAAAACAAAGGCAGTTAGCAACTTAAACCTCAAAATAGTTGAAGAAGATGTCCTTGATTTTTGTTTTTACATTCAATTTATCTTTTCATGATCACTTTCTGAAAGCATGCAATTGTCCAGAGTTCACTGAGTATACATTTGGGTTGATTGCTTGAGTATTTGAGTAAAGTAAATTTTAAACTGAACATCTGATTATCAAATTTTTGGTTTGCCTTCATGCTGGGTTGGTTAGATACCATGAATCATATTATATCTGGATTTTGATTGCCCGGCATATATTGCTAACACCTATTATAATCAAACACAGTTGGAAATTCAAAGTGAGATGCTTAAGTTAGTCAAATACATGTGCTACTGCACCAAGTTAGAGCACAAACTGATTGTAATATTCATAATTCACAATTAAAATGACTCACTAAGAATTATTTGCTAAAGGAATTACTGAATCACTCTGAATAATGAATAAATTTGAGAAATGAATCACTCTCAAAGAGAGAAAGGCAAAATTCATCAAATTATTTGTTCTGAATTACTTTTGATTTTCAATATTAAAACATTGTGATAATGGTATAGTTAAATCAAATAAAAGGTAAAGAGTTGTCTATATGCTATGAAGATAATATTCAGAATACTCTAAAGGACAAGAGCAGAAGGCAGAGACTGACAGCAGAGCTACAGCAAATCATAAATATTTATTTCTCTGAGCTACAATTTAGAAGTTTTAGTAATTATCCCCTGTACTTACTTTTTAGTGGACAATAGGCAACATTTTCTAGTTTTGTATAATCTTGTACAATTCCTAAAAAAAAAAAATTTAATATGCAATTGGATAGAAATACACACATTATGAACTTTTATTTGATGCCCTATAATGAGCATGAAAAGATTCCTTTCCCAGAATCATCCCCCACAGAGTACAGACTAAAAGCATGGTAATACTGTTACTAGCTACTTGTTATTTCTTGTAATACACTACACAGCAACCCTCCAGCTCCTAAACAGAGACTGCAAGAGAGCCGGAGAGGGATTGTTTACAAGGATGTGTGGTGACAGGACAAGGGGAGATGGCTTTTAGTTGAAACACAGTAGATTTAGATTAGATACTAGGAAGAAATTTTTTACTGTGAGGGTAGTGGAACAGGTTGCCCAGAGAAGCTGCGGGTGCTCCAACCCTGGAAGTGCTCATGACCAGATTGGATGAGGCTTAGAGCAATTTGGACTAAGGCTAAGTATTCCTGTCCCTGGCAGGGGGATTGTAACTTCATGATTCTTACTGTTCATTACAACCATTCAAATATGTTTGAAAAGTACCTAGTGGAAGAAAAGTGAATTATGCATTGTACCATCCTCAATAAGCTTTACTCTCCAACAGGCCCTAAATTAGACTCATTCACTCCACTGCCTAATACTTGTCCACAAATCGCTACTGAACTAAAAACTGTAACTTTGCCATTGCTGTCTTCAACAGAGCTAGCTGAACTTCTATGATGGAACATCTGAACAACTTGGCAACTTGAATCTGTAGAGACCTGTGGCTCTCTCAAGTTTATGGATAGAGCCAGAAGGGGAAAAAAAACATCAAAACATGAATCAATTATTTTTTAGCTGATAATATGGTGGTTAACCAAAACCATAATGCTTTAAAGCAACCCATGGCCATTCAACTGAGCCTACACAAATGATACATTCGTCATCCGTAAAAATTATGTACAGCATCCTGTAGAGTTTTTCAGTCAACAGTTTCAGGTCATCTTTGCCATAGAGCATGAAAGATATGAGAATCCTTTCCTAGGGTATTAGGTTTTATGGAGCTATGCCAGCACATTTGCAAGTATTTGGTATGAAAATTGCATTCCTTCAAACACGTCAGGGAGCACATTCAGCACAACATACTGAGATTTAGCTGTCTGATTCTCATTAATGTTAATAGGAGTTGTGTGGCTGCATCCCAGCAGACTTAGTTGAATTTTTGCCCCTTCCACTTCACATCCACACACCACATGCCTGTGCAGTGCATTCTGACTACTGAACTAGTTTGTCAGAGATGATACAATATCAAATGCTTGAACAGCACTAAATGTCTGAATTATGGTAGAGATCTCATGGAATTAAACTTTTAAAGATTCTTTAAGAAATATAAGCCAAGGATAATGCAATGTAAGAGAGACATCTCCAATAAATGTGGAGTGTTGTACTTTCAGGAAAAGTCATTATTTGAGGCAGTGATTATAAATGCTATCTTGGTCACTGTCTAGAGGAGTAGACTTGGGTTGGGATGATCTTCCCTAATGCTGTGCCACCTCAGATAGATCATTTCACTTTCTCTGTTCTGGTTTCAGTAGTAGTGAAACTGAAATATTTGAACTCACCTCTTCACCTTATTGCTCATCAGAAAACAATATAAAATAAGTATTATTTTTCCCTAGTTCAACTGAATGTTCATGTTCATCGATGTGACAGACTAAGATCAAAAAATCAGATTTATTTAATATCAAATTTACAGAATCATTGCTCAGCTATATTCAGAAGTCAAACTTCTCTCAAATCAAAATCGTATACTGTGAACACAGAGTCATGTTTTAAAAGACAGTCAAAATAAACAGTATGAGCCAGATATATGTCTTATTAGTGAAGTGAACAGAACCTTGCCCAGGAGCTTTCATGTGATGCTATAAATCTGCTGTAGAAAGACTTCATTGATACAATAGCACTTTGACCTATCAGCTTTCATTATTCCTCCTTTGTTAAACTACTTCAACTTCTAACCTAATTTGCACAGATTTTTAACTGCTTCTGAAACTGCATGGATAGCCATAGCTATTGTTTACATGGGAAATTTACAATTATGAGGCAACTATACCTAAATTATACCTAGTAAGTCATATGATTGCCAAAAGCTTTATTTTATTTTTTTTTTCCAAAAAGTGGATAGGTTCAGAAATGCAGTATTGTACCTGACATGGTGTTATTGATTCTTAGATGGGCAGAACAAGGTTTGTGTGATTTAGGATATAAAAGTTCATCAAAGTATACAGCATCACAAAGCGAGCTTGAAAAAAACCAAAAGCTTTGAGCATTGGATACTCCTGAAGAATCCATGACCCTAAATTTAGTTCTTAGGGTCTGGATGCAACTTATGAGTCAAGTTATGTGGTCAGACAGGACTTACCAATGTCTTTGTTATGAGTATGGAACCGTCTAGCCACTACTAATGACACACTTGAAAGAGATATGTTGGCTTGGTGTACATAACATGTATCGAATGATATTTTTCCCTCTACCAACTTGATGTCCAGAACTGACTGATAAACGTAAGCAGCTATGAAGTATTTTTTTAGGAACAGAATTTATTCCTATTCAAATGTTGAGAAAACTTCTCTTTCTTATATAACCCTGTCTTCCCCACACACACACTCATTGAACTTGGGCATAATTCGAACTAAAGAGACTCAGCTCAGCAATGTCATTTCAGAACTGAAATGATTCTTGCTTCTTGTGAAAAAAGAACTTTAGACTCCTAGCAAACTATAAATTTGAAAAGTAGCACTGAATTACACCTTATATTCAGTGTCTAGATTCTACTTTTTATTTTATTTTTATCTGGTATTAGTTATCAGAGTAAGGCCTCGTTAGGATAGTTAAGATATGCTTAACCTTTCCGCTTTCTACTTGAAAACTCATTGCAAGGAAATGTAACTTATTGTAATACACTTGATATGTAGTATCAAGTTTGGTGCATCATATCTAACCTTTAATTGCTTGTGGAATATGTTTTAAGAACAAAATGAAACACCTTGAAAGGGTGCTATCTTTACAGTAATCTACCCATAACAACCAGCTTTAATACAGTAAAATGTGTTAAAATATATTTTGCAGATTTTTAAATATATATGCAGACCTCCTGCTGTCCCACTAACCCAAAAAATCAGTGAAGATAATTTGAACTAAAAACCTCAGATACTAAATCATGTGCCAATGAAACATGTATTCACGTCATTAGACCGAAAATGTGAATTCTCAAAAGGATATATAAAAAGAGTATCCAAATACCACTTCTACTGCATTTGAATGGAAATTGTGAATTCCAGTTCTATAAGAGAGTATGTTGGGAAATAACAAAGTATTTTGGCCCTGAGCCTGTATACATCATACTCTGATGTCTGTATAGCATTTTCCCACTTCAATCTCCACCCATTTTAAAGATCTGATAACATTTTCAAGCAGCATCTTCATTTAAGGTCAAGAAAAAATCTCTAACATGTTAATCAAAGTGAATACTTATGGTCATATCTCAATGCTGACATTTAAAAGAAACTGCATGTAAATGAGATATGTGACTGTGTTACTAGAGAAGACTATCAAATACTGAATACAGAAACAGAATGAAACTCATTATATTGACTGAAGACCTTCATGTGCATCCTCTAAAGTGAAAATTAGACTTAGATTTGTAAACTTTGAAGCCTAGGAACTCTTGGGTATATGCTCCTTAGTGCACCCTGATGCCTCTACTACATAAAAATTAAAAGTGTAACATTAAACAAAATTTTCTGCTGTTGCATTTTCTGTTCTTGTAGACTCGGAAGTGAAGAGCTGACAAATTGAACAAATTTCTCTGATAACCTTGAAGATTGCCTTTTAAAATAAAAAAATCTACATTCTTTTATGATGGGTTCTTTTAAAATATGTGACTTTACTACTTTCTTCTAATCTGATTTTATTAAAAAGTAATATAATCTTTAATTCACAGTCCACCTCTTTCAATAAATACTTAATCAAATATGAAAGCTAACTTTCTTATTTCAGGAATGAGTATGTACTGAAAATGAAAAGTTATTTGTAGTAGTCAAAAAAGGACAACATTAGCAAAGAGGTCTAGCGCTATACACAGATTAAATAATTTTACATTTTTGAGGAATACACACAGCACTGGTGGTTCAGGGCTCAGCTGCAGCAAGGAATGCAGATTGACCTGTGGGTGATGGGAGCTGGAGGCAAGAGGCCATGAACTGGTACCAACTCTGCACATAGCCAAGGGCCTGGGGACTGACCACACACCGAGAGACACAGCAGCAAACTTGCAACACTTGAGACTGTAAGGGTATTAAAGCTCAGGTTTTCACCCCCCCAGACTGTAAAAGTAGAAAAGATTTCCCTTTGCTTGTGGCCCATCCTCAGAGGCACTCAGATCAAGCTGTTGGCTTTTGTTGAACTATAATTAATTTCAGGATCAAAATATTTGAGACTCTGCTCTGGGAAACCTGAGGTTGAACTAATAAGGAAACCTGGTCTAACAGTAAGTGTGGGGTGTGTGGGGATTTGTAAGACCCCAAAACTTGCTCTAAGAGGCTCTTAAAAGGGATTACTGCTTGTTACTCTGAGTTAGACATGCAGGAAAAACATGGACGAGATATTCTCAAGAGGTCAAAACAACAAAACCTTTACTGACAACTTTAGAATATCAGAGACCTTTGCAAAAGTTTAGATCAGCATTCAGTCAACATAAAACTTGCCACAAATTATTAACTTAGCCCATTCAGCTTAGCCCATCCAATTTTAAATTACTCAAAACTCTGAGGAGAGGGAATTGGAAGAAGATGAAAGAGTGATGAGATACAGACAGGAACAAATTCTGGACTTAGGGTCAAAAAGCAACAATGACACTGCATTTGCTCTTTGATAAGACTGATCAAATTTCTGCTGTTAAAAGTTTGCAAAGTCTTGTATCTTCAGCAAGATGATTACTGATAATATTCCTGTATTCTTTTTCTGTTGTCTAATCTTGTAGAACACCTCCTGATGAATTCTTGTCTCTCACAGGTGGTGATGAGCAGCGTGCAACAGCTCATAGATATATTCAGTAGCAGAAATATTTCCCATGCCTGGAATCCAAGCCAATTTCAGATAGAAGACAAAATAATATAAACCAAATAGATGCATGTTCTTATTCAGGCACCTAATGGAAAGCTTTCATAAATTAAAATCCTTCATAATCCTTATTTCTAAGGCCAATATAATCAAGCATCTACCTTTCCTTTGAGCACACAGCCTTCTCTTTGATGTAGTGTATGGGCCAAAGAACTACATTGAAGACTCCTACGTAATACAGTTAATTCAACTAAGACCTAAGTTAAGTCTTTTTCAGTTGTTACCTCTAATTTTATATTTTTTATATGTTCTGGCCGTCCTATCAACAGGTCAGTTTTTTCTCAAATTATGCTTACTCTACTTCAAAGTCAATTGTTTCTAACTATGGCTATATTATCAGCAGTCAGTTACAGTAGGTAACTGTTTGGCAATACTTTACCTTATTTAGGAATAATAGAAAATACAAATTCAAATAACATTAGTGTCAATTGCTTAGGAACATTTACAATAAAAATATTTCTATTTTCTTGAGGTATCATAGCTTTTAAATAGAATACTTTTATTCCTTCAGGAGTACAAAATATTATTCCTTAACAATTTGATTGTGATGGTTGGAATTAGACCCAGCATGCAAAGAGAAGTTGATAGAGGCTGTGAACCTGTAGGGCTATCAGAGGATTCTGACTTAAATGTTAATTCTTTCTTCAATATACACTCACAGATATTATATAAAATTGGGGATTGTGAATGTGTATATACTGTATTTCAGCCTGATCAAACTATATACATTTATTAGTTGTTGTTGAACCAAAGGAATTAACTTGTGTTAAGATATATAAAAAAGGACTGCTTAAAAACAACAAAACCTATTTACCGGTACATTTACACTTAAATCTCAACACAAAATACATTAACATGAGTAGGATGAGAGGGAGTTAACAAAGAAGTTTATGTAAAGACGTTGCACTGAACACATAAGAAATAGGAAAGTCATCAAAAAAGAACCTCAGTATCATTAATAATAGATCTTTCTAGTCTATTTTTTTCCACTACCACAGAGCTTAAGAGAAAATAAATGCTCTTATAGTCCTAATTTTAAAACAAAAAAGATTTGTAGAAGGCAAAAAATAAAGTCCATCACTATAAAAAAAATTCCAGAAGTCACCAATCTTCTTCTGGATGAATCTGATTTGCTCATCTGTAAATTTACAAGGCAAAAATACTTCCTATAAATTTTTTAATTCATTAAAAGATGGCTAGCAAATTCCAAGTGTGTTTATCTATTTTCCCATTTTTTCAGTCAAAAAGCAACAGATAAAGCCATTACAGATATGATGGAGGAAGTTAATTTAGAGGACAGAATCACTGGCAGACACAGACTGAGGCTTTAAGGCATTATTACACAGATGGCTAAACATTGCACCATCTAAACAGTATATGTTCTCACCAACTCTACAAATTGATAAACATATTCATCATACACAGATGATAGAAACATGGCCCAGTACTCCCATTTCACTCAATATCGAGAATGACGTCAAATCCTGTCTCTAATTAAGTATCGGAAGTATTCCATCACCAGCACTCTTCTCCTTTTAACTGCCTAAAACCTCATATAACCTTAGACATCATGATTTACAGTTTTAGAGGTTTTTTGATAGATTCTGATAGATTCTGTGATTCTGTGAAAAGTCTATATTTCCAAACTTGATCCTGGTTTTTCTTATAACAAAGGCAGAAATATCTAATGTTTTTATCTGAATGTATTAGTTTTGGCTGGGACAGACCAAGTTTTGTTCACAGTAGCCAGCATGAGACTATGTTTTGGATTTGTGCTGAAAAGAGTGTTGATAAAGCAGCGGTATTTAATTATTGCTGAGCAGTGTGTACACAGAATCAAAGCCTTTTCTGCTCCTCGCACCACCCCATCAGCGAGGAGGCTGGCATGCACAAGAAATGGGGACTGGGCATAGCTGGGACAGCTGACCCCCACTGACCAAAGGGATGTTCCAGACCACATGACATCATGCTCACTAATAAATGCAGAGGAAAAAAAGGAGAAGAGGTGGGAAGGAAACGATATGACACGAGAGAATAAAATACAATACAACATGACACAGCATGACATGACATGACACACAACAGTTAGAGATGTGGTATTTTTCTTCTCAGGTTATCATTTTCATGGAGATGACTAAACATCTGTCTGAAAATAGGGAATTAACTCCTTATTTTGCCATGTTTGCTCAAGTGGTTTTTGCTTTACCTATTAAACTGTCTTTATCTGACCCCATAAGTTTTTTGTGTTTTAACTCTTTCCATTCTCTCCCCTATTCCCCTGGCAGAGTAGCTGTGTTGTGTGTAGTTGCCAGGTGGAGTTAAATTGAAACACAAGAAAAATTCTGAATTTGCTTGCTTTTTTATAAAAATGGCAATAACAAGACATATTAGCAATAGTCAGAAATATCAATAGCCATCAAAACAAAGAGGATGGTCAGATTTGGTTCTATCAAATGGCAAAATCCTCATTTGATATTACTACAAAAAATTAAATTAGGCCTGTAATAAAGCAAGCAATAATGAGTCAGATCTCAATTAATTAAACTGTACTATCCAAGCTAGCTGAAAAAATTACCTGTTGGGATATTTTATAGTTTCAATTTTTATACGGATATGGAATTCATATTTTTAATATGGAAACAACAGTTTAATATAAACAATTGATGAATCAAAAATTATTTTATTCACCAGATCCGTACAAGAGAAAGGTGAAGTAAATGGCTTTCCAAAAAGGCCTGGCTTCAGCTGCACAGATCTATGTGTCTAGCAAAGTGATTGTTTAAAAAAATGCGAAGTACCTTGGGAGTCAACTGTTACCCAAGGAGGTAAGATCTGGTAGAAAGAGCATTATGTTTGAAACTTTCTTGCTTTCATATTTCTTTCCTGTCTGCAAAATAAAATGATATTTCATCTGAGCAGCACATCTCACATAAATACAATTTTACACCAATGATGAACAATCTTGCTGCCTTAGGAACCAAACTTTTCTTAATTGCTACAGGACACATATGATATTTACCTCAAACTTATTCCAAGATAATCAGAATAACTTAGAACTGGTTCAACTGATTCATAGAATCATCACAAAAACATAGAATGGTTTCTGCTGAAGGGGACCCTAAAGAACATCTAGTTCCAACCCCCCTGTCATGGTCAGGGACATCTTCTATTAGACCAGGATGCTCAAAGTGTCATCCAGCTTGGCCTTAAATACTTTAGCTTTGGATATCCACATCTTCTCTGGGCAACATGCTCCCTGAAGCCTTCTCTTCTTCATGCTAAATAATCCAAATTCTCTTAGTCTTCCTGCATAGCAGAGGTGCTCCATTCCTCTAATCATCTTTGTGGCCCTCTTCTGAACTTCTTCCAACAGGTCGATGTTCTTCCTGTGCTGAGTATCCCAGAGCTGGATGTAGCATTCCAGGTAGGATCAGAAAAGTGGGGCAGAATCCTCTCCCTTGCCCTGTTGGCCACAGCTCTTTTGATGCAGCCCAGGACATGTTTGGTTTTCTGGGCTACGAACACACATCGCCTGCTCACATCCATTGCCTTCTCATCCACCAGAACCCCCAAGTCGTTTCAGCAGGGCTGCTCTCGATCTGTTCATCCTCCAGCCTGTGTTGTCACAGCCTAGAGGCAGCACCTTGCACCTGGCCTTGTTAAACCTCATGAGGTTCCCAAGGACCCACTTCTCGAGCTTGTCCAGGTCCCACCAGATGGCATCCTGTCCTTCAGGAGTGTCAACCCCACCACTGCGAACACAAAGAATAACAGTTTCTGTCTAAAAGACTTTTTTTGGTACTAGGTAGCAGCTGTCCTTCATGATTATAAAAAGAAAAAAAGAAGGCAAAAATTACAGACTTTATTACATTTAATTAGTTGTGCACCATTGCTACTGTTATCATTGCTACCATCATCATTGCTACCATCATCATTGCTACTGTCATGTCATAATACAATTTTTGACAATTTACACTATGACATGTCAAGACAAAATTGCATTACGTAATTCTTTAAAATTTTAAGACGAAGCATTCTAGAAAGCAAAAAGGGATGAAATAAAAACAAACAATTTCTGCACAAGTTTCCAAATGAAGTGCAGAATTTTAAATCTTGAAGTTTAATGAAAATAAAATTTTTCATTAGGAAAAATCCCTAACTTCCTAGCACAAAAAATTCAAACTGCTCCATTGAGAACTACTTTAGGATTGACTCTACAATCAACAGAGTACATGTTGTTTTACACACAAGGTAACACCCATTAATTAGCTGATGTAATATTACGACTAACAGATGGGATGCATAAAACAGTGCCAACAACACTTCAGCAGTTCTTATTTAACACATTCACCTTTAGGAAAGTTATGAAGATTCAAGGATAATGTCATTACCTTTTCCTTTAATGTCTTCAAATGCCCTGCTTTGATACAGATGTTTAACTGTGAGACTGATATTATTCAGGACACTGCCTTTTTTTCTTCAGTCTAATTGGTAAATTATGCCTGCAGTATAAAAATATTGGTTACTGAGAGCAAAAAAACACATTTTAATATATTAATCTAATTTAAACATATTTATCTAAGAACATTACTTTCCTCTTTACATCAAATATAAATGTTTGTATAGACTTCAAATGCAGAAGGGAGTCTTATGTATAAATCTTTAATAGATCATGCTTAGTCTACTACCCCTTTAAAAAGTTTCTGATATTTTTCAAACAAAACATGCCATGATTTTACTGGCAGCTATTGCTGCATTACAGATGGTCAAGGACATACGCAGTTAAGACAGAATGAAGTGAATTAACAGAAAGGGACTAAAAGCTGTAAATAACTACTTTCCTCAAAAGCTTTAGATAAAAAGTAAGCTCCATGGATGATTTCCAAACATGTTTGTTGCATTAAAATATTTAGTAGAACAGTTAATGCAAACATTTGAATTTTAGAAAAGTAGGACTCTGAAAGACACCTGCAAAAGCCTTGCAACCATGATCTTCCCTATTGACTTCTAGGGATATCAAAGACATAACATAAAACCTGGGGGTCGAGATCAGACTTCTCCTTCCAAACTTCCCCCCACGAACTAAATGCATCATTTTCCTGGGCTGCATGTTCCAGCCTCAGTCACCAAACTGACAGAGCAGGATCAATGGAGTGCTCCAATCCTTGCTTTTTGTTAATTGGAAAAGTATGACAGCATCACCAACCTCTTGCATCCAAACTACAGAATAAGCTGCTTGAATTACCACTACCTCACATGCAGCCTTGCTATCAATGTAAGTAGCACACTGTATATGCAAGTCCTTGTATTCTAAATGAAGAATTTTTATTAGTTCCCTTGCTATAACATTAATATTTATACTTTAAATTACACAGAGTTAAAAATATATAAACAAAAGCTGTCTAATATCTACCCCTTCCTCTGGTGATCTTTCCCCCTCAACCGCCCGACTGGGAATTTTAAGGTAAATGACCAGTCTAGGGGAGAAGGGTGTATAGCTAGTCATTAACATCCTGATTCCACAAGATTATGTTATGAAAGATGTTACTATCTTTATTTGTCCCACCTAGAGTGTTTCATGCATGCAGATACCTTTGTTTCAGGAATACATTTTCAGCATATCCAGTAATTGTCCAGTTTTTTCTATCTCTTAAATATTATTTTAGACAAATTTGTTCCTCTTGAATCTATTCATAAATAGGTTCCTGTATAAGATATAAGCCTTAGATTTTGTAGAAATGTGTTTACCTCATCCTTCAATTTAATCACAAGTTATAATAAATTGTGAAGAATATCTCAGAATATTTTTATCAGTATCAACTTGAACTGTATTCATTTCCCTGGATTGCTGCAATTAATTCACAACTATCATTGTTCTACAAAAACTCTGTATTTTTACTCTTATGCTCCTTTAACATGACAACGCTGATTAAAAGTTTTATGTGCTTTATAAAATGAGGTTTTTTTATTAACACATAGCACAACTGCAGGGATACAATAAACTAGTTATATTAAGTTGGTCCTGACTTCTGTTAAAAAATCATAAGGGAATGAACATTTGAAATTATAGCTACAGTTTATAAATGTTCATGAAATGCTTCAGAAATCAACTTTTTGAGTAATTCACTTTGTTTTTCAAATACAGGCAATTTATTTCAACCTAAGAATTGCATGAGTGGAAGAATCAGTATTTCATTTGGCTGAAGAGCTCTTGAAATACCATTTAGAAACATTAGTTTAGGTAGAATTACATCATTTATGTTGAATTAAATAGCTGCTTTATATATTGATTTGGGGTTTACTCCTTTAATGCTCATTCCATTAATAAGGATCAAATAGCAAAGCATTTAAAAGAGAAAAGGAGGGGGTAGAGATACTACTTGTCCTTCTTAATGGTAAAAATGTTTATTTTAAAGTGCAAACTGCACTGTACAGCATTAATTTTGAGTAATGATTTAGATTATCTTGAGAAAAATTAAGAAGCATGGGAGATGATTAAGACATTTATTTAAGGCATATTTTATGTCTTTTACTTAATGAAAACGTATATATAATTGGCTTGGAATGGAAGGCAATACAAATCAAAAGACATCATACATTTCATGAAAGTCCCAGTTCAATTTTCTGTTATGACCTTATTTCCTCTTTTAAAGTCCTGAAGTCACAGGTCATTACAGATAATCAGAATGTGTAGGACTTTTCCCAATTCTGACTAAAATTTATTTCTATTTTTGCAGGTTAGACTTTCGAAAACTATTTCTATATGAGGACAGAATTTGTCAAGTTTTTCACAGTTTCATTGATTCCTGTGTGAAGAATAGGTCTGCACTGTATACATTGACTGGAGGAAGAGAGCTTCAGATGGACAACTCTATTGGAGTTTACAATATATAGGTATAAACAACAAAATTTCAGTCCCCTATGCTTTTACCAGTGAATAATTCATTATCTAAAATTTTGATTCACATTCAAAATGATCACTTTACAGAATTTATTTTCATTCTAATTTATTGCACATGTTTCTGGATTATGGTTGCCAACTTCCTTTTTATTTTGTGTATTCGGTTCCTTCCAGATGGGATTATATCTGAAAAATAGACATATCTTTTAGGTACAAAAGATACAAAAGTATTTTCCTTTTATAAATGCAAGAATTATGCACAGAAAAATTAACTACATATCTAAGGAGTGGAGTCCTGGCATTAGTACTACTGCACAGCCTATAAGAAACAGGAAAGTCCAATTCTACGTTTCCCAAATGTCTTTCTGTGCAAGACCACAGGATTAGTTTCTCAGTCATGCTGGTCGGGAACTCGATAGTTCGCTTTCCTAATGGCTGCACAAGCACACACAGTCTTAGCAGGAACAATTTAAGAATTCAGTTCTGCAAGGTTAAACAACAGACATGAAGAAAAGCTTTTTGTGTCAGAGATGCCCAGGACGTAGGATTGTCCAGGCGGAGTAGCTGGACATGAGCTCAGGAGCGGCAGAAGGGTTGCGGGTCTCCAAGGTGGGCAGGCACCAGGCAGCCGGGCTGTGGCCTCAGTCACTGCATGGTCCCACAGCTGCAGCAGGCAGTCAAGGCACACAGCTGGCAGCAGAGGGGTCGGCCAGCAATGGGAAGGATGGCAGCAAGCCATGGGAGAGATCAGAGCAGGAAATCTACCTGCCCAAGGACAGGGCTAGGGGCAGACAGCCCTGAGACGTAGCTGGGGCAGAGACTGGGACACCTGGCTGGGCTGAGCTGGCATCCTGTGCCATGGAGCAGGCTCTGACCCCAGCCAGGAAGGGCCATTACTGCACTGAGAACCCTGAAAAAAGGAAAAGGACTTGCACATGTGCCTCTGATGGTCCTAATGGTGGGTTTGAAGAAGATTGCCGGTCAAAGAATTGTTGATGAAATTTATTCAATTGGCAGGTGTGCTAGTTTCGCCTGAGGAAGGACAGGCTCATAGGTTTTTCTCTATGAGAAAAGCCTCCTCTGAGTCTGATGGAACCAATTGGAGGCTGGTTTGGTTATTGACAGCCTGAAAATCCAATTAGAGAAGTTAGTTCGCTCTGTGAACACACATTTTGAAGGAGGTAACCCGGGAAAAAGCTCTCTTTTATTTCCGATGGCTGAGCAGGTAACACCAGCCCGGGCTCCCTCCCATGCCGGGGGTAGGCTCGAGAGGCCGCTGGGCCCTGTTTGCAAACCAGGGGACCCCATGGCCGGGGGGAAGGAAAGGCTCGTTGATAAGACCTTAGCCCGGCTTCCTCCCCCACGGGCCTGCGGCTCTGGGGGGATGGCCCAGCTCCTGCTGCTGGCTCGGAGCAGCTTCGGAAGGGCCGAGCCCGCCCAGCCCCGCCCAGCCTGGGGGAGGCAGCCGGGCCCTGTGTGGGAGCAGGGGTGGCCATGGGCAGTGGGTGCTGCAGCCCAGCCCCAGAAAGGCTGATTGGGACCTCAGCCGCCCCCCACCCAGCACGGCCTGGGCCTGCCCCAACTCTTGCAGCTGTGTGAAACTTTAACTCTTTAGTGCTCAGATAGGATTTGCAAAACCTCCGGCCTTCCTTTGAATATGAGAGAAAAGAGATTCTCTAAAGTCAGTGAAGCAAGAGCTAAGTTTTTGAGATGGAAGGAGAATGAGAAGATGCTGTGGAAAATTGGCTGAAAAATCCTTTTGCGAAGTTGTAGGGATGGACTGATATCACACTGAAAATTCCTATAAACCGTGGAGAAAAAAGGCATGGAGGGTTGGAGATGTTCCATTTGATAGATGATTTGACAAAAAGCACCTGTGTTGAGAATCTTTTGTCCCGAGGAAAGAAGGGGATCTCGGTTTTCTGAGGATGAAGCATGAACAGAGAGAAAAGAGATGAAGAAAACTTTTGCTTTGGAACAGTTCAGTCTTAAAAACCCCATGAGTTTAACATGGCCCATAGTTGCAGCTTTGGGAAAGCTGGAAAGATGGGAGGAGCTTCACGACTTTGAAAGTTTTTTCCCCGGCGGATGCAAATCATGAAAATGAAACCACGAGAGGACTGTTTTCTTCCTCCTTGCGGAGAAATCCTTATAGCCTAACAAGAGGAAACTTCTCTCTCCGAAGTGAACTGAAAAAAAGAACTATTTAAGTTGGGAACTGACTGAAGTAGATTTTGTATGTTCGTTTTGTTGTTATGAAGGTTGGGAGAGGGAGAGGTTATTAGTCTGAAAAAATCTTATTCTGAATTTGGTTTTTTCCCCTCATTTGTGTAGTTAATAAATTTCTTTTATACCCTTTTAAGTTTTAGGCCTGCCTTGCTTCTGCTCCTGGTTCTGTCTCACAACGGAAAATGAGTATATTTAAACTGGCAAATCAAAACTGACAGCAGAATTTGTCTCCCCGAGTACATGCCTCTTTGACCATAGACTATACTGTCAGTCAGTAAGACCCAGCTTCTTTTCTTTTTTGTCACTCAAAGACTACTTACTGAAATAGGAACTTTCCTTACTTGCAAATAAAAAATCTTAGTTATTTTGAGAGAAATTTTCAGTAAAGGTACATAAATACATTTCCTTCAAAATAGATTCTTAACTAATACATTATTTATTGTTATTTAAATGCAGTTTAACAAGGTGTGGTGGAGCATCTGTTCTTGTGCCTGCTCTGTGATCTCAAGAGCTCCTGATAATCCTTGACCTAACCAGCTGAGGGGTGAAGTGTCCCTTGAACATACCAGCTCTTGCGTAGTAAAGATGGGAACAATTCTGGCTGTAGCATGAACATCAGCTGCCTGACCAATGTGGGGGACAAAGGATAAGTGACTAACCACGTTAGCCTTGGTAAATCGTTTTCCTGAATCAACCAAGTGAAAAGGTACCGTTGTTATCAGACCCTCTGAAAAAAATTAACCTTAGTCGAGTGAAACGGTACCACTGTTACAGAAAATTGAGCAATTTCAGGAATTATTGACTTGAGATAGAGTCAGAATGAAACTGATGACTAAAGGCAATCATCTTGCAACCCAGTAGAGAGCAGGCCTAAGTGAGGCCCTTTGAGCTCTCCTGGACTGCAGTGGGCTGTGCCAACACCTCCCTCTGAGTGGGACACTTCTCAGAGCTTGAAAACTCTCAAGTTTGCAATGCTTGGAAGGCCATCACTGACAAGGAAGCCGAAGCTCATACCCACACACACGCTCTGCTCGAGGTGCAGCCCATGCCTGCTGAAAGACACTAAGGGGTTTGATGTGAATATTTCATTGGACCCAAGGGGAAGTTTTGGTATCTTTACACACATAGATATAGATGCATACCTCTCTGCTTCTCTGTGTGTGCATGAATTGTTTATGGCGTGAATGTTGCTATACTGAATCTGCAATGAAGTCACTGTCAAAATTGTAGAAAATTCTGTTGAATCCATTTAGTATTGATGGCAGACCAGTGTATCTTACAACAGTGTGGAAATAGATGGATTAAACTCCAGTTCTCAATTCCCTCACAATTCTGTTTTGATAATAGATGCAGAGCCTGCATTACAGATTATTTCTAAGAATTAGGGAAAAAAAACTATCATTACTGAGAGAGTTGTACAAAGAGCTGGCTCAGGATCTGTTGGCTCTGAAGATACATGTTGTGGAGGTACCTGATTCATAGCTTTCACAGAGACTCCTAAAGCAAGCAGAATTTACATCTGCTATGAACTCAAACTGCTATCCTTACACTTTCGCTAGTGCAAACACAAATTAATAACACTGGGAACAAAATTAATTATTTTCTCAAAGGAAAAAAATAGGAGTTTTCAAAGCATGATTTCAGGAAGCAAGACAAGTTTCCTGTTAAACTGGTCAGGTCTTTAAATACCATTTTCATTAGGAAATGTTTTAAATTAACAAAACTGATTTAACTGAAACTCAGAAGATTTTAGTGTCTTACATTCCTATTTAAAATGATAAGTGGCTAATTGTATTTCTTTTTGACAAGGCAAACCTTTAAACATATGTGCGCAAAGAAATTTATGAGTTTGAAAAATTAATTGCTCCAATTGGAAACATTGCTAGTAGCTATGCAAACACAGCTTTTACTTATACTGTAATTTCCACTATTAAATCAGCGATCCAGATTTACAAATATTCTTTTCTGTGTTTGGCATATACATAATTTATATCTTCACTTGCTCCTGTCCTTAAGCTATGCCATGCTTCTCTCTTTATTATGGCCTGAAACACGTGGCCCGACTTCATCTTTAGTCTAAGCCATTTCACCCACCTGCTGAAAACAATGAGCTGACGAAGCTTCTCCTTATATTAAGTTTTAAACTTTGACCCTGGTTTAACAGCTCAACATAAAAACAAGCCAAAAAAACTTTGTGCACCAGACTAGGAGGTATGACTATTAATGTCTTTCCAAAGTTCCTACATTTATCTTCCTAGCTTCATATGCATATGTTGAATGACTACCTAAAATTGATGAATACCCTGATTGCTACTGTGTTACTTCTGCGTGTAAAAGTACTTCCTTACTGGTAATCAGATGAACTGTGTGTGACACAACATAAAGCTTATAAAAAATAGGATATTATTACATACAAATCCTGTAATAAAATTACTTGTCACATATAAAATATTTTTAGCTTCACTACTGTGTCCTATCTAGAATTCTGTGTCCAGAGATGGAGAGATGTGTCCAGAAGAGAGAGATGGAGTTACTGGAGAGACTCCAGCAAAGTGCACTAACATCTGAAGCATCTCTCAAAATCAGAGCTAAACATTATATCATATTGCTCTCACTGTTTCACAGTTCTATAGCTAAGAGTCCCTTATTGCCTGTAGTTCTGAACTCTGATTTGAAAAATAAATTATAATTCACAATAGGTTAAAAATCTAACATTAAATTATTGCTACAAGTGAGAAATTATTAAAAATAATATGCAACCTTCTGTATAATTTTAACACAATATGGAGGAGAGCAAGATGGTACCAGTGCATTTTTGGCCCTAAACTATTTAGAAAATCTTGCAGGAACACATATTTCATGGATCATGTAGAATTTATATTCTATAACAGCAAAATATGCTATTATACATTTTTTTATTTTCTTATATTTTTTTATTTTCTTATTTTCTTATTTTATTTTCTTATAGTTTCTTTTTATTTTCTTATAGTTTCAGAACCCAACAATTAGGGTAGGGTTGAAATATGGATCATGTTAAATAACAATAAACAGAACTGCAGAAGCAACTACATATTTTACCAACTAAATGCGCAGAATTTTTATTGTATATTTGCAATTTAGATTTTTTTTTTAAATTCCACTTCTGTGGCAATTCTCTTTCATGTGCAGTATATGCATGTGTACTCATAGCTTCCCCTGAAAATGTTCCTTGTATTTATCTCAGTGGCTAATTGCATAGTTACATCAATGTGGAAAACTTTACAAAGGCAGAAAACTTTTTATCTGTATATATATATATATATTCTAACTGTTTTTAAAAAGGATAAATAATTTGCATATATTTAAGAAAAATAGTAAGATACTGGAAAAAAGGATAGTTAACGTTCTTCATCAAATGAATGAAAAACCTTAGGAGGCCAGAAGACTGTTTTTCAAATCTTTTCAGTAAAAGTCAGACTGTGAGGGGCTATGGATGTTTTTTTAAATACATCATTGGGTAACCACTTAGGAGAAAAAGCTATCGAAGACAAAGCATATTGTTGGCATGAAAATAAATGTGTAAGCACTAACTAAAAAAAAAAATATGCAAGAAATAAGGGAAAAAAGTCTTTAGTCATCAAGGAAGTGATTCTCTGGAATATTCCAAGAACAATACCTGGTGACCCAGCAGAACACTCCTTATCCTCAGTCTTCACTTTTCATATGTTTAAAACATTGTGGGCTGCAGTCTCGCAGCCCTTCCCAACAGCTGCGACTTCTTGCTACATTAGCTAAATGTCACTTTAAAGAGTACAGAGGAATAAAAGGGGAAAAGAATTAATGCTGTAAAAAGGTAAAATATATTTTTAGAATATAAGACACTAAAGCTGAAAACTCCATTTTTATGGATTTCCAAACACAGTTTTTCAAGGTTTTTAAGTATTTTTCCAGTTTGTCAAAAGTAATGCTGTCCTTGGGATTTGCCCTGCAGTTTTATAGCTATGAGCCTTTCTTATTTACAACTGCATTAAGCAGGTCACCTGGTAGTAACATAAATGGGTTTGAAGCAGTGGTGATATTTAGTCATTCCTAATAAGAATGCCGACTAGGAGATATGTGTTCCAAGGGGTCAAGAGATGAATTATGTTATGGAATACAGAGCATGGAAACCACAAGCTATCAATTAAATTCTCAGCATTTCAGTGGAAAGAATTGTGGATTATCAACAAGACTAATTATTCTCAAATGCTAATTTTGAAATCTCTGGCAGGCTATTAGGTGTTGTCAGTGTTACAGATGTATTTACCAGGAGAAGGAATATGTTTGTGGAGAAGAGAGAGGTTTATCCTCCATACTATACCAGCCTCTGACAAGGCTGCATAGCTGTTCAAGTCTATGCATCAGTAGCTGACACACCAGTCTCCTCTTTATAAACAACATTTCTTTCATCATAATCACCACTATTTATCTTTGGTTGATTGCTTGTGTATTTCTGTATAAGAAGACACATGGGCTCCAAGAGCATACTGAGAAGAAAAGAAATTGGAGATTGCCTGAGCTAAGGCACCTACATTGTACGAGCACTTTAACATTTCGTTCAGTCCCTCCATGTAGGAAAGCACATTCCAAGGTCTGGAATGGAGTTATAGAGCCACTTGTTGCAAAGCTGCAGCATCCCTCAACTCTTCACATAATCCAGGAAGCACAAGGGTTATACGAAAGCACCTTTTTCTTCCACCCACACACATTCCTCTCAAGAAATATGAAAAGAAAGTTAGCACCACAATTAGTTTCTTCTAATGTACAATATCTGCACATTTCATTCCCTGGGGTCATTTTCAAAGAATTCAGTTTCCCCACCACCACCATCTACTTATATTTTCAGATCTAGAAATACACAATAAGAACTGTAGTTGCAAGTCTTAACTTAATTGGCATTCTTTCAAGTGCAATTATCTCTCAAAGATTGGCCTTTATTCTTGCCACACTGCTACTTAAAATGTCTGGTTTTTTTTTAATACACTGACCATATTCACTCATTTTAAATATCACTCTGACAACTCTATACAACAAAAATCACTGAGCTTGAGAGGTTCATTCAATTAATGGTTTTAACATTTAGAGTCATAAAAAGCAGATATTTTTCCCTATACAAACTTAAATTGTTTGGGTCTTTTTCCTAATTAGGAAGAAGTCAAGGAAAATAAAGAACTGAAAATATGCTTCATCCTTTATCTAGCCCACTTTTGAAAATAGATATTTTCCTTATGTTCAGCTAACTTTAATTTACTCAAGCAAGATTACTCATTTCAGAGAACAGGGTTCCTGAGGAGGTCGCTTCTGTTTTTTCCAACTGATGGAAACAAAGGAAAAATATTGCTACTACTCACAGTCTGGCAGTTGCTGGCAGTCTCTGTACTTTGATCAGATTAAACCTAAATGCACTATCTGTGCTTCTTGAGCCATTTTTGCATTAGAATGGTTTTTTTAAAAATGAAAAAGAAGGAAGTCTGAAGCTCTGTTATTTTATTTTTTTCCCCCTCTACCCTAGAGAGTATTTTTAATATAAACAGGAATTTAAACTGTAAGGCAATGGTTTTAATGAGTTACATTATTAAAAAAATAAAAGTAAGACTCTAAATTTAAAAAGAAAAAAAAATACATCTTTACTGACCTAAAAAGTAATTCAAATATTTTTTTGTTGTTGGGAGAAAAAGTCCCATTTGGTTTTATTTATTGGAATATGCCAACGAACAATGGCAATATTTCTGAAATTTAAAAAAAAAAAAAATTAACAGCCCAAAATAATTTGCATGACTAATGCTCAGCTATAGGTACAGAAAGTCCAAAGCCAGTAATTCCACAAAGTGTAAATGGAAACATTTGCCTCATAAGTATGTTAGTTCCTCACAATATTAGAATTCCTCATCCTATTACAGCTTATTACAAGCCTCCATAAAATTCCAATAAAGAGTGTCATAAGGAAGAAAATAATAAAACCAAGCTGAGTGACGTCCTGAAGCAGCATGCTGATACCTCTCTGCCTATGCAGTGTAGAGGCAAACATATACACCAACAGATGAGAAGAAAACTGAAAGTTCTTGACACAGACTGATGTATGTCTGTGCAGGTGGTATGGTAAGTTTATCTTAACATTTCCAAATATTCAGAAACTGAAAGAGAATGTATCTAGTATGCACAGTTGTTGCAGTTTTGTTTTACAATCTTCTTTTCATAGTCTCTATTCAAAGATGTTTTATTTTGGCATTTTTTGTGACACATTGCCCAGTACAAAATTTTGCAATGGATATGTTGCTTTTAAGTGTGGGGGTAAATGATAATTTTAATGGACAGTACACATGACATAAGGGATCATCAATAGAGCTTTGGTTTGGAGCAGATTATTCTGCATGGTCCAGCAATTACTAAGAAATTCAAATTTAATATCAAGTGAAATTAATTAACCTGAGGGAAGAAAAAGGAAATATTCTACGTAGCAGGAGTATCACAAAAGGGAAAACACTCTTAATTTAATAAAGGTGATTTATTAAGTGTTCTGACAATTGTAGCATCCTTCTAACATGCTAAATTTGCCTTCCAAATAATGTGTACAATGATGAGCAAGAGGTGTGGAATTACTGTTTTTATTCCACATGCCACCATTCTGTTTCTTCTTAAGTTAAATTGTTTAGGGACATAATGAAACTGTCCAAATGTAGTACAACAATTTAAACCCAAAATATCACTTTGCAGTTCCATAGCACACACTATATTTGCTATGAAGTTCTTTAATTCTTTCTTCTTGTGATCTTACTTAGTTCTCTTTCTGAGTAGTTTAAATTAATTTATCCCAAGGCACTCAAGCCTGCTTCAAACAGTCTACTGTTTCAGAGATTTTGATGGGGAAGTGGGAAAACTGAGATAGTAAGAATCAGGAAACCTATCTGTTCATCTACCTAGGAGCTGGCAATACATGGGGTTCTGTAATTAAGTATGAATATTCTCAAGAAATTTGTATCCTGAAAAGCCATTGTCTTTCTTGAAAGCATTGATTTCACTGGATTCTATAATTTAATAATATTTAGCCATGTGACAAATATGTAGAAATTTTTCTTCATGATGATTCCAAATGCAATGCCATATAGTCCTATTTAGGATATTGTCCTTGTTCCAGCTAGGACAGGGTTAATTCTTGCAAGAGGTGCCGTGGCTATTGCCTGGAGATTGTTCTATACCACCTCACATCGTTGCTGGGGTGGGGAGAAGGAGTCCCTTCTGGGTCCAGTGTGGCACAGCATCATGGATGAGGCCGTCAGGTATTGTTTCCATTGGAATGATCCACCTCTTTATTGTACCATCTGTGATTACTACTGTTGCTGCTACTCTTTCTTTTCTTATCTCACTGCTGTTTCCATTAAACTGTTCTTATCTCCACCCATGATCCTTACCTTTCCTGCTTCAAATTTTCCTGTCCAGCCCTCTGCAAAGGAAGGAGGAGGGTTGGAGTGAGAGAGCAGTTCTTGGTTCCAGTAGGAACACGAAAGTGGAGAATATAATTCCTAAACCATAACAGAAGTCTTGATGCTTAGAAAATGCAAGGGTCAAGAGGATAGGCTGTCTGACTTGCAAATAACTCAATACATACAGCTAAGCTTTTGTTGAATAGTTTTCTAGAAAGTATCAAAAAGCCTTGTTTTAGAAAGTCAGCTAGTCTAACACAATTTCACTCTTCTTAATTGTCTTTCATTCTTTAATTTTCTTGTTGACATGCCAACAAGAACAGACTTCACATCTCAGATGATGTGATTCAAGTAGTCTGACATAATGCCTTCAAGGATTTAAGTTGTCATGGACTTCATAAACTCAGAAAGAACAGTTCAAATTGTCAATAGGCAACAGAGAAAACAGACATTTTATTAAAATGTAGTAGAAAAAATAAGATGCAAAGTGTAATATTTTTATTTTCCTTTAAAAACAAACAAGCACATCAATTGTGGTGGCAAAAATTGATTAATTATTATAATGTGAAAAAGCACACTGAGAACCAAAACAAAGAGCCAATGTTGTCAGTGTGAGGCTTTTTTTTTTCAAGTTTTATAATATTTGACATGTTTCATAAATGTTCAAGTCCTGGAATCACACAATCATAAAAGTCTGCAGTCTTTAACTTCTTTATTTATTGTGAAACTAAGATCTGAAGTTTTCATCATCATGAAAACAAACTTGAAAAAAGGGACTATGAGGGATAAAAATAGGATTTCTTTGAAAACAGACGGAAAGTTAAAAGATCTAAGCTTTTCTGTCATTTGGAGTGCCGTGAAAATAAAATATTTTCAAGAATGTAGGGACTTGCCTTACTGTGTTGAGCACATCACGGTGATGCTAAGGAAGTTTCCCTGTCTGACCATCCAGAACCCACACTGTCAGTCATTCTCACCACCTGAGCTGGGACCAAGGACCCTTCCCAGCTTCCCACCCCACACTCACAGTCACACCACATTCCCTCACTGGCTCAACCCCAGGTTTCCCATAGCAGACATCCAAATCCTTCAAATCATTTAATCATAGGGAAACAACTAGATAGCAAAATAAGAGCTCGAGCTGGTGCCTCTGAGGAGGGACCCAGAACAAAAGAACTCCGGGAGGTTTTTAATCCTCGCAGTCTAAGGGGCAGCAGTCTGGGATGCTCGGCTCCTACCATGTCTCCCAGTGTCCCATCACCTGGCCAGGCTGCAGGTCCCTGTTCCCCTTTGTTATGCAGTTCAAGCCCCCTGGCTCAGGCTTGGGTTCCTGGCCCCGTAGAGCTCAGCCTGCAGCTCACACTGCAGCTGTTCCACCAGGCTACCTGCACTGAATGGATTAATACTGGTAAACTTCTCGCCAAGTGCCTCTTACAGGCAGGTAAGCTTCTGAGCTTCTGTGGAGCTTCAAGGAAAAAAATCTGTCTAAAATACGAGGATCTTCAAACTATCTCTCACCTCATCTCAGAGATTCCTGGTCCAGTATTCAGCTTCCCTCTTTTTCTCTGTTTAGTGGCCAAGTTCAGCAGATCCGGGTAAAACTCAAAAGATGAGGCTCTGCACAGTTTTTCACCAATCCTTCTCTATTTCGTGAAACTCCTGAATGGAACTGGATGTAGTTACCTGCTCTAGAGTACTGAAGAGATGTAAAAGTTTACTGTACTGAAACTAGCAGCAAAAAAGTAATGGTTTACTGCAGTAGAATAAGAAGTCATTTTCCTTGTTTTGCAATTTTTTAAAAAAAGAATGTGTCACATAATATTTGATCACTCCAAATATTAAGTTTTACTGAATAGTGATGATGTTGATGTGGATAAAGTGTCCTCAAAAGTGGTTTAGTTTTGTATTATTTAGAAAGTACTGCAATTTGTCATAGAATAGTGCATTCACTTCTAATTAAAAAATGTGATCAGCTTGGAAACCGAGCACTTTTAATCTAATGGTGTAATTGAGAACAAGAGAAAGCATCACTCAATGTTTTTATTGTGAAAGTATTCAACCTGTCATATTTAAAAACATTCTAACTCCAGAGAACACTTTATGTATGCAATAACTGCTGTCATTGCTTCTGTTACTATTCAATTGTGTCTTATCAAAAATCTTACATAATATTTAGTTAAAATGCCAGTCCAAAGGTTACCCATAAAGAAATGCAAGAGGATTTGCATAATAATTACTCATCAATTCAACTGAAGAAATAATGAGTCTTTTAAAACCCTGAAAATTTTAATAAGGTTATAAATCCAACTTTGCTAACAATATATTGTGTTTTTCTTTCAAGGGTGCTCAAAAATCCTTTTAGAAGTAATAGTGCAGTATACACTTAGAAAATAAATCACCTGACCATAATAGTTCCAGTTTAGTGCAATTCTTTTACTTAATTAATAATGGTAATAATCCATGCTTCAGTATTATTCCCCTCTATTATTAATCATGTACTTCATGGACATTATTAATTTAAATCTCCTAATATCCTGAGAGATGAGTAAATACTATTATTCCAGCTCAACATACAGCTGATATGGAAAGGTGAAATAACTTGCCTAATGCACTATGAATAAGAACATTAAGAAATTAAGAGTAATTTCTACTCCCAGAATTAGGATATATGTTTAAAATCATATGATTTATATTTTTCCAGGGTATTTTTAGTTTTATTTTGTTTTCATGGATTTTGGACTTCAGTTGTTTTTTCAATAATTCTTTTTAATGGTTGCTCTCTACAGCTGTGGAGTTTAGAGAATTTTTTTCTTAAACTAGACTGAGAAAGATGAAACTCGCACATCAAAACTCATCCCCAGTGGCCTAGACTTCAAGCAGAGCAACAAGTTATTTAATGCTCAAACAAAAAAACAAACAAAAAGCAAACAAAGAAAAAAAACCCTAAAATAATCCAACACAGCAGAATTAAAATCAAATCATTTTCCTAATATTTTTTCTTGATTAGGTCCTAAAGGCAAGCTTTTACATCCATACTCATGTGCCTTGCCTACACAAGCAACTTGACTTTTGCCAGCTAATTATATGCACAGTGGTTTTTCTTCAGTTAACTGAAATTCAATAAAGCCTCAGAATAATTGAGCACCTGGGTTATTTTTATGTGTGTAATTGGAGGGTTCTGGGCTGAATTTTAGGTTCTAGTTTTGAAAAATCTTAACCTATGTCTCCTGACTTATACTTGGCTTCAGGGAATATTTTTCTTCTTAACATTTTATTTATTTTGCACTTGTCACCATAGTAGATTAGGGGAAAACAAATTCCACAATAATTCACCAAAAGCTGTGAGTTCTATTTTAAGATTAAGAGCAGTTGGTTCATTAGAAAGTATTGCCATGTTAACTACATAGTCTAGAAACTGATGAAATTATTTTAACAGCGAAATTAACACCTTTGACAGATAGAGTACAGGAACCATAACAAGAGGAGAAGGTAAACAAAAACCACGCTTCCTGAAGCTGTAGATGTTTTGTGAGACCTTTGTTTAAATAGTCCTTCTTAATGGTTTCTGTTTTCAAAAATTTCTCTGTCTAATTAAATTCGCTTTTTCTTCTACAATGTAAACAAAACGCATGTAAATTCAGCAGGTTCATGATAACCCCTTTGGCAGAATTTCTCAGCTTTGTGCAGTTCTTTAGTCTCAATATTCTTTCCAACCTTACTATAGTAAGCTTATGTGAAATGAGGAGCAGATAGCTTAATATTTTTTGACCTACAGCAGAAATTTGAATGGAAACTACAGAAGCTCAAGCCCAATTTAGCACTAATATAATTGTCTTCATATAGTAGAAACAAGTTGTCCTTTCACTGTAATACTTCTATTTTATACTTGAGAGAAAGGACAAAAAGGAATATGGAATGATTGCTTCGATGATCATATAGATCAAATATGACTTTAACATGCAAGTAAGCACACAACTAAAGGACTGTGCTCTTTGATTGACTCCTGGGCCTAGTACTGTCATAAATATAAGGTCAGTCACTTTTTCAGTGTCTGAACCAGACATTAATTTTTCCTTTCTGAACTTAC
This sequence comes from Sturnus vulgaris, assembly GCF_052056855.1. Taxonomy (NCBI): domain Eukaryota; kingdom Metazoa; phylum Chordata; class Aves; order Passeriformes; family Sturnidae; genus Sturnus; species Sturnus vulgaris. Next base: position 33,832,177 of record NC_142246.1, on the reverse strand, counting down.
ACTCCATTTGTGTACTACACAGTGCTAAACCTAATTTTTCTGTTTCCTGAATAATTGATACAGAGTCATTATCAAAACAGAACCATTTCACAAAAGAGTTTTCCAATTCAGTCCCTCCACAAGCAATTTGACCTGCACTTGCAAAATAGATAATTTGTAAACCACCAGGTCATTTTCCCCTTAGAAATAAAAATTTTTAAAGACAATATACTCCAGATGAAAGCAGCAATATCTGGTAGTAAAAAAAAAAAATCTCTATATTAGAAACAATTATGATTCCTCAAAATCAATATTTTTAACTTGTCTTTGCTTGGAAAATATGCTGCACATATCAACAGTAGAAAGAAACGTTCAATTCCCATAATCAGTATTTAAACACACTTTACTTAGGGATTTCATCATTTTCTTCTAGGGTTTTGAGGTGGGTTTTCCTTGCATTTTAGGAACTTTGCAGGTGGGATATTCTGAAGTAATTTATTTGCTTTTTAGATGCACTTCTCAGCAAGATTAGAGCTTTTATTTTTTTCTTTATTTTCTTTATTTTATTTTTCTTTTTCATTTTTTCTTTTTTTCCTTTATTTGGTAGGGACTATGTGGCTGTGAATAGCAAGCTGTATTACTCAGATGCTCAGAGCATGGTGCTAATAACATCAAGGTCATTGGTTTGATCCTTTTATGAGCCATTCACTCAGCAGTTAGACTCAGTGAATATTGTGGGTCCCTGTTGCAGTTGGGGTTTTTGTTGAGGTGAAGCAGGTGAAGAAGCAGGAAGGGCCTTTGCAAGGGTTTCACAGAGATGTTTATTTCAGCCACGTGTGAGCACAGTCCTGGAGTTCAGAAGCAAAGGCGTTGGTCTGGGACTTTGGGTTAGGTACATGGGGGTTTTTCAAGGGTGTGCTTAGGGCATAAGGGCCAACAGGGAACCAGGGTGTGAGTGACCAAAAGGCTGACACACAGAGAGAGGGCAGGGGGCTGTCCTAAGGAACAGAACAAGGGTTGTCTTGACCTGATAGAGAAGGATAACTGAGAGGCTTCTCCTATCTTTCTAACTGGGAGTGGCTTTCAAGGTCTCCACAGGTCCCTTCCAATTCAGAATATTCTGTGATTCTGTGTCATTCTGTGAAATTGAACTGAAAACAAAGAGGCTGTCAATAGACAACCTTCCAAATAAATAGAGGGAAAGCACACTTGACTGAGTGAAACATTCATCATCCTGTTTTGATCTTTTGGTTATGTGTTTCTTCCTTTGTGTCATTCCGTGTTCTGTTTTCACATTTTGCTCGCATTTGAAGAATTGTACACTTCCTCTGAGATTGGTGTTTCACAAAAAGGAACAATGAAATATCATTATGGCTCCATTTTACAAAAAGTTCTAATTTCTCTGCATAGGCCTCAAAAAGGTCTTTTTGTCATGCTGTAATGTCACCACACAACTTGTAAAATCACCTTCTACACAGGCATGCTTATGTAAGCCCAAAAAGTCTTCCTAAGATATGCAGAGGTACATTCTTCATAATGACCTCAGACAACAGAATTAAGCAGTTTAACCTCTGTGAGTGGTACCACAAGGGAAATTTTAAAACTGCAATATTTAAGTGTTTTTAAATGTCCCTAAACCATTTTATAACTATCTCATGTTCCCATACCTATAAGAATTCAAATAAGGATTTAGTTTTCGGCCGTATATACATGTATTTGTTTTTCTCATTTATGTTAAAGGTTCTGCAGTAAAAATTATCGTGTGGAAAGGTACATGAAACAGCATCAGTAACAACAGTTCTTATATTCTGCTAAAGGAAAAACCACTGTCAAAATGGGATTTCATATTTTGATTTCCTCTTCTTTCAGATAAAAAAACCTATCCATTTCATTTCTGTAGCACATTTATTGTCATTTCTTACAGCTCTGCTGCATGTGCTACTGATGCTGTTTAAGCATTATCTGTTACAGAAGTAACCTCATCATCTACATTGGGATATATGTGCACATGCCTATAAACTATTTTATTGAGATTTAGCTATGCTTCACTTTACCCAGAATAAAAGAAAAAAAATAGAATATAAGGTAATCTTACAGATGTATCAAGAAACTGAACTAGATTTTTCAAAAGTTTATACATTTCTAAGTGCTCTTACCTTAAAAAAAAAATGCAGATTTATATATAGCTATATTTTCCCTGGGAGACTAATATTTATTAATAATCCTCAATGTCTTTACCTTGGTACAAATGATTATGCACAGATGATTCAACCAAATAAACATTATTGTACAAATATACAGGGAAGACATATTACAATCTCATATAACTTAAACTCTGAAAAAGTCTAGAAACAGAGGCTGTAGAAAAGACAGTTTTGTTAAAAGATCTAGTATATAATGAATATAGTTGGGATCAATTAATTAATTGTTAATTAATAATTTTCTATTGCATCTGGTTTATTTTTTTTCTTTGCGTAATATACCTATTTCTTTTGCTAATTCTTATCAAGACTGATGGGGAAAGAATGGTAATGGTAATAGCAGATAGGCATGACAATTTCAAATACTGTGAAAAGAGGGAGGAGAAAAGAAAGTCTGTCAGCTGGAACTGGTCCGTTGCTTGTACTTCAGTCCAGTTGTAGCTTCTGTGCACTGTAAATTTTTCTACTTGTATTAATGTTGCTTTTCAGCATTGCCATAAAAACTCAAATTTGTTGAGATTCAGCATTTTTAATGTGGATAGATAAAAACAAAATCTGCTCACGCTTTAGCAGTTCTTACCTTCCCCATACTCTGCACACAAATAAAGTTACCTGCCAAAATGCATAAATAGCAAGAAGATGCTTTTCATAACAACTTACTATCACTATGAAAGAAATTTTATGTATTTAAGACTTCATATAAACTACAGAAAGTGTATTTGACATGGTTTTTGTGAAAAACACATCTCTTATTTTCACCTACTGCTGACATTAAGAGAAACAACCCTTATCCTCTTCCATGTAATCAATATAAAAACACTGCTGTGTGCCTTTTCCTATGACCTACAGCAGATGTTCTTCACTCTGCAAACTTAATTAAGCTTGTCTTCAGTAGCAGAAAGCCAAAAGGCTGCCATGTGTGTATATATATATGACTTATAGGTGTGTAATATTTTACTTCTTTTAAAATCTTAAAATATTTCACAGTGGTAACTCTTGCAGCCAATTCTCTCACAGAAAACAAGATATTCCAGGCAATCAAAAACCAACATTCCATTACTAAAGTATGAAATATGGAATTTAAGACAGGTTAATTAGTATGTCTATTTGCACATGTTTATTTCTATGTAGCAGGTATCTTGGAAACTTTCTGAGTGAGATTATGTGATTCAAGAAAACAAATTATATAAGAATAATATCACAAGACTGTTATAATAACAGTCTTCATTAATTTTTTTCCTAAATCATTACTCTATAGCTTAGCAGAACTTCTCTGTCATGAAGACATGGTCAGTTGAAAACTAATCCACAAGAAGAAAACTCCTGTCATCTTCTACCATGTCATTTTCAGAATATCTATCATGTTCACAAAAATCTTGTATCTCTTGACAAGTGATCTTTTCCAAGACATGGTAGATGTCCAGCACAAACTCTACAACATCTGTCAACACTCTCTGTCAATATGCACAATATAATTTGCATACTAATATCTCACATAATGGCTACATCATTACCCATCTGAAATATCTACAAAGACAAAATGAACTGTCAGAGTTTCGATCCAAACAAACCGAAATCAAGAATCACTCAAAATTAACTCTTAAATTTGCCATCAGCAAGCAATAGTTTCTCTAAACAAAAAACCACAGCTGGGAACATGAAGACAAATTTATAGTGTGACAGTATTACCATAAGTTCCCTAAATAGCTCAGTATACTTGAGTACCAAAATTACTCTGTATGTAAGACACATAGATGACATTTTCAACATCTGAACTTCCAATTTGGAATTTCTCAATTCAACAGAAATTTAGTAATTATGATTATGAAACTGTCTTTAATTGTAACTGTAATTATGTACTGTTACTGTAACTGTAATTATGATTATGAAACCCTATGAAACTGTCTCTAGAAAACTTAAAATAATGACCTTTCAAAATATCCCATGCCATATCAAAATGGGAACCTAAAAATTTATACGTGCATCAAAAGCTTAGAATTACAGATGAAAGGCAAGATGAGTAATGTCAGGAAAAAGAACACTGCACACAGGAAAGTACTGCAGAATTGACTCTAAAGTAGCCTTTGTGACTGTGAAAACATATTAAGAATCACCCTGAACAGTTCTTTCAAAATGTCACCTAAGCACTTAGCAATAAGCAAGAAATTTAGAAGGAATAATAGGAATTATCAGTAAATTCATATAGAACAAACCAGAAGATGTAATCCTATTTTATACCAGTATAGTAGAATTTGAAAATGTCTAGGCAAGCACAACAGGCATTATCAGAAGTGTTATTTTCTATAATATTTTCATGGACCTCACACTGACTGCTTGGATTTTGTGGGTTCACTTGGAGCTTATTATTTCATCTACTTTTTCCATAGTCAGCCACAATTGGCTACCTTTAGAGAAGCAATACCAGTTCACAGAAAGTTTTGATCTTTTCTCATGTTTTACCTTCCTTCTTCATTGTTAGCATTTCAAATTGAAGGGTAAAACTCCATATTGAAGCAATGAAAAAATGACTGCTGTTTGTTTATATGGATTATAAGAATAAAAAAATCACATAGCGTGCAAGCTTGAAATTATAGTTTTACAAATTATTAAAAATTAGTTTGGAAAGTTTCAACAAACACATATACTCAGCTATTTATTTCAAAATCTTATAGTCGATTCTCACAAAGCTTTAAACCTTTTTGAAAGATTGCCAAAAAATATGAATAGTAACTCAAGTCTTTATTTAAAAATTCTATTTTTTATTGTGATGTCTAGGAATCTAGTATTCTTACTAGTATTCTAGTGTCTAGTATTCTTCTAACTCAACATTACTGTGTAGCTATAAAAAATATAAAAATATACTCCATTTTTTGATTATTTAGTTTCTGAACATATGCAGTAGATAAGGCAGAAGAGTACAACACCCATTTATTAACCTAAAACTTCCCCAGTTGAACCCACTGAGATACATTGTTCCCAGTTGCCAGCATAATACCCCCAAATCCACAAAAGCTGTTCAATTTTACTTAGTTGCTTTGTTAGATATTCCTTGATAAGAACTTACCACGAATATTTTACAAATTATTTAGGGACATGGTTTCCAATTTGAATTTCACAATTTTCAGGTTGTATAATCTGTCCTTCAATAAGGTTTGTCCTGCCTTTGACATGTAGGAAAGAACTAGAATTTCTTCTGTAGCAATAGGCTGTGGTATATAACAGCTGCTATTTGTTTTTGATTTGTTAGAAATTCATGTCTCAGTTTGAAATGGCCGTGTGTACCCAGGTATGATGTAATGGCCCTGCTCAGCCTCACCTGGAGCCTCCCCCCTCACCCTCTGCCCCCTGCCAGTGTGCCAAGCACCCCATTTCAGCAAGTTATTGAACTTCTCTCTTGATCTTAATTTGAAAAAATAAACCACTAGCTAATAAAGAGCCACCAGATTAGTCACAGATTTATGTTCATCTCTTGTGTTTACCTTCAGCACAGATTATGCACTAATATGTACTTAATAGTGCAGAATACACATGCATTGAAAATATGCAAACTTATATTCAAATATTAAAGTATCTGAAGTACTTGAATAAACTGTTAAGCATGTCAATGGGTACTAAGAGGCTTTTTTTCGTGGAGCACAATACACGTAGAAAACTACATTAATAGATCCATATTCCAGAAAATCCTAACATCAGCATTTTCTCTTTTTTGCTAGAAAATCTTTTTTTCGATTCCTATTGCATTTTTAATTTTCTCCTGAAGGAATTTCTCTCAAGATTCTTTTAATTATGCTTTTGATTTACCAAGCCCTACAAATGCACTACAATCTCTGCAGTCGATACTTACCCTTATAATTCTACACTTTACAATAACCAATATAAATTTCTTTATTGCAGATACTGGGAGCACACAAGTTGAGAGTATGGAGATGGAAAAATAGCTGTTCCAGCATGTTTTAAGTAGCTCATGCTGTCCTCCAAAACAGAGCATTTCTGCCTATTTTCAAAGTCAAATATAAGCAAAGCAGCTTTTACAGTGTCTTTCATGTGATTCGGGCTGTAGTCTCTGTTGCTAGGCAGGTAAGCCAGTTTCCTCAGCCTTTACCTGGTCTAATCCAACAGTAACAGTGGAATATTTTAACTCACAGTCTTCATTAAACATAGCCTGATTTTAATATTGTTCCTTTTACTAGTCTTTTCTTTGTATATAACATACTTATCCCCATTAATACATCCAGAAAGATTTTCTGTGCTTATAAAACATAAACTGAGTAAATTTGTCTCCAGCCTTCACACAATGTCATGAACCCCATTAACCCTCCATGCAAAAAAAGAGGGGGAAAAAATCATTTTGGATATTATTTGAATTTCTGTTTCTGGATGGACAGAATAGTCTCATTATTTCAACAGGAAAGCTTTATTTAGCTTTAATTGTGTAGATGGCCAGTTTCCCTGGCAGCTATTGCAGGACTGCTAAAAAATCCCCCAATGTTTTTATTCCACAAAAACTTCCGTTAAATAAAACCATTCACTATGCTTTTAAAATTGAAAGTTTCATGGATTTGAATATTCTTACACTTTACCTCAAGCTTTAAAATTTTGTTAAACCATGGAAATACAAAATCACATAGATGAAGGACAAATGAGCAAAGAATTGTTTTCAAAATTAATTACAAAATTATCTCAAATTCCATTTGATACAAATTTCTGATTTCTAGTCTAATACTTCAACTTAGGGGAAAAAAAACCAAAAAAACCAAAAAAAACCACCAAAAAATACCTTCCTTAAAATCGAATTCACTTTCTTAGAAACTGAGATGAAGAATTGGTAATATTTCAGAGGAAAATGTATTTACTGCTCTCAGTTCACTGTCTTTTGACAGGTTTTTAGTGTAGACTCAACTTATTTTCACTTACAATGCACTATGCCAAATAAACAGGGGGATTTGGTAGAGAATCATCAGTGGAATCCCACTCGAATTGTGCAGGGACACATGCTGTTCAGCATATTAATAAATTATCTAGGGAAGATGATGAATTGCAGTGTTAGTCTGCTGATGGTAGTAATTTAGTCCAGGTAGTGAAAATGAAACCTGAGGGCAATACTGCAGAGCATTTCATGCTATTGACTAAGCCCGTAGGAAATCTGAAGTTGGTAAGTGCTGGGCGTGTGCAGGAAGCTGCGCCCCCAGTTCGATGTGAGGAACATCAGAGGATTGTTCTGGCTGTCAGGTAGCTCGGGAGGCACGCAGTTCAACCTCCTGCTCAGAGCAAGGATCGGTGAGATCAGAGGTCAGCCATGAGATCAGTGACTCGGACTCACTACTGAGATCATCCCATCGTTTCTCTTGCCTGTTAGATATTCAAGACAGTATTCTGCGTTCCCTTGCTCCTCTTGGGATTCCAGGAGTGTGCTTCTTTTATCAAACAATGCTGTTATTCAAAACTAATGTGTTTGTTCTGTAGTCAAAAGGGTCTGACACAGGAGTGTTTAAAGCAGGTACACTGCAAGTTTTTCAAATGTTACATAGGATCTGCAGAATTTCATGCCACTGTTTTCACACTTCTGTTTCGATATGAGGGAGGCTCTTGTCTTCTTTTTTATAAAATTTGATCATTCAGTAGTATAAAGCACATATTTGCTACCGGCTTTATTTCTGTGAAATACTGTTTATTAGTCCAAGCATTTCTTTTGCAAGCCCATGTAAAGCTAGTATGCATGATGCCTAAATTTCTGTCAGGTCTCAAATATTAAGACATTTTTAGGAAATCTTGCCTGATGAAATCTGTAAGTTATGATTCATAAAAGTGGAAAAGCTGAAAGGAGCTTTGATATGATGCAGAGTGAAACATTCCTGTTTCTGCTTTCAGCAAATATATTGTCATTTCAGCATCTTCAATGAAAGTGGTGATAACCATTTGCATTAAAAAAATATAAAATCAAAATTCACACCAGACTTCTTTATTTAAAACTAAGGGAATTATGTATGTCAAATAAAAAAAATACTTCAAAATGTGGACTAAATGTTGCTTGGCAACAGAATATTTGACTAATGCTGAGGGTGCCTATTTATGCAGTTATTAAAACAGTGCTCCTTATAAACAGGAGGCAAGGCACTGTAATAAAATATGAACACCTCAATAATCATTATTTAAAAGTCTCACACTCTTCTGTTGTAACTGAAAAAACCCAAATAATTATGAAAATGCAGCAGCCGTAAAATCACAGTCTACTTCCATTGAAGTGTAACTGCATTTGTGGCAGGTATGAAGGTGGACGTTTTAGGAATTTTATTTTCTTTTAGGTTTTAGTTTAACTTGATAATTCAGTTTGCAAAAATACTTTAAATGACCCACAAATATTTGCTTTCCTCAGATGTAGTACAAATAACTTGTCTTCCAAATTATCTCAAGATAAGGAAACTGGATAAATCCAATATTTTCTGTCCAGCACTTAATGTAAGATATATTTTTAGATCTCTACACCCACAATTTACATTTAATTTCTAGGCAGAAACTAAGAAATTAGGTCATTTGCACTGTTGGAATATTTGCATTACTCTGAGAAGGTGCAGGATCACCAATAACTGATATGAACACTGGGTGAAGCTCTGTTACGGGTCCAAATTCAAAACAAAACATTTTTAATGGACAATTTAAATAAATTTAAATTGCCTTAGCTCAGAAAGCAGAAAGACTTCAGTACACATTTTTGTAAGACATTTCACCTACTTTGCCTTCCAGAATTTAAGATAAAATTTTAGCCCAAGGGCACTGGGGTAGCTACCTATGTATAACTGCTATAATTAGAATAGTTCTCCTAAAATGTATCATCTAAATTTACCTCCATAATAGTGAGTTTGTGTATTTCTAGCTGACTAGTTGAAATAACTAAATATGATCCAATTTAAAAAATCTAAGAACATTTCCCTTCTTTGAGTATTTTAATTTGGGTTAAAAAGTATAAAAGCTTCCTTGGCAATGAGATTGTGTGTAACTTAAGAGTAATACTCTTCTATGGAGTTGTAAGATACATCAAAAAGTAATATGTTCCCACAAATGGTGAAAAGATGCTCTGTGTACCATGACATAAATTTCAGGTAGGTTATACTTGTACACTGTCACTGTAATGGACTAAGGATTGCTATCAGAAGATATCTCTTTGAGTTTACGTTAGGAAATCTGGTTTGCACTTCTTCATATTTCTTCAATATTTCATTATATTCTTTTGGGCATGTTTTAATTAGGCAGGGGAAAAAATATTTAAATGCATCTTTGGAGATCTTAGCAATTCAGGACTGAAATAGAAAAGTCAGTTTTCTCTAATGCTACATCATCAAGGCTTCTAGAGTGATACAAACCTGACATAAAGTATTGCAATACCTAGAAGCAGCAAGATCACTAAAAGCCAAAATTTTGATTTCATCTCTGATCTTCCTTCTTTCCTGTTATGGGCCTATATTAGCCAGTGTTCAGTATTATTTTGATATATTGCAGGTATTTTTGGTGCTTCAGTTGTTAAGTGACCATGTGTAAGTGCATGTATATACAGCAGAACCCTCCAGTCACAGATTACATACATCAGTCATTCCAATAGCTTCACTTCCAACATCAGGGGGGAAATGAAGCCATCACAGGGAAAAGCAATAATCTGAGGTTGCAGCAAATGTTTTGCTCTAAATACAGAACTTTCTTGTCATGTACACTAATCTCTTCTTTCAAAGGAGGAAGAATATTTTGCCTAGGTGTGTTACCCTCCTTCCTCTTTGGGTCATTTTTCAGGTGTTTCTAACCCTGCAGACAGAGCATCTGCCAGCAAGATAGTTTAAAAGTATAATGCAGTTATTTATTGGCTGATGCACACAAAGATATCTAGGATTTAACAAGCCACTAGACGAGGGACTAATATGCACTTTGGCATGATAAGAACCCAGTCTCCACGGGCCAGACAGGCACCAGCCTGGAGGGGAAGGGCCAGTTTCCACTGCCCCTGAAACAGATCCTTTTTCACTGACCCTGCTTCTTCCTCTAGGGCTTGATAACATTTCATGCTGATGTTCTTCCGCTTGAAACCGTGAGCTTCTAATTGCCCAGTCCCAACAATCCTACTCTAGTCACAGTTTTGTCTTTCTTATCTTGTGTACCTCTACTCCACGGAGTTCCTCTTAACTTAGCCGTTTCCTTGGAGTTCTGAGCCAAGGTTATGAAGCTACATCACATGGTTATGAAGCTACATCATATCCATCCTGGGTCTTCACAGGCAGCCAAACCCCGTGGAGAGTGAGGAGGCTGTTGCAGAAGGGATTGCACACAGAGGTGGGCACAGGTGCCATTCAATGCATGACCAGAGACAGCAGCAAAAACAGGACTGACCCCAAAAAGCTGTAAAAACTTCACAAATTTCCAAAGTGACTCCACTTTCCTACCATCCAAATCCTCAAAACAGTCAACCCTACACAGCACTCTCCACCTTACTATCATCTACCCCTGTAAACACAATGAATCTCATTCAGAGTTGGAGAAACAGCTTGCCAAAAACCTGGATTTTAGCATAGCAGATCTCTTACTGGATTCTATTATTTCTATTTCAAATAGTATCATGTGCAGTACAGCACCAGAGATTAAAGTCTGTATGGGAAAACATGGCTTCATTCCTTTCACTTCAGAGAAAGTATTTTTGTTCTCTACCTCCCATATTGAAAAGATAGTTTGAAAGTAGTTACATCTTTCATCGTTCCTCCTTTTTTACCTCTAAGAGGAAGCAGGGACAGGAAAAAATGGAAATTCTTTTTTTTTTTTTTTTTGGCAGAGTTCTCAGTCATCTCTTAGACAACTATGTATTTTGAATTTCTGCAAGCAGCATAAACTCATCACTGCATTCTGATTAAAAATATTCTAGATAGCAGCTTATTATCTTCTAGTTAGTTCTGCAGTGCCCACTCTTGAAAACTGACCATGAGTTTAGTAGAGGGGAGGTGAATGGATTACATTTCCCAAGTGAGTTTAAAACAATCACATTAATTCCACTAGGTAATTTCCATGCTGATTCACCATAGCCAATACAGGTGAAAAATGAACACTCCATCCCAGATGCACTTGCTTGTCTAAGTTTGAGAGTCAGAATGCTGTCCAGAGACTGAGGGAAATCGTGCAGCTATTGTGTAGTTAAATTATGTTCACTAGACAGGAAGCAATTTTGCTTGTTTGCAGGAGTATCTAAGACCCCAAATGAACTACTACAACAGACCAATTAATTTTTCCTACCTTATCACTTCACAGTTTTAGCAAATGCCAGACACTTCAGACAGACAAAATTGTGCAGATAGTACCTTCCCACAGGAAGACAGCAACTTTAGCTCATGTGTTTAGCTCTTTTTATAGGCAATCAAACAATTATTGTATTACGCTTTATTTTATGTACACCCAGTTAGGATTGGTTTAGACATGAATAACTGTTTATTGACTAAATCAATAGTCTTATCCATGTTACAGAGCACATTAAATAGTTACAAGAATAAAATCAGTTGTTACATTAACCATTGAAAAGAATGCTCAGGCTAAGCTTTAAACTAATATTGCCTCATTAGGTTACATTCTGATTAAGAAATAGACAGGAACAGAAGGAAGTAATTTTTTAGAAAAAAATAGTCTTCCATTTCCTTTCCACACTTTAGATTAATTAGAATTTACCACTAAAAGACCAGACAGTACAATTAAGTTTTACAGTAACCATATTAAGCTTTTAAAAAATTGAGCTTTGGCTTCCCCATAAATCCCCAGGGTACTTACAATCAAATTAGGCTTTGTCATCTGAAATAACAGAATAAGATACATAATATGCCACACACTCTCTGGTACAGGAATCCAGCTAATCAGGAGGGTCCCCTAGCATATTGCTACTTCAAAAATACAGCAGCAGTACAGCACTATTTCCACGTATCTGGAAACAGCTCTCTACTGAGAATGTACACCTGTAAAAGTTATTTCATCTGCCTTCTCCTTGATATCAGTACTGAGCTAGAGCAGAATCAACATTGCATGACAAATAAGTTATGGAGTGGATTGTGTGTCTTGCCCCCTTCCAGCTGTAGCATGTCCACAAAATGGCCAAGTTGCTTCCAGGTGTATTAGGTGTTAAATCGAATGTAAATAATTTCCCTCCTCTGATGTTCTATTCTGAACTCATTGCCAAAAGCCTGCATTGTATTTTTAGTTCAAATCTCTGCTCTTCATGAATATAATTGTTATAATGCCACTGTATTTCACAGACAATATCCAAATTAATAACTCGTTAACAGAATTATTTTAGTGACTTAGTAAGTGATTTGGCTCAGCTATTTTTCTGAGAGAGTATTTTGGTTAAACACTGGGTTATTGACCAGACCAGGTGAGAAAAGTCTATTTCATTGCTTCTGCTTAATATGTAGTGGCCTACAACCTTTCTGAAAGTAATTAATAAGAGTGCTGGAGTGTATACTGGCCACTATAGCAAAAAATTCATTAAGAATTTTCTTTGAGAAAATTCATTAACCCTAAACAATTAATCCAAGGCAGCCAATAAGAAGTATTCTAAGTTCATGTGAAAGCCTACTCCCCTTTGGGAATTAGGTGACTTCATCTAGTGGTAAAAATCTTTTTTATGCTCTTTGCGGAACATTTTCCTCCACAAAGAAAGCAAGAAAAATCAGATATTTCATTCAAAATATGACCACAAAATGATTGTGGGGATAGTATGGCCTCAAACAGCATTCATCACTTCCAAAAATGATAACCAGAGCTGCTTCTTTGTCTGATGAGGAATTACACACCTCACAGCAGAGTAATCTACTTTCCAAGTTAAATTATTTAGAAGTCGAGAGTTTCGGGTTGAATACTCTGCTGTTATTCAATTAATGTTTTCTATTGATTAAGTTATTCAGTTAATATTAGCTTAGACCTAAAGACATGTGAATGTATATTTTATTAGGCACGATATACCTGTGCTGACCTGCTCATCCCAAGCGACTGTGAGCTATGTTTCAGTATGCCCAGAAATAAAACTTTAAGCTTCTGGACAAATGTACAAACATTGTAAAGTGACTTCTGTGGTGAGTTTTGCAACCTTGAAACAAACAACGGTTCTGGATTAGGAAAAGTAAACAGGACTTCAGAGACACAGTCTGCATGTTGAACAATCTCCAAGAAAGTCATCAGCTGTTCTAAATGCTATTTAGGTCCTATTTAAGCATTTAAATTTTGATCTGGTTGTCTGGTTGGTTTCTTGTCTTTGTTTTGTTTTGGGTTATGTTTTATTTTGAGATGGGGAGTGGAGAACTATTGGTTGTCTGCTGATCTTTTTTTTTTAAATACTGTATTATAGGTATTCTTGTGACATTAGGTATGGAATGTTCTAGCAAATCAAGTGAATAATTTCCAAACTTTTGGCACTATGCAATCTCACATGTACTGTGCTTCAGGTACTTTTCTTTTGTCTGCAGGTTATCAGAAAATAAGCACTCAAATCCTGTATTTCTTGAACATCAGTTTGCTATGCATGCTTCATAAAAAACTACTTACTGAAGTTAGCTTTGCTGCTACTGCAAATCAAATAATACCAGGGTGCAGCAAATGCAGGTTAGTTGCCTAAGAGCTGTTAATGTAAATTTTCCAAAAAGTTCTTACAAAAGGATATTCTCTTGCAATTTGAATGCTAAATATTTTGAAGACAGACAATTGCAAAGAAACTTTTCCAGAGTTGACAGTGGATGAGTGAAGTGCTGGTGAAATATAACAGGGATTCAGTGCGTTTTGTTCCTCACAATGACATTACAGTCCAGACCTATGCAGATACCTGACTGTGGTATTCAGAAATATTTGCCCACTTCCATAATTTTGAACACAGTTTGACCCGAGGAGCTCCCATTCTAAAAAAAAACCAGCAGCACACACTGATAATTGGTATTAAAATGTAAAGAAAAAAATGTAATACAATTTCTGTTTTGACAAATAAATATAGAATACATGCATATGTTTTTTCATTCATATTAATATGAGTACTTGACACTTCACAGATTATGGACTGTTTTAAACAGTTAATATCTATCACCTGTGGAATTATATTTGTCTTATGGCATCTGACACATCTCACATGCTTTGCAGTAGCTTTTTGCATTTCTCTAGCATCTGCAATGGATGGAAATATACTATCAGCAACACTGCATCTTCAAAAGAACCATAAACAGGCACTTAGGAACTCAATGAAAGATTATATCACTTTCTAGTGGACAGAATGCTTTACTCCATTAGCGTCACAGGATGATTAAATCTTCCTACATACTATTTCAAATGTACTGCTACCAGTTATGATAGTACCATGTAGCTCAATACATCTTTATTTTTCCATGGTCCTGAAGATTAAAAAAAAAATAAAATTCTAAGATAGCCTGTAAGCAAAATGACTTATTGTGTTATAGTATTGCCTAACTCAGTTTTGTGGTAATAAAAGTGATTAAAACATATCCAATCAGGTGGGGGTTGTACAGAAAATAACTGTGAAGTAAGTCTTGATTGTAGACTTCAGAGGGTTTTGCTGAACTACAGCAGGAAAGTAAGAGACTATGTGAACCAGCCAATTGGAACTAAGAAACGTATAAGATACATTCATTTTCAGTCAGGTCCCTATTGTGGTAACATCTTGTTACTTTACTATTTCACCTGAATTATAATATCACCAAGCTGACACTGAAAAGGATGAATTTGATCCCTAGTGTAACATCTAGCTAGATCCATCTAGCCAGCACATTTCAAAACCATTTTGGATTATTTGGTTGTTCAGTTTATTTCCCCATCTCTAACATCACACAGATGCTACACTAGTATCACAGAAATTACTGAATGCTTTCAGAAGTATCTCCAGGATTTATCACGTGCTCACCCTGAATGTTAGTTATTACGGGTTCCTGACTGAAATGAAAAAGCAGGTCACATCTGTATGTACCAGACTGAAAAAGTAGAAAGTCTGGTGTTAAAAAAGCCTATGCTTTCTGACAAAAAAAAAAAAAAAAAAAAAAAAAAAAAAAAAAAAAAAAAAAAATTACACTCAACGCTTGCATTTTTATAAGGGATAGAAATGTTTAATATATCCGCTGTCTCTCATCTCTTGCCATCAGTAAAGGATCAACTTCTAAGACATATCAGGACACTGCACTGACCTGCTCAAAACAGAAACAGACTAAATCCATTGCTGTTCTCAGACTGACTTCCACTAGTTTTGAGACTTCTCAGTAAGGATAATGGAATAAACTGTGTGTAGGCTTTTCATTCACAAAGCTCTTTTAACTTATGTTGAGATGTACTGGATGTTGTCTTCGTTAAAATGCTACTGGTTGATTCACATAAATAGTTAGAATTTTGCTTTTTATAAGTAAAATTTTAATACTTGCCAAGTGTACTAGGTCTAGCTAGGATGTAGTTCATTTTCTTCATAGCAGTCCATATGGCACTTTTAAATTTGTGACTATAACAGCCTCGATAATACCCCAAAGTCTTAGCTATTGCAGGGCTATAATATTGATGCTCACACAGCATCAAGGCCACCTGTTTCTCACCCTGCCCACACAGACAGCAGGCTAGTGGTGGGGACAGAGCTGGGACAGGTGAGCCAAACTGACCAAAGATCTGTTCCCTGCTCTGTAATGTGTCATCCAGCAATGAAATGGGGGGAGTGAGTGAGCAGCTGGTGGATGCTTAGCTCTGGCTGGGGTCAAACCCACTGCAAAGGGCCTTTGCCCTATATTACATATCCCTGTATTTCAGCAGAGATGTTTACTCGGAAGATCTTATCCTTTGATGACATTTTACCCTTCTCAAAACTCTAAAATTCTCAATTATTTTGTGGTAGACATATAACTTTACACACTAAGACCAGAAATGAAAAAGACAGGGAAATATACAGGAAGGTGAGATACACACGGATTAGATACCTAATATTGTCAAAGTGAAATCCTACCATCCTTAAAGCTAATGACAACATTCAAATGGAGTTGAAAGAAGTCAGTATTTCAGCTATGAAAATTCCCATCATTCTTATAATTCTATTCCAATACTATTAGAAGCAGACAAATAGGGTGGAAATGTCATGTGTACTAATGCTAATTCCTGTGTGCTTGAAAAGTGAGAACAAGTAATTGTCTTGATTTCCAAGATGCATAGTAGCCTCGGCAGGATTGGGATTTAGAAATATATTGCCTGACACATGAAAGGACCCAGAAGAGTATCTAATCAAGGCATCAGTATTCAAAGCAGAACTAGCATCAAAATAGGACATTTTCATGTTGTATTTAAGTAGTATTATGTAAGTATTGTGTAAGGAGGTCTTGGTGGCAGCTGAAATACTGGAAACAATTTTCATTGTTTGTGGAGGTAGGGCTTCATTCAGCCTGCCCGTTTTCCCCATGATTTTTCTGGGTTTATAACTGGAGGTGCACAAATTATTGTGCTGCAAAGGTAGTGATAGTTTCAGGGCAAGATTTCTTTAGTTTATTATTTATAGTTTGCACTGTTGGCCAGGAGAGAGAAGAAAAAAGGGAACTTGCATACTAAAATCAATACAAATAATAATAGCCTCTTACAAGACAAGCCTCAGGGGCTGAATATCTCTGGATTCCTTTTTTTACATAAATGATCTCAGTGGATTATTGTTTCAATGTTTTGTGCTGTCAGTCACAGTCAGCTACCAGCTCTCTTTTTGGTCCCATGGAAATCTTCTCACTTCTGTGTGCCAAAATAAAACAAAATTACATAGCAGCAGGTAGCCCATGGTAGCTTTCCTGAATGTCTTCAGCAGAACAGTATTACAGCAGAAGCAGTAATCCATGCTGCTCATGGCTCTTTTTTCAGACACACATCCTGTCAGTCAATGCTGAAGTGGCCAAATGTGTTTCCACATTATACCTAAACTTAGAGCAGCTTGGGGCTGGGGCTCAATTATTTGTCTTGTTTTATTTTCACTTATTTTTAGAAAGGAAAACACACTGAAAAGCAAAAAAATATTCATTTGGGTCACAAGAACATTCATATTTGATAACTTTGCTGTCAGTTTATTAGGAATGTGCATCAGGATGCTGCAGGATTGATATTAGGTAAACCAAAGACATTCAGCTATCTCAGTATTTTCAACGTGTGCACATAATAACAATACTTGGTGCCTATATTTTTCCATAAATTTCTTTTTCCTAAGCAACTCTCTTACTTCTGTTATTCTACTTACTGTTGTATTATGTACTGAGAAAAAAAGACAATTTTTGATAATTCTTTGTGGCATCATCATAATAGTTTTTTCCTATTAGTCATCTTTATGTATCTACATAAATATTCAGCGAATATACATTTAAATTGCTTTTTAAATGTTTATAATTTTTATAATTGTGTAATTATTTTCAGAGAGTACAATATCTTACATAAAATGAATTATATATATTTTTAAAAAAATATATTATTATAATCCTGTTTAATGAATTATTCAGTGGCTATAGAGAACTTATTACAGTCTCTGTATTTCTGCATTTTTATTTTACCATTTTATTAAAACAATAGCATTTTTTGTAACCACAGGCATATTTTTCATTGAATGCCTTTTGATTTTTTTCCCCTTTAGACTCAGACAATTTAAGAACATAGGAAGGAAATTAATGAACATGTCTGCATTTCCAGAATCTTAGAAAGAAGATGAGCAATTGGCATTTGACTCATTTTTGACAAGTAAAAAGGTTTTTTCTCTCCAGGGATCTTTTCCTGGTAACTATTCAGCTTACTGCAGATATTTTGGGTCATATGCAACAGTGACAGTTTTACAAAACTGTCTCAAAAGAAATGGACAGAAAGTAGAGATTTGACCAACGTGAGAAAAGTTGCTGAAAGACAATTTAAAACCCCCAGTCTTAGTGTATCACCCACCTGTGTGTATTCACACAATATTAATTTTTTAAGACTGCATCAGCTGCAGAAGTGCTGGAATATACTGTCAGAAGCTACGCAGTGAAACTAAAAGGTAGGCAATGGACCTATATTAAAGACAATTTGATACTTTTACCTAGCTCCTCAAAGCTATACTAATGCCAATGGAAATTGCAAGCAGTACTTTAAAAATAAATGCAAAAGTTTTAAAGCAACAGAAATCCTGAATGTGTATCAGGCACAAAGGATAGGAAAAAAGGAGTTCTAGCCCTTAATGTTGGAGTGTTTAAAGATTTCTATTTTCCTTTCTTTCTTAAAATAGTCTCACATAGTGCTAGAAAATGAAAAGAAAAACAAAAGAAATTTCTTATCATAGCTACGTGACAGACTCTGTGCTGATTGATGTTTATGTCCAGCATCTGATTTGGCAGAAATGCATGAGACTTTGGAAACACACGATGCTTTTTCTGTCTCTATTATTATCATAACTGTTTATGCAAAGCTTATTTTTCCTTGGTATTTAACGTCTCTTCCATTTACTGAAATGTTTTTTCTTGTACACACTCTTCTATGCTACATTTGGTAGTCATGTCAGAATTTCTACATTGTTTATTCTAATCGCAATTACTTATGTCACAAACCTTTCCTCTGCAGCACAGTTTGTATTTTATGGTTATACATTATGTCAAATTATTAATACTATGTATTTCTTCACATTTATGAGAAATCTAGTTTGTGACGCACTTCACGATATCATGGAATTTGTAAGTGTAGGCCAGTTGAAGGCAAATTATGTTTTTCTCTGACTTAATGGTAATTTTAAAAGCAGGAAAAATAGCATTAATTCTGTGATATTTTCAGCCAAGCTAAAACTAATGACTGTTTCCCTAATTTAATTGAAGTGTAAGTTAATTGCCTTTCTTTTCATTTAAAATCCTACTTACATCTTTACCATAAAAAAGATTTTATTCTAGTGGTTTTTTAGTCTTTAAACAAAAAGTAATACTAACTTATCTTGTCCAAGGATCAGAATACAGAATGTCAAAATCACTTCTATTACAGTAATATTGTTTTTATTTTCTGTACTTAATTTAATTTTTTCATTTATATTCTCACTGGTAAGTTGGTATAATTATGTCTTCTCACATTGTCATCTCATTTTCTAAATGCGTAACACTTCAAACTTTGTCAGATGTGAATTTAGGAGCAAGGCAGGCACAAGAACAGATCCACCCCACTGACTGAGAAGTGCTTTCCAAGAATGGTGGAGCTGAAGTTTCTAATTTATCACACACACAGACGTTTACACACGTGATCCATACAGAAACACACTCCCACTAGTCAAAGCCTCCAATGTATGTCCAGCACCATGGATGTGGGGGACATCTGTAGATGTATCTCAGACCACTCAGAGCTGTTTGAATTACATATTCTTTTCAGCTTAGATGATTAGTATGAGTTTCCACTGGCCTTATTGGTCATATCATTCCAGGAGAGACCCTTGGATACTTCCCAGGTTTAAAGCAAATCAGCCATTGTTGCTTAGGTGGATATCACCTTCTGGATTCCAGCCTCAAATGTGTTATAGGGAAAGCAGCTGTCAAAAGTTCACCTGTCCTTCATTTTTTCCTCTCCTGTATATAACTAAGCCACTAGAAATGAGCAGGTGTAGTTGAGGGCTTTTGGACAATCTGCTCCCATGACCACAGTATTTGGGTTGTTTTCCCACAAGAATCACTTGAGAGGTGAAGTTCGCCCTATGGAAAGGCTCTTGCCAAACAAGAAGCAATCCAAATAATTTGAATTTCTATTACTATCAGCCTTGGGATTTAACAATTTTGCATTCTTCAACACCAAAAACAATACATCCCTTCTTCTCCACCAATCATTGGTAACTTTTGCAAATAGGGTAAAGTTAGAGATGAGAGATGTATTACCCCCACTTAAGCAGAGCATCCTGCTACAGGAGGAAAGAAACTCTTTAATTTAAATATATTTTCTGTATCAACATATTTTCTGTATTTTTTTTCAATTTTCAGCAGTCAATGAATGTAAAACATTTATATCTAGAACCTATCATATTCTTGGTGACAATACAAAAGATAAACCTCTGCCAATGTACACTCTACCAGAGGAAAGAGGCAAATTCGTTTTTCAGAGACAGCATATTTAAATGTAAAAATATGCAAAGTATGTATATGTAAAGTAGGGTGCAAAACAGTTTTTATTGTCTTCTGTTGAAGATTTTAAGATTTGAAGGTTTCCAATTTTGTCAGAGTCAGATAAATAGTAAGACTGGAACATTTCAAATGAGACCTCTCAGTAACCTCATGCACTTTGGGCAATTTATACATGCATGGAGCTGAAAATGGCAGCTGTCTCTTCAGCCCCCCTTTTTCTTCATACTTAAGACACCGAGCTCCTCACCACTAATAACGTCAGCAGCATCTTTATTTAGTTAGTACTATCTGTTCAGAAAAGTAAACAAATACTAGACAAACTTCCTCCATTAGGTTGGGCCTTTTAACTGGCCTGCTTGCATGTTTTCCCCTTGGCTCACAATCTCTGTCCTACTTTTTCTCAGTGAGTTATTTCAGATAAGATTATAAACTCTTAAATAATTTGTCTTCATTTCCACAATACATCTAATACAATAAATCTCTTACCCTAACTACAGCTGTTTATTGTTATTAATAAATAAGAGCTTTAAGTTTATTAATTGAGTTTAACTAACAAAAGCAGCTTAGCACTCTATCTGTATAGAGCATCTTTTTATTTTCACTCATTTTTCATAATCCTTAAAGCAAGTCTTATAGCATGTGGGAGCAAAGTTAAAAAAGAAAAAGTAATGAAAGAAACTCCATTTGAGTTATCTTAAGTTGACATTTATTATGATAATTACTTGTGATTACAAAGAGCTGTCTGTAAAAAGACAAGTGTTATTCTAAGGTCTACCATGAATGCAAAATTCTCACTTACTAGTATTTGGAGCCTGTGTGCTGAAAGAAATACTCTGTACCTCAGAGCTGATAGTGTCTGGCCCTAGGTCTGATTCACACTTCTGAGTCATGGCATATGAGAATTTGATACTGTTCACCTTGCGCTTTTTTAAACACCATGCCTCCAAAATACATTTTTAAGTTTTCTTTAAGATTGTCTCATAATTTTTACTTTCATATTAAAATTTTGTACTCCAGACACTAAAAATGATACTTAAAATGCATTAACAAGGAAAACTTTTGTCTAATCATGAATCTCATATGAATGATTTAACATAAATATGTGTATTTGACATTAAAAAATTAAAATTTACATTGAATAAGTAATATAGTATGCTCTTTTGATCTGAGTTAAAAACAAAACGAAACAAAACAAAACAAAAATAGAAGCCGTAGAAATATGGCTCTAGGGTGGAATGACTGGAGGTCTCCCCATAAGAACATTTCACTAAGTTCGCTATTTTTTAGATGCAAACAATTAATATCATATGAAGAACTTCATTTTCTTGTTGCACCACCTTATCTCCAAGTGCCAATGGTATCCATAACTACTTTAAGCCTGTCTGAAAAGCTGTATAACAGATTCTTTCTAAATTATAAGATGTCACTTATTATGACTTGGAACACTGCTAACAAACAAGTGTGTAACAATTCTTTCTCATGCATCTCTCAGCCTTTGTGAGCTGCTGAATGCACAGGAAGATGAATTCTAGAAACCGAAGCTAGAATTTACAACTATTAAAATAATAATGATGAAAAAATGCTAAATCAGCCACTGAAACTGTTGTTTTCAGTTTCTGTGCAGTCTCTTTCTCGGTCTTGCAAATTTTGAAGTTCATCCTAATCTTGTTAGAAAGCTGCAGACGTGCTATTGACAACTGCTTTATAAACTCCTACCGAGAATTCCTCAGTGCAGTTTTATGACATCCTGTGTAACACAAGGAACTTAGGGAAGATAAATCGCAATAATGAACCACTTTATTTCCCGTGTGCATTTTTTCCTATACTGTTGTTTTTTCCTCTTTAGCACAGTTTACTTGTAGTAAGAAGTGCAGTCTTATTGGAGCATAATTTAAACCATATAAAACCATATTATATTTAATGATAAAATTTCAAAATTAGTAATTTGTTGGAAAAATCTTGTCATTTATTAGCTATTACTTCATTGTGATAATTTCTAAGCAATTGTAATCTGAAATATGTCCTTGAATTTTAATTCAGAATATATTAATAAGCATGCAAAACATTCTAAGAAATCACATTTAGCAAAATCCTTATTGTTCATTAAGACATGGTCTTAAAACTAACAGTCTTTGTGGCTAACTTTCTTTTGGGAGTATTGTTTCTGTGATCCCCACCCCTTCTACCATTCAAATTACAACGGTCAATATTTAGGGATGTGTGTGCAGCTTTGCTTGAGGATTAAAACATTATGAAATTCTAAAAAAAATACTCCAGCATAATTAGCAGTTATATTTACCCATATTACAGACAATTTATTTTTAAAAATTCATTTAAAAGTTAATTTTGTCTGGTATCTGTAATGAAATATTTATAATTTACCTCTTTACTAAAATATTTTCCCTTCACAAATCAATGGTTTTACATTGAGAGCTTATTGATGGCGACGATAGGGTTGAGCACATATGGGTAAGGATCAGGGAAGTCTAACAAGGCAAGCATCACGGTGGGAGCTTGTTAGAGATCACCCAGACAGGACAAAGAGGAAGATGAAATTTTCTTTAAGCAGCTGGAACCTCTAGGCCTTGTTCTCATGGGAGATTTCATCTTACCAGAGCTCTGCTGGAAATAGAATGTGGCAGAGAGGAAAGAGTCTAGAAGGTTTCTGGAGCATGCGGAAGCCTGGCACAGCTGGTGGGGGAGGCAGCGATGGGAGGTGCCCACTGGGCCTGCTGTTTGTCAGCAGAACAGGGCAGGAGGGAGAGGTGCTGGTTGGAGGCCATGTTGGGCATGGAATGATACAGCTTGGGATCTTTGGAGAAGGGGCTCAGCAGAGCTGCTGCCCTGGACTGCCAGGGGACAGACCTTGGTCTGTTTAGGACAGTGGTTGTGATGCCTAGAGGAGCTGGAACAGAGGCTACACACACAGAAAAAAATGGGTATTTATCGAGAGGCCTACGGAAGGCCACACCAGCAGTATCAGTGCCACAGTGCTCCTGCCTGGATGGCTCCAAGATGGAAGCAAAGGAGGGCTTGGTCACAAAATCTCACACTTTTACAGGTTTTGGTTCATTTGCACGAATCCATCCTCCTCTTTCCACGTTGTTTATGCTTAGGGCCTGAAGTTTGAGGCAACTGTCCTTGAGTTCTCAACTGGAATAGGACTGTGCTGTCTTCATCACTCTAGCACATCAGAAAATCACATCCCAACAGAATAGAAAAACTCAAAACTTAAGGCATCAGTTGACAGAATCCCTGGGGAGGCAGCCCAGGAAGGCTGGGCCCCATTCAAGGACGAAATGTTATAGGCGCAGCATCAGGCCATTCCCATGTGCAGAAAGACAAGCCAGTCGGGAAAGTCAGTCTGGCAGAACAGAGAGCTTTGGCTGGAACCTGGGGGAAGAAAGCAGAGTTATGTTCTTTGGAAGAAGGGGCTGGTAACTCAGGGGGACTATAAGAATGTCACGAGGTTATGCAGAGAAAAGAAGAGATGGGCTGCTACTTGTTCAAGATTACAGTGTAACAGATTTTAGAAGGAAAAAAGATTTTGTTTTTAAAAATAGCCACATGACAATCAAATCTGCTTATGTACCACGCTAATGAGCATAATACAAAAATTATATTAGACAAATCAAATATGGACTAAAATATGTCGTTTTTCAAATGTAACATTAATTGGGATTTTATGGGTAAAACTTCCAACTTTTATTCAATGTTTCAAGTAGTCTAACAGCAAAAGGTCATTTTGATTTCAGCTGGAAAATCAAGCAGAAATAATCTTTAAGCATTCTCTTGTCATATTAGTATGCAGGCCTATTAAGTCAGAAATGCTATTTTTTCACTGAAATTTATTCCATTTCCTGAAACAGTGTTCTTCTCCTGTTTTCCTTTTGTTTTCTTACATTTATAAGTATCAGCTTGTTTCTCCTACAGTCAGTTTCTCATTTGCAGAACAAAAGCCATTGTCCATACTTTGTCCATTGTGCCATTTCTGCCTAATACTTAGATATGCAAAATGAAGATAAATTGTCCCCACTACACAATGGCTTGAGTTTTAAGAGCTTTTTGTTAGAAACTTGACTTTTGATCATTAATTATTAATAAAAATCTGTGAACAGCCTACAAATTATAAATGTGATCAATAAACATTTGCAGGTATTTTAGGAGAAAAAGTGAACTTCCCTTTATGAGATTAAAACTTTGGGAGATTACTTGTAGCCTCTCTTAGGCAGGGGGTATAAAGTGATCTAGCTCAGAGCACTGATAAATGATGATATTCTATGGTATTTTTACTGAAAAGTTAGCACTTTAAAAGTTTATGGCAAGTAAGATTGCTTAGCACATCAGGATACTGTTTATCCTTAATATATTCATGGAGGCTACTTGAAGGACACGTTCAGTGCATGGGTCTGTATACATAATATAGCCTTTTATTGTTGACAGAGTCCAGAGCCCTGCGAGTGTTTTTACAGTACATTATTTTTTAGAACCAATAAATTACTCATCTGAGCTATCCAAGTATAAACATGATGACTTTTTTCAGGCTTGTCTATGATACTATTACAATGAATTATGGATTTCAGTGGTTATCTAGTTTTGATGTGTTGCAATAAATCATGATCATTTATGATTGGTTCTGAACTTCATACAATTTTGTTTCATACAGTCTGCCCTACACTTGTAAGGTCCTTCAGAGTTACACTTTTAAAGATATCAGACAATTTTAAGACAGCATTAGACTGATTTAAAATTATTTTAATAAATGTAAACATATTTTTAGGCCTCTTCTCTATTCCATATAAAATTATAAAAGCTCCACAAATAAAGAGTGAACTCAAAATTCCTAAGTTTTTATTAAAGGACAGAAGATAGATATTTAGAAAGACAAAAAGGTTTTTTTAAAAGCCAATATGCTCCAGTTATATAGACTAAATTAACAGCTATTAGTGGATGATTCATCTAACAGTAGCCTCTAGATTAAAAAAACAAAACAAAACAAAACAAATAAACAAACAAAAAATAAACAAACAAACAAAAAACCCACCAAAAAGAAGCCCACAAAACAACAAAGCAAAACAAAAAAAGGGAAGACATCTTTTAGGCCATGTGTGAGGTATGTGAATGCAGCTATGCTCCATACCACAAACATGACCCAGACATAAAAAATAAATCTTAATCTCACCTTCTTTAATGCAGCCTGTCATGTTTTCTATATCGTCTGTTATCCAGAAATGGCATTTCTGCATTAATTCAGCCAGTTCCTCAGTGGAACTAAGATTTTACACTAAGTCCCTTTCATTGCAATTAATTATTACCTATTCTATTATCTAACTCTGAATTTCTAATTTTTTACTTTTTTTTTTTTTCTCCTCACCATATATATTATTTCTGTCTTGCAGGATATATCTTTCTTCATTTTCATTTCTTCTTAATTTCTCTGCATTCTCCTATATTATACTGTGGTTTTTAATGTATTATGTATTGCTACTGGGCTAGGCACTTCCTTCTCCAGAACACTGAAATTAGATTTAAGGGATATATGTGGTCAGTACATTTGATGAAAGAACAACTTTATTTTTTTTTAATATCAGTTCAACATTTAACTTCAACTTTTCATTTATAATGAAAAGAATAAAAAGCATTAAGGAATTTCTTTAAGAACAGGAAGAAAATATTCGATTTTTCACACCCCCAGATTGAGCAAATTTCTGTCTGGATTTGAAGTTCTGTAGGACACATAGGACATAAAACTGACTTCAGTCGCTAGGGAAGCCTTTGTACAGGCACATAACAAAACAGTTTTCTCCTTGTCTGTCATTTCAAATTTTGCAATAAGAATCACGGTTTTTTTTTCAGAAACAATAGTATCCATCTCAGATGTTTTGATGCCCTTCTTGTCAGAGAGTGCTGAGTGGCTCAGTTGACACGATAGCGTTGCTGCATGCACCTCTGTTCAGCACTGGTATTTGCACTGAGCACAGATTTAACAGTTTCTCTGCTACAGTTTACTCTGCTTTACTTCTACTACACGTTAATGTGAGGTTGTAGCAAGGTAGGGGTCAGGACTTTTTTCTAAGTTATAGGACAAGAAAAGTGGCCTCAAGTTGATCCAGGAGTTCAGATATCCAGATTGGGTTTTGTGAAAAATTTATTCACCGAAAGGATTGTTAAGCAGTGGAACAGGATGCCCAGGGAAGTGGGACAGTCACCATAGCTGAAGGTATTTAAAGGATGTGTAGATGTAGCACTTGGGCACGTGGTTTAATTTGAAGATGGAAGTGTTATGTTAATAGTTGGATTCAGTGATCTTAGAGGTCTTTTTCAGCCTTGATGAGTCTGTGATTCCTAACTCAGTGAATCTAAGCTTCTTTCACATTTCCTTAATATGACTGTCCTAATAATCAGAGTCAGGTTTTACACTCCAGAAAATGTGTAGGTTATAGATATGCCTGGATTCTACATCAAAGGTAGAGGAGAGAAATATAAATCTCCTGAATGCTTCAAGTATACATACAGTTTTTTTTCCACTACTACTAAGTTTGGTTCAAAAATTGCTTGTTGGTATAATTCTGAATTTTTAATTATACTGTAATTTAAAGTTTCATTTAATCCATTGTTTCACAGTAGTAGAAGGAGTGATCCACAGTTCTCAACTCTTTTTAGATTCAATTATTCACTAACTATTATTTTAAAATGGTTCCTTTTATTAAAGAATCTCAAGAAAAATTCTCAAGAAATAAACAGGAATTACTTTAAAGTTCATCTCAAAGATGCAGCTAGGTCAGAAATAGATGCTGAACAGGAAATGCCTATTCGTTTTAGCACATTAGCCCTTATTCTTTAATATTCTGTCACATAATATATGTCATATCATATATTGCTCCTTAACTTCCCTTACCTTTGTAAGGTAGTGACACTGCTTGACCACTTCCCCCTGAAACCAAGCAAAGGATGACTCTTTCCACCATGGAGCAGAGCAGCATCAGTCCTGCTATGCACCATTCTCAGCTGGGAGTCAGAAACAGAATGAGGAAAATAAGCATGTGCAGAGCTCACACCCACTTGAGCTGCAATGCAGAAATTTAAAAGATTATTTTCTACCTGGAGCATATTTCCTGGCAGCATAGGAAAAGTTCCAGCACAATTAAGCACATTCTCTCTTCTGACACATTCCACTGTTGAATACCTAGCACAAAACCAGCAAGAAAACAAAACATACTGGATGGAAAACTCATCCAAGCAGACCCCAATCTCAGCAGAAAGACAGTCAATATGACCACTGCCTCCAAACTGCAACTGATCCCTGACTGCAGTGTTTGTTATGTTAAACCATCTGGCTGCAGGGAATGAGCTCTTCTGAGAGACAGAGAAGCCTGTGAGCTTCTACTCCCTAGTCAGCCTGGTGTTTGCTCCTTCCCAGCTGGAGCATGAGACTCGCCAGAGGCTCACCTGCAACATACCAGACATAGGCTAAGAAGCCAAGTCAAACACACTCGGTGGGAGTGGATGAATCTACTGTAATTATTGGCAAACTATTCAGCCTTTCACCTATGTAGGCTTGAAGCTTGTCCATGGTACAACACTCCTAGGTTCAAGCTTCAGGAATTTAATGTTCCTTTTAATGTTGTAAGTGCCTGAACAGTTACTGAACAGTTTAGGTGTGGTTTGTTATTCTATGACATTTTCTCTTACAGAATCTGCAAAATATAATTTTACTAGCTTGTGTAGAACCAAGCTGGACCATTCTTTAATTGATAGTTCTTCACTATGTTTCCTTAAAGTGGACTAATTCTTTTCTGCCTCTATCTATTTTAACAGTCTCCAGGATTTAACTTTGTTTTATCAGGCAGATATACTAAGTAGATGATTAGAAATGTTTGTGATATTTATAAAGAATAACATGCACTTTTCTATTCTCTTCATGATGCTATTGCACTGATTGTAATTACTTGTCAAAAACTGATGGATTTGCAAAGAATGGACTTCCCAAAAATTCAAATATAAAAAGGTGTTTGTCTTCCAAATTTAATTTTAAAAATCCTGTAAAACAGTTCACAGTGTCCCTGTTTCTTCATGCATAAACAATAAATACTGAAATTATTTCCCCAAAGTAGCACTCAAGCATTGACTTGCTTTTGGCTCATTATTTTATGAGACTAAATATTTAAAGCTGACAATAATCTACTATCAATAATTTCTGAGAAAGTAGAGATTTTATAGTACGGTTTTTTAGTATTTTATAATATGCTTTGTATTACCAAGACCTTCATTTTCCAGTGTGAGCCTTCCTGATGTTTGTTGCATCCATACCTCTGACAGTCTCCAACATATATTTCAATCAAAAATTGCTTGCAGCTCACATCTGAGAGCCAGTATGGGTTAAGAAAAGAGCTAAAAAAAAATATTTTTTCTCATTCTGTTGACACTTGCAAAGTATAACACATGTAAATCATAATACTCCCTTTGGAAGAAAACATGTAGATTATTTCAATTTTTGGCAACTATTGCAATACCTCAAATGAGAGTTTAGTACTAGAAATGTTCACTACCATGAGCTCTCACTTCACACAGTCATAGAAGATGTTTGCTACCTACTGAGTAAATACAGATAATGAGATAGTATGCACAATTTCAACGCTCCTTTGAATTTTTTGAATGCTCTTGTTTGCTAGCAGGTAGCCTAAGGAGTGTGTGTGCCAGGTCTACTTCATCTCCAGCTGCTGCATGCTTTTACCAGATTTCTATTCTCTCACTGGAAATTAATGATAAAAAAAATCAACATTTTAATCTCATGTGAGGCTACAGAACGCATCATGATGTTTACACAGTTATGGCACACGTGCAAACAAATTAAATAATCCATGACTAAATTAATTACTGGGTCAACATAACTTAAGGTCAATAAGGGCCCTCTGTGGTGCTAGAGATTCACATTGAGAGCCAAGGCCAAGATTTTATCTCCTTTATGTGCGTGCAAAAACTAATGTATTTGTGAAAGGTTGCACTTAAAAAAGGTTTGCTCTTGCTTTTGGAAAAATGCTGAAACCTGAAAGCACAGCTAATCAGAGAAACACAAACATGAGCCAGAACAGGAGCAGACTTACCTTCTAAGGATCTATTAGATGTCAATTCAAGTCTGAAACGTATGGCCAGTTCTTCAGTGTGCCAGGCAGATTTCAGAAATGTGTATACGTTCTCAATTGTGCCTGAGGTGTAAGCCTAATTTTTTTCAGACTGCTGCCTAAAGGTAAGCTCATTTTATGGATAGTAAAAAGATTATATCACATACATCCTGGAAAAGATAAGGTGAAAAATATGCAGTATGGTATAGATAATAAAATATAGTATTTTGTGTTGCTTTTATGTACTTGTAAAAGGCAAGAGTGATACTATTTATATATTATACATATGCATTACATATCTAAACAATATTCCAGAAATGTAGATATAATAAAAACACTTAATCAAACCTCTAGAAGGAGTTTAAAAGAAGTTTGAAAACTCAGACATTGCAGAAAACATTAATTCCAGTTGTTAAAATCGTAGCCCTGAGTCTCCTGGTGAGGTTTTTCCAACTCACTAGTCTATACCTGTCACAATAGAGACAAACAGCTTCTTGATGATATATTCTGAAGTGCTAAAGCTAAGAACAAATACATTATGCTCACTTCAAACCTCTATGGCTGAGCATTTCTTGCTTAGTTTATACTCAGCTCTTTCAGTGGCTTCCATGGAAATTAGTTCAAGTAGGGTAAGTAAAGACCAGGTAACAATTTCGGAATAATTAGCAGCTCTCAGTGCTGAATAGCAATGATACATTATGAACAAAAGGACATGCTCCTTCTCCCTGAGTCCTTCAGTGGCTCATGAAATAGAAAATGTTTTGCAAATGAGCAGAGAACAACAGGTGCAAGCAGAGAAAGGAATATCAAAGAAGTACTGTTTTCAAAAGCTAGGGACACATTGCAGCATGCCAACAGCAAAGCAAATGAAGTTATGTAATTCTGCTTATTTTCTGTCACCCATACCAAGATGTATCAGAACATGATTCTGCCTTCAAGCTATTCTTCATAAGCAGAAAATGTTTCAAGAACTTTGGTGTCCTTCTTATACCAACGACTGATGAAATCCTAGAGATACTGGAGACACTGAATTCTCAGGGGTCAAGTTATCTGCCTACCCTTTAACCCTTTGCACATATCTTGATATAGGAAAAACAGCTTCCAAATTTGGCTTCCAAATTTGCAGCCATTTTTCTTCAAGAAAAAAGCATTTATAAAAACTTCTCCTAAAATAGGTAAAGAAATATGATCCTACATTAGACCTTAGTAATTTACTAGATTTTTTAACTTGTCCTTTACTTCCATACCATGAATCTACTGTGCGCAATTAACCATATATTTTATTTGACAGCTGTTGTATTTAGTAAAACTTGCTTGCGATTCATTATTCATATTCTTAAACACACTCAGAGATAAATTCCAATGAAGCTCAAGGACACATCTGAATGGTTGCTGAAACAACATTTCATAGTACAGGAGTGTGTAGAACATGTTTAGATAAATTTGAGTCTATGCTATTATTAAAAAGACTTCTAAGAATTATCCAACACTGTCATCTAACATCATTATCTTCAGAGGAAAAGTTAAAGGCCAGTGTATGGCAGATCAAACTGATTTGCTGCAGTATCAGACTAAAAACCCACAGAGGACTGACAAGATTTTCTAGAACCCCAAATAGTAAGAAGCAATCAGAATTAGAAAGTGATGGCAAAGGAAGCAACTCTTGTGAAACAAAACAAGCTCTCTATATTCAGTGTTGACGGGATGAAGTGGTGTGAAAAACTTAATATAATTGTTTTGCCTGTTTTGTCTTTTTCAAGGCTTTTCTATGTATGAAATATCTGGCTTTAGTCAGTAATTTCTGTGTGGGATCTGTAACTGTACCATGTATGCTCAGAGTGGTATCTCATGATTCTGCCCATGGAAGCCTCTAGAGAAATATAATTCTGTTCATGTTCCCATGTTTATCATGTTTAAAGGATATGAATTTTAAGATCTCTTTAAAGGACTGCAGATTTTTTTTTTAACATTCATAGGCCTCAGGTTTATAATACGCTCAATAATTTCTTCAATACCCAGGATAATCTCTGTGTGTACTCTCCAAACATGCATGTCTGCCCTCACTTATAAATATAAAAGTTTTATCTTCTGTCATCATAAATATGGATGTGCATATGACTCAGTTCAGTCTTTGAACAAATGTCTTCATTATTGCTTCCTGCGTCTGTGGATGAATCATGGCCCTCACTCTTCCTTCTCGTTGGAAAATGAAGACTGGGAATAGCATTTAGCCTGGTTAATGGTCTAAGAATAAGGAAAGACTTAACTTTTGCAAAATCATGGATTTGAAATTTGCTGAATCGTTACCTTGAATAGAGTAAAGAAACATGAGCAATGCATGCAATGGAAGCCTGGAGGCTATGGAATAAAAAATCACAGTATGTATTTTATGCAGATTTCTGTATGTAGGTAGTTTTAATAGTATTATCTGATACTTACATATAACAAAATAACAATGATAAAAGATGTAAAATTTGTCTTCTTAATGTCATTGGCATGACACAACCATGCAACTCAAGAAGACTTCTGTAACTTCATACTTGAAGATTTTTGTCTTTTAAAAATTACTTTAGAAATTTTTCAATTTGAAAGTTTTATGGTAGACTGGGTTCTGAAAACTTCTTCTGAAGTTTGATCTGCTATAGCGGACTATTTTCAGCACTCTATGAACCCAGTCTTTATCAAGAGGTTACCCAAGTGTAACTGTATGAGAAGGATTTGTATATGTAATAGTACATGCCTATATATAATGGTATTTCTGTTATAAGCACAAGTCACCAGAAGAGTTAAAAACGTTTCTAAATACTTCTCAGAGAATACTATTCTTTGTCTATTGGAAATCTATACTGTGTGATTTTCTTAGTGCTACTCACTCCCTGCTTCCTCTTAGATAACTGTCCTCTGCCTGTGGCGCAAGAAAAGCATTTTAATTGAGTTAAAAATGTATCTGTCGGCTGATAATCTCAATTCCCACATATATATGGCCGAAAGAAGCATTTTCAGGTGAATACTTGCACTATCAAAATCGCTTTTATGCTTCTTCAGATCCCATCTTTCCGATTAAAAAGAAAATCAAAATAAATCTATGATTCACATGGATTTGCAAATGAACCAACTTTGACTTACATTGGAAATCATTCTGTTTATAATAAATTGAAAGTTCAGTGTACACGGCAATGCTGCAAAACCCAGCATTCTAAGATCAATATATTATTAATAATAATAATAATTATTCAGCACTAGATCATATACTTCAGAGAATGGAACATATTTCAAATAAGATAAGGTCTGTCAAGTAATGATGAAATTGTAGGTGGATAATAAATAGTAACTAAGTATATTGAAACAAAATTTTTATTTATATTGTTAAAAGGTGCACAGAGTCATTAATCTGCACTGGCTCTGGGTTATTGCAATACCTGTTCCATCATCAGAAAAGGGGGGATTTTTGCCAATCATCTCTAATGTCATACGCAACAATTTATTGTCTATCTCCAGGCAATTTAATTGTGAACATACCTTAATTTCAGGAGTCATAATAAGATCAATTGATAATCATAGACTAGTCATAATTATTTCTAAATAATTCTCATTTAAATTAAAAATTCATTAAGCTGACATAGACGGGCACTTTGTGTGAAGTACTTTGGCTAAATAATGAATCAAATTCTTTGATTTTGAGAAAGACTCAACAGTTATTTCAGAAATTACATGTTTCCTTTTGCAGAATATATTATCAAAACCAAATTGTCAGCAAAGTGGTAGGTATTAAGAACCTCAAGTAGACATTTACAGAAAAGGTACTTGTGATTTTTCCAGAAAAAAAAAATGTATTTGAGAGAGGAGAATGGAAAACAGAAAAAAATCTATATTCTCTTTGGTCACAGTCTAGGTTTTAACCACAGTCTAGGTTCGTATCCCTAAAATAAGAACAATCATTAAAGGCACATCATTAAAAACATTTTTGATATTACATTATGTTATGCTTAATTATTTTTACCTTACATTATGTTGCATGCTTACCATGCCCCATAGAGAAGCATTTATTTGTTTAAGCTTGAGGACAAAAAATAACCTTTAATCTAAAGAAGCTATCAAAAATACGTATGTTTTGTTGGCATGTTCTTAATGGAAGTGTCTACTCACATAAACAGCTGTAGCATTGGAAAAACAATTACAGGAAGAGCTACTGGTCAAACAAATAATACAGCAATCAAAAAATCTAAACACCTTGAAGGGCAACTCTGATGATTTCTGGAACTAGGTAGGAAAATGTATAGATAGATTATATCTAGGTTTAGAAATTAAATTGCCTGAAAAACTTCTAGAAGGTCTCTAATGAGTGAGAAAGTATTGCATGCTCTTTGATTTAATTCAAGCAGGCAGAAGTAGCTATCTGTAAGTGTTTATAGAGAATATTATCACTATTTGCTCTGGAGACAGACTGAAAGTAAAAGGATCAATTCTGTATTGATGTATTCAAAGGATGTCTAGTAATTACCCTTTCTTTCAATGGCAACAATTATTTGCTCATGTTGAGAATAGTATTTCTTTTACTCCTATCATGAAACTTGGTCCAAGCATGTGCTTATAAATCTGGTTGCATGTGATTTAGGACATTATAATGTCTTTCATAAATTCACAGAAGGGAAAGTTTAACTTAGGCAGAAGCCCTCAGATGGAGCAGATTTTGGGCAGGAAATGTCTTTTCCTGTCCCTGAGTTTCTGGAGGTAAAAACAAATCCTCTAAAATTCAAACTGAAAAATCAAAGAAATATTTCAATAAGAATATTAAAATTAAAGACCCCTTTCCAAAAAACACTCTTAATCAATTTGAATATAAATGTATAAATTCCGGACAGTTATCACAAAATACATAATAAACTGTAGATTTAAAAATTACCTTTTCTCTAGGTTTTGAGCTTTTAAGAAACACTGGATTTACTTTGAACTTATACTTAAATCACAAATAATAGAAGTAAAAATAAATAATGGTAATTGGGAAATGAGGATGGATTGAAGATTTAAAAGGTCCAGGTAAAATGATAGTGCAGATAGTGATTAATCATTTCTCTTTTCCAAATTGGTATTTTTCACTCTTTTTCTAAAAGCACTGTTGCCTGAATGAGACCCTTTGTTCATAGATTGTGGAATGTTTAAGTCTGGGAGGAAGTTGTGGAGCTCATCTGGTCCAAACTCCTTTCTCAGAACTAGCCACCCAGAAACACGTCCAGATGCTCTTGTAGACTCTCCAGCAATGGACACTCCCATCTCTCAACCCAATGCCAGTTCTTTCTGTGTTTCAATTTGTATCCATTGCCTCTGATACTGTCACTGAGCACCACTGAAAAGAGCTCTGTTCTCTCTAAACATTCCCTCCTGGTATTTATACACATTGATGAGATTCCTCCAAGCCTTCTCTTCTCCATGATGAACAGTCCTAATTCTCTCAGCCTTTCCTCACAGATTAGATACTCCAGAACCTTTTCAGTGGGACTTCACTGGATTTTGTCTGATACGTCTCTTTTTTTCCTGGAGAGCCCAGAACTGGATGCAGTAGTCGACGTGGAGTTATTAATAGCCATTTCACTTCCACAGTTATAAATGCTCCAGGAGAAGAACATAGCTGACAGAAGTTTCAGACTTTGTACCGTTAGCAGCTCATCCAACAGCCACAGGTTTGTACCATCCCACCCTTTTCTGTTCAGAACTGGAATGGACATGAAGCAGTGGAACAGGAGAGGTGAAGCACCCAGCGTTGGGCATGTCTGCTAGAGGGGCAGTTCCAGATTTGGTACACCAGTAATATCACTACCTGCCTGACCAGCACAGCAAATCTTGCATTGCCCTGTGCTACTGAGCCTGGCTGACTGCACAACTGGATCTGAAAATATTTTATAGTTGGAAAGGTCACAAAGATATTTTCATAATCTATTACATTGACCTGAACAAAATTTAGAAATATAATGATGGAAGCAGATGAGACTAATCCTTTAAATTGGAACGGTGTAAGTACTTCTAGTTTACTATGACAAGGAAACAAAGTTTTTCTTCTATGTTAACGAGAAAGATGAGAAAAAGAATTAGAAGCAATGGAAATCTGTCTGTAATCAAGATAATCAAATCCAGTCCCTGTTCCTGCTTGCAACTATCCAAAACTATTATTTCAGATACTTATTTCTTTCTAAGTTTAAATGTCTTAGGTTTCTTATACCTGGAAAAGAATAGTAGAAGAATTTTTAACTTGTTTAGCATTAGCTTTAGCTATTGCTTCATAGAAAGAAACTCATAGATTGCCTTGACTTAAAGAACTGTCTTGTCCCGAATTACTCCTACGCTATACTTTGTGAATTTAGTTGCTATATAAGTTAGATTTTTGTTCTTCATATCAACCTAGAAACATCTATTGCAAATTTAACTCACCTTTCTTGATCATCAGGGATCACAATTTATATATATGATATTGAAACTAACAGAAATAGACAGGCCTGAAACTGGAATGTTTGGAGGAGAAATTCTGAATAAAGTTCTTAGTATACATATAAGAATAGATCAATTATTCTGAAAAACCTGAGGCACCAGCTGTAACAATAAAAGGATTGTTTCATTATTTGTTCTCTCTTCAGCTATAGAGAGTATACAGAATAAATGTGACTAAGACCTACGCAATTGTAAAGAGGAAAATTAGATGGCAGAAGAGTGTCAAAAGAAGATCATGGTTGTAATAAAACCAGCTTCTATAAGTTTAATAGTGCAGAAGTCTATCACATGATCACAAGAATGGTGAGGACACTGGCACAGGATGGCACAAAGCCTGTCAATAGCTCTTAACGAGCTCAGCACAGGTGCTATTAAGTTGCATATTGTTACAGTAAAAAAAAAAGATACTTAAAACTATTTAACTTTTTGACATTCAAGCTGTTAAAGATGATTAAATATAATGTAGCAATAGCTATAGGGCATGTAGAGATCATAAAAAGATGAAAGAGGCATGGCGTGATAACCCAACAGTGCATCAGCAGTAATGGCAGAATAGTAATAGTCTACATATTCTTCATGCAGCTCCCATGCTGCTCAAAATCCTCTCTATCATGGACTAGATTAATGAAACTGAGAAGAACTTTATAAAGGTAGCACTTTGCTGCTAAAAACTGTTAACTATCTAATCTTTCTGTGACACTAATGCTGCCTTTTTATGCTGTAAATTCTTTCCTAGAATTCTTCGTTTTCTTCATACCTAGAGAACTTGATTATTATAAATTACTTGTGCTCTACACCTGGTAATTTTGTTTAAACCCAACTACTTATTCTTCTGTAAGTTGACAGGGGAAAAAACATATTAAAAAAAAAAAAGAAAATAAACCAATAAAAACCAAAACAAAACCACACAAAAGACACACAGGGCTGGATTCTGACAGCTTTTGCCTTCCATCTAGAAAGTTACAGCCTATTTCTGTGAAATTACTTCAATTTTCTGAATATCTATTTTTTTCTGAGAATTTAAATGAAAAAAATATTTCCTGCTGGATGACTTGAAAACACTTCCCCCCAACATTTTTAAGACCTTTGCTATAAAATAAATTGTTCACTAAAGTTTAGTGGACAGCATATCTTAATTTTGTATATTTCTTAAAAAATAACCATATGATCTTGAACCATAATTAATTCTATTGTGCCATTGTGTTGAACAGGAAACATTTCATAAATCTGTTAAAAGCCCTGTAATTCTTGCTCAAAATCTGTATGGGTTCATAGACTCTACCATGAGCAGTTCTTATGACAACAGTGAAATTACTAGTATGAAGGCACTCAAGAATCCAAGGTTTGCAGTCCTGGCTATAAATTCTTGTAATATTAAATATCTCACTAAATACAGAAGGCATTTAAAGGATTGACCTTAGGAATAAAAATAGAGAGCCAGAATTGTCTTCCGTGAAGAACTGTATGTCAGCATTTTGTTTTCACTTAATTCTCTCCTAGAGTCAGCATCTTTTCAACCATTTTTTAATGGAGATGATATCTGATAGAAGATTCTTCATTTCATGTGGTCTGTCCAACCTTATCTATTCCAGTGTTTGACTTTCCTATAAAAGCCCTGTTTACATTCATATTTTCTGAGGGAAACAAGTACCTTGGTTCTTTATGAGGACTCACATGTATTGTACATTACTGGCAACTTCAGCAAGAGACGTAGGCAGAATTGTGATTACTGGACCCTTGAAGCCCTGAAGGGACTGTAGTCTTCTACTAATTTGTCTGTGACTCCTTGCCACATATTCTTTTCTTCCCTCCATAATATCACCTTTTTTTCAACACCTAATGGTACTTTCTATGAAACTGCTTTATTTTCTCAAGAAATGTAAACACTACCTTCCACAGTGCTACTGGAGCAAGAGATAATGTCCTGTAGTTTCTGCCTCAGAACTCTATGAAATTCAGCATGATAAACATCAATTGCTGAATGTTTCAATCAGATTTTTGATACAATGAATATTTCAGGTTCAAAAATACTTAGTAAACAGATTCTGAAAAAATATTTTCAGAATTTCTTTTAAAAGACAAGGCCCGCTAAGAAAAAAATCTCTGTTGCAATAGCATCATGATTTAGCAGCAATACTTCTCATTACAAGGTCCCCACTGAAACTTTGCCTCTTTCCTCCCTACCTTCCCACTCTAGGGGTGGAGTTGAGAATTTGAGGCACATAAGTGAAAATCACAGGTTGAGATAGCAATCTAATGGAAACAACGAGTTAAGAAAACGAGAAGTCACAGTAACCATATTAATAGCAAAAGTTATGAGACAGAGGAGTGATTTACACAGAAAGTAAAACAATACTGGACTGTTTTGCCCACCATGATTTCTCACCCCGACCAAAAATGGGAGACTCCCTTACTCCCACCCTTGGCAAGTGAGGTGAGGTGGTAGTGATTCACATCAGGGTCTGTCTGCACCTGCCTGGCACAGCACACTGCAGCCAAGAATTCCTGGGCTGAGGTGAGCAAGCACACTCTGCCTCCCCAGTAGCTGGAACTAGAGGAATGCACTCCTAAGCCTGGATATTTAAAAATAATACCTCTGTCCTGGCTGGGACTGGGACAAATGAGTAACAGATTTTCAGCCTGCATTTAGGAGTTTTGAGGCCGATTAAAACAGCTACACAGGAAGAAGGGTGTCTAAAGAACACAGCAAAATAGGAACAAGGGAAAAGAAAGAGCAGTATGATACTTTTCACAATGATACATTGCATAAGGATAAACAGATATACAAAATTTATGCATATTCCTTTGGATAAAACTTCCAAGTTTTTCAGCCTTTTTTATTTACTACTTCCATTTATTTTTTCTGTGTTTGTTTCAGAAATGAATCACTCAGTGCCTACTTTTCTACTGTGGCTGAAGCAAATGGAGATGGTTCTGAGAAGTGGAAATGTATGAAGGCATTAAAGGAAGACAGCCAAAGCATTTGGCAGGCAGGCCTCCTGATCAAGTCATGTCAGCCAATACTGACAGAACACGGTAACGTATTCAAATAGCCCAGCAAAAATTTACTCAAAATTCAGTCTGTATAAACAGCAAATGCATTTTATATTCCAGGCCTAACTGTGTACTTTTAAACTTGGAGTGCTTATTGATGTCTGGTTTTTACGAAAAATTAAGATTTCCGCAAATGTTTATATGTGTGTTGTACATGTTTGACCAGGCAAATTTTACAGCTCCTGGGTGAAATTTCTGTGTGAAAAAGCACAACATCATTATGTTTTCGCACCTGAAATCAAAGGATTTGATTGAAATTTGGCAGGAAATAAAATTTTTGGTCTTTGTTCCAAATCCTCTAAACCGGGGATCTTTTCAGATTTGAGGTAGAAGTCTTATCCAATAGGTTACTGAAGAATGGATTATGGTTTAGGGTGGGAGCATAAAGGGTATAAAAAGCTTAGGTCTTACTCTGCATTCGAATAAAAAGAAAAAAAATTGGGGGGAAGTTTTGCAAGGAAAAAAACCAAAAATTGGTTCTGCGAGGTTTTTTCCCCCAAAACCTCAGCCTTTTTCTCCTTTCTTCCTTTATTTTTTTCCCCAGACAGTATTACTTTGAGTTTAGAAAAAATGAGTTTTGAAACACAAGTGAGGATAAGGTGCACAAGCATGATTTGAAGGATATATTAACCATTATTCATGCAAGTGAAGTTGTCATAATTACTTTCAGGCTTGATTACTGCTCCTAGAAATTCATCTTTTGATATGGGAAAGCGGGGGAAGGTTTATGACTTTTTAGTCTATTCCTAATACTGTTTTGGAGTTGCCATAAAATCCTTTCAATGTGCCATGATTAAAATATTATGGAAGGATCATTCATGGGTAATTCTGTTTTGAAAGTCGAGATGAGTTTATGCTCAAGAAAATATACAAGGATTTTCTTTACTAAGTTATGAACAAAACATATCGTCTCAAACATTACCACTTATATACTAGTACATAAGCATTTTTTTCTGAGAAGTTACAAAAGAAGTCAATTATTTAGTCTGAGTTACTGTAATTTTAAGATATTCAAGTATTATTTGGAATAATTTCTCAGTCTCTACTGATCTTCATAATAGAATAACCCCAGCATTCAAAATGAATGCTTACTGAAAGTTTGTGCTATGACATCTCTCTCCTTCCTCCTCTCTTCCCCCCACTCTCCCTATCTCTCTGTATTTGCCTTATAATTACTATTTATTCAGGCTTTATTCTGAGTGAAAGTTTTAGACAGCAAACTGAGAAAAAAAATACAACTTTGTATTGTTTTTTTCAGTATTGGTCAACAAAACCATGTTAGGAATTCACAGAGATTCTTTCTTACAAGAACATTTGTTTAAAATCAGTTGGAAACAAATTTATGACTTTTAGGAGAGACTGGAACCTGAACTTCTGGAGTTATCAGTATTTTACATTGGTTCATATTTCTGTTCTATATTTCATGTAATAATTTTTATTGTGAAGTAAACTGCCAAATGAACTTTTACTTTAGTAAAAATAATTTCTGAGCTTGCCAAGGTAAAGGTTATCAGCTGCAGAACACAGAGGCTGGTCAGAATTGAACAGTAACTATAATAACTTTTTCATGTCACAGGCCATAATGCTGCTCTCTTTTGCCTACTGCTCCAAAGGTACCTATTTTTTAGATTTACATATTTATTAACTTTTTTACATGAAAATCTGTAGTTTATTTGTCCTTTCTACAAACAATTGAAGAGGTAGGTTGACCAACTAAAGAGATTAACAGAATTATTTTGACAGTAAAAGTTTTACTATTGATGTTGTGCTAAATTTGCTTTGTTTCATTTTCACGTTAGAAGGCTATCAGTGAGGTAGCCTTCTAACCCAGTAGCTGTGAGATACTGTCCTGCATTTCAAATAGATATATTGTGTAGAATTAATCTGGATTTTGTGTAGAAAGCCAGCCTCTAAGACTGGAGCTACTTTTAGTCTGTGTCTTCAAGAACAAAGGTGCATATACATAAACAATTCAGAACAGGCTGTTGCTATTTCATCAGCTGCCACAATATTAAAGTATTACAGATATTTCACACAGGAGGAAATGCTGCTGATCTGTGCAAACTTCTGACTACAGCGAATTCAGTCAATTCTCTGTTTTGTTTGGAGCACAAGACCATTTTTTGTGACACAGTAGCTGTGTCTATGTTTATCTGAGATGGTGACTAATTATTACCATGCAAGAGGAAAACTACATTGTTTTTACACAATGGGGATGGGGGGGTCTAGGGGGAATGGGGGTTAGCAGAAATAAATTGCCATGAAATGTGAAGAGCTTGAAGAATATATGTTGCAGCTTCATTTGACAAGGGACATTTGTCAAGCTGTCAATTGTACTGATTAACCAAAGAGCCACTCAGTGTCACTTTTTACTTTTTCTTTTAGTAGAAATTATTATTTTAAGCCACACTTTTAACCAATTTCCACTGTTAAAGGTTTTTCATTGAAGAAAATAAAAAAAAAATAAAGAAACAAACAAATCCAGGTATTATTCAAAGTCTGTTTACCCACATTCCTTGATGTTATTTTTCTTCAGGATTAAGAACTGCTTCAGTTTGCACATGAACTGCAGCAAGCACACTCATGCTGGCATACTGCACAATTTAAATATGAGATATAGAAACATATAGAAAGATCATGTTTTCAAAATGAAAAACAGATAACACAGATGTTATTTACATTATGTAATTATGAATCTTATTGCTTCTTCTTGTTCATGTCTCATTGGCTGTCATTCCACAGAGAATATAGGTAGTCACTGTATTTTCAGAGTTGCCAGTTTGTTATCAGGCTTAATGTCAAGATAAATAGAGCCTGAACAAGGAATGCTATACTTAACTGCTTGATAAATTAAATTTTTCCCATTAGATTTCAACAATCTTATGCAAAGAATATCCCTACGTTCCATTACTTGGGCTGCTGTCACTTACTTCAGTGACAAGGCTTGAGCAATTTCAATTCCAATGAGCCAGCTACCCAGAAGCTTCTATTAACAGCCAACAAACAAATACACTAATGCTTGCACTAAGTAGTAATCCAACAAACCACATTCCATACCCCTTTTAAGAATTTTTAATACCTATATTTAGAGACATAGCAGTGAAAGACAATAAAGGTCATTTCAGAATGCAAGTGACAATAGTGTTTTAAAACTTGTTGACCTCAAAGCCTGCAGATCTTTCTGAACTAAAGTCAGCATTTCTTTTCATTCTGTGTCTGTGCTGATACACAGGAACATTTCCTGCAGGCTGGGATATCTGCACTGATACAAATTTTATAATATGTCTGGTAGGTCATCACAATTGTGACAGCAATAATGTGCAGCCACCCTTTGGTAAGCCATGCACCCCTCCAGCAATTACAGCAGTAATGAGAAAAATAAACAGGAAAGAGTCACTTTATAAAAGTCCCCAAAAGTTTCGACTTCTAGTGTCATTAAATGGCTTAACACCAGGAAGATATCTGTAAAATAGAAGCTCCAGGTCATGAGCATGCAAGTAGTGTACAGGCATCTAACTAGTGTTCATGTCAAAGGGAGTTAGCTGCCTAAAGTATTCTACAAATCTGGGAAAATTGTAGTTGCTACTGTTGTGAGCTACTTGAACTATGATAGTTTATGAAGAGTTAGTCTTGAGAGGCACATCAGGTCTGTGGATTAGAGAAATGAGAATTAGCACAACTCTAAGCAGCTCAAATTTATCCCATCTCAAACTTATTCAAAGTTGTAAGAATATATTCTCATCCAGCACACTACAGAAGAAATCAATCATATAATTACTTAAAAGCTTATAGCTTTAAGGCGTTTCTCAGCCTCAAGGCCCCTTTGTGTCAAGGCAACAGAATGTCTTCTAGTAAATATTTTACTAGCACTCTACGTGCAGTTTTATTTTTTCTCACAAACAAAGCACAACCTTAATTTCTCAAAAGGAATCATAATTCTCTTGTTTACATTTCTGTCACTCAAAGAAAAAAAAGTTTTGCCTTCCTGTTCTATTTTGTGCTAAGAACAAATTATAATAAATACCATTCCCCACTGATTTTTTTTCACTTTTCCTCAGTTCTTTCTTGCTTAAAATGCCTGTCAGTACTTTTAACAGTTCCTTGTATCTCCAACAAGACTGGCCTTAGGCTGTAGCTTGACAGAGACACCCAGGATACCTCTGTCACTTTATAGGTGGCAGCTGTCACCATCCCAATACTCCTTTTGCTAGGAAATGTGTGTAGCTACTTGAACTTCCTGTAGCTGTTGTAAAGGCATATCACCAAGGATGTCTCAACATGGTATTATTACATGATCCAGCTTTTTCACAGCTTAGGAATAACATGAAGAGTAGGTCCTACAATTATATAATTTTTTTTTGGTACTTTTTATTAAAATATTGAGTTTTTACTATGCAGTCGTTAACACAGGATAAAATATAAAAATTATGTAAAATATTGTGTTTAAAAGGAAATGGAAAATTCTACCCCTACTACCTCATTTTCCTCACAGCCACCCTTACCTACATACCTACATTCCTGGAATTACTCACTTTGTCATCAAACTTCACTGGAAAAATGGCAAGGATTTTTGAAGGCAACTCAGTCAAACCAAAATTGCAAAAACATACACACTAAATTACAGCAATTTCCCTGACACAATGATCAATAATGTCCCATCAATGTTTTAAGCAAGAAACCTCTCTCAAAAAAATCTAAAAATTTACAGAAAAATAACCTTCCTAAATCAGTTCTCTGGACCAAAGTAAGAGGTAATTTGGGAAAAGACTATAGAGTTACAATTTTTCCCACTATTTGTGACACAAGCAAAGCTGGCAGTGCTGGGAGATTGGATGTTGCCGTTATAACAATGTTATATAAGGAGTCACTATTTGCTTACTCTCCCACCGATGAAATTAACGATGGGGATTTTAAATAGTGTAATTCTTTGGGATACACTTAAAATTTAAAAGCATCACAGCATTAATGATCCTTAGACTCTGTTCAGAGCTGTTTTGTGGAAGAAGTTTTAAAATTCCAATACTATCAGTAAATTTACAACTGCTTATGTTTCAACTTGACACTTTTTTTTTTCCGCTGCAGAAGCTTATATTTGTCAGCACATATCCTAAAGGCAAGTCTTATTGACAAAGAGATGGCTTAAGGTCCTTGAGATCCCTTCTACATCCTGAGGGTCTACAAACAGCCAAATGACCTTCTTATTCATGTTACCCTGTAATATAAAAATTCTTACTGTCTCAGTTTCACTGGGTTCCAAATTCTAATCACTTACTCTTATTTTAAATAAAGACTTTTAAAAATCTTATTTTGATTGAAAACTAAAGCTGAAGCCCAGACCTCCGAGTCCCTCTGACATGAGCTTGGATACAAAGGCTCCTGCCTCCACTCCAGCCCTTTGGCATTCAGGATCGACTGTTACCATCATTTCTTTATTTAGGAACACTGAGATACTATTTAAGAGCCAATAAAATCCACAATGAAAAAATCCATATTTGTCCATCCATGCATTTGGTAAGCACGATGACAGACTACTTGATTTGATACCATGGGACAAGAGTAAAGTCAAAGACTTGCCAGTGGGATGTTTGTACATAACAGATTATACTAATTACCTTGTAGGGACAAATTTAAATTCTAAGTATT
This sequence comes from Sturnus vulgaris, assembly GCF_052056855.1. Lineage (NCBI taxonomy): Eukaryota > Metazoa > Chordata > Aves > Passeriformes > Sturnidae > Sturnus > Sturnus vulgaris. Next base: position 33,787,588 of record NC_142246.1, on the reverse strand, counting down.
AACTCTTGTTAATCCCCGGTGGGAAAGATAAAACATTTCTACAAAGAAAAAAGCAAGAGTAAGTAGGTTGCACAGAGAATCACTGGATTTTAACACTTATTCTATGTTTACAGATCTGTACCCTCCAGGGCTCTATATTCCCATGTAGCTGAAATAAGTGTTCAATGATCTCTTTCTATGTGTAATGGCTTTCAATAGACACCTGGTGGACGTCTATTTCAATAGACCCTTCTGTGGATGTCATTCTGGTGTGATGCCACAAATACCATGTGTTGCTGCAAAATCATCCCCTCAGTTTTAATGAAGGCTTTATAAAATCACCCCATTGTACAGCTTCAGGGCCCTCTCAGCATCACAACCTATAATGAGTTATAAACTACATGGAGGATAAAAAACCTTTTTTCCAAAAAGAAAAGAACACTATGACCTGAGCTACCATGTATTCTTAATTCCACCATGCTACTGAGATTTTAAACATAAGCAAGCAGACACAATAGCAGGCAGGATCTCAGGACCAGATCTTTGGCCTTCAGTTATATGGAAGACTAATTAAACCCACAACAATTTAGAGCATCTCAAGCTTTAGCTCGTTGCCATTTTCAGAGTCAGGAGACAAAAGCTAATGCCTTATAGCTTCTGTCTTCTTTCTCCAGTTCCTGCGACTGCCAAGGACCTGGATCATCTTGGTTCACTGTCTGGCTTGTGTTGGCTTTTTCCTTTAAGCCTTTAACTGGCTTTGGTCTTGAGACCTTGCGAAGCACCTTAAAATCTGTTATATGAGCCCTCTTTTTAGGTGTTTGGAAAAAGAGTTTTAGTTTGGTAGGATTGTGCAGTGGACTGAGCAACTGAAAGTGGCTTTCTTTGTAGCTATACTGGTAGAATGGAAAGAAGAAATAGAACAAGGAGGGCAGGGAAAAGGAATATTGCTGAGTTAAGAAAAAAGAGAAAAGACAACGACAAATTTTTAGGTATAAGAATGAGGAATTTTACATGGTGTATTTATGGACTTGCAATATTATGCATCTATATACTCCTCATTTACTCTACTCCTTTCATATGGCCTTGTTTGACCTATGGCTTTCACTTCTCATGCAATCTGTATAATTTCTTTAATTAGATACAATGAGGTTAAAGGCTTAGGCTTTTAAAGGATTAGACACTTATATAGATAGTGATAACTGTAGTTGCATTAGGTAAGATTAATCACTTTTTCTGAAGAGACTTAAGCCTCATATTTTATGAAACAAGTGAACTTCAACTGAAAGAAGAAAAAAACTTCCCAAAAGGCAAACTACTTCATAATTGTTCAATAAGGGATTCTTTTGCTTTCTTTAAAGTATAATGTGAGATTGCACTGCAGATAAAACACCAGACTCCACGGATCTTTCTTAAGTGTTTGATGCTGTATTCCAAACACAAATGAGAACTACTTTGACTAACACCAACTTGTTTTAGTACTTGACCTCTCAAAACTTTATGACTTCCTTTTTTTCTGCACTACAGCTAATTAAGGGTTTAAGATCCATTGCTAGAAGTCTATTACTATTTCATTGCCTAAGTGTTACACTGACAGTAACAATTTAAAAGTATAAACATGATATTAAAGCCCACAAATGATAAGTCTACTCATAAACACAGATGTATAATGTGAATTTTTAAATATATTTACCATAATAATAGGCATTAATAACAATTTTAGTGCATTTAAAGTGGGATCAATGTACACTTTAATTAGGTTAGTCACGTTAATTTTTGAAAAAACAGTAAAAGTCACCTAATTTTTCTCCATCCACTTCCTCCTAAAAACTTCCTTTAGCCAGCGTGTCATCAGGCACAGCATTGCCAGCTGGGCAAGGGAGGGAAGGAATTGTCACTCTCTGCTCTGCACTGGTGCAACATCACCTTGAATATTTTGTGCAGTTTTGGCCACTGCAATACAAGAAAGATATTGAACTATTAGGGCATGTCCAAAGGAGAGCAAGAAAGATGGTGAAGGACCTTGAAGGAAAACTATGAGGAGCAGCTGAGGTCACTTGGTCTGTTCAGCCTGGAGGAGAGGAGGCTGAGGGGACACCTCAGTGCAGTTACAGCTTCCTCCTGAGGGGACAAGGAGGGGCAGGCACTGAGCCCTTCTCTGGGGTGACCTGAGTGACAAGATCTGAGAGAATGCCCTGAAGTTGTGTCAGGAGAGGTTTAGGCTGGATATTAGAACAGAGTTTTTCACCCAGAGGGTGGTTGGGCACTGGAACAGCTCCCCATGGAAGTGGTCACAGCATCAAGCCTGACAGAGTTCAAGAAGTGTTTGGACAATACCCTCAGGCACACAGCGTGACTCTTGGGGATGGTGCTGTGTAGGATCAGGAGTCTGACTTGATCTTTGTGTGTTCCTTCTAACCCAGTGTATTCTGTGATTCTGTGATCATCCCTACTGCACTGTTAAGATTTTATTGTTACTTAGCGCTTACCCTTGTGGCCTTCTCAACTAAAATGTTTGGAATGGATTGCTATTATAAAGCATAGGAGAAAAGATGAGTTTATGAATCTGTAGTCTGTAAGAATCAGGATCTCAGCATAGATTTTTTCTCCCAAATTTCAGGTACATTGCCATGACTTGGTCAATGGTTTATGTCTAAAAGATTTTATGTGCATAGTCCATCCTTTATATCACTTACTAAGATTTTAAAGTTTAGCAAGCTATCAATGCCCAAGAATTTGCTGTGGCAAGAAATGTCTCAAGCTCTAAGAGTAACCTTGGGAGGCATCCTGCTCAGGGGGAGAGCCTGGTGTGCAGTCTGCTACCATGCCAGAGAGCTCAGTGGGCCCTGGGCTGTCTGCTGCTTATGGAGTAAAATGATTGACTTTGAGTCATATTTGAGTACCAGCAAGGCATCTGAGTCACTGTTGCTGAGGCTCTTGGCTGCCGTGTTGCCATCTGTCACCCAAAGCCCAGAGTAAACTGGCTGAGGCCACCACAGCCCCCACTGGTGGTTTTGGTTTAGGCTGGACAGGGGAGGGGGGTGCTGCCTAACAAGGCTGATCTTGTTACTCTCTACTCCCAGCAACCCTTCCCATTGGAGCAGCCTGCCGTTGCTGCTCCCTGGCAAGAAATGCAAGAAAAATCCACAAGATTTCATCGTCTGAGGTGTCTGGGGCAATGTCTTTGTGACGAAATTGCAGATTCCTCTCCCAGAATGAGCTAACGTTTAACCTAAAATCTGCAAAGCTTAACTGAAGAAAGAATAAAACTTAAGTTACCTTTCTATGCCACTGTACTTCCCACTGGTTAGCAAACAACATCATTTTTTCTCCTTCTCTTCTGTATCCCAGTAAATCTTTAATTGTACTCTGTAAAGTAAAATGGTTTCAGTGAGCAAGGTTAACGGAGTCTTCTAACTCCATTATTACAAGAGTTGGAATGTAAGAAAGGATTGATAAATTCAGAACCCTTCAGTCAGGTATGAGAGACTGCAAATGAATTATCTACCTACCTTTAGCTAAAATGGGAAGGCATTTCTTCTGTCTCTTGGGGTTAGTCTATTAGATGTTCTTTAAAATATCTGTTGGAGTTTTCAGGCAGGAAGCCCAAAGCTCTACTTCTACTTATTATATTCCTAGTAAAATGTACTTTAATAAAGTCTGATAATGTTTCAGGTTTACCTAGTCATAGGCACACATAGGGACAGAATTTCACTGGTTAGCCAATTTTATCATTAAAAAATACACAATATGGGCTTACAGAATCCCCAGGATTAGACAATAACAGAAAGCGACTTTCATGCATTTCATATGTGGGTTAACACATTTCTAGAGAAATAGAGAATTTCATTAGTATCTTTATATTTTTGATACACTTCCCAAAATTGCACAGAATGGCTGCTGAGATTTTAGAGAGAACTGCAGAAAGCAAATTTTTACCTTTAGAATTATTTCAGGATCCTATGAATTTTCTTACCAAAACCAATCAATGAAACAATATCAAGCAATATCCCCCAAGTCACAAGTTTAAATTTAAATATTCAAATGTATACCAGAGCATTAACTCTTATAATGAGAATTTCTTTATTTTTTTTTCTACCTTCTTCTTATATTTGTGTTATTCCATAGAGATACCAGGACCTACTGGTAAACCTACTTTTGAAAAAAGTTACCTAACTTTTTGTCAAGTGACAAAATTAATAATGCAAGATTTACAATTTAAAAACCCAGTAAGTTGGAGATATAAAACTGTGTTCATAAAAACTAATCACATTTCTAAAATGCAGGATGTAAAAGTATTTTATGCATTTTTGGTGACTAAGATTAAAGGTAATATTGAAATTGCAAAGTCATATTTTAGATAGTTAGAATTTCATTGTTGAAGTTGAGGTTTTTTTCAATTAAGCATACTTAGTACAACTCCTAGTTACATCCATGAATCAAAGCTTCTTATCCAACTTGTTCCTGCCAAAAGATTTCTGGTCCTGCAGGGCATATGCTTCATGCAGCACAAAACAAGATATTTCTGTTCACAGTGGGAAAGAGAGGTTTTAAGAAACTAGTTTCTTTACAAAAAAAAAAAAAAAAAAAATTAGAAGGGTTTCTTTCTCTCCCTATGCCTTTTACATCCCATGGGAACTCTACAAATCTTGGATATGTTTTTTTGTCTTTGCACAGTAGTATATCATTCCTGCTGCTTTTACTTTCCCTGCAGCCTGTGATCCTGCATATCCAGACCAAGAACATGTCTGCTTTTTTTTTCTAACTAGTATCACCAAGGTTCTAAAAGGAAGAGGAATGGCACCGAGGAGGAAGGTGCATTGAGTTTTGCTGAACACTGGCTTGCTTCCGTGCAAAAGGCTAGGCTTGAGTTTTGAGGGGATTACATAAAATCAATCACAAACTAAGGCCATAAGGCTACCAGCTAGTGAGTTTGAGGAAAGATTGGCAGCCTGAATGAAAGAAGAGATTAAATCAACTTTTAAGTAAAAGTGAATTGCTACTTTGTGTTGAATAGTTAAGTAATAGAGGAGTGGGAAAGAGGACAAGAAAAAGGTGAGCCCAGAGTTCAAAGATCATCCAGAGTGAGGGTCTCCCTTTCTCTCTACTTATAGGAATATGTTGTTTCTGGTAAGTAGAGAATTCAGACTCTTACCAGAATGAATACAGTCAAAATTGGGAAACAAAAGTTGACTTTTCTCACAGGGGAACAATCAAAAGCTCCGTCACAGACAGGTTTCCCATTTTCCAAAGAACTGACTTCCCCAGAAGATTAAATAAAGAGAGACTAGAAATTGAAAAGAACTTATCAGATTCCCGGGCAAATACCTCTCATCCTTTCCTGCTCCATACTGTGCAATATCCTAGGGGTTCCCTGTGAAAAAGAAGTGCCTATCCTTTACACTTTTACCAGAAAAATCTTTTTATGCTTTGTAGAATATTTTTCTAATTTTGCTTCTGCCTTTCAGAGTGAAAACAACTCAGTAAACAGAGAAGAACAGATTTATATTAGCAACTTCACACACACACACAAATCTTTTGTGTCAAGATCCTGCCATCCTTCAAATATTTTGTTAAGTAAACCCAACCAAATTTCAGGACAGTCTGATGCCTGAAAGTGTCAGGAATTCTGTTTTGGATTTCATACAAATCCAAAGCTTTTAACAAGTCTTTGCATGTTAGTCTATCAAGGGACTTCATTTGCATTACTTTGAAGAATGATTTGCATCTATCAAGTCAGTACTATTTTCTTCAACCACATCAATTGTCTTGAAGACCCCCTACCCAACTAGCAATGAGATCTGCATATTCAGTGTGACAAAAACAGTAAAATAATATGTATCAGCCAACAAGACTTACTCTCCTAACTAATAGGTATCCAGTTTTAGCTAACCAAAACTTTTACAGTCTCTGTAAAATACAGAGACTTTTACAGTCTCTACTGTGATCAGCTCTGTTCTACTGATTGGCTACAACTGGTAATTCATTTTATTTATGGAAGTCCACTGAAGAAACTAGAGCTGCCCAGGCAAAAATGGGAAGTGTTTACAGAGATTCTATGATGACTTTATAATTGAAATTGTGACAAAACTGAGGAGCAACAAAAGCAGCAACTCAGAAGCTCACAACTTTTCAAGCAAGATTTGATATATAGTCTTCAATAAATGCTCTATATTATCATATTATTAAAAAACAAAGAGCCACTGTATGATTATTTTAAACATAATTTTATAAAAGATATTGTTTTTAAGACTCCTACCAAGCAACATTCTCCATATGCTCTTTCTGAAGAGCTGTCTATCATGAGTGAGTTAAATGCATTGGGCTACACTGGTGCAAAACTCAGTGTTATGATTCACTATTTAAAAATTGCCACTGTGTTTGTATTTATATATTTATATATTATATATATATTATATATTTATATATTTCTTTGCAAATATATGTATACACATATAAAAATACATATTACAATAAAAATGAGATAGAATCCTTCTATAAATCATATGCTAGAGAAAAGGAGACAATGTGACTGACTAAAAAAAAAATAGAAGCTAACCATACTTTAGTATTTAATAGAAGTTGTAGTTTTTTATTTCCCTCTTCTACTTTACAAAATCAGCATACTTCTGCCTAGAGAAAAAGAAAACCTGATCTGTGCTTGTTACCTGAGCTAAGTAAAATACATTACAGACTGAGATCACTGTTCTTCAAAGAAGCTTAGGATAATTACAATAAACTTAAAATCAGGAGTTTTGCTGATAAAAGTCTGGATTTTTTTTTTTTATCCATCTGTCTGTCCCTGAACTGGTGTGCACCGTCAAGTTATTATGGTGGCTCTGTAATTCCTCTCTAATGAAATCTTGCAGGGATGAACACAGAGGATCCAATTATCTTTAACTGAACATACATGTTCTTACATCCAGAAAAAAACAACTATGATAAAAAATCAGAAACTTTTTCAGAGTCAAATGTCAAACAAAAAATAGTTATGCAGTGCCAAGTATATCTTTACAGCTGATCATATATTTGTTCCCATTCCACATATGCCCTGTGGTAGGGTTTTATGTTCACACACTGGCTGTTCTGATCTGTCACAATGATTAGGGGACCTGGACCCCAGTGAGAACACAGGACCATGACACAGTCTATGTGTAACCACATTCATGGGTATTTTTTCCCTACAGGATAACTGTTCAAGTAATTGCAAAGGGCAGACATTTTTTATCACTCTGCCCCTTTCCTTCCTGATAATTTCTAATTTCTAATTTCTTTTAATGCCTAGGTCAATTAAAAACTCCTGCATTCATGCCAGGGTTTCTGCAGCAGGGAGACTTCAGGGGTGGGCTCAGCAAGAAGCCTCTAGAAGCTTCCTCTGTGTCCATTGCAGCCTATGTCAGACAGCTCCAAGACAGACCAGGGGAAAAGGAAGCAGAGAAAATCACGAGTGAAGTGGTTCCTGAGAGGAAGGGAGGAGTTGGGGAAAGGTATTTAAACTTTTGGGTTTATTTATCATTATCTTACTCTGATATGCTTGGTAATGAATTAAAATAATTTCCTCAAGTCAAGCTTTTGCCTATGATGATAATCTGTAAGTGACAGCACCCTGTCCTTATCTTATGTCATGAGCCTTTTTTAATGTTTTTGCTTACCTGCCCAGCTGAGGTGTGATAGAGCATCTTTGGTGGGCACCTGGTGTCCAGCCAGGGTCAACCCACTACACGTCCCCTTATTATTCTGTTCCAAGTGTTGCCTTCACTCTCTTTTTCTGTCCTGCCCATGTATTTTTGTCCAAGTTGTTTTTATTCACCTATAGCCTTAGCTTTCACTTCTCACTGCTCTTTTCACATAGCAGAGAAAATCTTATAAACACATCTGCAATTTTCCACCTCATTTTAGTCCTAACCCTGGTGCCAAAATGGTCTCCCAGTAGCAAGCAGAGGGAGTATTGTTTACCTCTTTGTACTTTTGTTGGTTATTGTTTGCATATGTCTGGTGCAGAAATAATCCTACTTGAATTTAGCATGTCAGAGTACTACGACTGTCCTTTGATGCACTGAGATTCAGACAAGTGCTTGCTTTCACAGGAGTGGCGAAAGACACCATATGTGATTCAAAATGTGTAGATAATGGATGTTGTAAAGTGTCATGACAAAACAGTTCTCGGTTTCATTGCTATTTGATATCTAGTCAAACCAACATTTCCCTGTGGTCCCTGGAAGCAAAAGATTTGTCATTTTGTCAAATGATGATCTGTATGGATGATTTTCCACATAATTTCACCTTTACAGACTTTGTAGTCACCATCTGAATGTTTCAGACCAAATGTGTCAGATACTGCAGAAAAACAAGCAATGGAAAACCTATTCTTATAAGGGTATGCTAACAAGCAACCTTGAAAGTAATCGATATATGCTTCTTCATTCACCTTTAGTACCCCATATGTGTGGAGAATTTCCATGCAGAAGACAGGCTGGACCATCTGTCCAGATCTTCTTTAATCCTTCATCACTTGGCCACTTTTGTGTAATTTACACTATTAATTTCATGCCAATAAAAATCTGTAGACCACACCATAAAGTTTTGTTGCCTTTATATTGATAGAATGATGGCAATTGGCAGGCCTTAGCATTTTCACTATAATACTCCTTATTTCTATCATAAATCCTGAACACGTTTTTTTCATCCACATGTCCCAGTGTAAACAATTAATCCTGAACATTTCTCTTCACATTATCCTATTCATGAGCATGAAAAAATCTGAAACAGTGAGTCTCTTCACCAGCAATAAAAATGAATTGCCATCAACATCCAGAAACCCAGGAAAAAAGGCTCAACCTGGAAAAAAAACACTTTGCTGCTTAGTTAGAAACAACTACTTGTGTTAACACAATAATAGAAATCGTGTTAGAACAACTCCAGAGGAAGGCGACTGAGTTGATCAAAGGGATGAAGCACCTCTCCTATGAGGAAAGGCTGAAAAAACTGGGATTGTTCAACCTGGGAAAGAGAAGGCTTTGGGATGACCTAATTGTGTCTTTCCAGGACCTGAAGAGATCTTACAGGAAAGATGGGGCAGGACTATCTGCAAGAGCAGGTGGTGACAGGACAACGGGGAATGGGTTCAAATTGAAAATGAGTAGATTTAGATTAGATATTATTTATCTATGAAAAGTTATTTATTGTGATTATGGTGAGGCACTGGACAGGTTTCCCAGAAATGTCATGGATGCTGCACCTCTGGAGGTGTTCAAGGCCAGGCTGGATGGAGCTCTGAGCAACCTGGTCGAGTGGAAGGTGTCCCTGTCCATGACGGGAGGTTGGAATAAGATGATCATCAAGGTCTCTTTCCAATCCAAACCATAAAAAAAATAAAAATAACTATAGCTCATTTTTACCAGACAATTGATTTTTCACAATATTTAATCTTCAGAATAAAAATGCCTTCATATCTAATTACACATGCCTACAAAAATAGAAAAAAAAAAGCTAATGAAAAAGCATATATTGAAAATTGTTTGCCTGAACAGTATTCTCAAATTCCTACTGCTGGAATAAAAAGCTAATTTAATTACTCTATTAGACACTTTTTTCACATTTCCACTCTTTTTAGTGGTAATTTTCATTTTCACAGATCCCTGAAAAAAGCAGGAAAAAGGAAAAACAAAGTCAAATTATACTTTTTTGCATTGATAACAAGTTTAGTCTGTTCTTTTAACTGTTTCAGCATTTATCCAATAATGACTCCATGAAATATTACGTAATAGGGATTGTAATATTAATTGACACATTGCAAACAAAGCAGTTAAGTGAGGTTTCACTGTTTGGAAAGAGCCCTCAGAAGTCAACAGGAAAACTTCTGTTGATTTTGATAGAAACAGAACTGATCCCATGCTCAGTGACTTGCATCAGAAAATTATCAAGATTGTACCACAACACTGCTACCTTGTGGCATGACATAGAGCAAAATCATTATTGCTTTTGTGACATGCCTCTCCCTTTGCTAACAGGGATGCCATGTGTCACCAACTGCTAACACCTCATCTTACTCCTGGAGATATGATTCCCTTTCCACTGTAAGTCTTTATATGACAATTAGTGGAAAGCTATGCCTATTTTACTCATTTTATGACCACAAAGTTTTAAAAGAGGATGCCAAATCACTCTCCCCTTCAAATTCCGATTCATAATGTATTCTTAAAGATGTTAATTATCTTGCAAAATTTTGTAATGCTGATGTTAGGAAAATGGATATAGTTTTCCAGTAATGACCTGAAGAATTTTGGAACTAGTTTGTATATCACAGATAAAAATACCCTTCCTTACTCCACTATATTTATGTCTCATTAGTTTATGGACCTAAAGCCCTCCAGGGACTGTCACTCACAAAACCATCTAATGTTTATGAGCTCTAAATTTTGCATTTGGATCTCTAATTTATCCAACAGATATGGAAAATCGTATAGATAGAAAACTCCCTAGTGCCTACAAAGCTCTAGGTTTTAATAGAGAGGGCAGAAATAGTATAAGCATAATGTTTAATATAAGCATGATGCTTAGCACATTAGTGGCAAGCCAAGTGTATCACCTAGGAGGAAAGACATTCACTGTGTTTCAGGTAAGTGGAATAGTTTTTCTCCCAGGACTGTTGGCTTGTAATGATACAGAGTTTAGTACAGTTGTGTGTTAATGCCATCCAGTTCCTGTTGGAGAAGTTTTTTAATGGAACATTTTCCACACAGGCAAGGGAGGATCAGCTATTTTATGGTAGCTCTAAACTTGGGAGACCAAAAGGGCACTGTCATTTCTCCACCACACATTACCAATGATGTTTTTATTAGCAGGCCCTATCCAAGCAGGCCTACCATAAATGTACAATAATGGCAGAAGTTGAGCACGCATTACTCTAAAATTCAAACCTACATAGAGGACTGAAAATGTTGTGCAGTTATTGCTATTCTACTGTCTGAAACTTCTGCTAAGCATACATATATTTAACCATTCTTTCAGCTTCCTACAGCATAACACATGGTGCAGTTGATGGATCCTAACACAAATACCTTTCCTACTGGTGCTGAAGATCATACAGCCTCTAAACCACTATTGAGGTACCTATAAAATAAAATATAAAATTGATTTGTTCGTCCAAAATGCGAGCTATGTCCTAACAGAATGCATGTAGCTACACTGTAAAGTTTAGGAAACTGAACTGGAAATGGAATTTTGCAAAGAGAAAAACTTCAGGAATAGATAAGGGAAGGCAAGGAATAGGTATTTAGCAAGGTAAGAAGATAAGGGTATTTAAGGTATATAAGGGTATTTAGCAATACTCTAAAAAGGCTGTTCATCAGCAGCAGTGTCTTAATAGTGAATGCCACATAAAAATCCCCAATAGTCACTTCAATTCTGAAATTTGTTTAAATAAAAATACTGTTTATACTTAAATCCTCCTGTCCTGGCCAGAGGAATTTAGTGAGATAACAATGCCTCTACTTCATGATTACTTGGGCTTTAGCTCTGTATAAGATGCTTTTTAATATCAAATAAAAAAATCTAAATAAACAGGATGAACCTCATAGAAACTATTTAACTGAGTGGTTTTTACTAGAAAGGTGATATGTGCTACAGAAGTATTCAGTAGTACTTAAGGTATTTTCCCATTAAGGTCTCTCTGTTTATGATTGTAAGGTTTTATTATAGTCCCTTTACTCACAAAGATATAACTGAGTAGATATTTCCTGGATGATTAAAGTTTTTTTATTTCTTTTTTTTTTTTTTTACAGAGATTGAAATTTTATAGGGATTATTTTATTTACCTAGAAATTATATGCCTGCAATATATCACTTTTATTCTCAGTTTAGTCCTGTGAACCAGGAAATAGATATTTACATTATTGTTCTGCCTGCTCTGTGTTAAGATTAATTCAGATTTAGTACAACTGCCCTGATAAATATATTCTGAATTGCATAACGTGCATGATATACATTTCTATACCATAATTCTTGGAATTAATACTGAAGGCAGTGGATTAGGTGCTTTATAAAAGTAGTATTTGTAATAAAATTTTCTGGCAGTAACAACATAACAGCAGATGGGGTTTTATAAAGAGCACATAATGATGATTCATTGCAGTAAGTACATGTGGATCCCTTAGATCTTCTTTCAGTTTAGTTCATTCTTTGATTTATACAGTGATTACCTAGCCACATAATTATTTGAAAAAGCAAGCAAAAGTGATGTCAGCCATCTGCTAAATTACTAGTAGATATAAGCAATATTTGTCTTTCAGAAGAAGATTCTTTCCTGTAATGCCACTTACTGATGTGAAATGAAATACCTGTAGTTTTCACTTGATATGCTCTCTATTGTTAAATCAGCAAGTGATCATAGACTGATAAAATACATTTCAGAAATGCATCAGTGGGGAAGAGAGGAAGAGAGTTTAATGATTAAAATACTAAATTGAGTTTGAAAATCTGGAACTGCTATTCACAAACTCTTTACATGTCCCTAAGCATGCATCTCTCTCTTTCTCATTTGTTCTGACATGAAAATAAGGCTCATACTTCTCCATGTCAGAGAAGGACTGTGGAGAAAAAAAAAACTCCACATAAATAATTGATAGATAATTTAACCTTCAATAAATTATATTTTATTATGTTGATCCCACTCTGTCTCCTGATAGAAATAAGTAAATCAGTCCCCTCTAATAAACTGAAATTACATACCTAGAGGGGAGCACTAGGCAGAATATTAGAAAGGGTTAGTACGAGTTTATGTGCTCTTTGGATTTTGTATTGAGACCCTCCATTCTTGAGACCTGCCTTTAACTTCTGAAGCAATGGAAAGTTTCCTGTTGAGCCATCAGTTCTGCTTCACATACTCTTCCAGCCTGCTCCTCATCCCCAGCTGGTCTGTGGGAATAAAATTAAAAAGGAAGCAAACAGAAAAAAGGAGTGCCCAGGGAATGTATGATATATGCACTGCCGACCTGAGTTTGACTGAGTGTTGATCAGTTTTCAGTCCAATTACACTGACAGTTTCCCAAAGCATCTTGTATAACTCCCAAATATCTAACAAACTTGCCTATAGAAGGTAAAATATGGAAGAACACCTGAAGCATACATTGTTTTTCTAAAAGAAGTGGAAGATTTTAAATGTGGAGATTTTGCAGACCCTTGTTTCATTTCAACAGATTTTTGCACTATCTCTTGTAGGGTAGTATTCATGGTGTCTGTTTCTAGAGTGAACGTATTCATAAACATGTATTTTTTCCAGACTAAGCACTGCTAAATTCTTTCCCTACCTTTTTATTTTTTTAAAAAAGCGATTTTACAACCAGTTCGAATTTATTAAGAGAGCTCAAATACTGAGATTGTTTCATGTGCGAAAATAATTACAAGTATGAATACCATTTTTTCATATTTTATATGCAAGACAATAGTTAACTTGAATGAAAAAAAAAATTAACTCATTGCTGACTTAATAACACTGATGGCACTGGACTTTAAGGAAAAAGGCATCTGCTCCCAAATTACTGCAGTGGAATACTTTTCTGTTTCTGATCAACACCATGTATTTCACTCTGTTTATCTCTATGTAAGAGAATATCAACGAATTAAATAAATCAATCACATATAAGAGGATTAATCTGAAGACAGAAGGAATGTTCATGACTTTACTGTTAGAGTAATCTATAAGAAGGAATATATCTATCTGGAGTCAAATGCAACAGTTGTAACTACATTTGTTCAAAATCTTGACATATTTCATCCTTACAATATTATTCAGGTTGCACATTTACATCCGAATCATAAAATATTTTGATAAAACATATTTCACAATTTTTTCTAAGAAGTATTAGATGTTTAAGAAATAATGTCCTATTAATAACCAGCTAGGACAATAGAATCATCTGTCTGAGGCATATATACCAACAGGTACAGCAATTGTAGCTAAAAGTACAAAACCTCGGGTTTGAGGGTTTAACATGTAGTTTCACAACTGCAGAAGTTCAGACATAAAATTACGTCTTCTACTGCTATTCTAGCTCAAAAAATATTTGAAATTCAGCTGAAATCTCCTAAAAGGAAGGTTTCATCAAGAAGCAAGTTAGAGAAAGCATATTAAAATTCTATCTATACCAACAATTCCTTTCCAAGTATTCTAGCTAGAACTGGTAGTGTTTCTTATTTTGAAGAATACTTTTCCTTCTCGCCTGATAAACAAACATATTGTGATCACACACTCCTGATATCAAAGATTTTGCCACAAAAATTATGTTGATATCCCTACTTCAGTTAATCTTTGGCCTCATAATATATCCTTTTATTATGGTATAATGAGCCTACTTAAGCTGGAAACCTTGCCAGCTTTGCAAGGTTTAATAATCAAAGATCAGCACATAATATCTCAACCCCTAAATTAATTAGAATTTGATATACCATACCAAATATATTTGATGCATATAAAATGATGTAACAGAAATAACAATGGAAAGACTCATCCTGTTCCACTTGAAAATTTAAAAATCGAAACCACGTATATAGGGCTAACATATAAACAGAGGTCATAATGTGACTCCAGCATATGGCTAAATTATCACGATAATACCAATATTAAAATACCTATATGTTTACTTTTGCATGAGACCATTTAAGGAAGAAAAGGAAAAGTTAAATTGAGGAGGGGGGAGAATAAAGGATGAAGTGAAAGGATGAAACTGAAGTATATTATCTGTGTGGAGGGGAACTAAAGACAATGGATGGAAACAGCATCAGCTGGTACTGGGCACAGAATATCTAGCTAAAGCTCTTGAGAACTCTGAGTGAATCCTTCATAGAGCCCTCAAGGCAATTTCCCCCAGCTGACAGACTAGTTTCTGTGCAGAAGACTAAGTATCCACTGGCCCTAAAGCTCTTAAAACCTCTCCTATGTATCTCTGGATCTATTAACAGTGTGGTCAAGAGGAGAAAACACCATCCTGCAATGCAAAGGTCAGCAATGATTTACTGGTCACTGACTGCATAAAGACTCAGTGTCACCTCTGGTAGGTGAGAAAATATGGTCCTGTGACTTGATTCACACAGGAAAAAGAAATAGAGTTAAATGTTATTACTCTATATAAACAGGCAAAAAAAGGCAAAATGGTGCCAAAATTAAAAGGGAGAGATTAATGAAAAAAAGCTTCTTAGTGTTCTACATTAGAAAAAATGTTGTTGACCAAGTCTGATTAATTTGCACAGTAATCTTCCTGGCTCAGCTTCAGAACTCCTCTGCCTCACGGACTGAATGTTAGGCCACATGAGACTAGCAAATATAAAGCTCTGCTGCCAGAACTCCAAGCATTCAAGCCACTAAAATTTTGAGTCTGACTCAGAAAATAACTGGAATTTAAAAAAAAAACCCGTAAACTAGACATTAATGTGGAATTAATGTGAGGTTCATGTTCTTTATTTATTATGCAAACATCTCATTTCCCTACAGAAACCCACACTAACTTCATATGTTGATTGATACTTTCTTTATGTACCTGGCATCTGCAAAGTCACAGGTCACAGGGAACTAAGTACCAGGATACAATTTGTTTTTTTCTAGGAACACAAGCCATCTTCAACATAGTTATAAGTTTTAATGTGTAAGAACAGTATTCCCCTGCTGTCATTAAAATGTGCATTAATTAATTCCTCTTCCATGGTGAAGAAATTTTTGGAATAGCAGTTCTGTGGAGAGAATCTACATCCTGAAACCCTTTTTGCATCAGTTCCCTACACATGAATGATCATGCATTTGTGCTTGCAGAATTACTTGCATTAGCAGAGTGTGATTGTGACTTGTGTCTCTCCTCATATGAGAAGCTGCCCACTGTCAGCCACAGCCCAAACTGAATGAATGGGTGAAGTTCCTTACAGAACAAAGCCAAATGCTTGATGTTTTCAAGTTCTCCAGGGGAATTCAGAAGAATTCATTTATGTGCTCTAACACTACTGCGACACCTATAATACTGCTTACAGATTATGTCTACTCTTTTGCTTTAATCACCACTGTCTTTGGAAAAGTTTTGAACTTTCATTCTAAAAAGTTTCTAATTTACAAACCCTGAAGTGATAACATGTAAAAATGTATCTACAGGCAACCAGTGAAAAACAGATTTACCCATGAATGCATGGCATCATCTTCATAATTAGTGTGCTACTGCAAATACATTTGATTCAGCAACTCTGTAAGTTACAGTAAAATAATTGTTAATGATCCTAAGTCTGCATCATACACAGTGATTGTATATCTAAAATTATATCTTGTAAAATTCTACATTTTTTTGGTGTGGCCTTAACATTGTATTTTCTGATGAGGTATTTCTATGAGGTAAGCCCATGAGAGTCTATTAATATTTGCAGAAGCATTTCATTCTACCTTTTACTTTAGAAAAATATCATAGAATCTTAGAACGGCTTGAGTTGGAAAAAGGTGCCTTAAACATCATCCTGTTTCAAATGTCCAGTCATGGGCAAGGACAACTTCCACTATATCAGGTTGCTCAAGTCCCCATCCAACCTGGCCTTGAATTATATATCAGATATGTAATGAAGATAAGCATAGAGTATATCAAATTTGATCATCAAATATTAAACCTATAAATGTCTTTAATAATAAAAATGTGCATAGTTGCTTTTTATCAATTTCTGTCTTGTTTCCAGACTTGGAGAATTTAAAACTTCATTCAAATGAAAATGAATATGATCTAACTCATAAAAATGATTCTCTGAAACTGCAGTGTACACAGAATTAACCTTTTATTCCCGCAATAAAATCTACAGAAACTACTTAAAGATTTTGCTTTTAGAGAAATGTCCCAGTAGTAATCAACTTGAAAAAAACCTTGTTCAGGCTACTTTGACTGTTTTTGGCAGTGGAACTTTGTATTTACTAGTAAAAAAATTTCCATCAAAAAGTACCATTAGAGCTGATGACAGCTAAACACAGAATAAAAGCTTCACATATAAGTGTTTCAGGGTGTAATAACACCTTTTTTAAAACTGTCTCTGTATTTGAAAGTGATAAAAATGCTCCCATTTCCTGGTCTCTTGTGCTTCATGGTAAGAAACTGATGATTCATTCTAACTTGCTGCTTTGGACAATTCATGTGTACTGAGCACAATCCATCCTTGCAAAGGAATACAGGAGTTTTTATGTCCCTTTCAAACACTGAGCTTTGTGTTCTTCTGAGTAGCAATTGCAGCACTCTCACTCTATTGGGCTAATAGAGATATGGTTTTTTGCTGTCCATACGAGCTGAGCATAGAAACCGAAATATGAAATTTCAGTTTATGAGGAGATATGTTATAATTTCTAGCAGAAAAGTCAGCAGTGGCAAAAGAAACCATCCTATTAAAAAAAAAAAAAAAGTATGTGGTACATAAAAGTCCATTAGAATGTTTTATTCTTCCTTTTTAGTCTTTTGTCAGATGAAATTTTCATTGAGAAAATGATCCCCTGAAGAAAAGAGATGGAGATTAACTAGTGATTCAACAATGTTCAGGAAATGTCTTGTGCAATGTGAGTAATTTATATAGATAGATCCTCCAGGAGAAATCCTTAAAAACATCCATATGTTTAGAAAGACATTATAAACACTCGTTATAAAGTTGACACTTCAGGAATTTTTTTAAAGTTATGGCTTATATTCTTGCAAAGACAGCTCCAACTCATTTCCAGTTGCTCCTGATCTGTATTGCCACATTCCCAGCTAGACTGTATGAGCAGGAGAATGTCTTTCCACAGTGAGGAGAGCCTGATCTCTACAGGAAGGGAACATTTGTGCCCCTGAGTTTGGTGCTTTCCTTTCTCCATCTTCACTGGTAATTGTAGTCCCAGCTCAGTTAAGCTGTACAGCATTCTAGCTCAATCCCCTTGTGAACTCAGATGGACCATCTTGCATATTTTGTTCAGTAGGTGAGGTATACAAGTGAGAAATACAGCCTATATTTGCATGGAACCTATCCTTCAGGAGGAGTCTAAATCTCACCAAGACCAATAAAAATGAAGAATTTAAGTATGCAGTTTGCCTCAGGTCCTCAGAATTAAATCATTACTTCAGTGAAATCTTAGGGAATTTTGCCAAAAATCTACTCTATCTAAGTAAAAGAAAAGCACTAAATTATCCAGTAAAAGATAACCACCTCTCATTCAAATGCAGGCACTTTATCTACTGAAATCACAATATATCAGGACTTTTTAACCACTGTTTTTAAGGAGAACATGAAATCAGAAATAAGTTACACAGCTGAAGAATGAATGGACATGCAGATGTTTTTTAGAGCACTATGATTTTAAACTTTTACTCTTATTTAGCTCCTGTTCTTTCAAGAAAACACGAGAGTACAATGTCTGTAAAATAGAAAGAATTTAAACCATTATTTAAGAAAAAGACAAAACAAATAGCTGTAAGACAGACATCTGCTTGGAATGAATTTGGTATGACTGACCTTGATTTGGTAGAGAATGGGAGCAGCCTTGGCTGAACAGCCACTTGATGCCCCTACTCACTGTATTTTTTTATGATTTCTATGAAAAATAAAAAAGTGAAGCAAACTTTAAGCAACTGCTTGCAGACATAATACTACTTTACATCTGAAAAGCAGCTGTTCTAGTATTTGAATTACCATCATAAGGCACATTAATTCAAGAAAATGTAATAAAAAAGCCACCTATAACACGAAGGTTTTCCCTGGGAAAACCTGTTCCCATTACTTAAGATATACTGCTCTTTAGTGTGTGTATGTGAAGGTCTTTATATTCACTGAATGTGATTTTTTTTTTCTAATTCTGTGGCCAAAATACTTCCAGGGAATGCTAAGCTTGCAAATACATTTACTTGTATTTTGAATACTTGCACAGAAATATGGGACAAACTTTGAATTTCATATAAAGTGATATTCTTATAATTTCCATAGAGAAAGAGAAGGTCACTCAAGCTGATACTGTAGGCAGCAGTTGCATCACTTATTATGTGTCATGTAGGGAACAATAAAGTAATACATAAATATTTATTATGCCTTGAAGTATTTTTAATTATTATTCTCCTATAACAAATTACTCACTGGAATGTTCTATTCTATTTAAATAAGATGATAATAGTGTGATTACCTCCATTATACAACGAGTCTCATTATCCAAAACCACAATTAAACAACAAGTGGTGGTCCTGTTGGACTGAAAGGTCTTATTTGAAAAGCACTGCTAATGCTTGTCAGTCAGAAATCCTTATCCAGTAGTGAGGAGTGCTTAGCTGTTGAAGTTAATACCAACTTTTTCAGCCATTCCATGACTGAAGCCAGCCAGTCTAGGAGTTGACATAAAATTTCAGTGAGTGCTCGGAAATCTGTGACCTCATTGAACTTAGAATCTTAGGAAATTATCTGTGTTCATAATAACAATTTCTGTCTCTATTCACAGGAAATAAAGAAGAAAACTCTCACCAGCTCTGTTGCATGTGTCAACAACTTTCAACACACGTTAAACTGTAAGCAAATCAGTTCTCGGTCTGATTTCAAGCTTTTAATTCCTTCCAGAATGAGCAAAAATGGGAGGGGATTTCACAAAAAGAAAGGCAGTGTCTTATCAAGCAGAAGGGAGAGGAAGGGGAAAGAGGGAAGGAGGAAGGAAGAAAAGAGAAAGTGGAAAACTGCTGCCAACTAACTCTGTGAATTTTACATTATATCAACAATGTCTACTACATAAATGCTTTAGAGGAAATACATTTATCAATGTATTTTTAAGGCACGAATTATTTTTCCGCCGTCATTACATGCACTAGGATTTCTTGTCTCATGTGCTTTGTAAAAGAAAATGTGGTACCTAATATAAATTATGACAAAATATTTGATCGTAAAGCTGAAAATTGTCTGATATTTTAAGTGATGAAGAAAGTAATATACACCTTAACTTCCCACTTCCCCAATTTACACTCATCTTTCTATCAATATAGATCTTAAATAGAAAGTATCATTTAAGTATTAGTATAAATCAAGCAGTATGACAAACTAAAAAAACCCTCTGTATTTCTTCTATTACTAAAATACATAAGCACAATTATGTATGAGCTATGAAAAAAATGCTTACAGAAAAATACCTAAAAGCTGGAGCTACTCTGTATTTTAATAGATCAACTCAGCAGCACGGAGAATAATACAAAATGAAAAAAGAATATAGAATTCATTTGTCAAAGTAATTGAAAATTGATAAATGAACAACAAAAAGAATATCCCTGTATTTTTCCCCACAGGATTTTCCTATGTTATCCTACAAACTTCCGAGATACTTGTAAAGAAATAAAACAATAGAGTGCCTCAAGGTTCCTCTGCCGTGGCAGTTAAAATCTCAGCTCTTCTATTAATTCCAGTGACTCTGGAACACCCAGTGTGTCTCTGGGTAGGCACAAACTTTGCAGATCAGTTGTCCAAATGCTGGGGCATTACTTTTTCAGACCAGGTGTCTTGGCAGGCATTTACGTCATACCATGGGAAACATTAGTAATTTTTCATAGCTAAATGTGAATTTACAAAATAACTGTCCAGTTTTAATACATACAGTATAACTTTTGGTGCCTTACAAAAACATTAAAAGCTCAGTGAGATTTACAATTTGAAAAATACCAGCTTTCAACTCCAAGTTCTTTTTGCAGTGAAAAAAATAAAAAGCTTCAAAAATTGTGTTACTCTGTAAAAAATATTTTTCTTTACTTAAACTGAACATCATCTGAACTGTTAAGTGAAATTGCACTAGGGGCAACAAACATCTTAATTTTTGAGTAAGTGAAACACATACCAAAAACACATACTGAAAACATCCCCAAAGACTAAATAATCTGACTAAAAACATGACCTTGAAAGTATATCCTTTGACAATTATGCAGACATTTTTCAGATCTAATTTAAAATATGTTTTTTATTATATTAAGATTCTTACTGATTGAAATTAGGCACTGCAGACTATTGCATTGTAGCTAAAGAGATATACTTTATTTTAAATTAATGGAGCTTTGTTTTTGTAAGGAAAACCGGGCTTTGTTCAGTTATGCAGTATTTCAGGTTAATCTTCAGAAGTACTGATTAAGTAATTGCACTGTAAAAGAGCCCATGTTCTGCTTCGGACTCCAAATGAAATTTTCTTCCTAGAATAAGAGAAAGTTTTTTTCCAAGAGCCTGAAATCTCTCCTAATGATTTTTTCCTTAGAGGTCACTTGAAAAGTTTTTGACCTCAAAAAGTATCAAAGCCAATATTTTTCTTTTTACAAAAGAAAAAAAGAAAAAAAAAAAAAGAAAAAAAAGAGATTATGCTCTATAGTACCTTAGCTATCAATGTATGTTGTGTCATGTTAAAAGGCTCTCATGAATATTCTAATCCATCCAGTACAATATAATATATAAATCATGCATAATCTATTATTTCCTGCCAAAGAAAATACTGATTCTGCAGGATGATAGCATTTGTCTTTCAAACATGCAGCATCTAGATACATTTTGCCACAAAGTATAGATAGTGATTATAGATAAGTTCAAAAATAGCACATAAAGAACGTGGCAAAAAACCCCACCAAACATTAAATTCTGTTGTATGGTTTTGAAGATAATGGGGAAAACTGAAAGCCATAGCTATGTTTACGCTTTCTGTACAACAACAGGAAATGGCAGAATGTCACACAGCCTCACTGGAGATTCAGAATAAAAGTGTCAAAATGGAGAGAAAGGAGCAGAGGAAATAATTTTGAAAAGCACAACAATCTAGATAACAATCATAGTAAAGTCACACAACTGTGAACCCCAGGTTCAGATGTTAGAATAGCTGAAAGCAGCTATTGTTCCTTCAATAATAAAGGCACTTCCATATACAGAATCTTGATGCCTAATGGCAATTATTGGGATGGTAGATGGAGGGAGAGAAAGAACAAAAAGTTATTGGCCCTTCAGCTCTCTGCCCTTTAACAAGCCAGTGGTTCTTCGGTGTGTCGATTATCAGAATGGCATTGCAGGGACATATTTCAACACAACAGGGTAGTCTCCACAAGAAGAAAAGTAATCAGAAACTGATTTGACTCAATGGACCAAATCCTTCCCTCATGTTATTTCAAACCACTCGTAGTTTCAGAAGAACCTGATACACTAGAAATGCATGTTCCCTCTGCCAGGTGAACATGGTCTACCCGCAGAAAGAATTTGCAAAGGCTTATCTCAAAAATAATGAAATACAAACCTCACGTCAAAAGAGTAGAATTTTGTTTTACCAGGAGAGAATTCGAGATGACTTCCTCTTCCTGGATGAAAAGAGATAAACAAGTTTCAGCTTTGCATAAGGTGAGGGATAGGAAGGAGGCCAAAACAGCTGATTAGTTTATAAATGGTGCAATGAAGGTAACATGACTTTTCTAAACTCAGACAATAATCCTATTAAACACCAGGCACTAAGTAGCAACTAAATACTTCTGAACTCGGTTTTTTTCCTGCTAAATTAAAAGCAAAGGTCTAATCATTATATAACTGAAAACAATGGGAAAGGTGCAAGCATCTTAGCAAAACTAACTTTTCAGATATTAAATGTAAATTACAGAGCTTTGATTTGGGGTGGACCAAACACATGCTTACATGCGAGCATACATCTTAATGTCAGATGAAACAGAGACGTTATGAAGTGTTATATTTTTACTGGAAGTTAACCCAAGTGCTATTATTCTGTGTGAGAAACAATCAATCCAAGTACTGCCAGATACCGTTAATGCTTTGCAATATATCAAAACCCCTTTGGTTTTATTTATAAAACCTAAACAATGACAAGAAAAGCCAATGTAGTCAACAAAGCAGCACACTTATTACAGGATATTGGATATATGGAACAAACCATGAAGACAGTTCTAGATATTTCCCATGACAAAGAAAGAAAGTCTTATTGTAGGTATTAGCCCATATTTATTTGTTATTGACAATATATATACCCTTTATTCATTTGTTTATATATTTAAAGAATATGTCTACTTTGCCTCTACAACCGTACACCTAAATGTAAAAATATATAATTTTGTATGTGCAAATATATAAATGCACATGCATATGTGTCTTATCAATTTTATTATATATTCATGTACATCTTAATTTTGAATCATCTGGGTTTTAACAGTCTTTTGCTTATTACTTCTCCTTAAGTTACTGATAGCGTTTCCTAATTTTAAAACTAGTTTAATCTAATCACTTGTGAATGGTAGTGACTGGAGAATTTGAGAAGAGAATAATTTTTCCTTAATGAGCAATCTACTCACAATGAATACAGATCACAGCTAAAAGAGTTACATTAGATTAAATATATATGAAGTGTAGTTTATTAATGATTGATCAAAGTTTATTTCAAATCATTGACCTGAATCAGGATATTGTTCTGAACAATAACTATTTAATACATTATCCAGCCCAAGACTGAAAAATACTGGCATGTTCATAACCACTGCTATACAGGAAATAACCCATAAAATAAATTGTGACCATAAATAATATGAACATATAAAAAGACTTGCCATTTTCTGTATTTGCACACATGAAAGATTCTAATAGATTTATTGTAAAAATTGTTCTGCATACAGCGAACACATCATGGGGAAATATATTCAAGCTATTTACAGAAATCTAAGTTCTATTTAGGCTACTGTGGTTTTCCAAGGAAAATGTCTTCATTTAAATATATATATGAATAGCGGATTGCAAAAGTGAATAATTCAGTCAAGAAATAATATCAAGAGACAATTTCAGAGCTCACAAAATGTGGTATATTATCAGATGGCTGATGAGTCTTAATAAACTCCATCCACAAACAGCTTTGTTTTTCAATTTAAATAAACTAAAATGAAACTTTTTTTTATAAAAGGATTCTTTATTATATACATATAATGAAAAGACCCTTTATTATACAGTATAGTTTGAAGAAAACAATCACATTTCGATGATTTTCCACACAGTAGCAAGGAGATTTACAAATGAGAGAACAGATACATAAAATATTTTGCTTCTCTCTTGAACTTTTCTTGCAAAATTCTAAAAGAAGGTTCCTTAAAGTTCTGAATTTTTAAAGTTTCAATTCTATAAAAGGTTTGAACGACAGTAAGCAAATTCTCATCCTTAACATCTTCCAGAAATCTGAAAGCAATATAAACTTTTTGAAAACCATTGCATACTCAGTCTTTACATTTACATCTTCAATTCGTTTCTTGACTGAAAAACTAATTGTAAGAGCATGAAAATGTTCCTTCTCAGCCCTTTGCCACATGTGGGCATGCTCAGGGATTTGTGCTGGAATTGACAAGTCACCGTTTACTTTCTCTATATTATTTAAAGGTATCACTTGGGACAGAAAGACTTTAAAGCCTTTTTATGTTCTCAAGGTGGGGTAGACCAGTCCTCAAACAGCTCCCCTTGTCAAATATTAAGCTTGCAAACACTTGTCTGGTAGCTGTAATGTTACGGTGGCATCCTAAAAGAAATGTTTCAACTTTCTGTATTTATTTAAACTTAGTACTAATTTTAATATTAATTCAATTTTCAGAAGCTGTCTTACTAGTAAGAAAATTTAATTAATGTTTCTTCCTAAAGTTATTTTTAATGATTTGGTTTGGATCTTTATTCAGTTAGAACTAGCAAGTGCAAGTTACATTTGACAGACTGGTTTTAAGTTTTTGTATTGTTTTTTGATCAATTCCGTCTATTATGAATTATTTTCTTACTGCAAACGTTTCCAGTGTGTTTTCAACAATCAGAACCATGGCTGAACTATTCATCCTCTATGGCTTGCAACTGGTCACTTTAGTTACAGGCATTTGATCTCATTTCAGAATGACTGAAACCTTTGAAAAAGGAGACTAATGAAAAGGGAATTAAAAAAAATAATGACAAAAGAAGACTAAAGAAAAGGCAATAATATTAAAAAAAACCCAAAACAAACATTCAGCTTTAAGGTCCTTGTTGTTTACATAGGCAACACGAAGATCACTGGCGCCAAAGGGTCACAGACAGCTCGGTTAAGATGCTGGACAAGTATAATTTTACTTTTTTCCTACTCTCATATTTTCCCCTATAGCCTGTGAGAAACTAGACTCAGTGGACTAGTGAGATTAGACTAAGTAGAGCTGTGTTTTTCCATGACAAATATTTTTATGTTATGTTTCTATCACTACCCATTCCCAAATCTTTGTGAGAGGAAACACCTATGAGATAAAATATCTAAGTATTCCTGCATAGCAAGTAATAAGTGAACACAGTAAAACTACAATACTCTTAAAAATGGATAATTAACACCATTCGGCAATTTCTTGTATGATTTTAAAGTTTTATCTCCTTCTCTGAATTCAAATTATTGCAGTACAAATTAAATAATTTTAAAATGTTGACAGGCTGATGGGAGATGAGCACTAGCCATGAAGAAGCAGGAATTATACCTATTGCAAGTTTAAAAATGTTAATTTAATAAGCTAGGAAACAGACTTTTCATATTTCAAGTAGTTTTATCCTTTTGGTAGAAAAAATGTTTGTTATTATCCTCTGGGTGGTATTTCTGTAGCTTTTGTTTTGATATTAAAGTTATTAAACTTGCCTCTTCTAGTCTCATTAACAGAATATTTTATGGGTAAATCCACTTAAGGAACCTATTGTGCTTTCTGATCAAAGTGGAAAATGAAGCCAGGTTATAATAAGCAATTTAATTTTTAATGAGCTGGTTGAGACCCAAGGTCATAACAAAGGACACAAACCAACTAAACAAAAAAATCCAAACAACAACAAAATTTCCAGCACAAAACACTAATGATAGCACACTACCGTGACCTGGGCAAAATAATATTTGGTAGACTACATCTAAGAACTATCCCACTTGTATTTTTTATTTTCTTTCAGAACCCTGACTAAGTCTAAGCAAGGTGTAGCATATTAAATAATACAGAAGCACATAAAAATGCATGAGACTTGTTTTCTGAAAAGAACTAAGCAAGGATGTTTATTGAATGTAAATTTCCCAAGCTCAAGTTTAAATGCTACAGCTACAAGCTGAACATTTAACCCTCTAACATATTTTACAACATCTTAGAATATAGTTAACTACTGTCTTGGAGTATAACTCTGCCAGAATGCTGGATGTAACTTCCACTGATGTTCTTGGGATTTGGCCTTTCAGTCTTCAGAAATAATAAATCATAGGTAAGAAGAATCTTTACCCAAACATGGTGTCCTTGCTTTCTTTGCAGCTTGTAAATTAAGTAATGAAATTTTATTATTTTTGAACACAGCTTTGTTTTAAGATTTTACTTGGCATATTCTTTGATTTTTTACCGGTAGACTTTCTTACAGCTTTCTCTAGCAGTAGAAATACTTATTCCACTAAGCCCTCTAGTAAGCACTTTATGTCCAAGACACACATCATTTTACTTTGACAAAACTGCTCTCTGTATTGCAAGTAATGTCCTTATGAAACACACTCTGTCTCATTAAAGGAATATAAAATTTAAGATTAAATTATTTATACCTTTACACCTAGCAGACTATAAGCAATAGAGAAGATGCTAATGAGTTCTGCAGGTTCTACAGGTAGTCCATGGATCAAGTCCAGCCCACAGGATGCTTTCATCTGCTTTACTAGCTTTTCTCTAGGGAAGACAAGCAACTTATTTGAGCAGCTGATTGCTGCTGGCACAGCCAAACACTTCATCATGGTACTGTCACTGCCTCTACTTTCCTAGTGGGAAGGGAGAGGAAAGAAGCAAAGAGGGTGGATAAAACCGCCCCCATTGAAAGAGAAGGAGAAAAGGTAGCCCTGCAGAGCTCCAAAATAATTCTTTCTAAATGGCAGTAGCATGAAACCCAGAAAGAAGCACGTGCCTGTGTTGGTATCACCCAGCAGAGCCATGAACTGACACTTTAATGAATGTCAAAAAGTCTAAAGGAAGAAGTGAAGTCCAGCTCCTGTGGCTGTTGTGGTGACAGTGACTCTGCTTGGAAAGTTTACTCACTTCCTCAAAATAGCTTTTCTTAGTAAAATGTCCCACCCTTCCTTTCTCTCCATTACTAACAGCATATGCCAACTCAGTCCCACCAAGAGTTGGACAACAGAATAAATATCAGAATTTAAAATAAAGTAAAATACTTTTCAGTAAAGTATTGCTGAAAAAGTATCTAATGTATTTCCTCCATCTTCAGGTTAAGACTGGAGAGGGAGAGGAGGACAATGGTCCTAAGTGATGAAGAGGCTTCCTAGGGACCACAGAATACAATTTGAGAACCGCTAACATATGTGGTCAGTTATTTAAATACATAACAATACGAAAAGCATTACAATAAATGTCATCTTATGTACCATTTTTATATTATATTTACGACTTTTTACAGGTGTGTTGCAGAAGTGAAATCCCACTTGTTAGTTATATGGGAGCAAGGCATGGCCTTATCTCTCCTATAGTAAGAACAGCTTGTCATAACAAGTGTTTATTCTGAAATTCATCAAAGGATGCTTTGCTATTTCTTTGCCTGGTGTTTTTCCTTCCATTTTGTTTAAAAAAACCTTACCAGGCAGTGCCTCTGAGATTTTGTCCACATAATTTACTATTTCTGCTAAAAATGAGAAAGAGGAGAAGAGTGAAAAAAGAGGAAGTGAAAAAGAAAGAAGAAAGAAGCAAGGGAGATTAATTCCCAGTGAGGGTGCTTTTTTTTTTGCAGAAAGAATCTAAAAGAATGAGGAGGGGGAATGGAAATAACAAAAAAAGAAGAGTAAGTGAAGAGAGGACTGATAACCCAGTGTCTAGAGATATCATCAAGTTAACATAAGTGTTTAATTTGTTGTTTAATAAAAAGGATTTTGCATAAAAAGGTGATAGGATATAATTTTAAATATAGTGTATATATGCATATTATCGATTGCATATACATAATGCATATATATTATATGTACATCCACTTGCACAGTGCAAGTTTCTTTACCATATTTTATCTGTATATTATTATCATAGTGTGTAACTACTCCCTGGAAGGGATCTCGTCAGTAACTCACCAGTAACAGAGTAACAGGATTGGAAGGCTGCTTCAATCTTCTTGTGAAGGTGCACAGAGATGGACACATTGCTTCACACCTTTTTCAGGAAAATGATAGAGACCAGACAACTCTGATATAAAACATAAATGCATTTGTACTTTCCAAACTGATGTTAGAAAAGCTTTACAATAGCTCTCCACTTGCTTTAAAAAAACTGTCAGAAAATCATTATTAATCACTTCGTTTAGAACTGTTTAATATATCATTCAATATATATGGATGATACATATTTTTATTTAAGTTGTACCAGATAGACACTGATTATTTTGTTTAAATGTTTCAATCTGAATTAAAATTACATTTTGCTTTATTTTTGGAGACTTCAAAAGATGAACCTTCTTTCTGTTTTTGTTTAGATAGTTGTGGTAAAAAACCCAGACTATTTCCTCAATCTAAAACTCTAAAAGCCAATACACTACTTGTTGTTATTTACCCCTTCAATTCCTCTAACGTATCCTGAGCTCTTGTCAGTTTTTCTGAAACTATACCTCTGTCTTGAAGCATTGTTGTGGATTTTGAATTGTCAGCTGTTGTTTGTATTGAAATTACAAACAAGAAACCAGCAGTTGCAGGTAGTAAGATTTGATAGTAGGACAAATGACATACAGGACAATACAAGACTGTATTGGTCATGATGGAAGTAGGTGTTCATTAACATAGAAAGTAGTCACAAAATAAACACACTTTAACATAAAAACAACATAATTCCTGAAAGCACTCTGGAGTAACATTGAATCTAGAGAAATCAATGCCATTTACTAGAGAAAAGAAGCTTAAAATTCAATCTCTGTTTTTCAATATCAACCTATTCAATACAGTTTCTGTACCTGAAGTATATATTTCTTGCATAGGTACAAGAGTGACAGCACACATCTTTTCACCTGTTACAGGATGTAACTGCAACAAACTTAATACCACACTTTAGCAGTTGGAAATGTAGAGTAAAAATATCCTTAGTCACAGTTCTGAGAATGACAGAAATTTGTCATAGACTGAAATTTGTAGTCTCCTGTGCTCAAAATGCCAAGAAAACTTGTCAAATTTTTCAATCAAAAACGTTTTTTCTTTTACAAAGTCTTGACATTGAACCAGTACACTCAGTGACATTGTACAATACAGGTCTGGAAAAGACATGGTGGCAAATTACTTTTGAAAAAGCAACACAAACACCACATGGTCTTCTCACATTATTATATGAAAGCAGGAGGCAATTTCACGGCAATTCAAAGACACCAGCAATATCTAATACAAATAATCATAATGTAAACTGTGATAACTATTGTGGCATTTCTCTTCTCCAATGCTAGAAAAATATCTAAACTGATGGACTCAAGTTCTATTTGGTACAATCTGTCTTCCCCAAACTTATATGCAAAGTTATTAAGAAAGTAGCACTACACACACCAATCCTTTTCAAATAGTATCAGTTCAAATTATTGTCTTTGTTTGCTGACAATTGACCTAACTAAACATTTTGGCAATGTGAATTTTAGAGGACTCTTTTATTTTATTTCTGACATATCTCAGTCTCAGTAATAAGATGGTGGTTAGACAGGTAGAAAATGGAACGATATCTTTAATGTTACAAAGAGTTTTTGACTTTTTTACACCTTCTCTCTATTGTGCAGATGGATGTACTTTGTGCCACTGGCAGAGATATATTTATTCAGTTTCTTACTGATGCAAGTTGTTCAGTCTGCAGACACGTGTGGCTGATTTCTTCATTAGGGAGCTTCTTTTTGCTGATGAGTCTGAATTGGTGGCTCACTCAGTCAATATCATTCAATTTACTATTGATGATTTTCCTTGGGCACACTATCCCTCTACTTTTTCTGTGAAGGTAAGACAATGGATGCACCAAACCAAACAACACAGTGACACAAGCACATGCACTCGCATTTTTGCACTTAGGAAAATCTTCTCAAGCCTATGGAATGCTTTTCTAATTTGACATCATTCTGATAGGGACACACTGTGAAAATTGCCACATTGCATACATCCTAGTTTGAAATATTACAGAATAAACCATGCAGCTTCAGTATCAGCCCCCAGACATGCACTGAGCACTTTCTCTCAGAACATTGCAATGTGCTCATGAGACACAGCTCATTCTCCTCATATGGGAAATTCTGTTTCATAGGCAATGCTTCTATTATACCTGGAAAACTGAATTACTACATCCTCCTAAGAGCACAGCCCCTAAATAACAATAAATGTTATTGTTTAAACTCATGTCCTGATACCATAAACTCGGCTATAACAATGATTAGACAATATGGCCCAACTCACAGATAGTTATATTTATCTTTTGGTGCTTTCTGCCAAGATAGTCAAGGCACTATCCATTCCAATATGATATAGGTACACTAGGAAAGTCTGAGCATAAGGAAGTTTACAGCACAGCAGATTCAGTATTTGTGGCTAATTCTATTTAACTTATGATGCTTTTCTAAAGTTTCATAATTATATTTTGCACCACAGTGCCACAGGCTTCCCTGTTCTTCAAATGGAAATGAATGAACCTTCCTGCATTCACTGGGCAGAGCAGAGCAAGAGAAGATATTGGTGGGCTTTCAGTTAGCCTTGTATAAAGACTAGCCGTCCTTCCAAAGGAAAAGAGCTGCACAGAAGTTTGGACTGTCCTCCTCTCTTCTGCTACCATGTATTTCCTGTGGCATCAATGTGACTTACAGACCGAGTAATGGGGTTTCTTTTGGAACAGCTGGGATAGCCCAGGGCTCCTAGTGATCATGAGTCAAATGCCCAATCATATGTGAAAGAAGCTTCAAGTCATACAGAACACAACACAATGTTCAGTACTTTTCTTGCAGCTTTTCTCTTTCCACACATCAACCCCTAAGTAATAAACCTTTCTGCTGAAGACAGCAGAGCTAATGAGCTTTGCTACACCATGTGTCTGTCAGCCAGGCCATAACTACCTCCTGGGTCTCCTGGTATTAGTGACTACAAAGCAAGAAGGACCATTATAAACGTTTTAAAGGTTAAAGATTCCATTTCCTCTGGATTAACTTGGCTAAAATCCACATACATTCTTCTGAGGCATGTCAAAAAACTTCTACAGTCTAAATGATTGAAGTCACCGTTTTCTAAGATTAGACCACTGATAGCTCCTGATAAATCATTTATATCCAATTTTATTTCGTAACTCTATTCTGAGTGATACAATAATACTGATGTTTAACAGCTCTCTTTTTTATTTTTTTTTGTTTGTTTGTTTTAAATAAGTTCCCTTTTATTGTATGAATTGTTACATCAACCTAGTGAATGACTGAAAACCTAAATTTTTCTTTCAAGGAATCAAAGTTTGTGTGGCAGTACTTTTAATTACAATTTGACCCATTATTTTCAGTGGAATTAGGTCACTTAAGAAAGCATTGCTCCTTTATACGGAAATTTCAGATGCCTGAAAATTCCTGACCAAAAAGACATAGGTTGAGATTCTGAACATTACTATTGCTACACTTAGTATTGTCTATCTCATCCATGCCTATTTATTCAGACTTTCAGTACAATACTTGCTGCATACTTCTTAAGAGTCATCATATTGTCTTTGAATACTGTTTTGCAGAACTGTTTTACACTACATTAAATGAAATACAATAAGAGGCTGAATTTATATCTTCTACAGCTTTCAGATGTAAGAGAGACTGGAATTTGCACTTCACAAATAGTCAATACAAGCAGGTGAGGAGCATGTAAGGAGCAGGGCTGCACTCTGCAGAACTGAAGCATTATTCATGCAAAACCATGCAGGAAATCAATAGAAAATCCAGAAACAGAATTCTTAGCTGCTAGCTCCGTATCAGGAAGAAAGCCATTCCATCCCAAATGTTAGGGTTTTTTTTCCTCTTTAACTTTATTAAAGACAGCTTCCTTGCACTGGAACATGCAATACACACTTCTTTCTGGAGAACTCTTAGCCAGATTCTCTGAGGATTTTTGAAATTTAATTTAAATTAATGACTGTCTAAATCTCTGTGAGGGTCTCTATTCATAGGGTAAGAAGGTATATGTGAGTAAAGAAAACTCAGGTTCAATAGGTAGTGTTTGAGAATGTTCTACTGCTGCCTAAAGACATTAGACAAAAATGTCTTTCTGATTCTTTGATGTTTTCCAGTAAAGAAGGAAGGAAATTAAATTGTCAGTGCAAGGAGTTTTCAAGCAGAGACTTGACACTTAGGGGGAAAAAAGTAAAAGAAAAAAACCCAGCAAACCAATCCCACCACATTAAAAGAAAGCATTTAAAAAACCTTATTAAAACAGAAAACTAGAATCTGATAAAGTCTTTCTTATAATCCACGGAGTGATAACATCAGAAAGAGACAAATAGTGAAAGAAATATGGTTCTTCACATTGTGTTGCAAACATCTACACTGAGCAGGAAGTCAGTCCACAAATATTTGGCCAAAAAGTTATTTGCTTCTAAAATACAAACAAATATTATAAGTGCTGCACCTTGATAATTTTTTGAATCCAACCATGGTTGTATATTTTTTTCTATTTTTTATTCAAAAATTACCATATAAACTCTTCAATATTCTGCATGTGCTCCAAAATTTAAACCATAAAAATGTCTTTTTGCATTTTTTCCTATTTTAATCAAATAGTTAAAAATAATCTTTTTTTCTTTTAGTTACTAAGAAAAAAAACAATGGCTCACCAAAAAAACAGAAACAAAAACATAAGGTATTAATTAAATGTTAATAAAAAATGTTTTTCTAATGACTTCACAAGCAGATCTGTAGCTCCACCTGCAGGAGGAGCAAAAAGCAGAGAAGGGGGATTAAAGTGTCTTAACACCTGTAAGTACTGGTTTTAAATCAACATTTCTTTCATCCTTAATATGTGATAGATTGTGTAATGTTCCTATTCTGTGAAAATAAATACTCTGAAAAACACAAATTCCACTGGGAAGACAAAGAAAGCTTTCCCATAAATCCTAAGCATGGTTTCGAAATTCTTAAATGTTCTTAAGGTTCTAAATGTTCTTAATGACTTGATTCTTTGATATTTGTGTGTTACAAAATTGCACATACAATTTTATTTAAAAGTAAATTTAAAAGGTTTTAGTCAAAACAACTTTATCTATTGATTTTTATTTTTTATATGACTTTGCCCTTTAGCCACTTTTAAAATGGAAAATGTAATATGTAAAATATATACACTTGTTTTGACATAAAGATAAATTATCTTATTTCTGTAATCTATCTCAGCCTTGGACAGACACAGGGAAATTCCTGGGAGGCAGACATTGAGACTTTGAGGCAACATGCAATGTTCTGAAAGTCAGAACACAAATAACCTTGATATGAGAAACAGTAAAACTCTCTGCCAATTTGTTAAAGTGCATCTCTTTTCAACTCACATAACTTCATTGGCCTGGGTTAAGCTTGAAATGGCTCTTCCCTCAAATTCTCATTTCTTTAGCACACTTAGGAAGCAAGTGACAGCTTTGTCCCTTTACAAGAAAACAGAGCTGGGTATCAATATATAGATTTAATATGAACCTCTTTTTTTCAGTGTCTTGGAGGTGTTAAAAATGTATTTTGAATTGGTAAACAGACAGGATCAATCAACATGTGACAGGTTTTGAAAGGATTCACAATTTTTTATTACCTTCTTGAAAAAAAACAAAGGAAGAATAAAGAAAAAAAAATCATATGAAAAATGAGGAAAAGCAGTTAGTTGAAGTACCAGTGTGTAGGAGAACAATGACCAACTACTACTGAGCAATGACCAAATTCTGAATGTAGTAGCTTGAAAATGATTATCTAATTTAAATCAAGTAACAATCTAAAAAAATAATTGCTAAGTGAGATTGTTTCATTATACTCTGCATAATCATTGGCCAGAGTACATTGTTTTCAGTATTTGTTTTTTAATACATTTAAGAATTAGCTGAACAATAAGCAATACAGTACTCAGCACTCTAATTCTCCTGTTGTTTCAGAGCACATCTAAGCTTTTCAATTTTAATTTTTTGTTCCTCTTTTCATGACAGATTTTTTTCAGACTTCGACACAGTGGAAAGGTGGAAAGGACAGAAGGGGATAAAAGCAATTAACTTACTGAAATAAAATAATCAACTTTGTACCAAGCAGTCAGGGATTTCTTACACAGCTATGACATTATCAGTACCCAAGTGAGGAACTTCCAAGCTATCTGTTGCCACTCTGCCAAAACAGCGATTGCATTAAAGATGTATCCCAGATGCTTCACGCTCCGTGGATGCAAAGCAGTCACATGGAACAGTGTACAGCAAGCGGGACAGATACATGAAATGAGATCTCTCAGAGTTTATATATAAATTCCTGATCTGATAGTGGTACCAGGTGTAGAACAACCACAGCCATTGTAATTAGTCCTACATCTGAACCAGCTCTTTTATTTCCATTACTACCATGATTTCTTGATAATATTTCTCATTGCACTAAATCTAGGAACTACCACAGAGCCTGATCTGTAGAACAGTGCAAATCAACAGAAGTATCAGGATACCAAAACCTTTGACTAGGTTGATCTCAAAAGGTGCTAGGAACATTTATAGGGGAAAATTCTAATAGTGTTATGGATGCTATGCACATGACACTTCTACAATTTAAATATAACATGTTTGTGGTGGCTTTTGCAGTGACATTGGAAAACGTAATTTGGATTTAGAGACCTGAAGCATTTATTTCCATGTTAACACACTTTTATCCAATATGACTGTTTTCAGTAACAGTACAATGGCATTGGATCCAGCCAAAAGCTTATGTACATCTTAATTAATTTTCTGTTTTCATTTTAAGCTCTTTGCAAGAACAAAAAATCTAATAATTGCAAGAACTATACATATACATATACATATACATATACATATACATATACATATACATATACATATACATATACATATACATATACATATACATATACATATACATATACATATACATATACATATACATATACATATACATATACATATACATATACATATATTTATATATTGCTACACATAGAAAAATATTAACATTCATTTTGGAAGACT
The DNA here is from genome assembly GCF_052056855.1 of Sturnus vulgaris. NCBI lineage: Eukaryota > Metazoa > Chordata > Aves > Passeriformes > Sturnidae > Sturnus > Sturnus vulgaris. The sequence continues at coordinate 33,752,447 of NC_142246.1, read as the reverse complement.
TTAAATATGCCTCAAACTTATATCTTACTATATGAGTAAAATCATAGCAGAAAAAATGTATGTAGCTAGAACATGTAATTTGTAAAAATAAGTTTTGAATTGCAAAAGGCAGTACAAGTAATTATATATAAATAATATACATAAATACTGTCGTTTTCTTGCACTTTTTTGTGAGGACAGAAAATTATTACTTTGGTCTAAAATTATATATTTGAAGTAATTTATTAATTCAATTTAATATATCCTATTTTATTGATTCTAAAGAATATATCAGGTCCTAACAGTTTTCTGAGGTCTACAAGGCAAAACCATTAAGTATGGACAATATTACATTGATATTTTCTAAAACTAACATAATTATTAGCAGAATTTCTGCTTTCCTATAAACCTTACTAAAATTTTCTTTGGTCCCTATTTTTCTGTATATCAAGCACTTTCCTACAGATAGAGAACAGCTCAATGAAAAAACTCGTGCACATGACTATAAAAAGAATAATGAAAGGGAGATGAAACAGAAATTATGTCTATCCCATAAATAAGGAAAAGACATGAGATTGCTGACTTACAGGTGTCACTCCCCACAAGCAGATTTCTCTTAAATTCCATTTGCCATTGAAATAGCAAATATCACACAAGGTTTTTATGCTACAAGCAGATATTTTTCCTTTTTGTTTTTTAAAAGTCTTTGAAAAAAGCTTTAAAATTTCATTCCCTATGATCTATGGACAAATGTGGAAGGATTAGATTTGTAAACAATCTCTTAAGGTACCTGACAAATTTTTGCGCAATGATTCTATATAGAAAGTATTACTTTCTGAATGCAACTAGAGATGAATTTACCACAACTTCACTCTTCTTTCTAGAGAAAATCCCAAAGTGGAGCTGAAATAATGAAGTGAGTGGAGTTTGAAATAAAAGTTCATCTAATGTCTCCAGGAAAAGTCATATTACAAAGGATGTTCCCCAGCCAGACACCCCTCCCTCCCTCAGTCTAAGGAAAGTCTAGAAAGTTATTGAATTTGTTAAGAATACTTAAGTACTATAAATCAGTGAATAAATATACTGAACCATATGTTATAAGCCATAAATATACTATTTTCCTCTGTCATTGACAGATACAATCTTTCTTTTGTATAATTCAATCCTTCTGAAAGGAGCATAATTTCTGGCAGGTTAAAATGTAAGATGTAAATTAGGAGGACTCCACAACAGACCATGAAAAAACATATAACCTAAAGACATAAACAATTCTTGAAAGTGTAAATAAAAGACAAAGGAAAGTTAAGAAAGGACGGGTAGTATGGCTGGATTTTAAAATACAACATGCCAAAAAAACCCAAGACTTTATTTTGTCACTTTTCTCCAGAGGATGGAATAAGTAATGTACAAATCTTCTGGACATTAGCAATAAGAAAATAATGGAACAAACAGATAAATTGAGAGCTGTACTTCATTAGGTCTAGGTACAGTTATTCACGAATTCTGCTGGAGCCTTGGAGTCATCTGGCTGAACTGTGAGCTCTAATGCAGTAGTTAAAGAGAAAATGAAAAAGGCTGCAGGGTAGCAAATCTACTTATCCTAGGCCAGCTATGACCCCAAAATCATGAATAACAGCAGTGAAAAATGACTGCTTTTTTTAAAAGGGTATGATATAGGAAAATATTAAAAACCAATTAGTAATTTCTGCCTAATTTATACAGTGAAAGTGCAGCAGAATATCTTCTACTAAGGAAAGCTAAAATATGTATTTTGACATTATATGATGCAAAAATTATATAAAAATACAATCATAGTTTTTTCTTTTTAGATGTTTTTGACAGTAAAACCTAAGACTGCTCATGAGAGGAAGAGTTTTGTCATTGATTAAGCCATGGTTAATTGGAAAGAGACAAAGTACAGAAATTTAGAAAATTCAGGACAAAGATACACTGATGGGAGTAAGAAAGAAATACAAACATGGCAAAGCAAACCATGATTTTACATGTGGCTGTTGGGCATCCTTGACTGTTCATTAGTGAGGGTATCTGCAGAATATAAAAACATCCTTTATGGGGAACTTTGCAACTACTCAGTATGATATTTCTTGCTGATGGAATGTGAGGTGAAAAAAAATCTTATGCGGATGATCTGATCTAATACTGTATATTTTACTTTCACATTATTCAAAGGGAAATTATAATCGTCTAATACAAGTCCTTGCTCTAAAATTTAAAAATGTAATAACTACCTCTCAATTTAAAACTTTAACATATCTATAAAATAATTTAGTATCCATTCTAATGCAATGTTAGAATATTTAGTACCTATTTTAATATTAAAATATATGGACATAACTGTGACCAGTTTTATACATGTGTAAGGTTTAGAATCTTCTAAAATCTTTCAAAAATAGTTAAGAGAATATTAGAAGGTGAAAGGGGAGCATGAGGACAAAATATAGTGTTAGATATATCAGTACAAGACAAATGTGTTACATGCAAATTTGGTGCTAAATAATGTGAGTTAGCATGTTGTTCCACAAACCTGACTCATACAGACTTATTTTAAAGCAATTAAAACTGTATATTTAGAAATGACATGCAACAGAGATTCAAGGTCAGAAAGAATCAGATGTATCATGGGCCCTTTTATTTGCCTCAGACTTAAATCGAAATGCTTTATGTGGTTAAAGCATAGTCTGCACCTAGTTAAAAGACAGATCCAGAGTTTCTTTGAGAACCTGAAGGGGTGCAGAATTTATCATTGTTTCTCATAGTTTGTTCTACAGTTGGTCTCTTAATGAAAAATACCTACTGTATTTACACTGTAAGGAATTTTAGGGCTATCTTCAGAAAGGCTATGAAGTGTTTCTCCACTAGAAAGAAAATTAGACATTTTCTCCAGTTTCCAAACACTTAGGGTTCTTTTCTATAAGTTTTATACTTTTTGGCTTCATTTTACTCTCTGGGCATAAAGAGGTGGTACAATATTCCTTTATCATTTTTATCTATACTATAGATGTGAAAAATTTAATCTCTGTTCTCCTAACCACTACCTATTTCTACATAGAACAAATAAAGAGAAAAACCCTTTAAAATGCAATGTGGTAGTGTGTGTACATGTGATAGTGACTTACTTATTTTATGACCTTTTAATTTTTTTAGAGAATAAATATTTTCACGGTTACAATCCCAATTTTGAAAGTGTCGCTTATGTATCTAATTTCTAAGCATACAACTACTGAGGCAGATGTACAAAAGCACTTACTTTTATCAGACAAACTTTACCATTCTCAAAGAAAGAATTCACATTTGTTTGACAAGACTTTATCTTCCAAAAACCTTCTGCTTTGAATTCTAGCAGTAATGCTCTGCACTCAAAGCTTTTGAACTGTTATGTATAGAAACCCACCTCACCATTCTATTAACTTCTCTTTTACAACACAGGTCACGTTGCTTGGGGTTTTTTTTTTTTTGTTGATTTTTTTTTTTAAGCTTTAATATTACATTCACTGCTTCTAGGAGTTTCTAGAGTATTCCAAGATTCCCCTAAAATGAATACAGTATATGTCTACTTCTGAATTCAGTTCATCTGAATCAGCTACTTTCAAATATTCATCATAAAAATATTGCTTAATGCTTTCCTTAGAAACTAATTGCTTGGAAAATACTTCACCATCATTATGAAGTACAAGGCACTCTCCTCCTTCTTTCCAGAAACAGAAATGAAATAAATATTGAACACTTTTGAACACTTTCTTTTTTTCTGTCACTACCAGCAATTTAGTTTTCTTAAAATTTTAATGGTATCATATATATATCTACATAGATATGTATAAAAGCAGATGCCTTTTTCATCCTGCCTAATACAATGTCCTCAGCTAAATGAGAGATTGTTCCCTGGTCTCACTTCCACTATAATTCTATAGCTTCTAGTTTGTACCAAATATATTTTCCTGCCTACATTTTATACTGTGATATTATATATATCTTTTTTCTAACTGGTGTCCTCCTCAATAAAGTTGGGGTTTTAGAAGCTGCTTTTCTCAATCATGGTACAGTGGCTATTTGGCTGGCTATTAAGCTTCCTCTTCTTTAATTTCCCTTTCAGTCACAATTTCATATCTATTTACACTTAATCTCCAGAGAAAATGATTCAGAACATGTTTAACTTTGAGAAATTCACCTCTGTCAAGAATCACTTCTCCACATTAATGTTAAGGATCTTCCATTCTTTACCAACAGTAAATATGAGCAACTTAAAAGCACTGGTCCAATGGTAACTGTTAACTTTCATTACAATGATTAATTCATCTTAATCTAGCCCAGTAAAGTCCAAAGTTAAATGAGTGCATATAGAGTATCTAGTTACATATCTCCTAAATTTAATTTCCAAATAGCAATTCATTTTTCTTAAGAATGAAAGATTAAAAAAAAATAAAGAAATCATATATTTTAGATTTAGAAGATAAATAGTCTAACCATCCTTTTTTTCCCCCCATAGCTATAAAAAAATTGTCTATATACCAAATTTCAGTTGACCAAAATGAGCACATGCAGAAATATTTGAAAACTAGGCAGTCCATGACCAAGGAAGGGATTACGAGGATTAAAAAAAACAGAAGTGGTTTTGAATACCCCCATCAAAACATTATAGAATGTAGTTCTACATGGCAACCTAGTAACTTCACTATATAAATATATGGGTCATGTGTATATAGACAAATCTGCAAACGGTTCATTTTAGCAGCTATTTGTCTGCACACACTGGAGTAATGCACAGCCACATGCCTGAAAAGCATATTAGTTTCAGATCCAACAATGCTGAATGTAAAAAAAGTGTGATTTCATCCCTTAATATGAAGCCAACAAGTACAAGAATTTCAGAAAACCAAAATAAACTAAAATGAAAATTATAACATCTTTTGAAAAGTGGTAGAAATCTAAACATTTTCTTTTCTATTTATAAATGTCTAATATCTATCATTGTATCAAAATTCCAGTTGTGAAATGTATTACTTTAGACAAGTAATTTTAATATTTAAGCTCTCTTTCAGACACCTCTGTTATAGATGAGCTTTCATCTTTAAATTTTGCTTGTTAACATAAGCTCTCACTATTACAGTGACAGATAGTTTCCATTGCAACTTCTGGATTTCGTAAGTTCATAATCTTTTGAAGCCTTGGCGATGACTTTTTCTAAGAGTGTTTTTTTTTTTCCTAAGGTGGGAGCAGTTTTGTAAGGCACTAGGTAGGGACACTGCAATTCCAGTATGAGTTGTAGAAGACATTCCAAAACCATGTAAGAGCAGAGAGACTGGACCAAATCATAGACATCTCTCACTCAACATCCCTCCCTGTCAAAAAGCTGTTGGCCATGTAAGGTGAAGTTTAAGCATAAACAAGCATATAATGATTATTTATTTGAAAACTCAGCATCTGGCACAACAAGGGAAAAACAGAGTTTGGGTCAAAGATGTTGTCTGTGTTTTCATATCCTTCCCTGTATTCCTTCCTAAGAAAATTTAAGCACAGTTAAAGTATCAGCTTTCATATTATATACATATATTTGAATATACATATTCAAATTGTAACATGTCTTACACTTTTAATTATTTCCTTATTCCAGAGAATTAGAAAGGTTCATCTTTTCTTAGATGTTTACACCAATTGATCTTCTGAGGTGCCCTGCTTAACAGGGTGTATACCTCTATATACATAAATATGGGGTGTTACCCTTTATATGCTTTTGTCAATGACATGGACAGTAGGACTGAGGGCACGCTCAGCAAGTTTGCTGACAACACCAAACTCTGTGGTGCAGTCAGCACACTGCAGGGAAGGGATGTGCTAGGGGGACCTGAACAGCCTCGAGATGTGGGACTGTGCAAACCTCGTGAAGTTCAACAAAGCCAAGTGCAAGGCTGTGTGTGTGGCTGTGGGCAGTCCCAGGCACGAGTACAGGCTGGAGGTGTGGGTGGATGAGAAGATTGACATGAGGCAACAAATGTGCACTTGCAGCCCAGAAGGCCAAATGTGTCCTGGGCTGCATCCAAAGCAGCATGGCCAGCAGAGCAAGGAGGGGAGGCAGGGAATTCTGCCCCTTTACTCTGCTCTTATGAGACACCACTTGGGATGCTGCTCTCTGGGATCCAGCTCTCTGAGATCCCACATAAGAAGGATATGGACCTGCTGGAGTGAGTCCAGGGGAGACCACTCAGATGATTAGAGGAATGAAGCACCTCTCCTATGAGGACAGGCTGAGAGAGTTGAAGTTGTTCCACCTGGAGAAGATTCCAGGGAGACCTTATAACAGCCTTCCAGTACCTAAAGAGGGCCTGCAAGGGAGAGGGGATAGGGACTTTTTTTTTCAGGGCATATAGTTTTAGGGCAAGAGAGAATGGCTTTAAAGAGAAAGAGGGCAGGTTTAGATTAGATATTAGGAAGAAATACTTTACTGTGAGGATGATGAGGCACTGGAAGAGGTTGCCATACAAGTTGTACCTTTCTCATTCCTGAAAGTGTTCAAGACCAGATTGGATGGGGCTTTGAGCAACCTGGTCTAGTGGAAGGTGTCCCTGCCCATGGCAGGGGTGTTGGGGATGGAACTAAATGGTCTTTAAGGCCTGTTCCAACTCAAATGACTCCATGATTCTATGATACCTCAAACAGGATCAGGAGGACATTCCAATGGATATCAGTTTCAACTTCAGACATGTTTTGCAGCAGTAGGCCACTCATCAACATGCTCATAAACTCATCAGCTTGGAAGCTTTTTCGGTGCCAAAAAACCAGCTCTGACTTGAGCAGCACTATCCTCTGGATAAATGCTAGAGGATTATGACAATTACCATATATTGTTGCAGTGAATGGTATTCAAGCATTCTCAAAACATACAAAAAAGTACTCTTTTCAGAGTACTCTTACTTATCACTCTTTGCAATGTACACAAAAATTTACCAGGGCATCTGATACAAGCAAGAAGCTCGTCCTGGTGGCTGAAGGATACTGGTGACACATGGGGCCACACACGACTGTTTAAGAGTTACAATAATAATAATGGTCCATGAGATATCCTTATCATAGAATAGAATAACAGAATATATCAAGTTAGAAGGACCCATCAGGATCATCAAGTTCAACTCCCTGTTCCTAAACTAAAGCTAAAACTGAAACCATTCAGTTTAGGAGCATCATCAAAATGCTCCTTGAACTTTGACATGCTTGGTGCTGTGACCACTTCCCAGGGAAGATAGTTCCAGTGATGACCATGTTCTCAGCAAAAATCCTTTTGCTATTGTCCAGCCTGAACTTCCTCTGACACAGCTTCATTCCATTTGCTTGTGTCCTATTGTTTGCCAACAGAGATCAGCACTTGCCTCTCCACGTTGCCCCTTGAGTAAGCTGTAGACTGTGATGAGGTCAGAAGTTGAAGATCTTCATAGTCACCAGAACAGAAACAGACGACTCCCACTACCAAAGGCAGCTGCTTTTTTTAATCTAAAAGCCATTGACCTGACCCTGTGGTTAAATTTTTCCTTAGGATAAATAATTTTCCCCTAACCAAACATGGCAAGAAGTTGCCAGACCCTGAACTCATTATACAAATGTGATCATATCACCTCAACTTAAAAGTTTAATTCACAGGGAAGCAAATCATCATCTTCCAACAAAGCAGCCTTTTCTTAAAAGGCTACAGATTTTCTTTTATCCAGCTGTATGATGTTTTTTCCCCTATTACATGCCTGTTTATTGACATCCATTTTCTTTAAAATATAGAACATTAGCACACTTCTGATCAGTTTTATACATTGAGCTTTGTTTATATAAACTGGAGAACAGCCCAAACTGAATCCTCTAGTAACCCTTGGACATGTTAAGGTAAATACCATACCCATTACTGGGTCTGAAAAGGGGAGAATTCCTACTTTTTCTTGACTTTGAAATGCTCACAGTAGTAAGATAATTCAAATTCTGGCTAGCTGGAAAACCTCTTCATTAAATATTTATCATACTGTAATAATTAAGTAAGATTTCATAACATATTAAATGTCATCTATCCATAAATTTAACATGCATTCATGTAGAATTCTTGTGTCTTTGTAACATGACAGTATGTGATTTCTGACACAATTTTAAAGCTCAAACTGCCCGATATATTCTTGCTAGTTTACTCACAGCTTTGCCTGACGTATTTATAAATTGTGATCAAAAGCATTTCAGCTACCTGAAAAGAAATTGAAAAAGGAGTGGAAACTTGCTTGTTCAGATGTGGAAGAAAAATCCATCTTTTTTGTAAAAAGCCTCCTACACAGAAAACATGGCCAAGGGCAAAAAAATGCTTGTTTTGGAGAAACTCCTTACTGACTAGCTCTCTCTGTTGATATTTAACTAGAACTTGCTCAGATTTAATAGATTTGAAAATATTAACATGTACATCTGAGATCATCAGATGGATTTCTGAAATACAACATACTGCATGGGATGTGTATCAGCAGCCACATGCAATGCTAGCAGCTCTTTAAGCCCTTAGAAATGAAATTTAAAGAGTCCAGACAAAAAACAGGCCATTATATGAGAAAATAAAGAAAGCTATTTTAAAGGTTGTGTCAGTGTGAGTGGGTGGCAGTGGGGGCTGCTTTTATTTATTTATTTTTAGCAGTCTCAGTTTGAAGCCCTTTAAAACTCCAAAATGCCAAGTGTGAGATCACAGGAATTTAAGTGATGAAAGAAGCCAATGAAGGCAAGTAAACAAAACTAGATGAAATTTTAGGAAACTAAATTTTATAGCTTTGTCTTCGTTTTTCCTTCCTGTTTTTATTCCTTTTTTATGTCTGCTTTTCTTAACTTTAGTTATTAATTTCTATGCATCTTACATATTTTTCAGTTTCCAGAACCAAGAATGATATTCTGCTTGCGTAATTCCAGTGAACAGTCAATATATTAAGTAGCCACCAAAATTGATTATTAGCTTGACTTAGTCAAACCAAATTTATTTTAAGGTGTATCTAGCAGCCTAATAAATTAATTTCAATGGAAGCAGATATAATACGCTAGTATAGGATCAATTTTGTTATGGACTTTACATAGTGCTTCCTTGTCTTAGAATCTCTCTAAAAAGAGTCTCAGTTTACTCATAATGAAATTGTTTTTTAAGATCTGTGAAACAGTAGAAATTTCACATGACGTATTACAGTGTAAATGTCAGACTAAATTTAACTGACCTCACTCAGTGGTCACTTCTCACTGATGTGCACAACTGTCTTTACAGGCCCATCATTAATAAAACAGTATCTTCATTAACCTCCTGTATTTTGAAAATGCAGTAGTTTATTCCAGTCAAAGACACCCTGTGCTCTTCTGAACAAATACTTGCTGAACACAGAGTTCACAGATTAAAATAACAGGCGGTCAACTTTTTAAATACTGCTCACTAAATGTTACCTAAAGTTGGTGGCATTCTTTCAGGCATGGAGCACATCTGTCATTTGCATTTCATTGACCTTGAAGCTTACTGGTTAGAGATGAAACTTCACCTATTCAAAGTAACCTGTTTAAAATATTCAAATAGATTTTTTTAAAGTGCATTTCACTTTTTAATTTCCTACTGTTCTTCTTCCATTGAGAAAGCACTATCTGAACCCAAAGGGATTTCCACATCTAGCTTTCATGCTTTTTGTTGCTACATGGCAGTGACCGCTAGATTGGCAAATAGAATAATTGCCTTTGAAATATTTCTTTAAGGATATTAAGAGCATGAACTTCACTCTTTTTAAGTAGCTTCTTAAATAAATGCTTCAAAACAAAGTCAACTATTGATCCAATTCTTTGAATAAGAAGTTCTCCCCATTTGACAATAGCATTTATTACTGAAGACAAAATGTACATTAATCTTTCTAGTTTATTGTCTTCAGTTGACAAAGGTAGCATTACAGAGTTGCTGCACAAAGAAATACTTGTACTGTCTGTTTGAAATGACGAATCTACATAAATTCATTGACTGACTTAAAAGCAATCTTTACATCTCTATGTCTTGTCACTTGAACAGAAATAGGGGTATAATTTATGCTTTCTTTCCTAGTAATATTATTGAATAACAGTTTATTTTCTAAGCACATTTTTTATTTCCTTGTTTATTGTAGTGATGGTTTGGGGCTTTTTTTTTCCCTGAATGTGAAAACGGACATCCAGAATGCCTATTTAATGCCAGGAGTGCAGGGTGGCAATTTTAGCCAGCAAAAACCAACCAACCAGATAACACACACACACACACACACACACACACACACAAACACACACCCCCTACACACCCTTCCCAAATATTTCAAAGAGTTTGTACCAACTTCACAGATTTTACACTTCTGTTGTCTTCTACTGGATATTTAATTTGAACCCTGCTTTCTAAAGAGAGAGGGACAGAAGAGAAGACAAGAATGTCAATATTCTATCTGTCACGTGTGTGTGTGTAGCAGTATAAAAACAGCCACTGTGGGACAGTAATAATTTTTTTCCACTGTCAGCTGCAACGAGAAACTGAGCTAGGACGGATACTGCAGGAGCAGTGAAAGGAATCCTTCATGGAGTCTTACCTTCCCAGCTTTTAACTTGCGTTCCCTTTCCTTACAATAACCACAGCGGTGTACTTGGCTCTAAGGAGCGGTCAGGTGAGACCTACTGTGTTGCTCGAGTTGCTCGTGGATTTAAGGGACAGGGGAGAAAAAGGGCAACAAACCAGCAAACAAAGCTTCGGCGACTGATAAGATAGAGGCAAAATAAAGCCTGCGCTGCACTGATCACGCATAAGCTTGAGCGGAAAAGCGCTGCACACAAAGTACACTGCGGCTAGCGAGTCTAGGGTCTCCTTGAAAGCAAGCTGCGTGCAACGCTGCCAGAGACACACGTACGTGAACACACATACAGAGGCACTTACAACCCCGGCTCTGCCCGTACGCGCACACCAGAGCGCGGCATCCCCTCCTGCGCTCCCGCTCCCGCCCGGGGCTGCCGGGCGCACGTTCCCGGCGCCGCCGCTGCCGCACCGCGGCCGCCGGAGCTCCCCGTGGGCGAGGGCCGCAAAACAGCGCCGTAGGGATCCCCCGGCTCCTCGCGGCAGCAGCCCGGTACTTGCCGGCTACCCTCTTCCCCGGCCCCGATTACTATCCCTCCCCTGCTCCGCTGCCCTGTCCCTGCGGCGACCGGCAGGATCACCCTCCCGCCCCCGCTGCCCGGTGCGGAGGACGGGGCGTCCGGCAGCACCTCCCGCCCGCTCTCCGCTCCCGCCCGGCAGCGGTGCGGCGGCTGCCCCGCTCCCGCCCGCCTCCGCTCCCGCCTCCCCGCGGCGCGCCCGCCCCTCGCCCGGCACCCGGCGCTGCCGCCGGCCGCAGAGCAGCCGGGCCGCGCTGTGCGCTGCGCCGGGACCGACCGGGGCTGTCTGCGCCGTCAGGGAGGGGAGGGAAGGCCGGGGAGGGGGGAGGGATAGGGGAAGTGAAAGGGAAGGGGGGTGTGTGGAAGGGGAGGAGGGGAGGGAGGGGGGAGAAATCAAATAAATAAATAACCTCCGCACCAATAAGAGAGGCAGCGGCTGCCGAGAAGGCTGGGATCTGATGGGAGAGGTCCTTCTTGGGCTCTATTTGTTTGTTTGTGACTGGAGCTGCAAAGTTCAGAGCCAAACGTGTTGCTTTCCGGCGGCGGCGACCGCCCCGCTTCACCTGCTCCGCTGACGGGTGCCTGCCCGGGGCGGCCCCGCTGCTCTGCGGGCCCTCCGCCCGGCATCCATCCGGCCGCTGGGGCCGACGGACGGCAGAGGAGCGCGGGGCTTGTCTCTCGCTGCCCGCCTTCGCCTCCGCGCCTGCCGGAGGGCAACGGACAGGTGAGTGCTTCTTTGCCGCACTTCTGCCCAGCCCGGCGCGGAGGGTGCCTCCGCTCCGTAGTCACCTGTCACTGCAGGAGCTGCTCATTTATCAAACTTTGCCTCCTGTCGGCTCCCGCACCCCCCGTCTTGCCTTTTGCGGGAGGGCGAGCGCTCGGGGTTAATTGGTTTTGCGCAGAGGGAAGCCGCGGGGGGCGGGAAAGGGGGGTCCCACTCTGCAGAGCACAGCTCAGCCTTGTCGGGAGAGGGGGTTTCTCCGAGCCGCTCGCCTCTGCTGCCGCTCAGGGCTGCAGCCCGGGGCCCCTCTCCCCACGCGAGTTCGAGGCGCGGTGGCGAAGCAGCGGCGGAGCGAAGTTGTTTTTGCCCTGCAGGGAGCCCGCGGGCCCGTGCAACAGGCAGCGTCCTGCGGAGGGAGGGCGCCTCTCCCGCCGGCGCGGGGCTCCCGGCGGCCGCCAGCAGACCTGTGCCCTTTTAGGTAATCCCGCTTTGTTTCCAGCACCTCCAGGGGTGCGCCTTGCGGGGAGCCTGTGCCATGCGGCTGCTTGCGAGCGCCTGGCAGCAGCCCCCGGAGGCACGCCTCCTCTTAGGAAGGAGAGAAAGTTGCCGATGCTCAGGAGGGACGGATACGGTGCTTCTCCCGGCTGCGCGGGAGATGCGCGCCGGGGCGCCGGGCGGCTCTGTCCGCCCCGCGGTGGCGGCGGCCCGGGGAAGGCAGGAGCGAGCGGGCGGGTGCTGCGGGCGCCCGGCAGGTGGAGCCGTGGGCAGCGGCGGCCGCGATGGCTCGTCTCGGTTTGGGCAGCGTGGCGAGCGGAGCCCGTAGGCGCGGTGCGGAGCGGCCCGGTACGCCCGGAGCCGCTGCACAGCGGCCGGAATGGGTGCTGGGCTGGATGCGGTGAGCGGCGAGCGCCGGGCCGTGCGCGCCTTCCCGCGGGCGCTGCAGGTGGACGCGGTGCCCTGCGGTGCCAGCCTTACCCCTGGTCACACGCGTTAGTTTTTCGGCCACTGATCGTCGTTCTGTTCGTCACTGAGATTTGGAAAATGGTCAGATTCGAGGAGGGTATTCTGTCTTAATTATCAAAGAATGTATAAAAGCGTAATTGCTAAAATTATTCAGTAGTGGTTAACAATTAAAAGATTATCCCAGTACTCTGCAGCTAGCAAGGAACGGACTGTACTAATTGGATAGCTAATGACACTTAAATGGGCGGGTTTTCTTAAAATTGGAAGGTCCACTCTTCCAGGGAACCGAATGGAGTGTTAGAATGTTAAATAATTATATTACAGTGATGGTAACACTCTGCAAGAGCTTAAGGTGTTAGCTTGGCCAGCAGCACTGAGACAATTTTAGAGCATTGGTTAAGAGAAGGCTTGATTTTCCCTTAATGGGTAAATATAGCTAAATGGTGTAGAAATATGTGTGAAGCAAATCAAAGAGGTGACAATATTTTACATATTGTCCAGTGAACTCTTCTTCCATCTTCAGCTGACATAATTTGACTGAATTGATAAGTGAACTTGAATTTTATGCTACTAACCACTTAACACTTGAAATTTATGTCTCTTTGTGCCACTTACACTGATCATAAATAATTGCTGTTTAATATTGTGGAGACTGGCTATGGGATGGTGTAACAACGCTTTTCTTGTCATCCTTTTATAACTAAACAACTAAGTTGTTGGGTTTTTTTAATAATAATAACATTCAGGTTAAATACTTCAGTAATGAAGTGATAAGTAAATCAACAGTGCATCTAAACTGTATTTTCAGAACTCTTGGTTCTTTACATTTCTCACGTTTCTTGCACAACTTGAAAATGTTCTATGAGAAGCCCATACAATGACTGCATAAACTTGTTGCATTTTGTTGTAAAAGTTTTCTTAATGTAATAAAGTTGGCATAACAACAAGCAACACAATGTAGTCTTACATTTGAGGTATTTTTTTCCCCAGAGAAAAAATGTTTTCCATTATCTTAATCAAAGACATATACTTAAGCAAAGTGCCAGAAATTGAATTTAATAAGAGAATAACTTCACAAATTAAATAGGATATTCTATATTAAGAACTACCGTAGAGAATAGCACATAATTAAAATTGTAAAGTATGTCTGGACTTTTATATACCTATGCTTTATTCAGTCAATGATGAGTTTTTGTCACCAGTATGGTTTTGTGTCCCTTGGAGGTATTAAAATGCATAAAGAATCTCCTGAAATGCTGGCCTAAATACTGAAAGGGCTTGGAGTGTGTGCCTCCCAAGTCGGTGAAAATGATGAGCTTCACAGAAGTTATATTCATAATTGTAAAACTGTTTTATTTTCTTCTTGTCTTGGGTGCTGTAGCTGTCACTTAGAAATCTTTTTGTGTTGTATCCCAACCTTGCTCTTTTCACTAGTATAGATACATTTCTCACAAAAACTTCCTTTATTCTTGCGCACCAAAGTATTCAAATATTTCTTGTGAGCATTGCTGCTGACTTCTGAACCTGAATTCCAGTCTATGCTGTCGAAATGAGGGTTTCTAAAAAATCAGAACAATAGAACTTCTGGATTTTTCCTCAGTTCCCATAAAAATGTTAGTTTAAATGGAGATGGTGTTTAATGTTAGGATTGGATTTCCTCCAGAACAAAAGTATGACTTTTCACATAGCTGATAAATAGATAGCCGAATGTGTTACCAGACATTTGCAAAACACTTATGTCTTGACATCTGGATTTGTTATGTGTCTTTAATAAAACATGGAGTGTGAGAAAATGCTGTAGAGGTTTTTTTTTTTGAGGGGAAAGGACCCACAAATCTGAGACAAAAGGAATAATAAAAAGTATTCTCCATTACATACTCGGTAGTATAATGCTGGCTGGGAGGGGGGGAGGTTATTTGTATATTTTCCACATACTGTATTAAAATGATACCAGCATACATTTTACAAGAAAGTTAACTCTGCTTTTAAAATCCTTCTAGTGAAACAGAGATACATTTCTTCTGCATAAGATCTAGATACTTTTCCCCGATCTTTCCCAGTTTTCTTTCTATAAATCTGTGCAAGAAGGTCCTTTAGCATTATTAAGTGTATTCTTTTGTATTGCTTCCAATTTGTAGCACTTGCAATCTTTCTTTCACCCTACTATTTGATGTCCTAATCTTAAATTTACTGTCCCTGCTAGAATGAAAGTTCCTTTCTGCTCTTCTGGCACTACCTAAAAAACACATACCAGAGTTTTATACACAGTTTCTGGAAATGTTGTATTTACTGAACTGACAATTCCATATGGATAAACCTGAAAATTTTAATCTTGGAAAATGCAATTTTAATACTGGGGAAAGAGAAAGAGCTCCTTAAATCCTGTCTAATTGCCATGCATTGCTTGCAAAATGAGGGAATGCCAGCTTCTGGGCACATGCCTCTATCATAACAGTAAAATATCCCATGGTTGACTTGGAAGCTACAGCTACACCTCATACCAGGTAAAACACAAATTTAAGAAACAAGCAAAATGTTTGTTAATGCTTTCAGATGAAGAGTCTGTGAATTCAGTAACTGAGAATATTTCTAGTGTAGCTAATAATAATAATAATAGTAATAATAATTATTATTATTACCTGTGATGGATACTGGAATAAAAGTTGTGGAAGCCAATACTTATGGGGATTTTTAAAATATATTGGATTCATGTATGCAGATTTTTTTTTCCGTTATAACAGCATTTTACTTCTTTAAAGGTAGCAATTGAAGTTACAAACATTCCATAGGCTTGGCCAAGTCACAGTTTGCAAATTATCAGAATGACTAAAGCATTAAATTATGCTTTTATTTGTGCAATAAAGATAATTTCATACAGAACTTGCAGCTCTGTTAAGTCATGAATATGTTTTCACTTATGAAATTGTATTCTTTCATTCAGGTCTCTACAGAAACCAAGTCTTACATGTGGACCTGTTAATTCTGGACTGTGATTTCAGGAATTTAATGGTGGATAGCCAAGAACTAGGTTTTTTGAAGACTAACATTTTATCAAACAGAGGAAACTGCATGTGGTTTAACACACACGTGCACTGTTACATGCCTAAGTATGCTTATATATGCTTTCTGTTTGGAATCCAGTCTTATTTAATTAATCTTAGCAAGAGACACTATCTGCTTTACAAACTGCTTTAGAGATTTAATTTATCTAGAACCTTCTATCCCAAGTAACTTGAATTCCATCTATTAAAAAATAAGACTGAATTTGCAAAGATTCTTTTAAAGCACAGGAACTATCTTTTACTGTAGCATGTAGGAAGGTTATAATGGACTATTTGCAAATACTTTTCCTCTAGAAACACAAATTGAGTGAAAGATAATTTAGTTTTGTTGATTCAAATTTTAACTGTCAAGTATTGCATGAAAGAACTCTGCTTGGGAGCTCTCATGAAATCTAGAACTCTTGAGAATGTCTCTTCTAATAGCTGCTAAATATTCCAGTGTTAATTAGGCAGTAATGTAAATTGTATCAAATGTTACAACAACATAATGGTCTCCTGTTGAATAGAAGTTCTACGCCTAAGCAAACATACTTTCAGCAAACAAGAATATTTTGATATTTCCTGTTCAATGGGAAGTGTTTCTGCAAAAGTCCGAAATAATGCCCTATAAGATGCCCAGAGAAATCTGGTCATCATGTTTCTATTGTAGCAGTCTAATGAGAGCAGCATCTCTTTCCCTTCATGGAATGAATGCAAGGACAGTTTACAGAAATCTGTAGTCACACACAGGGTGGCTCTCTAGTCCAGCCCTAGTCCCAACCAATGCCTAAGACCAGACCTGCCCTCTGCCTGCTGCAGCTTTTACCTCCTCTCAGCTAAAAGAAAGTAAGCACGGTGAGCTGTGTTCCAGAATATGGCACTGTGAGTGTTTGGCAGTGCAGATCTGCAGAGGGCACATTGGCAGCCATCTCACTGTATGTGATCTGGACCTCTATGGAATAGCTGGAGTAGGAGCATTTAGGACACAAGGGGAAGTGGTCAAATTGCTCTTCCCTTCAGACACCTATGCATTAATAGATCTTCTGTGTATTTAGGAGTCATCCCATCTTTAAAGCAGTGTTAAAAATCAAATTGATTTAATCTCTGAAGAAATACATGGTGGCAAATCATTCTGGCTGAGGTACTGCTCCCACACCTGTTCTACCTTTGTGTTGTAAGCCTGTTCTCCTTAGGAGAGAGTAACATTGAGATGCAGCCATAATGATGTTCCAAAGAGCATCAGCTGTTTCCATGGGCAGGGAGCAGGACACAGTCAGGAGAAGACAGCCAGCCAGCAAGGATTGAGGTTATATTTATCCACTTTTAGAGCAAGTTGGGTGAGGAAGAGAGAAGGATGAAGTATATGGTAATTGACAGTGGATATTGCCCATGGGTCACAGCAGGAGTTAAGCTTATTGAAGTTTGGACTGAAACATCACCAGCTCAGCTCTGAAAGACATTGTTCCACTTTATAGTAGACTGACCACTATCTGATTGATTTCATCTGATTTCAGATGAAATAATTTGAACTGCTAGCAAAATTATCAGAAATTGCACTGATTTATGTTATGAGTGAGAAAACCCATTCAAAACTTGTTTCTGCAGATGCTACATACAGGTTTAATCTGATGATGAGGCCTGCTTCTATTTTTAGGATTACAAATTGATATAACAGGAGATAATAAGCATAATCTTGACGGAAGCAAAGTCTGTTTCATGCTTTTCTTTTTGAAAATACTTTTTTCTATTTGAAAATACTATTTTCATTTTGGTGGATGTCTGCAATAAGTCCCACCTCAGCAACTGTACTTTATAAAGTAGTGTCTCAGTTACCTGTAAATCATTGGGGTATAGCTTGTTCTTGCACAACAGAGATTACTAAACCTAATTTTAGACAGAAATAAAAGTCTATATTCAAGTACAAGTCTTACCACCGTAATTTTTAAGTATTTCTAACTGTTTCCTACGGTGAAAGGGATAAAATACATGGATGAGAATCAGAATGGACTAGCTGATAGTCTAAGGGGAAATCAAGCTTTGAAATGAAGAGATGGTAGTCGATAGAGATTCATACTCTTTTTTTAATTTCAGCAAATCTGCTCATTTAGGGTGCAGGTACGGGATAGCTTGTGAATTAGATACCATGGGTAAGAAGGTACTGTCCATTCACTTAAAAGCTACTTCTAATTTAATTGGATTTTTAGCTGCCTTTCAGACTAAACTGCAAATGTATTCCTGTTCCATTTCAGTAGGAAGTAAAATATGTTCATTTGCAGCTGCAAGACTAATTAATTTTGCTTCACTTTGCAAAAGATTTACTGTGGCTTATGTAGCCCTGGGAAAAAGAATTGTAGATTGTTGTAAAGTGCTCAAGAAGGAGGATTTTGCTTGACTTTTTTTCCTTAAAGACTGACTAGTTAGGGTTTGCTTCAGCAATAGCTAGGATTAGCTGCGCTGAGGCTAGAATAAGGGTTAGCTGTTACCACGCTTCCTTAGACTAGTAAATGCTTGTAACTTAGTATTTTCTCAGATATGCTTTCTGATTTGTCATGCAAAAAAATGGGGAAGAAACTACAGAAAGAGAATGAGAAAAGATTGCGTGAGACTGATTGGCAAACTAGCACCAGCTGTTAAAACAATCAAGGGGGAAGACAAGTAGTTATTCTTCAGTAGGAAGTGAAGAAGTGAGGATTGAATTTAACATAAAGAGGAAAAGGAGCAGTGGTAAGAAGAGAACAGAGAGGGCTCTAAAATACCACCTTGTCGGAAGTTCTTAGTGCAAAGAGAGGTTAGTCACTAAGGGAGGGGGATGTTTGGATTTCTTATTTTAAAAATAATTTTTATTTAAAAAATCCCTTTTTTTAAATTGGTTTGTTTTGAGTAAGATGTAAGTTTTGGATATGAAGTTTGTCTCTTGAAGACCTTGTGATGTGTTCTAGAGGACATGCAGCGAATGTCTTAAACAATATGAGGCTTCTTTAGGTTTAAGCTAGGTGGGGTGAGCTGCACTTTATATGCTCAGAGTTGACCTTATGCTGTGTGGGCTTTGTGTTCTTGGAGAACTGGAAGAGCTTGTAGTAATATCAACAATTTTCTGCCCTTGTTTCCTTTTTAAAGTCTTTCATTTTACTGTCTTTTTCTCTGTCTTTATTTTCTTTACGCTGGGATTGAAGAATATGAGGACTAGAAGATAAAACTGACCTAAACTAAAAACTCCCTGAACCAGTAGAATTGACTGGTGCTGTGATCACACTCAATTTCACACTGCTGCTAGTGTCATGTAGAGTAATATAGTGAAAAATTCTGTCAATTTTGGGTTCAGCTACTAGTTGTCATAATGGTAAAGAGTTACAGAAAGAGTATCTATCTTCAGGCAGTGAATGAGAAATTTATTAGCAAAAGCAAAACTGGTATTTTTCTAAAGTTTTTTTTTTTCCTCATAAAACCTTCAAGTAGAATCTTCTCTTTTCCTGACTGGATATCTGCAGCTGTTTTTCAAAAATTGTACATGATATTAGAAACCTTTATTCTATACATATTTTTCTTGATCAAAAAGTTAAGTTCTTCAAATTATTTGGCTGTTCGTTTCTATTCTATAACAACCTTTTCAATTGAATTATTTAAAGGGCTGCACACACAGCCAACAGATCTAAAATGAATAATTCTGAGGTTAAAAAAAAAACAACAAAAAACGAAAAACATTTTCAATTTTCAATCACATTAAGCAATGAGGGTGCAAAGTAGGGGTGGAGATGGAATCTGCTTTAACCACCATTGTCATTAGAAGAAAGATTTGCAGAACTTCTGCCTCATGCTTGCTATCATTTATATTCTGTAATTTGAAGGTTCTGTGATGGTTTCATTATTACCTTTTATCTGCTGTCTTCTTCCATAAGACCTCGAGACCTGGGAGCAGGTCAGGGCTCTTGTGCTACATGGCATGTGCATTTAATGAGTACAGATTCTGTCATATGCTTGTGTTGGACATAAGATTCCCCTGTCTTGTCAAAATGTATGCATTTATGTAAGTAGCCCATTTAATGAAACATATAGCAATAGTTTATACTATTTGGAACTTTAGAAAATATAGTTAAACTTTAGGCTTTCTCACTTTTATCTTGGGTTTGAGTTTTGGTTTGTTTTTTTTTTTTTTTCACTCACCCATGCACCATTCCACCACCTGTTTCGTATGGGGAATTTCATGGCTTTCAGATCACATACTGAGGATCCTATTTGCTGCTTATGTAAAAATAACTTTGTGTAGAGTAAGCAGTGTGCAGCTAGCTATTGTAATTTTTTGCTTCAGAAATTTTCTATTGCTGCTTTTCTTTACTACAGTGACTTTCTCCAGCCAGCCAACACGTCTTCCCTCTTGGTCTTCTGTTTTGGTCACACGTGTTTCTCAGGTGTGACTGTATTCCTGCTATTATTGTAGCTATCTGCATTTACAACTTGTAATTGAATTCATTGTGGTCAGCCCTGAGTGTTGGATCCTGAGCTTTGTGAGTGGAGTGGCTGTGTTTTTTTCTGAGCCTTTGTCTGACTGTGTCATTGCCCTCTAGCTCCCCATAGAAATACTCCTAAGCTGGTATTTCAGGAGCCAAATCTGAGTCTCAGGCAATCTTTTTTGTGAATAACCTGTAAGTCTGGAAAAAGGTTTATTGTGAAACCTGTGTAGCAGCTCTTCTTTCTTAAGTTTTCATAGAGGGAATAAATCATGAGGAAAAGATGAGAAAACTAGATGGTGTTTTTCAGATTAAAACACTGTCTATTGACCAAAATTGTTTCTTCATTAGTATAAAAATTATCATCTGTTTAAGCGTTGTGCTCGGCATAACACAAGAAGCATATTCCTCTTTTCTTTCTTTTTTTTTTTTTTTCCCCACTGAAATCCAGTTTGAAGCCAGTAAAGAGTGTTAGCTACATGAAACACTTGTCAGCTTACCTAGGCAAGATGCACAGTGGGTGCATAGGTATAAGATTCTGTTTCATCACTGTCGTGGTAATTCATCTCAGTCTTACTTTTGGGAGGCCACTTCTAGGTTTAATGTCAATTTGCATTTCAGTAAATGCTTTGTTTCTATTTCTTCACCTCAGTGAAGATATCCTTGCTTATTATATGACAGCATTTTTGAAATGCCTATCATGTTTGTAAAATATCTACAGTGACAAAGCATATGCAGTAAAATATAAGCTGCAGAAAATAATTTACTGCATACTGAACCTTCAGTAGTTTCAAAGAAAAACAAACTAAGTTGACAACAAAAAAAAACCTTCATGAAATTATTCTAGCGTTTCTTAGCATTCCTTCTGTACTCTAAAATGGTGAATGAATGTCTTAACAGTTTAAAGTTTGGATGCTGAGGAGACTCACAATAGAAATGTAAATGTCAGTAGGAATTTTTTTTTTGTTTGAAAGCCCTCAATAACCACAGTAGAAATACTGCTGAAGATGGGGGAAATACATGTCATAAGCAAGGTATTTCAGGAATTAGACATTAAAGCCACTGTCATGAACTTTCACTTTTACAAAACAAAAGCTTTCATCTTTGTGCCATCCTCTGTGAAGAATACCAAACTTGTCTAAATTCTGCGTTTACTGTTTTCTAAGGGGTTATGTTCTGTAATGTGCAGAATTAATATTTTGTATTTTGCCTTCAGTTCTTCAAAATCAATTATCAGTCTTTTTCCAGTATAATAATTTTTTTCAAGTACAAAGATAGTAACTCTGCAAACTAAAAACTGCATGTATTTTTGTGTGATTTTTCTACTTCAGCTTGTTCTCTGGTCCTCAGAACTAACAAAAGCTATTAAATATACTGCATATTGTAGATATTACAGCGATAGGCACTCTTTATTTAATATTATTGTCACTGCTGTGAAAATGGCTAAACACAAGTAGGTTTTAATGGGAAATTAATTTTAATTGATTGCTTAAGCATTTCCAGGATTTGACGTTTGACAGTGTGTATGACATACTTTGGCTAGGACTGCTGATGAAAAATTGTTGAAAATATCGTTTTCTTCATATTTTACATAGTTATCAAATGCCTTGTTCTTTTCAGTTTCTTTCTCAGGACTTTTCTTCATGAAGCCATCTGTAGTTAAAAGAAATGCCATATTTACTCTGGATATTTAATTCTTCTAATAGGAAGGATTATATAATATATATTTATATATTATATATAATATATATAATAGTATCTCATTATTAAACTGAATCATATTCAGTAAACAAAAAAGCCTCTTTAAAAAAAGTTATCCATATGTACATATTTTCTTAGCACATTGAGCCTGAAATCCACTGTGAAAATGCTAAATGCTAAACTACATCAGACTGGTAGCTAGAGTTTTATTTTTCTGCTGGACCAGTAATTTTTTTTTTTTAATTGTTTTAATCTTATGAAAATTTTGGGTTGGTTTTTTTCCCCTCATTTTCCCTGAAGTTATTAGAATATTAATTAATAAAAGATGTTCTTTAGGTGGGATTTGGTTATTTTGTAAGTGGATTTAAATTTTCAAACCTTTGTTAATGTTTCAAGGTGATAAATTTTAGATTCAATTATCAGACTCTCTTATTTTCCTACCTGTCTTCCATATTTTAATTTCTTGTAGTACAGCTGGTAAAAAAACCCTCAATTTATAATTACTTCAAGTAGGTGAGGAATATAATTTTTTAATGTTTTAAAATAGTTTATTTTTGATTTACAGTTAACAAAACTTATTATGTCAATTTCTTATTACTTCAGTGAATTTTGCATTGTCATTAACATGAAATCTTCATGGTACATGTGTAGCTTCATGTACATGTGTAGGTGAGAAAATACTGTCAGTGGATTTCAGATTCAAGGAATTTTATTTCCAGTGCACTCCTTTGGCGGGGCAAGGAGAATTTAACTTTTGGACAGACTGTGAAAACCTGTGTGAAGAATTTTATCTTTTCTTAACTTTCTTTCCATTTTTTGATGATTTGATATAGAGTAGGCCAGTGAAAGTGTCATTCTCTCTTACTGTGTGTTAAAAGAGCAAAATGTAACCTTTGTCACTAGCTCTGGAGAGCTCTTACACAAAGTAATTTTCTCTTAAATTGAAAGGTTCTCATAGTCAATAATCACTTTATGTAATAGACATTTATCTTACCTTGTAGCTAAATTACCATATAAAGGTGCTTTATTGTGAGGAATTTTCTTGGGTTGGCCAGTTATTTGGTTGAAATCCAGCAATGTGGTGAACCCATTTCTTGGTGGAGATACAGACAGGTAATGACTGGCTCTGTGGTCCTCTCAGTCTGTCATTGATATTTTCTCTATGATTAATGGTAAACGTGTTACTGCACAGGTTTGGGGAGCTAATTTAATCTGCTTTACCATCTCAATAGTTTTTTCTGTTGTTTATCAGGTACCCTTTATTGCTTTATAATAATGTCATTTTTAATAATGATTCACAGGATATTTTGCTTCCTGACTGTCCTTGCTCTCCTTATTCAATAGTGTGCTGAAACCAGTGTCCAAATGAGCTGAAAATGCTCTTTAATAAATGTATGTTTGTCACTGGCTGCTTTTGTTGTGTATGGTCAGGATTTTTCTGGATACATCAAGTATGGTCAGGCATGCATTTTAATTCAGGGAAATTAAGCAGTTCAATCTAATCTGCCATGTTAGAGCACTTCAGCTCTCCGTGCTTCATGGAGAAATTGTTTTTTCAAGTCTGGTCAGAAGACTGGCTGCTCCTTGAGAGGCTGCAGCAAGATAGTGAACAGAAAATGTCATGTGTACAGTGTTTTTTCTAAAATGTCACATCTCTTTAGGGTTTAGAAGACTGACTCACTACATTTGAGGTGTCTTGTCATTCAACAGGCAGAAATCTCGTGTTCTTTTTATAGGAGTAAACACCTACAAAAAGTGCTTATTCTCTTTAAAAAGACAATAATAGTGATTGTAGGCATTTCTTAGTGCTTAAGGGTGTGCAGACTGGGGAAACACCAATGCCTAAGTCTGACATCTTTAATTAATAACTCCTATGTCCTGCAGAAACAGCAGGTTAATGTTTTTACAGTGCAACAAGTAATTTTGAGAGAGAAATAACCAAGAAATAATCCCTCTAAAATGCTGTAAATATGAGAGGATGTCCTGGATGCAGCACTGGAATGCTTTTGGTTTTGGTTTGTTTGGGTTTTTTTTGTTTTTTTTCATTATATAGTTATCAGATAAATTCTCCGAGCAGGAACTAGAATCTAGGTTTCAACTTGGTAACGTTTTAAAGCTGTTGATTGCTAAGGTTGTAGACACACAGGCATTCAATGTCAGAGATGGATATAAATGCTCTGGCATTTAGGCATTGTTAGTGAATGTCAACTATTGTACTTGAAGAATGATAGCTTTAGAAATAAGTGTAGTGAAGTATATAAGCCACCTTTGTATTATCACAATATTCTTACACGCTTTACAAAAACAGAATGTATTTTTTTTATTTAATGTGTCAGAGAGACTCACGGTTATAATTTGACTAGCAGAGAACTTTGTCAGAAACTTGACAGGAGTTCTAGGGTTCAAACAACTCTATCTTACTAGGCAAAACATTGTGGAAAGGTTTCTGAATTGTTTTATTTATGATAATGTTTAGCAATCTGCTAGTAAAAAAGAAAATTAAGGCTGTGTTGGGAGCCTGCATATTAGCAGTCCTATCGAAGACCTCTAAATAATCAGCTCAATTGCTTTAAAAAAAGATTCTGAAAAGAAGGTGTAAATCTAAACTCCATGGCGCTAATGCGTGTCCCTCATAATCATACAGTGAGTAATAAATGCCTTCTGTATTTCAAAAATGTATATGTGAGGGTGAAAATATATCTCCAGTCAGTTCTTAGTCATGGCACATATAGTGAAGCATCTTACCCGATTTAATATGATATTTGCTCTGTTACATTTCTCTGTGCTTAAGCTTCAATATAAAACAAGACAACTCTTGCTTAATTACCAGACCTAGAAAGAGACTCCGTTTTATAAGCCATAAAAAAAAAAAAAAACTAAGTACTGTTTATTTCTCTTTATAACAATAAGGGGCTGAACTGTGGTTTTTAGAATGAATGAGCATAGTTTTTATGAAATTCAGCTGTCTTCTAAATGTGTGTAAAGTAAAATTTTGATTTGCTTTTTGCAGGGAGGAGGCATTACTATGCTATAACCAGAATTATAACTATACATAGGCACAGTGGTAAAGAACTTTAAAGAATCAAATTTGGAAGTCTAGAAAAGGGTTTCCTTTTAGTGATTCAGATTAAGCACTTTTCCTACGTGAACATTACTCTTTGCAGAAGGGTTTAGTCAAGAAAAAACCACCTTGAAATGCAGAGAGCCTTAAAATGTTACCACTGGAAGCGTGCCAGCCAGTTTACTAGAAGGTAGTATAAATGTTTCACAAATAAGAAAGAACTGAAGAGATAGCATAGTGATTATTGCCTGTAATCAATATAAAGATCTATCCTGGATGTCAGTGAGACTGGTTACTACCCAGAGCTCCCTGCTGCACTTTTCTCTGAAGGGTGGCTTTTTCATGAGAATTTCAAAAGTGCTCTCAAGGTCCTTGCCTCTTTCAGAGGCTAGCTGAGAGATTCAATAAGCAGAGAATGTAAGTGAAGTTCTGTTACGTTATGGGATGGAAATGTTGAGTTTGTATTGAGAAGAATCCAAGTAACAGACCTACAATTGTGGGAAATTCTGATGTATGTATTGTCCCTTTGGAATAGCCAGTGTGTGCGAGTCAAAACTCAGATGTTATATTGCTAGGTTTATCTTTGATATAAATTTGTACATAGTATGGCAGTGTTTGTAGTAAATAACACCAAGGGCATGAGGAGCTAGAGCAAACAAGTTTCTTGTTTCACTTCAATATAGCAATTATTTTATAACAGCTATTTCATGTCTGTTGTTCAAATACCTAAATATATTGATGTATTAATACACAGTAATACTGTGTATTAATAATGACAAAATTTATGTAATTGACATTTTGCACTTGAAATACATAAGGATGGGATATTGACAATCGTGATCTCTTAAACATGAGTAGATTTTTTTCTGAAACATTAATTTATGTTAGGTTTGAATTCTGGCATGTCACTTAAGCATCAATCTGTGTTTTTCATTTTATCTGAATATCCTAATAGCAGTTTTGATGGATCTCGAAATTATTAGCAGCATCTAAAATTTTTGTTTGTGCATATAGTTTTACTGTTTGAATGAAAGCTGCTCAAACTACCTCTGAAAATTTGTATATTGCAAAAACTTGTCCCATCTAGAATCATAGCTATCATCATTTTGGGATCTCCTCAGTACAGAAGGTTACACTTAGCAGCGCTCAAGGAAATTAAAGGCTGGGGGCAAAAGAAGGACTGAAGTTTCACTTGTTACTTTTTTTGGGTTCTTTGTGCATCAGTTGTGAGCTTGAGTGAATACTGAAGAACTTTAAAACAAGATAAATTTGTACTAAAAGTGTATCCTAACCTGCTAATACAGCTGTACTAGAGGAGCACGCTGTTGTTATGGAGCTCGTGGTACTGAAAATTTATGAAAACTGAAAAAGAAAAAGAGAAGAAAAACCTCTCTGGATACCACTGTCTCCCCTAGCTCTCAAAGTTGCTTTTTTTTTTTTTTTTTTTTTTTTTTTCCCTTTTTTTGGTGTGTGGGGTGTTTTCTAGAAATTCAGTAGTACTGACTGTATAGTCAATGCACACTGAAGGATCCTTGCATAAAGCCAACTTGAGGGATTCCTCTGAAAAGCTACCACTGTATGTATCTCTGTCAGAAGTCAGTTTGCTGCTGCTGCCTCCTACAATTTATTATTGTAAATCTGTGAAGCAGAGGGAATTATCCAATATCTTTTTCTGATACCATGCAGCATTGCTGGCCAAGTTCAGGAGGAAGATACTATAACTTCTTTCTGTCAGAAACATCCAGAGTGTGCACACTTAATCCATTGCTGTGAGAAACTGGAAGAATTCTTTCCTAAGAGATTGTAATCTGTATGGACTACAGTGATGTCCCTCAGTTCCACCTTTTGTAGGTCTTCGGGAATATAGCTGTCAGATTTTTGACAGAGCTGTGTATTAGGGTCATTAGAGGAAAGCTAAAAAAGATAGGTTGCTTATCCAATCTTGATTGACTTAGCAATTAAAAAGGAAAAAAAACCCTATTCTTAAAAAATGGAGGTAGTTGCTTAGCTGTGGCGGGATCCAAATTAATCGTAATATCTCAGCTAGTTATTAAAAGGTCACAGCTGTAAAACTTCTGCTGTTTAGTGGCGCTGTTACAACTTGTAGAGAAAGTTGGTTTATAGGAAGAATTGCTTATTTTGATTAAGGTAGAAAGCCAAAAATGTTAATTATAAATGAAAAGTATTTTTTAAAAGCAAGTCCCAGAGAAAAATTTGAAACTATCCTTCTGAAGATGCAAATTTTGCATTTTTCAAGAAAGAAATATCATATGAAAAGAAAAACAAATTTGACACAATTACGTATGGACATGCATTGATTTTTTTATTTTTTTTTTTTTAGAAATGAAAATTAATTGAAAACTTGTTTAAACAATACTCTCTAGAAAGCAAAACAAGAACGCACCTTGACAAATGTATATGTGACTTACCTCAGTAATTGTGTTGATTTTAGTTGGAATTCTGAAAGGCTTGTCTGCTTGGTTTTATTTTTCTTTAAAAGGTAGAAATTAGAAAAAGCGTTCTTTCTTTTGAGGATGGTTGTTGCTGCTTTTATTTTTTTAAGTGAACAGGAGGAATTCTATAAATACACCAGGAGCAAGCTACACTGACAGGTAGATTTTAAAGGCTACTTAAAACTTGATTGAAACACTACATACTCTGAAAGGTAAGAGTTATAGATAGATAATATCTATCTGAAGTCTAGAAATGAAAAATATAGTGAAACTTCTGTGTAGTTCTGTAGTTAAATATAAGGAAGTTATATAAATAACTTTAAGAAAAAGTATTTGCAACAATGCTGAAGAGAATACTCAGTGAATATAATTATTCTTGAGAACTGCTGATGATTCCAAATAGCTGTTTCTGGAATTACTGCTTGATCAATCAGCCACAGAGAAGTCTTTTTAGGACTAGTGCCTGCACTTTGTCCCATTGAATACAGTGGTGGCTTCTCACATCATAGATAAAAGCAGAACATGAATAATTGCAGAATAATTAGACACTTGTACAAAAGCTGTTTGGTTATTAACTTACTCTTACATGAAGATCTTCTCTGAGAACTCTAAAATTTGTAGTCCGTTTAAACTGCTCAGATGTCTGGTAGCCTCCACTGAAAAAATCATTTGAAACTATGGCATCTGCTACCAGTACTTATGTTTCACTAACTCAGAAATTGCCGAGGATGTGTCTATACTGACCTGGTATATCAGTTTAGTCATTAGAAGCATCTAAGTCCTTTTCAGTTATTCTTGCTGCTAATGTCATGTGCCAGAATTTCAGGAGAAATGAACAAAAGCATGGGAAAAATTCTAGTCCCACTAAAGACCTAACTTCTTTAAAGCTGGACTAATTTACAATTGTTTTTCTCCTATCTCTTATCCTCTCACAAAGAATTATCAAAATATGAAGATGGAAATTCCCATAGAGTTACATAATGGACTTAACATGGACCAAAGCTGAACTGTTTTGATCTATTAATAATAAAGTTACAGCAGACTGCTGTAATTTAGGACGCTTGAGTGAGGTAAACTGAATGTCAGTTCCAGTGAATAATGTGTTGCTATCTTCCATCTTTGCTATTTTCCTTCATCTTCCCCAGTTTCTCCTCTCCTTCATTCCTCTTTCTTCACCAGGTTCGGCTTGCTTTATGACAGTAAAGTTAGAAAAAAATCAGAGGAAATAATGCTGTCTGTTCATTAGAAAGTGTCAATCCAGATATCTGGGATTATTTTTCATGCATTCAGCCAGAAAGATCAATTGGCAGTTGCCACTTTTTGCTGCCATAGTATTCTGTTTCCCCTCCAGATTCTATTCTGCGAAAACCACAAATGCATATTGTGTTGTTATTTTCTTTGTTGGAAGAAATAAAGTGTCTGGAATGCCATTATAAGTTTCCTGGGAACTTAGGGAAATATGTGTTTTTTCAGAGAAGAGTATATTTGCCTAGTTTTTATTTTTTTTAATAAGTTAACTGAGTAGGAAGAAGACTTACTGGTTTATCCATTAAAGAAGATATGACACTTATGACAAATGATGGATATTTTTATAAAGTAAAAGGGTTTAGGAAGCATACTGAAGTTTTTGGATTTTTTTTTTTTAACATACCTTGCAGGAGTAAAACTTTCTTCCTTGAAAAAGAAAGACAGGTGACAAATTTGATCAGTCTTTTGTAGCTCTTTGTTCTGTAAAAAAGAATGGGAGATGCCTAATATTTTCAGATTTTGATGCAAAGAGATGTTTGAGTTGTGAATTGACATTGCTCTGGCAAGTATTCATCCTAGAACTGCCTAAAATAAAATCAAGATCCAAGTCCTATGAAAGGTCAGTCTATCTAAAGGAAGAAGACTGAAGAATGCAAAAGTATGCAGAAGAAGCGAGTGGAAAAGCTAAATATTTCTCATAAAGCTTCTCTAGAAAGCAAAATACTTAATTGATAGAGCGTAAGGACTGTCTTAAAGCCTGTATTGCTGCTTGTAGGTAAAGCCAGCCTTGCTGAGCAGGTGGAATACTAATCATCATGTGCCAGTAGAAGTCCCACTTTCCCACTATGCCCTCCTGATTTATTCACCTGATTTGTTCATTTATTTCTTGCACCTCATCTTCCCACCCACCTCCATCTAAATTCAGGAAATAGGAAGGAAAGGCAGAATTTCATTATGATTATAGATTCTGATCACAACAGTGTTTAGTCAAAAAGACATACTAAGTATCCTTTTTCACCCACTCAAAATGTCAGCAAGTGATGAACAAATACATTTTTATTCTTTCTGGTTTACAGTCTTGCAAATCTTTTGAAATCGAGACTTTTAACAAAACAGAAGAAAAATTCCTCATATTCATCTTTCTAATAGCAAAGATGGAATTCTTTTAGTACTTACATTTATGAGTTTAAAATTATTTAGTTATATCTATTTAGTCAATGTTTACAGGATTAAAGATGGTTAAAATGCGTGGTCTCAAGGGGGATGGTGGTGGTAGATGAAATTTTGGCAGTAATAAACCCCTTTATGTTGTCTTGATGCAATGTGGTTGATAGAGTATTTAGTCCTGCTAGCAGAATTTTTTGTAACTCTGAAGTCTGAATTACTTTTGGGTGACTTTGTTTTAAAATTGTTTTGTCTTTAATGTATATGGTCCATAATTTTGATAGATTTCTTAGTGGTTAGGGTTTTTTTTGGTTGGGAATTTTGCTTAGTATTCATTCTAATCTAAAGTACAAGATCAAATTGCTAATAAATATAATCTTGCCTCTATAGAATATTTTTAAAAGATGTGCTATATAGTGTTGGAAGTTTTGTTCTTCTGCCTTTGGGAGTAAATTGGGGAGTTCAGCCAGCAGAGCTTCCTTTCTCAGAGGACATAGCAGGCATTGATAATGTGCTGTAAGCTGTAATTCTGTGGAGGCACCAGACTGCAGACTGGTAGCTCTCTCCTGGGTACAAGTGCCTAGGTTGCAAAGCTTTCCCAGTGACGTGGCTGGTGTCTTTAGAAGATGTGTTTGATTTCAAAGGACATTTCATTTTTCTTTAAAGATGAAAGCAATTTTGACTTTTCTTATGCATAGTTATGACTGCATTATAAGAGTGAATAGAATTAGTACTCTAAGAGATTTATTGTTTCAACTTAGTTTAAGTTCATCGTGATTTCAATGTAATTGCTACAGTCTGAATCTTTTTTTGTGATTAGAATAGGCTGCCTGTTTTCTATTAATATGACTTGAGACCAAAGTCAGAAAATTTTGACTTAGAATGTTCTATAATTTTGAGGATTTTTTTTAATGTGCTTAAACTATCTTATAAGCAGGTTTATTAAGAATTGAAAGACAAGTGGAAATTTCAGTTAATGTTTCAGTATTATCTTAATTATTCTCTAAATGTAAGGGATCTTGTAGGTGGGAAAGACAAGGAAACATTGTTTTAGTTGCAAATACTGTTTGTTATAACACACACCTGATAATAAATATATATTTCATAGATACTTTCATAATTGTATTTGCAACTTAAGAAATTCCAATGACTGACACACTACTGGACATATATAAATTATGTAATCAAATCTGAGTGTCTTCAAAACCAATAGACTTTTTTGCTTTTGTTGCTGTAGCTGAGACAAAGCAAAAAAGAAAATCAATTTTACATAAATCTTTCCAAGTATTTTTTTGATCTTTAATATCATAGGTCATGTTAGCTCATTACAATAGCATTCCATGTTTACAAAATGCTTGTTTTTAGGGGGAAAAACACTTCAACCCTTAGATTTACCTTGTCACTTTTTCTTAAATTATATTCTTCTTTATTAGGCACATCATTTTTCATGCTTGTTTTGTAATGTGACAGCAGGGCTAGTGATTCTATTAGTGGCATCAAGTTTTATATCAGGTCTTCAGCAGTTGGGTTTTATTTTCAGCAAGAATTTGTTAAGGTCTTTCAGAAAACTTTTCTCTTTCAAAAGATGATATCTACATATTCTTTTTGCTTAAAAATCTTTCTTTTAATTTCTTTAAAACACTTCAAAATGGAGGACTGCTATTGTTGATGGGTGGGATTGCTTCTGTTTTATGTGGTTGGTTTTGGGGTTTTTTGCATGTGTTTTGTTTAGGTTTTTTGGAGGGGCTGATTAAAATGTAGAGAAACTTTGTTCTAGCATTTCAAAGCTTGGTGATAAAATAATATTTCTAATATTTACTGTTAATGTCTGTATGACAACTGCTCAAAAAAAGCAGCAAAGCATAAGAGGGGAGAAGATGAAGACAATAAATGAGATATTTATTGAATAAGTATTAGAAAAAATCAGAATGTGGTCTAGTAAGTACTGGTGGCAGTGTAAATAGCTAGGATTTAATACATTAAAATCTGAGAATGAGAAATCTCTTTTCTGATATTGAAAACATTTTTCTACTCTTTCAAAACCAGGTAGTCACGGAGTGTTACTTTTTCTTTTTGCTACCCTGGAAATGAAGAAATTTTTGTTACAGCTTTATTAAGCTTATCTGTTTCTTTGTATGTGAAAATCCTAAATAGAGACTGTAGGGGTGCTAGTCTTCTCTCTATGTAAAATATTTAGTCTCATTTCAGCTAGAGATATTTCTAGAATGAGAGAAGAAATCTGATGATCTCTTCAGTCTAGGTTTAATGTCTTACCTCTTTTTGTCCTAAAAACTGATTTTTCTTGACACATAGCTAAACAGGAATGTATACCATTTCCTCAACAAGAAGAAAGCAGTAATCTTCATTTCAAGAGGAAAACATGGGAAAAAATAGTGTGTTCAAGACATTTAAATTGAATTTTATCAGTCACCAACTAATTTTTAGTTACTTATTCTAAATTAAACCTATGTCTTTTTTGGTTTTGTCACTTTACTGCTATGCTATAAGAATAGAAGTTCCTACTTAGGACTCTGATCTTTAAGTTGATTGACGGTAGCTTCCTTAAATGATCTTCAGTACAGCCCTAAAATTGTCTTTTCAATTAAAATGCCATTTTCCCCCGTGTAATTGTGAAGAAAACATTAAAACCAGTTTGAAGTTTTGACTGAATTTCTTTTCAGATGTGTGTGGTTACGCTGCCAGAGTTAGCTAGGATTTCTTTAGAGGTGAGAGCCAGGTGCATAGTCCTGGGAGCGGTAACAGTGTATATATCCACAGTGGTCAGGATTATCTGCATCTTCTGTCCCAATCAAGTGTCCCTCTGTTTTTTGTTTTTTTTCTTTTCTTTGTAACCATTGTTGATTAATTAAAAGCTGAAGTTGCAATACTGTAGGAATCATGACAAGTAAAAGGAAATGTACTCACTGGCATTTCTGAAAAATGGTATTTGTAATAAATCATTTCTCTAATCTAGATCCATGGACTAGTGAGCAACTTTCATGTCTTATCCTTTGTGTAGACTCCTCTTATGTATTTACAAAGAAGTTGGTGTATTTTTTTCATCAAATCAAAAGATTTGTGTCTCTAGGTATCCATGTTGATCTCTAGCCAACGTCTGTTAAATACAACACCCAAGCAGTGTTCCATAGGGACACTTAGGAACACCTAAGCAGAGCTCCATATTTTTAAATTTCCAGAGATGCAGAGGTCTGTCTACTGCTGAGCTTTTCACTTATTTCCCTGACCTGCAATCATTTATCTCCGAAAATTTATATTGATGATGCCAGCATTAGTAATCTCCAGATTTACACTGCAGCATAATAAATATATGAAAGTGTAATTACTGTCCTGTAATTGTTGAACATGGTGGGCTTTTTTTCTTCAGTTACTATGTTTGGAAGTCCATTTTTGCTCTCAGGATTTTTAGCATGTTTTTCAACAGTAGCAGGGAAAACTGAAATGGTTCCTGACTATTGAAACTAAAAAAAAAAATTTGAAGTTATTACTGGATTGCAGTCATGCACTGCAAAATAATATGAAGGAAGATGAAGCAACATTCAAAGCAGAGTCAAAAGCTTAACGTTTTTAATGGTAGAAAGCTGTGAAACAAAAATCTATACCAGAGAAGATACAGGAAATGCTCACAAAAAGAAGAGATGTTATTTGTAGTCATGTTTTCTTTGTCTAAAAACTGGTACATTTGCTAATTTCCATGTGGTAAAGTGCATGGAACATAGAGGCAACTTTCAGGATATTAAGCACAGTTTTATGATGTCTAAAAGGGCTATCATATATCTGGGAAAATAAGTTTTTCATGCAGGTAAAGGAGAGATCAGTTAAAATTTGTTGTATGAGTCCTTGAAAGAGTAATCTGTCAAATCCAATATGCACTGCTTGTTGTGTTCCTTGACAGTAATTAGGATGATAAAGTAAAAAAATGAAAATGTCTTTGCTTTCTGCCAGTGATTATTAAATCATGTTACATTTTTTAGTTTAAAGTATTTCTTTGCTTACAAATGTATAATACATACTCTAAAGTCCAAGCAATAATAACTATATAGGCAGATTGAAAATGAGTGCAGTTTTGCAAGTCCACTTGTAAGGGCTCTTATGGGGTGGGGAAAGGGGTTTAGGCCCAGAGCAGTATAGGTCCATCAGCTGGAATTTGTGCCCATTTTAGATGAGAAAATGGAATAGTTTCTGTTAACCTGTGGAAATTCAAATGAAAAGGGCAGCCTGGAAGGCTGGAGTAACTAGCCAACACAAG
This sequence comes from Sturnus vulgaris, assembly GCF_052056855.1. Classification (NCBI taxonomy): domain Eukaryota; kingdom Metazoa; phylum Chordata; class Aves; order Passeriformes; family Sturnidae; genus Sturnus; species Sturnus vulgaris. Next base: position 33,718,259 of record NC_142246.1, on the reverse strand, counting down.
GTGTGATTTACCTTATCAATATATGGAAGTGTTGATTGCTGATGAAAATGAATTTTATTAGTTGCAATAAAGAACGTGGTGGGAACATGGAGGGGATAACCATAATCAACTGGAAAGCAATAGTCATCAATACTGAGTGCTCTTGAAAGAGGACTAAATTTAAGCAAAAGTCTGTCAGTATATTTGAAATAAGCTAATAGTAAATAAATATGAAGATTGAGTAGTGAATTTTTAAAAGATTCCATAATAAATAGATTACTGAAGATGGTGAATAGAATATTTTCAATAAAGTGTGTGGGCCAGAAGTAAAATTGGAAATATCGGAGGACCAGAACAAAGAAGTCCTGTCTATAGTAACTGTAAAACTTTAATCATTTTAGCTGGGAGAGATAGATGGATTATTAATATGGAAGTTAACTAGGATTATGATTGCTTTTATTTTTTAAAAAGGGATTTAAACTTAATGTGAAAGGTGGAGAGAAGAATAAAAGTGAGAGCTAATTACAGAAGACAAAGATAAGGCTTGTCACCCAAATGACTGCAGTATTGCATTTCTAATTTTGACTGGGATCTTTGAAATTAAGTACTTCATGTCAGGATGAGCAGTCACCATCTGAAGCATGGTAATAGCAGGAGTACTCTCAGCAAACATCCTCATGGAGACTTTTTAAGCTAAGTGGTGTGATACAGAGGTAATTTTTGAATCACAGACAGAACTTACAGAAAATTCAAATAAATGCTTCAAGTTATTATTGAATATTTGCCAGGAGTTAGCACTAATGGAGGAAACCTGATATTAGCCAGTCAATTTTCCTGTCAAAGTAAGTTGCACTGTAGTGCTTCATCTACAAAATGGACAACAACTCTCTGGAGCATTGTCTCTTTACATTTCTGGAAAATAAGTAAATACAGTGTAACTGTGACTAAAGCTCAAGACACTTCTTTGAGAAGTCTGTGTTAGATTTCTGTTTCTTTTCTGACTTTTGCATCCTAAACTTGGAAACGTTAGCTGAATCCTGGACACTTGGAATTATAATTTTGAATGAATCTCAAATTATAACATTTTCAAAAGTCTAATTTTGAGTAGAAGATGGTTTAACACTTGAAGTGTGCCTTCTTCTGCTGGAGTTAAGAATCCAGTTTTATTACTAGTTGCTTCTATTATGTGTTTACATATTTAAGGTATTTTCTTAACAGAGTTGATGTATAGGAAGTATAGGAATATAATTTACATAATATATTTGTATTAGTATTTGTCTTCTTATTTTAAATAATTTATGATATCACGCAAAGTAAGAGAAAAGGTGCACTGTAAAAAGATAAGCAGCCTGAAATGCTCAAACTGAGCAGAAAGATTTTTGATTAAATGCTTGAGGGAATATTCATTTTCTCTGCATGCTTCTGTAAAACTCCATTTTTCACTGGCAGTTACATAGAAACAAAAAGGCCTTTTTAGCCAGTGTCTGTACCTCCTCTCCTGGATCTTCTGGCTTTGGCAAGTAAAAAGATACATCTGAGCCAAGGACTCTGGAACACTGTGGCTAATGGAATCTGAAGAATTGGAGATAATGAATCGATAAATATACCAAGTAACAAAACTGTTATCATGCCAGTATTTTCATTGCTCTATGTTTTCTCCTTGGCAAGTAGCCATTGTGATACTGGGTCAGTGCCTGTTACTTTTATTATTCCCTATCATGTATCTCCAAAGGAATTAAAGTGACATTCCAAAACTGGATAAATAATGAGACCCGTATGTTACGATCTTTGTAATAAAGCTTCAGTGTGTATCAGGTAACATTTTATGATTTATTTTTTTTCTTAGACTACAAGGATCCTTTCTCACTGTGGCATTTTACAGGTATGGCATAATCTAACCCATTCTGCACAGAATCAAATATGTAATAGTGTTAACAATATTAGGGCTATGTTACCAATTTCAGTAACACATCCTGCACTGACACGCTTGCATGCAACTCCCAAGAAAAGTCATAAGCTTGTACTGGTTCAGTCTCTTCCACATAGGTCTCATCCCCTGATTTTCACATCTAAAATACCTGTGTTCAGGAAGTATCTAGTACAGCAGCAAGGGCATAGAAATTATATAAGAACAACCATTTTTTGCTCCTTTGCTGATTTTTGTAAATTAATGTCAGTCTTTATAGCAGTCTGGGGCAGATACCTCTGCAGTTCTTTAAGAGGAGAACTAGAAGGATTTAAGTTAAGATCGTGATGGAGGAAAAGCAAGTAAGGTTTGGTCTTGCCACATTCTGAAGTACAAACGGGAATTCTGGCTGTGCTACATTGCTGTCCAGCAGATGAATTATTCACTGTTATATGCTGCTTACATTTTATGACTCATATTTGGTCTTTCTCTCTCCCTGTCCTCATTTCCCACTATGCCTAAGAACTGGTGAAAACAGAAAGTGATGTTATTTTTGAGCATATACTTTAAAAAAAAAAGAAAGCTGTCAGTGTGATATATTCTGACACAGTAGGATGTAGAGTGATTTTTTAAAAACCAGTACCTCTGAATAGTTTAAAACTATATATTCTTCAAGACTGATATTTCTTGAAGGGATAGAAACTTGGTTTTTTTCTTAAGTAAATTATAAGGATTGAGTCAGGTGATATTTTATAGTTAAAAGTAGCAGTGACTTCCCATATAATTTGAGGTTTTTGGAAGGGGGAGGATGGAGGGAGGAGAGAAATTTTTTAAAGACTAATGATGGTTTTGTCAGATGTTGACATGCCTGAGGACTCCAAAGCTTACTGATTGTGTAGATTGCTTGTCTTTTTAAACATTCATGATATTTAAATGCTTTAGGTCTGAGAAGAAGGCACCAGTTGCAGAGACTGTTATATCAGTCACAGAAGAATGTAATGACAATTATTGACTGTGTAGTAGTGATCCAAATTTGTTAAGGTAATTTTCTTCTTTCACAGATAAAATTTGAAATGTATTTCAGGCATGACACTTAATGTTCTTAGGATGCAACTTCACTACATTTAAATAGCAAAATATGCATTCACCATTCTATAAGGTCGTTGTGGACTGATGCAGCCAATAAAAGGAAATGAGTCTTGGGAGTTTCTGGAAGCCATGGGGTTCCCTTACAGTTCAAAAATGTTTAAAATTAGTATTGCATAATAGTGTTAAGGCACTAAAATAGTTGAGTGAAGCACCTGCTGTACTGTATTTAAGAATCTGCAGCATGCTGCAGTTGGCCTCGTTGAACCTCATGAGACTGCCATGGGACCACTCCTCAAGCTTGTGCAGATCCATTTGGATTTCATTACATTCTTCAGGCCTGTCAGCTGCACCACTGAGCCTGGTGTTGTCTGCAAACTTGCTGACGGTACTCTCAGTCCCATGGAATGAATAATTGATTTAATCCCACATTGATGAAGACATTAGACAGTACTGGTCCCAGTCCAGACCCCTGAGGGACATGACCCTTTGTCTGGATGCTGAGCTGTTCATGGCTGCCTTCTGGATGTAACCATCCAGCCAGTTTCTTATCTGCCAAATAGTCACAGAATCACAGAATGGTTTGGGTTGGAGGGGACCTTAGAGATCATCCTGTTCCAAGCCCTGTGGCATGGGAAAGGACACCTTTTACAAGGCCAGATTGCTTAGAACCCCATCCAGCCTGGACTGATATTTCCAGGGATGGAGCATTTACAACTACTCTGGGCAACCTGTCCCTGCATCTTACCATTGTCACAGTAAAGAATTTCTTCCTAATAACTGACCTAGACCTACCCTCTTTCACTTTGAAGCTTTGCTGTATCACTGTGTGCCTCTCTAGCTCTATCATATGTTCCTTTTAGATACTGAAAGGCCCCATTAAGGTCACTCTGGAGGCTGAAAAATGTCCATCCATCAAATACAGATCTCTCAGTTTACAGAGAAGGGTGTTGTGGGAGGCCATGTCAAATATCTTGCAGAATTCCAGGTAGATGAGGGCTGTAGCTCTTCCTTTGTCCACCCATTGCTTTACTCTCATTCCAATAAGTACTCAACAAATCTCATATGAGGCATTATATTTGTAGACTAAAAAAAGGGAAGGGATTGGAAGCTATGTAGTTTTCTGTATTTAATATTCAGAGGAAAATTAGACTTGCCTAAAAATATGTTTACAATAAAATTAAACATTTGAAAATATGTTTACAAAGAACTTAAAATTTTCTGATCTGTTTATTTTAGAAGGTGGAATGATCCCAGGGACTTTGTAATTGCACTGAAACCTTCTTAACCTTTTGCACGTTAAGGTTTTATAATAGCTAAATGTAATGATCAAGATGCAACAGAGATAGTGATCTAGAAATGAGGCAGGGGGCCACACACTGCAGTAGGGGATGAAACAAAAAGATCATCATTCATGTGCTTAATTTTACTGCAATAGCCAGAGTTTTGCTAAAGTTCGGTAAAACTGGTAGCAGCATCAAACAGCAGGTTCCAAGCCCATTAATCTGCAAACTACATCTCCTATGCAACTACATATTCCTATGCAATAAAGTCTACAGGAGAGAGGATCACATAAGATACAGAGTCTTACGTTAAACTTATTAAAGATATTAACGTGGCAAAAGACAGTAGCTGCTATACAAGCTGAATTTTATACATCTCAGAAATCTAGCAGTACTCAATAGCAAAAATAGACTTCTTACTGTTGTTCAAAACAAATGAAAAAAAAATCCAACAGAATTGAGGTTTACCAGTGTGATCTTGAACTCTACCAAGACATCAATCTGTAGCAAAACTGGCACTTTAGGTAATACAAAATTAAGTGAATAACCCCACAATACTCATTCTGCTGTCTGTGGAGGAGACTTAATGCACCCAAAACACATCTCTATAAAATACATCTCTATTTGTCTTTAGCCTGCACAGAATAAAAGCAACATAGAAATGATATATTGTCAAATTATATGCTGCTAAATTTCATAACTATAATGTTGTGTGCTGTGTACAATCTTTCACTCCTATACATTTAGCATCATCCAAAGTTATTTATTTCTTTATTATTTCACTGGTGATAATCCTTAGGGTAAGCTATGTCTGACTAATGACGTGTACAATGCAGTCTTAAAAGGAGGTGAGAATGTGTTGGTATTCTTGAACCACGGTGGGATACATCCTGTGATCATACTCTTAGGAATGTGGTGAGGGAGTTAACCCAATTTAAGTCTGTTCAGGCTTTGTAATACAGTCTTCATTAAGTTGCTCAAGCTGGTCTTCCGGTGTACACTTAAAAAGCACGTCATGTCTTCTGTTATTAAATAATTCCCATGTTGTTTCATAAACATTCTAGTTCTTCCTTTTCATAATTCTGAATCTAGATGGAATTTTTTTTGAAGTAAACAAAACTTTTAGAGAAGTTAACATCTTTTGAGGAGCATACTATGCTACAGAGGATATGCAAGCCTTTGTTTTGAGGTTTTAATTTTAGGAGTGGTGATGCTGGTGAAGAGTTGGTTTGCTTTGAGCACTTGCATGTGGGTTTTTGACCACTGCTGTATGTTGAATGTGTTTCTTGCTTACAAGTACTATATGCCAAAGAGAAGTCAGGAAAGTTCATATGAATTAATAATAAAAGAGTTTGTAGAAAACTTTGATCATCTGAGACCTCTGAGAAAATTAGTAAATATCAATGGAAAGCCTACTATTGATTCCACTAGGTATTTATTATGTGGAATAAATAGTTTTCAAAAGCATATTATTTGGTAAACAGCTACTGTTGCAGTTATTTGTATATCATAAAATGATTCCAGGATATTGTGCTAGTTGTTGATATACAGTAATTATCTCCTTGCCTTTTGTTTGATACTTTGATAATTTATATTTTTATCTTATTTATTCTCATATTTCTATAGGTTGCTAGCTCCCCTTCAATAAAACACACCGTTATGCATTCTGTCTAAATGTTTAGTCAAACAGATACACATAATAGTAGAGAGTGAGTACAAAGAGCTGCATTTTGGGTTTTCTGGCGTTTTCATTCTATCAAATATAACCTTGATTAAGTGTTAATTTTAAATATACAAGGCCACTTTATTCACTATAGACCCAGTCTATCCTATGTATAGGATACATAAATACCCACACACTGCAATATATTACCTGAAACTTGATGTTGCAATATACTGTCTATGTGCCATCTTGAAAATACCTTGCCCAAACCTATATAATACGATTATCATTTACTGATAATATTGCAAATTTATCTATTTCATTTCAGCTATAGTTGTAGAAACATTGCAAATAATGAGGTAGGGAAATAATTAGTGGGAAAAGAAGTGTTTTGGACAGAATATGTAAAACTCCATAATGATTTTTGGGCCTAGGGGGGAGATGAGGAGTCCAGGAAAGTACATCAGTGTAAAACGAAAAACTGCTAGGGCATGAAAAGCAATTAGGAACTTGGATACAAATGTTGAAGCCTGGGGAAGAACATTTGTCTTTCATGGTGGATTAAAATGGCTTCAGCCATTCAGCCATACTTCCATGTTGTTTTTGTGAATGTGTAACTGATTGCATGACACGAACAAAATATACTGTGTTATTGAACCTAAATACTTAGAGCTGTTAGAAATAATGATGATACACACTGTAATATAAATGTGAGGTTCCTAATAGTTGTTTTTGAGTGCCTTCTAATTGTTTTTTCTCCTGTATCTAAATTGCATGAGTATACTCTCCTTTGCTACATTTCATCTGTTTGTAAAACAAAACTTTCTTTTATGTTATTTAGAAAGTATCACTAATCATGAATTAAAATTAAATGTGTATTGTCAGCTTGCTTGGTGGGGTTTTTTGGAGGTTTTATTTTGGTTGTTTTTATGGGTTTTTTTTGACTATTTGTGAAGTGCTTTATAAATATCAGTGTGTGTATTGTGGGCATCTGTGCCTGCCAGTTGGCATGCTTTGTAGAGTTTATTCAACTTCTTAAAACAACTAAAAATTTATTTTTATATGAATGAAATCTGCTTAAAGCTGTGTCGTACAGTTAAAAAGAAGGCATAGAATATTAAGAAATAAATATCATTAAGTTTGAATTACATGCTTTAAGCTATATTCTAAAATTCATCATTTTGCTCTGAGAGATTGTCTAAACAAAACAGAATTCAAAAGACATTTCCTGATTCACTGGTCCGTGCCCATAACACTACAGTGGAAAGGATTCAGATAAGGGTTTTGCTGTATCTCATGACCAAGAGCCTAGAAAAAATTTCTACCAATATAAAATTATAGAATTCTAAACTGATTTGCAGTGCAGAACTCCTACAGTCTGCTTCCTGAAAATTTGGTCTGTGTTATTTCAGCTTGAAACACCAAAATCAATAATCAGTTTTAGAAACCAGGATCATGCCTAAAATTAAGAAAAAACCCAGCAGACATCAAGGTTCACTATGCAGTTTTGGTGTATGCAGAATTCTTTAGCGACTTATATCTTTTTAATTTTAGTAATGCTTCTGAAATTTGGAATGTGATGTATGTTCTAAACCAAAATGGATAAAACGTGTAAAAGTCTACGTAAATTCTTTATTTATTACAGCATTTTGAGTTCAGCTGTGTCTAAATATAGCTGGTTATTTACTACTATCTTGAATTTTTTTTTTTAAGAGTTACTTAATTTTTTTAGGACCCTAATTAAACTAAAGACTGAAAGAGGTAATGTGATGGCTTCTCCTTATATTTTGTTGTGTTATTATCGGTTCTTTCATTAGAGCATGCTAATATATGTTAAATTGTGAAGACTGCATTTGGTATTTGATGATCCTTAACTAAGACACTGGGACTTTTGCTGCAATATTTTGCAATGATTTTATGATATAAAGTAAATAAAATGTTTAAAAATATAAATACTATAGACTGCTAGAGCTGTTGTCATCACTCCAAGTTCTCCCCAAGGTCTGCACCACCAGCATGGCTACAGCTGCCCAGGAGCTGGCACAGCTGGCTTGGCTTTGGCACTGTTAGCCCTGTTGTAAGACACAACTGTGAGCTCGTTCCCCTGCTCTTTTCCTAAGATGTGCTGTAGGACTCTACCTTGGCCTTTACTTTGTTTACTGATCCCAGCATCACCTCTCTGAGCTGATGTTAGATGTGCCTCATCTCTGTGGACTAGTCCAGTGATGACAGGGATATGATTTTTACCCTGGCTTCTTGCAATTTAGACTCATGATATACAAATGTCTACTTGATAAATATTTTCTTATTTTCAATTCTGTATCTCATTAATGGATATGAGAAGAATTGGTTTCTATTAAAATTTAATTTGGCCTCGTGTCTTTACTGCAGAGTGTAATGATGGCCCATTATAACACTTTTTTTTTTAGTTTTGTGATACTAAAGGACTTATGCTAGTGTCAAGGTTTGTGTAAGAAAAAAACCAAACCAACAACAAGGCACATAGAACCCCCCAGAAGCCTGGGTGTGCAACATACAAGATCTTTCAGCTTCAAAAATCTTTCATTCATCAGGTTCTTAAAGGAAAAAAATTGTAAGATACTTTCTGGATCTTAAGCACTGACATACGCTTTCTTTCTGTAGCCATGGACAGTTAGCAACCGCAGGTCCTCAGTATCCCTTTTTCCTTCAGTGCAGTTGTTCTCTCACCCTGCAGGATAAAGGATGGATGTCTTGTGTGGTTATCTTCCCTTACGAGGGCGCTGTGCAGCAAGGTGCTTTCTTTTCTCTCTATTGTATATTTATCTAAGGAAGGAGGAGGCCTGTTCCTGTTAATTAGCGAGAACACACAATACTTTCTATATACAGTAACTTGAGAACAGAAAGAGTCATGTGGATGCCTTTTTCTTTATTTTTTTTTTTTTTTGTTAAAGTGTTTCAGCTACTTTCAGCTATGTCAGGGTCTCTGCCAAAGTTGCTATAGAGGAACAAGGCTTTGAAATGCTCTAAGAATTCTAGTCCTGCTTTTAATAAATGAAAATAGCTATCAGTAATGCATTAGTGCATTATAGGACTTTCAAATCACTGCACCCAGACTGTGATGAATCACAGTATGAAGTGAGAATAAATGTGCTGAAAAACACAGTGAGAGTCTGTTTGCTCTTGCCATGTTAACTTCAACTGAAAATAGTGTTTTAGAAACGTGGAAGCTCTTACCTTAGTTTTCAAGATGTGCTATTGAAAAGGGATTGTAAGTCACCTAATCTAAAGCTTCATTGTAATGGGCAATCTGTTCTCTGATACCGTTCATAAATTGATCAAATTTCCTTTATAGCTTTAATCCTGAAACCTTTGTACTATGTACACATGTCTAAGGTATCTTTCCAACTATAGAGTAACTGTATGTACTTCATATCTTTGTGGCCACAGTACAGCAAGGAGAGTACTAGGAATTAAGTCCTTTGTGCTGCAATAGCAATACAGAAGAGGATCTTTCTTTGTTCATGCTGGTATCCTGTTATCTGTCAAGTTCATAGCAAAATCCTTAGAAACAGAATTGTGATATAGTTTCTCCTTCATTGTCAGTCATTCATCAGAAGGAATTTGATAGATGCTGATTTGCACATTCTGAAACAAGTTCTCATATGGACAGCACACTTAATTTTGGACGCTCATGAAAACAACTTGCCTGCAGTACACGCTACACATGAACTTTTAGACAGAGCTGTTTTTTTTTTTTTTTTAATATCAGAAAAATCTGGTTAAATACTTAATGTTGTAGTCTAGTGCCATGATTGATAAATAACCAGTAGCATTGCATCATCTATTAATAATGTGTACTACAGTACAGAAACATATTCATATTGATTTCACTGTGTCATGTTAGTGACCAGAACCTAAAAAAATAATTGCGGTATCCACAATAGCTAATCAAAACTACAAATTCATAGTGGAATGTATTTCCTATATCCTTGAGTATAAACGATTGTCTTCCTAAACCTCTCATTTAACAGAGAAAAGCCAAGTGCTGAATTTGCCAAAGTAATATATTAAAAGCAGCCAAAATGCCTTTTGATAGGAGTACTGTCTCAATAATAATGTGGACAGATCTGTACTAGCATCATATCCATGAAACTAAATATTCCACACTAAGTATATGTAACTGATTTGGTCTTGTAGCTTAACTTGGATAATTTTTCGTTTGGGGACTGATTCTTTCTAAACACGGAAAATTAATATAATGCAGTATTTTCTGGGTGACATTAAAAGCGGTTCTGTTGTTCTTGGCTTAATCATTATTGGTTGTACAAAAAAGCAATGACAAAAAAATAATCACAGTAGAAATTACTGACCAAACAGAAAACCGAAAGAAGGCACCTGGAAAGCAATTAAGTATATGAAACCTTTGTAAGGATTATAAAGGTTGTAGATTACTCTGGGTTATATCACTCCATAAAACTGATTTTTATCTCCATATCTGTAATCATTTCAGGAAAAAAAGCCTCCTGTAAAAACTCCTGAGTAGTTTCTATGTTTTAAAGAATATAAAAATCCCTGACTGGCTAGTATTGTTTCTCCCAGAACCATACATTCATTGCTTTTCCATGAAAAAAGTTAGACAACTGGTGTGCAAAACCTTCTTTCCTTCTTAACCCCTGCCAACAGCAGTACATACTGTAGAAACTACTTGATGATGTCAAAGGAAAAGCACTTTGATGTAAAGAACATCCTATTTATTATCTCTTTTTTCATTTTGCACAATCTCCTGCCAAAAGAAAAAAAAATAAATTCCCCCTTTCAAAATGGTTTGGTAATACTAGAAATGTGAAATCTCATAGTAACTCATTTTCTATGTTAATGCAAATCACATCTCTTCCCAGGATATTTATGGTGCCTTCTTAGCTCAGCATTGGTCTGACCAAAAGTATGTGGTCTATTTTAGGTGCTGAAAGAGGAACTGAGGGAAGGGAGATTGATTGCAAGTTCAAAGGTAGCAGCCCAGGAAATTACTTCAGAATAGATGAAATACCTATTAAGTACAGCCAGTTCTCTTGCTTCAAACATCAATTAGAGATTTAATGTTTTCCCTAGAGACTGAAGTAGTTTTATTTTGGGTGCATTGATCTACTGCAAGTGTATACAATTAACTAATACTGGATGAGTGAACATCAATGTAGGTAAAATTTATAATTTCTATCTTCAGCAAGTAAATAGGAAACACAAGTAAACATGACCTGTTAATTTAATGTTTAGATTAGTAAACATAATATAATCATTACACAGGGTAATATTTATATTTGAATGCTTAGTATTTACTTCAGTTATTTCCATATTTCTATTTTTTTTTATAATTCAGGCAAGGAGAAATGAATATGCTGGAGCAAAATTAAATACACCAAAAATGTGGCAGAAATCATTATATGGTTTTTGAAAAACTACAGTAAATTTTCCTAATGTTATAATTTTAAATATTAGAATTGGCATACATTGTTAAGCTTCATTACACAGAACTGTAATTTTTACTATGTGTGGGTCTTTTGTTTTTCAGCATCAAAATAGAATTCACACAGATGTCATTCAGCACTTTAAAATCACTAGAAAAATATCTGTCAGTCAACTGTATCTCTGTGGCCACTTATGACTGTAAGAATTTTCAGTCGTTTAGAATTTGAGATTTGAAATAGTATTCTTTCTTTAAAAATACTTAGTCACTATTAATTCTATGTTTTTAATAAGTTTGTTTTATTTTTAATGTAAGTGAAGTTCTCTAGTAAAAGGCATGTATCAATATGTGTAGTTTCTTTGAAATTTGTTTATTTTTTTAAATACTGAACAGATTATTGACTTTTTAGTTTGGCCTGTTTGTAGCTAAGAAAAGAGCCACTAACACATATCTCTATGTTCAGGTAGTTTACCTCAGCTGAAATATATAGCTACTGACAGTAAGTAGGAAATGATTGTATATAGATTAAAAAAATAAGATACAAGAAACGTGCCTCACATTCCTGCTAATTATTTATAAGTGTTTCTTAAATAAATGTTAAATAAGAATTTATTTTTATGAAGCACTTCATAAATACAATAACTTTAAAAATATAGTGAAAGAAGAATATAATTTCATTGAAGTTTAATTTCATTTTAAGTAATTTCAGGATGAAAATTTTATCATGCTCTGATTATACAGTTTATGTGGATTAATTTACTGTACAAATTTTGATATTCATGGTCTATACTAACAAGAATATGTAGACTTTATTTTTCATGCAGAGTAGTCGGTCTATGAAGGTTTTTTCCACAGTTCTTCTCAACAGTCTGTTGGATTTTCACTTGTAAGTGAAAAGAGTGGTTTTCTTACACCAATATTTTGAATATTCCTGTTCTGCAGAAACTAATGTGAGCAATGTGTTGCTGTCACAAGGAAGAGAAGAATTCAGGGCACTGTACTGTTAAAGAAAATAGTTTATAGTAATGCTATTTGCCTTGGTACAAAATAGTTCTTAAAGAGCCCTAAAGTAGTTTTCAGACAAATCTACTTTATATTGCCTCCAGTGCTCATCTTTTTAGTATTACCCACCATCGTAGGTTTAGATTGGATATTAGGAAAACTTTCTTTACTGAAAGGGTGACCAAGCATTGAATAGGCTGCCCAGGGAAGTGGTTCAGTCAACATTCCCAAAAACATTTAAAAGATGGGTAGACATGGCACTTCAGGACATGGCTTAGTGGTGGACTTGGGTTAAGCATTAGTTTAACAGTAGGACTTGCTGATCTGAATGGCCTTTTCCAGCCTAAATGGCTCTGTGATTTAACTCCTACTTAAAGCAGAAGATCTCTCACTGAATAAATGACTGTTGAATCATAGAGCAAATAGACCAATACTGCTACCAGTATTCACCAAAACAAAGAGTAAGTTGAGTTGGAAGGGACCCACAAGGACCATCAAGTCAAACTCTTGGCCCTGAACACGACAGCCCTAAAAGTCATACCATGTGCCCAAGAGTATTGGCAAACACTTGTGGAAGTCTCTCAGGCTTGGTGATGTGACCGTGCAGCTGCAGACTGTGATGAGGTCTCCCTTCAGTCTCCTCCAGGCTGAAGAGATCAAGTGACCTCAGCCACTCCTCATACAGCTTTCTCTCAAGGGCCTTCACCATCCTTGTTGCCCTCCTTTGGACACTCTCTAGTAGCTTAATATCTTCCTTATATTGTGGCACCCAAACCTGCCCCCAGCACTGGAGGTGAGGCTGCCCCAGCTCAGAGCAGAGCAGACAATGCCCTCCCTTGCCCGGCTGTGATGCTGTGCCTGATGCTCCCCAGGACACAGGTGGTCCTCCTGACTGCCAGGGCACTGCTGACTCAGGTTCAACTTGCCATCAGCCAGGACCCCCATGTGCCTTTCTGTGGCACTGCCTTCCAGCATCTCAATCCCCATTCTGCTCATATTTCCAGGTTGCCCCATCCCAAGTGCAGAATCCACCACTTTTCTTTGTTAAACTGCGTATGATTGGTGATTACTGAGTCCTCTGATTTATCTAGGTCTCTCTACAGGGCCTCTCTGCCTTTGAGGGAGTCAGCAGATCCTCTCAATTTTGTATCATCTGTGAACTTGCTTAGTATCCCTTCTGGTCCTGTGGCCAAGTCATTTATGAAGATGCTGAAGAGCACAGGGCAGAGGCAGAGGATGGAATCCTGTGAAACCCCGCTAGTGACAGGTCACCAGCCTGATGCCACCCCATTCAATGTAACTGCATCCAACCCATGAGCTAAAGCACACGTATTTATACATTAATATGCTGAGCCTTGGTTCTTGGAGAAGTTATATTCTGTGAGATAAGAGATTGAAAGATTACGTGTGTGTTACTTAGCTATTGTACTTGCACATTTCAGAGAAACAAAGAAGTGTGTGATTTGACAAGAGAAGCCTGCATAGTAACAGGATTTATTTTTTAAAACACTATTATTTTGCCTTTAGAAGGCTATATTTAGCAGAGAAAAATTGTAATTTGACAACTTGAAGTATTAATAAAATTGCATGGTTTCTTAGAAGTACTAGAAGTAGCATTCCAGGAGAGTACTCTGAACTCCCTGAAACCCTGCATTCATTAAATGACTTTATTAGCAGATGGAGATAAGAGATGCACATTTCTTAAGGACTTTTTTTAATATAAAGTTCTCATCTTTTTCAAACGTAAATATAAATTTTATTATATGTTTATATAACTGTAAGTATAAAACATGTATGTATGCATGTTGGAAATAAGTCTTTTTATGACCCAGATACCAGGAATGACATCAGAGATGTTTGAGACAATGAATGCAGAGTATCACAGGCTATTCCCTATCCTCCTCTATTCTGTTCTAGGTGATTAAGTGCCAGGCTCCTAAGTACTCTTACATTGCTGGATAGTGGCAGAGAAAATACAACATTACTTCTTGTATTTCGAAACCCAATTGTAGCAAGAGGACCATATGAGTAGAAATATGAAAGCTATTTCATTTACAGAAGAAAAAAAATACATTTTAGTGGATCACATATATATGCTGGCAAAAAATAGATGGCCTTGCTTATGTTTATATAGAGTAATAGGATAGGTAGACATAATTTAAAATTTTTAATCTACAATTTACAGATTTATTATTTCCCATAATTTACACTATCAAAGAGTAAGACAAGGAAGAACTTAATCTAGTTTTGCTGCTTAATAACATGCCTAGAGTGATGTTTGCTTATATCTCAAGTTAAGTGAGAGTTCCACTGTACACATTATTTGGATATCTTCTGGGTATTTTTGCTGTAAAGTTGCCTCAGATCTATTTTCTATGTTGAAACTGGTTATCAGAGTTTCATGTTTGTGTCTTTCAAACTTTTGAGACTGAATCTTTTTATTATCCACATTAATGTCAAATCCTGCTGTTGAATATTCTTTGCCTCAAGACTACCTGCAAATTCTACAGACTGAATAATTACACTTCTAATTTGTCTTCTCTGGACTGTTGCAAATGCTATGCTATTTTAGAGGAGGTGATCAATATTGTGTAGCCGGTTCCAGAGACGATTGTATCCATGATCTCTGAGTGTGCCATGATGACATTTCCTAAGTAATTTTTCAAGTCATTCTTTGTGCATTATTATATGCTTGTCGTTCTCTTAGTCATACCCAATCACAGGAAAATTAACACAAAAATCTATATTGCTTCTCAGCTTTCTAGTAAGTTAGTTTAGATGCTTTTGAAATGTGTTAGTAATCTAAATTTTCCTCCATTAATTTTCAATTGACTATATCATTGCCTATGATTTTTTTCGACAAAATATTCTGAACTAACATGATTAGTTTTGGGGAAATTTTGAAATACAGCATATTGACTTCTCTGATCCTTATGTGCTGACTATAAAATATTTTAAATAATTTTGAAGGAAACCAATAGCCCATCAAAAAAAGGCAAAAGGTGAAGAATTTTCTGTTTTTAAGAAGTACACTGTGGGCACTGCCAAGTACATGCTTGTTATTCATATGCTATGATGAAATCCATTTACATTTTAAACTTTTAGAGTAAATAACAACCCTATTTTAAAAGATTTACTGTTTTTTGAATGATGAACCTGTTTTGAGATCACTGTTGGCAAAATAACAAAATAATACTAAATGTTCAGTGTTGCTTTTTATGTAGATTGCCTACATAAAACACTTAGAACTGTTTGGAGGTAGTCACAACTATCCAAATTCTGTGGGCTGATATATGAAATATTATAAGATGTTAATTCTAGGACATGGGATCCATGTTTATACATACAGTTTGCTACATTTGTATCTATTGGACTATTTTTCCTCTGCAATGACAGTTCAGTTTTTTGGTATTGAGTTTTTTCACCTCTTTAGTACTCAAAGTTAGCTGGCCCTCTAGAAGGGAATAATTTTTGAAAACGGTATCTGCTTAAATATTTCCACAATTGTATGGTTGCAGACTTCTTTTATACAAGCTAATTGATTCTCCAACGTAAAGTTAATTGAACCTGGATACATCTACTTCTTAGACAGTGAAAACTTAAAAAGCAAAAACATAGTAATAGAACTCTTGGTTATTTCAGAATGTAATTTGTAGATTAATTCAGTTTTTTTATATTTCTTTTTCTTTGCAATATTTATGTACATGTATTCTTCCTCAGATTAAGGTGAGGTTGACCTATAAATACAACAGGTGCGATCATATGACTTAACAAATGATAACATTTTAGGCAAGAATATAATACCTTGAGTAAAGAAAATAAAGTTCTCATAGCTTAAACATAAATTGAAAAAAATATTTTTAATTTTAGAATGATTGTGCTTACTCAGACGTTTTTTGTGGCTCTGTATAGCCCAGTGTTCATATGTTCTCTGCAGAATCCTGATTAGGCAAGTATATTTTAAGAGCAAAAACTACCTGTCCTTAAAGAAGACTGTACCTGTCATTGAGACAACCAATTTTGCAGCTAATGTAAAAACTTCATAGGGATAAATTAGAACAAAGATTCTTGTGATGACAGAGCATTCTACTAATATATCACACCTGAAACTAATGATTAACTCCATTCTTTATTGGATAATTCTAGTGACTTTTAGTATAGCTTCAAGACATAACACATACAGTCATTTTCAGATTTCTCATTTTTATAGCCATCAGCAGACTATATCTTAATGGCATTCTGAAAAAGAATGATAAAGGAGTGAGAAAGGTGGCTAAAATGAATTCCTTTACCCACAAACTGTGGTATATGTGACTGCAGTCTAAGAAGGTAAAAAGCACAAACCAGAGTGAGAGTCAAATGTCCATGATTTAGAAATGCCCTATATGATTCAAGAACTCGTACAATAAGATGGAGTGTTGCACAGATACATCACTTCAGCTTTATAATGTAATTTACACTCTAAAGGTTTTATTAGCTTAAACAGATTATTTTGAATACTAAAACATGAGTAGATTTAAACACGAGTATTTTTTCTTCCAGTTGTGAAATTAACAGGCACGTTCAAAGCATGTTCAGGTGATACCCACATTCCACTGACCAGCTTTTCTTTAGTTTTCCTCTTCTCACCATAATATCTCTTAATCAAAATAATTTAGATTTTAATCATCTGACCTTTTGTCTGATCACAGTTTCAACTCTCAGCACAATGAATCTGTGGTGGTTGAGGTTTTTGGTGTTTGGTTTGGGGGTTTTGGGGGAGGGTTTCTTGTGGGAGGGGTTAATTGTTTGGCTCTATTTTATTTTGTTTTGTGTTTCAAACATGTTTAAATACCTTGAAATGTTAAGATAAGTACCTAGAATGAACAGATGCCTAGCCCACTGATCTGTTTCTCCAAAATTACCTATGTCACTAATTCATAAGAAAGATAAAATTTGGTACTATGTGCGTTTGTAGTAACGTTATTTTTCACTCAGGAACATCAGATATATTCTCTGCTTCATTCTCTAGATTCAGTTTGTAGAAGGGACATGAAGAAGGTTATGTCAATACTAACATAGCAGTCTATTGGCTATATTTTAATAAAACCTTTCTTTTTTATGCCAGTAAAAAGAAGTGATATCAATGGAGAAACATAGCAAGAATTAGAAGAAAATATGTTCGATTATTATGGGTGTATTCTTTGGAGGAGAATAGTCAAATCAGTGGCAAACAGTTCACCTAAGTTCATGTTGAGAATGATAATGTGTGATTGAATGAATCAATGCTGTATTTTAAATAGAGTTAGGATAAAGGATTTTACATTCAGGAAGCTAGACCTACCTATTTATATGTTATTCAAGTGATGGAAAGCTGCTAACTCAATTGCTTCCTGTCTTCCCCTCTAATCTTACTAGCCCTCTTAAATTTAAAGAAAAAACCTGATTTCATTCTCCAAAAGCAGAACTACTATTCAACTGTTCTACCTTGTTATAATGTACTTGTCCATAAAATGTCACATTTTTGAATTAAGCTCTCTAAAAAATCAGCTGACTTTGACTTGACTTGATTACTTCTAAGTTGAACAATGTGTAGGAAAATCCCCCTTAGCTGTGTGACTTAAATCCATCCAGGGAATAGCCCTCATCAGGTCCTTACAGTCACTCTTAAGGATGGAAAGAAGAGGAGCAGATCTGTCCTTGTATTCCTATTAAAAATGTATTAATTTAAATCTGGTAGGAACTGGAAACTGAACATGGAATCACTGTTCTCTTTCCAAACTGAGTTCTATAACAGGTGCAGGAATATGTTAAGAGTTCTACAGAAAGAGGTTATTCTTTTATCCTGTTCTTGTTCTTATAAACCAAAAAAACAACAGAATGTTTTCATGAGTTAGATTTAGAAACTAACCATTGCTGCCAAAAAGAAGTTGAGAATAGGCATTTTGCAAGCCTTCCTGAGACTACTTTCTTCAAAAAAAATTAAGATTTTCTTCTGAATTCCCAACTTTGTCTTTAGCGTAGAAATGAAATTGCATCAAAGATTAGGAGAATTTAGAAGAAAACAGGAGATATTCTGAATTAGCGTGTAATCAATATAATACACATTACATTTATTAAAACTAAAATAAGTGTAGAAATTTCCATTTACTTGGTGAAAAGGTTGTCTTGATACAGAAAGACTGAAAAGATAATTGCAGAAAGATCACTAAAGGGATGCTGGAGACAGAGGAGGAAAGTGACCAAGACCTGTGTTGGGTAAAATAGTTTGGGAGAACATGAATACAGACAGAAACTCTGTGGAAACTTCAAGATTTTTATGAGAGGTTATTACCTGACAATATTGTAAAATTTGCTTTAGCTTTTCCTGTATGCACATTCACTCTGCTGTGTGATATTTGCTCTTTCATTTGGATTTTTTCCAGATGCAATCTGTGAATCCCGATAGTTTTCTCAGAATTAATATTTTGGTTATTTTTGTTCTGAGCAGTGGTCTTCAATTTATTCTTGTTTGTCTCTCTTTCTGCTGCCTTAACTAACACAGATCTAGTAACTATTAAAACCCACAAAATAAATAAAGTATTTTAGCTCTGATTTTTTGAATTTTATTCTAATAACTTCTAGGGGTATTTTTAGCTACTTAAGTATTTTTCTAAACTCATTAGTAGTTCAGCTCTTAAATATTATTTGTTTTGGTGTAAGACTTTGCCTATTTATAGTTTGATCAGAATATGCCAATACATGAACAGCAGATGGAAACATACATTGAGATCTAGCCACACTGTCCGAACTTGAGGCATTTATGTTAAGAGTCCTAAACTTCAGTGTCTTTTAAAGGCACTCTCTTTCCATTTCATGGTATAGGGAATTTAGATGCTAAATTTACTCTCCTTCATATTTTACCAGTGGTGCTAATACATACTAGATAATGCAAATAATTTCTGCCAGGTTTCTGTTTAACCACTTGTTTAGAAGTTTTAGGCCTAAATTCAGTTTTTTATGTACTCCATTTTTGTGGTAGATAAGAATTTTTTCTGTTATTTTCTGAATACAGTTATTTCCATTCTATATGGATACAGTTCATCAGTGAAATAATTAACCCAATTTTTTTTTGCCAACAATTAATTTTCGTACCTGATGGATTTCACTTCTTGTGGCAGCAGATGCCATTTTTAGACCCTAAACCCTGGTTTCATTTGTAGATGTGTGTATATATATATATGTGTGTGTGCATATATTCTATATCCCCCTGCAAAGGTCACACTGCTGCCATATATGACAAAATATTAATTGAAAAAAGGACATGATTTTAGCATATTGTCTCTACAATTGTCTTAATTACCGCATCTGTGCATGCCATAACTGCATCCACACTAAAATGCTTTTGCATAGCTCACAATAGCTCGCTCCTGAAAAATGTAATTTTTACATAGTTTGAATTTTTGCTAGCCAGACCTCTTGTACTCAGTCACAATTAAATCACTGTTATTCTTTTCTAAAGCCAACATGTGACCTAGTCTTATTACCAGGTTTTACCAAGGGATATGCTTTCACTCAGGGTGAGAGATCTATGAAGTGTAGCTGAGCTGAGTTCAGAGGGAGGAACTCCTCCCGTATGTCTTTTCTGATGAACCACTGCAAGCAAGCAGATGTAGAGCTTAAGTTCTTGATAGGGAAGATGTGTGCTAAAGTCTGTACCGACAGTTCCATGGGTGAAGGTTTGGATGTTAATGACTTTGAAATGGGTCCTCGTGTCTCTACTAACCACAGGCAGCAGGTTTGTTACAGAGCCCAGGCAGCTTGGCTCCTGACATGGACAAGTGTGTCTGCACAAGCCTGAGTTTGTGAGCTTTGGGGTACAATTCCGGGTTCAATGGGCCATGTGTGGTCGGTGATTTGGGAAGGCTGGACCTTCCCAATGCCTCAGCCAGTGGGGAAAGGCAGAGGGCACCATGCAGCCCGGGAGTTTAGGATAAAAGAGGCTGCACCCTCTGAAATGTGGAGAGAGGAAACTCCGCGGGTGTGTGCCCTGCTGGACTCTCTCCCTTTATTCAAATGAAGTTGCAGGACCCCTCTGTCTCCTTTATAGGCTCTGGCTTTTCATAGTGTGATTTTCTGTATATTCTTCTCCAAGACACTTCTTTGCTGCCAATAGAAAGCAATGATTTTTGAAATTTTGGGGGGAATTCAGATTAATAAAAGGCTAAAGATCTGACTGTGAAAATGACCGTATTTATAAACACTATGATTAGTAAGGAATTGGTTCCCTTGAACTCTGAGAGTGTTGCTTCCTTTGAGCAGTGTATCCCGATCACTGGCACTCTCAGTTCCGTTCTCTGAAGGGCGGGTGTTGAGGGCTCCATGGGTGCAGGCTGAGCCCAGCCTGCGGAGAGCAGAGACCCGGGGCTGTGAACCGCTGGCCCCTGGGCACCTGTGGCACTGCCAGCTGGGCGCCGAGGGCTCCGCTGTGAGCCAGACCTTCGTGCCCTCGGGCTGGGAAGGTTTAAAAGCCCAGGGGATCCTTTGTTCGGGGTCTCTCCTTGGAGGCACCAGCTCGGGCTGTTCCTGTGCTACTGCGCCGTGAGCCAATGGCTTTGTGGAATGAGACAGCTGAGCCTCTGCCATGGGAAGCCTGGGATGGATCCGGTGAGAGACCCGGTGTGACTGGGAGTGTGCGGTGTGCGGGAACCCCTCGGGTCACCGGAGCCGCCGCTGCGGAGAGGGATCGGCCCCCGCTGCGGGATGGTGTTGGGAATGGAACTGAGAGAGTCTCGTGAGAAACCGGGAAGTTTCCTCAACAGTGAGCAGCGGGATTTTCATCCTTACTGCAAGCTTTGCGCTTCTTATATTCATGACAGAAACCTTTTTATGGTTGTCTGGTATTGTATCGCACGATACTTTTAATTTTAAAAATTAAATAAAATGTATACATTTAGGCAAAAAAGTATAGTTCTGATAATTTAGATAAAAGAGATTATAGAATCTTTATGAGTTCTATTTAAACTAAGGTGTTTGTATTAAGATTTGAAAATTAAGGCAAGTATTAAATCATAGAATTATAGACTCTCTCAAGTTGAAAGGGACACATAAGGATCATTGAGTCCAGCTCCCTATCTTGAGCTAACTAATGATCTAAAAATTGTCAATACTGGATATTCTGCCAGGTAGCTTTATATACAGCTGCTGCTGACTCCATCACTGTCCTCAGCTCTTCTTATCTTGGATGCCATCCTCCCCATATTGAATTGGGAGTTGGACTCAATCCAAATGATCTAGTTAATGTAATTTTTTTGTAGCCCCTATTTTTGGTTACTTATTTATTTTTCAATCTCTTCAACGTAATTCTGAATACTTAGAAGCCAAAGCTGGGTCTAACTTGAAAAAAATCATACAGCAAGCAACCACACACCCTGACATTTCGATTGTTTCTGTTGTCTGACGGGAGACTTTCTCTGTGGATCTTGTTTTGTAACTTCAAAATAGGTATATTCAACTGATGGAAAAATGTAATTACTGTCCTTAAGATAATTTATCACCAAACTACATTTGTGACATCAGCCATTATGAGGTCTAATGCATGTAATTGGCAAATGTGTTTGCATCGCATACTTTATTCTAATTGACATCTACCATATTGCTGCTGACAGCCTTTCAGCCCAGATGAATGCTTTTTGCCAAGAGCTGATACTACCTTAGTCATACATGGACACATTGTAGAGAAGATACAGAGTGAAATTCATGATGGTTTTTTACTGCTCAGGTGTCTAGTCACCAGTTCTGAATAGTGAGGCTTTGACATGCATCAAGTAGATTCATGACAGTTTGACAATGTCACTTCTGAGGGTTTGTAGAGTACACCTGAAGAGGACCATTGAAATAATGAAAGGTTGCTATGTGCTTTGAAGCACTGAATATAATTCATGCAAGGCAAAACTTTATATCACTGAAGAAAAATGTTTTACTTAAGAAACTATTAGACATATTTTCTCTCTTGTAATAAGATTACACTTTGTCATCAATACTCATGCAAGAGGACAATGAAAGTTAATTTTATGAGTTAGTGAAGGCCATAAGAGACTTTCTAAAGCCATTAAATAGTCAACATACCTACTACAGTGACATCATGTCAAACCGTAAAGAGTAGCCTGTCAGTCTTGGTGAACTAAATCATGATGTACTGTTGCATGTAGGCAAAGGTCTTCAGCAATAAAGATAAAATAACTCGTTGTAGTGAGACCAAGATGTTTATATTTGGTGTCTTGGCTATAATTAATTCACCCTAAAATCTTTAGAGGAAAAGAAAATACTTCAGTATTGCAGTATTAATGTATTGAAGGGTTTGTTCGGTTCAGATAAAAGAAGTATATTGAAAGTGTAAATTACATTGAATTGACACAAAACAGTAAACATTAAAAGATGAAAGCTAAACATTAAGCCAGTTTTTATAGGGATTTGGACCTAAAGAAATAAGTCTTGTTACCATCATTTCCAGTATTCATTTTTTCCTATATATTAAGGCATATTTTCTCCTTCTGCCAGAGTTCCTTGAAAATTCTTGCTCTACATGATAAAAATCAGTCTAAAGTGTAAATTTGGATTAAAGCAAAGTCTTACTTCATAATCTGAAGGAACTGTTAGTTTCAAGTGTACTTTAAATTGCTTTTCACCGTGTTCTTCTTTGCAATTTGCAATAATCAAGAACTTCGAAAAAAATAAAACTTTGTTTCATTTTAATACATCTTTTAGATTCAGTAGCTAAAAGCCAGCTAGAACATTATTTGAAATATGTTGTCCATCGTAGATGGAGTATTCTGGATTCATTCAGTCATACCTGGATTTTATTAAATATCTACAAAAGAAAGAAATGGCTAGAAACTTTCCTCCTATTTTTTTCATAAAAGGTTTAATTTAGAGAAACATACTTAATTTTAATAAGCTCTAAGGGTCTACAAGTAAGGATTGCTAATATTTTTTTTCTGGGTGTTGGGTAGCAAGCCTTTTTCACAAGTTCTCATATCATGCTTATAATAAGATATTGATTAAATTGCTATTGCTTTAACTCTCTTCCTAGGCAGCATTAACTGCATCATAAAATCATAGAATCATTAAGGCTGGAAAAGAGCTCTAAGGTCATGAACTCTTTTATGGTGTCATCTCAACATACAGATGCATGTCTCTTACAACATACATATTGTTTAAAAACTCTTCTGTATATTTTTATAATATTCATGTGTGAAGTATGTGGGCTTTCAGAGACCATATAGCATATGAAGAATTAAGAAAGTGTGATGTTTAGCTGTGCAGCAGTAAAGATGTATGATGAGATTTTTCATAAATAGAATATTTGATATTTTCAAGCAAGTAAGGTGAATTTACTTTTTATCTTAAGATGACAATTTTTTTCAAGTTCATGCTTCTTTGCAGCATTTTCTCATAGATCTTATTGGAAGTGAGCTTCATATTTTTCCCATAGTCATTGGACATAATTTTTTCTGGAGATACCATGTTTTTTAAAACATACACTGTACAAATAAGCTGTTAGAAAATGAAAGAATCTATTTCAAATTTTAAAAGGCAAAAAGTTACAGCAACAATAAATAAGATTTTATAAAACTCTGAAAATATATTACTTACTCTGTAAATGATACATCTGTAACCAAATGAAATGTGTCTGAAGGTTTCCTTAATTATGTGCATGGAAAACAATTGAAAAAAAATTGTAAGAAATCATTAAAGTCGGTATTTCTAAGAAATCTAAGCAAATTTCTTTTTTTTTAACATTTTGCTAAAATAAATAGCAACTATTTTCAAATTTTAAAGGACATAGTTCCTCAAATTTGACATCTGCTTATTGTACAATGCGATCCATAACTTGTGTGTGTGCATTTCAGATAGCAATACCTATTTGCAAAGGAATTTAGCTTTCCATCTGTTTTAAATATATAATAACCATAATACATAGTTTATAGGGCGCCGAGGTTGGCGTGGCATGATCTGCTCAGGCAAGAAGAAATGCCTTCTACAAATACCACAGCTTGTCTGGGGAAGGCTGACAAGCCTGTAGTTCCTTGGATCTTGCTTTTTGCTTGTTGTAAAGAGGAGCGTGACAGCAGCTGCCTTCAAGTCATCAGGAACATTTCAAAAGGGACAGGCAGTCTCACAGAGACACCTGCCAGCCCCACGAACACCTCTGGGGATGCCGTGCACCAGGGCCATGAACTTATATAAGTCTCTGTGGGTTAAGTAAGTAATCCACTCCTCTTTCATCTCCTGCAAGTGCTGCTTCACGTCTGGAGAATCTCTTCGGAAGCTTAGGGACCCTGGAGGCTTGAGGAGAAGCCTTACCAGTGGGGAAAAAAGGTGTGGAATACCACTGCTCTTTGCACATGGCTTGTCTCTAGACCTTCTGTCCCACAGGGCAGTGGCAGTCACCTCCCTGTGCTGCCTCCCTGTCCCTGGTGTCCAGCTGCTCCCAGCCACTGCTCCCTGCAGCCTCACCCTGCTGTGCCCTCCGGGGGTTCACAGCTGCTCCTGGCAAAGCCAGAGCCAATACACCTTGTCCTGCCCTGCCCTGCCCTGTCCCCTACTGCTCCACTTCCCCACACCTCCCTTTCTCACTGCAAGGCTTTTAGAAGACTGTAAACTTTTCTAGCCAGGTTGCATTTTGTCATGGAAAAGGAAATAATAGAGTTTAAGAAACTCCAGACTTGGAAAAAGAGTGTGTTAGGATGTGTTTGGTGCTGGTGTTTTTTTAACATTTTTTTAGGTTTTATTTATTTATTTGATTTATTTATCTATGAGCTTTGTGAATGATGTTGAGTAGAAGCCAAGGCATGTGCTGCTGGAAGATAAGAAAAATAAGGCAAAAAAGGAGACTGGAATGAACTGATAATGTTCTGACACATTTGATAGATATTCCTTATCTGGGATGCTATTATCATGGAAGTAGTAGAATTACAGGGCTGAACTGCTTTTCTTAGGGTCATTTTATATGTTAAGGGTGGGATATTACAGAACAGAGAAGCCAGAGAAAGTCTTATGAAAAAAATTAATCTAGTACTTAAAATGAGATACAGATGTTAACATAGTCTTCTCACCAGGGATAGCTGATATTTCTCATTGCTTTCATATGCCAAAGGGACAAGGCTTTGTTTGAGCAGCACATTTGTTTTAGACTTATTGTCCTATTTTAAACTTTTCTTAGACAGTGGACTGTATTTTTGTTAATAATCCTCTAAAAGTATAAAATGCCAACTATGCCTTGAGGAAAGTTGTAGTCCCTAATTTTCATCCTAATATTAAAGAAAGCAGATTAAGCTTATAGATCAGAGAGGATGAAGTGTTGAGAAGAAGGGCACAACTGAGCTGGAGTAGCAGAGAAGCTGAAAAATATGGGCAACAAAGGCATATAAAATCATTTGTTGCAGTGAGCATGTAGTTCATTAATTTATGCAAGAGGAACAGCATCCTCCAGCAGATTCGGTGGTAAACAACTTGCTATTAAGTTCCTCTTGTTAGGAAAATCAGCTGAGGAATAGGCTATGTCATGTAGGTCTTCATGTACACATGTGGTTAACTGAGACCTCCCTGTTTTATCTTTCCTGTGAGCTGGCATACGTGAACCTAGGCAAACGAGACACTTGTTTTGAGTGGTCTTAGATTTATCTGGTTTTGTCTTCTTTCTTTTGTTCTTTCCTATAATTAAAATACTTTCTGTAATCTAATGTATATATGTCTCTATTTAAAGAGCTTCACCCAGCAATCTAATATAGATGTCCCAAAACAGAAACATCTATTTTGAAAATCAGTTGTATTTGAAAAGATAACAGACTGAATTTTCATTTTTAAGCATACTCAGAAATTTGGAGAATCCCTTCTGTGCATGAAAATTAGTGCAAGCTGAAGATTCTTTTAAAGAAAATCTTCACTGCAAGGTCAAAGAAGCTGGTGGGACAAATCTACATACAATTATATAAAACCTTAAAAGTTAAGCATAAACAATTAACTATCTCACATTCAATTAGTGTCTTTGTGTGAGGTAAGAATTGTCTTTTCGAACCTAGTTGATTCTGGATAGAAAGCAGTGGAAGATTCAGGGGTCAGTATTAGAATATTGGACGGATGATGTTAGAATCCAATAATTTTATTAAATGTAACAAACTAGTTACACAAAAAACTATGAACTTCTCATAAAAATAAATACAACTTATCTAACTGCAAGGTTAAGCTCAACTAGAAATAAAGAACTGTCTTTTATTTTCATCTTATGTGCAAAGATTATTTGATTTATAAAGTCATAAGATATGCATGAAGGAATAAACAAATCTTTACATGTATAGTAGCATCATATTTGAGAACTTAAGGATGGTGAAATTTCCAAAGCTCAGGAAAGGGCTGTTAGTAAGTCCTGAAGAAATATCCAAAGAATTGTGCATCATTTCTTACCTAAATTTCCCTGAGGGACCTGAAATTATCGAACTGTTCTTTCTACTCATCTGCAAGAGATACTGAGATTGAGCAGTGTAGATTTCTAGAGAATAAGTCAGTCCAGTTTTGTCTCTTCAAAAACTTCAGCAAACCTTAAGGGTAAGGAGATACGACTTTAATGTAGCAAACTGCAGTTTTGATAATTACGCATAGCATTCTTTTAAGCAAGCTAGGGAACTGTGATCTAGATAAGATTAGACTAAAAGTATTATTCAAGTTTTTTTGGGGTCAAAAAGATATAATATTTATTTGTAGTCACTCTTTTCCACAGTAACTGGGGTGTGGGGGGAGGTGTGTAATTCTGTAAAATTCTTTACTGGGTGTAATGTTATTCTGGCATTGTTGGTAGTTTTGGAAATAGAGTAGATGCTAATAATGCTGCTGTCTCAGGCTTAAAATAATCCTGATAAATAATAGAAATACTAGAAAATAATAGACATTCAATTTGGTGAGAGCAAGCAGAAGCACTAAGTGGGAACATTTAACAGCACAAATGCAAGGTGAGGAATCCCCTCTAATGCTCAGGGAACAATGTGGGGACAGCATATTTACCAAGCCGTACTGCTACATGTGAGGCCAGTTCCAGATTTTTTGCTTTCTTACTCAAGTGTTTTCCTTCCTTTCAGTAGTAGCAGATCTAAAGTTGTGCTAAATGCCTGGCAGACATCTTTTCACAAATCTGAAAACACTTCATGCCTCTATCACCCTTTATGAATTAGAGGCATGACAAACATTTCTGTGTTCTGGGTTGATAGTCTGTGGCAAAGGCACCAGGAATAGAAATTGCTGAAACGAGATCTGCTTGATCTCTACAGATCTTTAAAAGCATAACGTGTAAGGATCCAGTAAAACAACCCAGGCTCCAACAACAAAGCTCAAGATGTCTAAGTTTCTAAAAGGATAAACAAAATGTACCTGGTTACTGATCATTCATTAAATTAAATATTAAAGGCATCAAAAGAAGGCTTAACCAAGCTTATTCAACCTAAAAAATGTGAAGAATGAGGGTAGCAATATATAAAATTGTTAAGAAAAGAAATCAGCAGAAACTGATTTAGAAATGGAAGAGATTAATTTGCAGCAAAGCCTAGATATAAAAGATAATGGTTATATCGGGGGTAAATCTTTTTTTATTTGGATGGTGGTTCAGCTTTGACTTCAGCTACTTAAAGGGAATAGCACCAGCCCTCGTCAGTACTGGTTTGGATGTGAAGATACTGTGAAGATACATCTGAACTCAGCTCCCTTTAAGAACAGGCTATCTTAATGCCTTATTTCTGACTACTCTTCTTTCTGTAGAATTCTGCCAAGTATGTAAATAAGAATCTGAAGGAAGAGAAGCTTCCTCTGTTTCAACTGAAAGAAAAAAGTTATGAATTAACTCTACTGTTAAATAAACATGACTGTTTACTTCATATGTTCTATATACTCCAGTTGTTCCACGTGCTGAATGGAAACGTGGTTGTGCTGTTTTGGACGGCTGGACCTGCTCCCTGTGCGGTCATTATGTTTCTCCTCTCAGGCTACCAGATGGCTGTTTAGGTGTAATAATAACATCTGTTCGAGTCTGCTTGGCAGTCTTGAGATTGAAGAACCCTGGAATCACTTGGGAACTGCAGAATTAAATGAGGACAAAATTTAAACTTTTGTCTTCTGTAATTCCATACTGATGAATAATCATATGGACTTCGCCATAAATTATTGTTCAACGTCTTCTCATTTTTTCATTTCTGATAATTTGGTTTATGTTATTTTCTGTATTTAGTTACACTGACACTGTACTCGTTATTTCCTAGGTGTAGCCTACAGAAAGATAGAAAATTCATCACAGGAACAGAACACACTCTGGATTTTCTTCTGGTGTGCAGACTACACTGATTGAAGTACTGAATCCTTGTGCAACACCACCTTCCTGTAAGTAGGCTCAATCATTGGGAAACATATTATAAAATTTTGTTGGATTTCTGTGTAATTCAGTACTCTATAAGAAAAATGGCTAACTTAGTATTCTACCAGAGAAACAATTGCAAACATTTCTGTGCACCCATAAGAAAGAACAATGTGAAGGCTTAAAGCTTGTTCTGATGTTCCTCCACTGCCTTTTCTGAAATTCAGGCCGAGGAAGGAATATCATGAGTCACAGGCATTATTAGTCAGCTTTTGGGAATGGTAACTCTGTATACTGTAGGAGATGAAATAATGAATTTGTAAGGCAAGGAAAGCAAGAAATAGAATTGTAACATGAAGGGATTATAGGGGTATCTGTATTTCTTCTTATCAGCTTCTCTCTGTTGTCACTAAGATAACAAGTAGTCACAGTATATTCCAGCTGGAGATATACAATATGAGCACTAACAGACAGTGTGAACATTGTCCATGGCTGCCCTTGGCTCTCTGCCTCATCCTTATTGTCAAAGGACACAGAAATAAGAGATGGTCAGAGTGACAGCCTAGGCATATGTTGTGACTAGAAAATATTGAATATTTCTTCAATTGGATTTTATCACTACTACAAGATGAGATATAAATCTCTATTGTTATGGGAAGGAATGGATATTTTGAATTCATGAAGTATTCAGGTTTATAAATTAAGGCCTTCTACTGGCAACAGGTATTTGGATTGAAATACTAGTTTCCTGGATTCAGAGTTATAAGTTCTGCATGCAAAGTAACAACTTTTTGGAATCGTGATTTATTAATGTAAAGAAAATTTCTAAATTTTTTATTAGCTTATTTGATAGGCTGCCATTTTATATTGTTGAAATGTGTAGATATGTGGATTTTCCTAGAAAATAAAAACTCATGGTGCTGATGAGGGAATGATATGCCTATATTCCTATGGTGTTTTGACTCTTTGAGATTCAGATGTTGATGTTGACTGGAATATTCAGTGCAAAGGAAGTAAAATAGGGGCGCAAAATGATGAAATAAAAATTTTACTGTATTGAGCATTTATCTTGTCATTTGTGTACTTTATTTTCTGTCATATCATAACATATTTGCATCTACTGAAACAGCTCTTGAATATTCAGTAATATTGTATTGTTGTTTTGTTTGATTTTTCACTTAAAGTTGGCTTTTTTGCAGGGATCTAGGGAATGTAACTATACATCTGTTGCTTAAATCTCTCTACATCTCTGCTGCATTGAATGGATAGCTTTTGTAGCCTGGTTTAATGATTTGGAAATAGGAAGTGATGCTTTGAGATAAGGCAGTGTAAGGTTGCATTAGTGTTCATTTGTATATCTGCACTCATTACATTTGAACCCTCCGTGAGGAGTGGCATTTGAAAAAAAGGAAAAGTCTCACTATGGTGTTTCTAAAACTTCTGTGCAAAAGAAGGGCTGAGCAGAGGGAAGGGAGTTGCAAACTGTGAGACTGTATATAGGGTAAGCTTAAACTGTGGTAGATGAGAGAGTAAAAATTGCAGTTTTCTCTGGTTATGGAAGAAACTTCAGTCAGAGCTCAACACCTTCTCACATGCTAAAAACATTCACCTGTAGTTGTAATGTTCTCTTGTTAGAAACAAGAGATGATAAGGTTTCTCATACTTTGTGAAAATTCTTGCTTCTAATGGCCACAGTGAGAAGTTTGTAAACCTTTTCAGCTTGAGTATTCAAAACCAGAGGAATTTTGATATGTCTGTAAACACAGGGAAATGCAGCTGGGAAACTGAAATGGCTGGGTGAAGTCAAATGAACAAAGTGTTTGCCTCTTGTTCTCAGCTTTCTGTTTGGTGTTTTAGGTATGTTTGTATTACTTCAGTGTGCTTTTAATGGCAGAGCTGTTTTTCAGTGCTAAGTATTTGTGTATAAAATAATTGAAGTTCGTACAATAAACCATAGTTCAATTTACTTGAACATGTAAATTGGCTCATTTATGAGTCACTCTTGCATGACCAGTACAGCAGTATTCCACATGATAATTTAGGAAGTGTACAGTAATTGGCATATAATAATATTGAAACAGATTGCCCAATACATTTATTTCTTGGACAAAAACTGATCAATTTTAATTTGTCGAATTCTATATTGCTTTCTCATGGAAGTGAGAGAATATTTATTAAAACAGCAATGACTGTGAAGCCTAGTGTGGTAAAATTTGATAATTTCTTTTGTCAAAGAAGCAAATCATGAGATTAGCTCGAGAATAATTGTTAAATTTAAAGTGCAAGGTAGTGGGAACACAAGAAAAGCTTTAAGATGAGTTTTTGTCAATCTGTATAATTTTTCAGTTAAGCAGTCATAAATCAAGGAATATTGTATTTTTTGAGGCTCATTAAAGAGAAATTATACATTAGAATAGTGAGGCAGTCAGCATAATGAAATGATGAATGCTTATAACTATCTGTATGTAAATGATGTGAGACAGATTTGCTGGTGCTACAGAGGAGAATAGCAATCTATTTGACAGTTCCCTGTAGGTGCTACTTCTGGATACAACTGACAGATGTTAAATGTAAACCTCTTCAACAGCAAGCACTTATTAGCACTCAGTGGGGAAAAAATGGCAATATAGAATAAGACAAATAGCAGATAATGCCATTTAAATAATTTTGTTCTTACGAAGCTTTATTGTCAGTATGTTATAGTCTGGTGCGTTGGGTTTTTGTTTGGTTTTTATTGACAAAGCCTAGGTAGGCAAGAGAACATTTTGGAATTTAGAAAATTGTAATTTGAAACACTTAAGAAAATTCACTCAGTATTATAACGTGATGGAAGATCTATGTATGTACCCTTTAATCAACACACTTATTTTGAAATATTTTTGGTAAATATTTGTTGAATCATTATGTGATAAATGTCAGTTCTGTATGTGTTTGCTGACTTTATCAAATTAGTTTTAATTGCTGTTTCCTTTCTTTTTCTCCTCCCATGATAAAATAGAAAACTCAAGTCTTTTTTTAAGATTTGTCATTTTAATGGAAAAAGACCAGAAGTAGTTAATGAAACCTGGTTAGCAACAGCAAATACTTTTAGGACATCCTATGATTTCATTTCCAGGCTATTTGTCTCAGTCGTAGCCTGAAATGCTACTCCTAGAAGTATAAAATATTAATCTGTGTGAGATTCACAATAATACAACTCTTCAGCAGAGATCAGCATTAAAGTAGTTCAGGAAACTATCAAAACCACTTGATTTATTTCTAATCCTACTTTGTAATAGATTAGGTTAGGGATTTATATTTCTTTAAAATATGAATCTAGGCACATGAATTGATTTTTCAAATTGTCAAAGCTTACTCTAAAGCTTTTTATTTTTTGAGATAGCCTGTCCTTAATGAATTTTTTTCTAGCTGCCAACCAAGCTGCTACTTGATAGGGTAGAGATTAAGCCAACACTAAGAGTGATGAAATGTCTACATGTTTAGATTGCCTTATGTCTCTTAGTATTATGAAATCTCTGACACTGTGTGTGCTTTCTCCTTGTTATCTTTTGTCAACTGTTTAAAGCTACCTCGTGTTGCACTAAATCTTTTTGGAATTTAGTGTTTCCCTGCACCACTGCAGATTTGTAATCCCCTTTCATGGTGTTAAATTATCAGCCACATATGCACTGTGTCTAACTTAGTGGACATATTTATTGTTCCCAGGCTACTGTGCTTGCTAATTTGTTTCTTTATTGCTTTGCCTTGAATTAGGGAATAATATCCCTCTCTTTCCTGAGTTCTTAAAGGAATAGGTAAAGTTTATTCCCTTGTACTTTTTTTTGTTCTTAGTTCTCACTGTCACAAATTAAATCGAGATTATTTTCTTCATGTAGATGGATACTGGTGTATGTTCATGTAGAGCAGCTCAGTTTCAAGAATGTCAAATATGAATATTCTCTCAGTGGGGAAAGCAGAGTAAATACATTTTATGAGAGAATTTAAGCAGTGATCCATGACTGCAACAGACTTCTCATATAGCCAGAATTTGGAAGTAAGGAGGAGTTCATAAGTCTAGGAAATGTATTATGATCCTATTAACCTCTGTTCATTAAATGATGAAGGGCGTAAAACTATTGCTGAATTTTATCTCCTTCTCTTTGCAACCCAGTAGAGTTGCAAACATTTCTATTAGAAAGAAGAGCTTTCTATGCATTTCCTGGCTTAAGCTTTGCTCCCTTTTCTTCGCTTCTTCTGTTCTCAGCTGTGTAATAATCCCTCTTATGTCAGATGGCACAAGCATTTTAAAAACTGTCTTGACTATCTCGTTGAGCCAATCTCTGAAACATTCTGAAAAAAGTAAAAACATCTAACATGTACCTTTACGTGACAGATAACAAAATTGGGCCGTGTGCTATATCTTAAAAAAAAACCCAAACAAAAAGACAGCAACATGTGTTCTATAGATATCTCCGAAAATTTTATCTGTTTGAACATTTTATACTCGAAAATGTAAGAACCAAACCAGTCTTTTCTTTCTTCAACCCTTTAGAGAGTCCTGCATCTGAAATTAAATTCTGTCTGTTCCTCTGAAGTTAGTTCAGTATGTTTCTATATGATGGGTGTAAATCACTAGAAGTGAGTCTTTTATGGTGTTTCTGATAATTGCACTTATTTGACAAGTCAAGGCTTACAAGTTTTTCACTATTTTAAGAATACACTTAATATGATTGTAGACTTTATATAAATATAGTGCCTAAATATATGCAAAGTATACACAGTGTATGTGATCATGTAAATATAGACTAAATATGCAATATATAAATTAAGTTTTGATACATTTCTACTTTTAGGAAAACCACTACATGTTACTAATGTGCTGTATAATGTAATTGCTTCCAGTAATTTGAAAAAGTTGCTTTGAACTATCTCACCAAACATTTTTAACTAATAAGAAAGCATACTGAAACGTGTTTCATGGTCTCATTACCTCTATTTAGACTAAAAAAAAATATAACAAATCTAGTACAATGTAAATCTATGTAAACTGCTGAAGAATGATGCATTTTTCATTAAAGATTATGTCATATCACTCAAGAAATTCCATATCACTGAAGGCTAATTTGAAAATACATGTATATGTTATGTGGAGAGTTTTATTGCACTGTCATTGCATTTTAAAATCAATTTGCTTCTCCCCTACTTCTACTTCTCTACTTGACTTCAATTTGCTTCTAGTACTTCTAGAGTACTTGAATAATTTTTGACTAAGCTTAACATTAGATATCGCTAGCATTATTTCTTTATATATCAGTTAAACCTAAATAGTAATCTACAAATAGAAGTAGTATTTTTCAGTTATATTTATCTGAACTTATGACTTTACTAACTACAGAAGGATTGAAATCACTTGGATGTTGTTTCTCTTTTACTCAAAGAAATCCCTTTGCAGAATGTAATAAAGAAGTACTATGATGCTTGTCCAACTATTTCAGCTATTTCTTTTTTAGAATTGAATGACAGTTGTATGAGCTGAGTTCTGCGGTGTAAGTGTGCTAGGGGAGTACAAAATTAAAATATAAGCCCGTGATAATAATAATATTTAATTAATACCTTTTTCAAGTAACCAAACAATTAGATTTGTGATTAATTCTAGTGGCAGTATTTTAAAACAAATAATATTTTTTGTTAACTGAAGTTTTGTGAACAAGATGCTTGTGGGTTTGTAAAACAAAATTAAAAAGAGTCTTACGAGCCCATTCCTTGAGGCTTGGTGTCTCCAGTTTTTACAAAAAACATTTGGAATTTCTCTTGTAAGGGAGCATTCTGACTGGACCAAGAAGTCATTATTCAAAACTGATGTCAAAATAAAGAATGTTAGTGCTCATCTGGGAAAAGCAAAGAATCTGTTTAGGTAACCTGTTACATGAGATAACATTAGTTTATTTTTGTCTGTTAAATATCACTAAATTCCACAAATACAGAAAATAGAAATCTATGAATGGATAAGCGCACACATAATGTTTTTGTTGGGGGTTTAAAATCTAGTTGTTTGGGTTAGGCTGAAAAAAACCACAAATACATATTCAGCAGACAATCCCAGTCATGCCATGCTATCCAGCTGAAGGGAGGCGTGCAATTTACACATCAGAACCACAGAACATTCTGAGTTAGGAGGGACCCACAAGGATAATCTGGTCCAGCCTTAAGTGGATGGCCCACAGAGGGATCAAACCCACAACCTTGGCATTATCATCACCGTGCTCTAGTTTTCCTTGAATAGAAAACTGAAATCTGTTCTTCAGCCCTTCCAACATAAAAGTGTAGTTTCATGGTTACTATGGAAGGAGACTCATAATGATTGGTTGATTCACTGATGCTTTTAAAATTTGATAGCCCAGCAGCAGGAGCCACTGTATGTTATCATTGCCTCACATTTGTCAGTCTGTACTTTGTCTTTTTAACAGCGAGGACACAGTTTTAGAACTTCATTGCCAAGAGATGACAGTTAAGGCAAGACTATGGAAAATATGCATATGGAAATGAGTGACAGTTTTATCTTAAGACTTTTCAAGATTTCAAGAATAGAATGTATCTATAAGCAGTTTCAAAGGAGTCTTTGTTTTTCTGTTTCGAGATGTGGAAGAATTTTTAGCATAAAAATTAGGTAGAAAGATGTAAAGATTTATGACTGATACTGAAAATGGTGTGGACTGAGCAACTGGATTGCTCATATTCTCGGTTTCCTCTTTAGCCATTGTAAAACGTTGACATTCGTAACTGAGACTGAAGGTGAAGCTTTGTGGGGAAGAGAAGAACTAAAATTTTAACTAAATGGAAGAAAACAGTAGAATAGAATAAACAATAGGGAGAGTGTGACTTTGGACACTAGTGAAGAGGATGAGATGAAAGGTTGTTCGAAACAGAGAAAGATAATGAGAACTTTCTTTCCCATCTTAATTTTAGACACTGCCATAACCTGAGGCAAACTGTTTGACATTGCAAAGCAGAAGCAATTATCTGTTTTACTGAAGCGATTTTCACCTGAAAGGAATGGAAATTAGGAAATGAAAAGATGAAAAAAAACTGCTGTAGGAATACTGTACTAGCGAGTATGTGTTTAATATTTAGTAAATCCAGATGAGATGCATCATTTTGTAGTAGCAAAGCAAATGTAAATATTAGTTCTCTAAAAATGTGTTCAAATATAATTAAATGTATAGATGTATGTATTTTGTATCCTTTTTATATGTATCTCTATACACATCCATTTTCATAGTTTTGTATGCACACATCATTAATAACTGAGTTTTATTACCTACCTTCATTTTCTGTTGAACTTTAATCAAGTTTTTCGCTTCACAATTGCATTTTATCATTATATTTGAGTGATAATCCTTCAAT
Organism: Sturnus vulgaris; assembly: GCF_052056855.1. Lineage (NCBI taxonomy): Eukaryota > Metazoa > Chordata > Aves > Passeriformes > Sturnidae > Sturnus > Sturnus vulgaris. Next base: position 33,682,160 of record NC_142246.1, on the reverse strand, counting down.
AGATTTCCTTCATTCTTCCTCCATTGCAATGGAAGTCCTTGCACAGTAGCCTAGAATATATTACATTTTCCCCCCTCTTATCAGCTGCACAAGACCAAGCTATGTTTAATAAATACATAGTGATTTAGGTTTTTTTTAAAGTAATTTGAGAGGTAGACAAAAAGAACAAAAAAGGTATCTTAGATTAAAATAAAAATATTACATTTTAATTTCTGAAAGGAATAAATTACTCTTTTTCTACTTGTTGCAACATGAAAGAGATTGCATAACCTCTCTAAAGAAAAGCAGTTTTAGATTGTAGATTCTGGAGTGAGTGTTCTACCTGAGCTTCCTAATAGGTATTTCCTTTTTAGTAGATATATTTCTATAGTATTCGACTGAAGAAAACAGGCTTTCCTCTTGTTCTGAGAGGATTTGATTCGGTATTGAATCAAGAGCACCTTTTCCTGCTTTTCCTCTTAAGCTGCCTTTATATCTCCCCCCAGTTTTTTTTTTTTGGCTTTTTCCCTCCGATCCCTCCCCGATCCCGCGGCTGGGGTGAGTGGGGGCTGTGTTGTGCTTGGCTGCTGCCTGGGGTTAAGCCACAACAGGAGAGAAAGGCAGCTAAAAGGACTAGCAGTTTCATAACTGATCTTAAGAGCAAACTTGTTTTATGGCTGATTGGGAACATTTGTTGAGTAAAAGACACAAGACCATAATAAGGAATAACTTGAAGTTTATAGAGTAAGCAAACATACAAAAGCTGTTAAGACAATGGAATTTTACAGATATTAAACTGGATAAGGCATTTTCTTTAGTGTGCTCTGTGTTAAACACCAACATAAAGATGAATTTCATACTTTATATAGACATGTTTGTGTGTCTATATTGATTTAAAATTAACTTGTCTGTGTTGAGGTTTGTTTTGTGATTAGGAAATAACACAATGCAAGAAAATACTGAGGCAGGGAGTTGCATTACTGTTATCATAACAAATAGCCCCAAGAATAATTCGACCACACAAGCATCTCTACTTGTTTTGCTTTCTGGAAGGTAAAATCAAAGATTTTGAATGTTAATTATTCAAAATCTCACACTAAATAAAAACATATTGGTTGTTTTTTTCTACATAAATGCCTGTCATCTTCATTAAACTTAGCTTCAGTCCCACAAACATGTAGACATGTGGAAACTAGGAATATTTTTGATTTTCTTTTGGATCATAGCTGGTTTTTATAAGCTACTTTGATAACACACTTTCCATCTTTTCAAGCAATTTTTTCAGTTTATAGCAGCAAGATGGAAGCTGTTATGTTAATGCTAAGATTTTTAATAAAGGACCTAAGCAATCACGTGGCATAGTCCTGTATGTCTCTCTAGAAGGATAATTATCATATTCACATACTTTTTGGTGACCTGAGGAAGGAGGAACACGTGCACACACATATATGTATACACACACTGAGATATAATAGTGTGGATTTGAAGACATGTGCATGTAGGCATCATTTCAGTTATGTTTTCAATTGAGAAGGTAAAGAACACATGAATACAAAATTAATATATTATCTCCAGCTAATAATGAGATTACTGGTGAAATAACGTTTTTCTTGTATTTATTTTGGTTTTGTTTTTTTGTTTTCCTACATTTTTTTACTGAATCTAATTAAAATGTAATTCAAATTTCATTAGGACCTGTTCACTTGAAAATGTAACTACTTTATATGTACCTGATTACATAACATTTTCTTAGAATTCAGCAGGACTGTTCTCTTGAACAGCAAGCAAATAACAGAGCTATATAATGTATATCACACACCAGCTCATTAAGGGAGATACTAATACAACTACCCTCTCCATTTGCCTTAGTACATTCATAAAACTTTTATAAGTTCTGTTACACTGTGATAGTGTGTTTAAAGATTCCAATCTATGTCACTTTCATTGTTTTCCCTTGAGTATAACGCTTGGAAAAACTGATCTTGAAGTCTCTGCCAAAATTTACCATTTGTAGTCTGTGGTTTCTTAGTTGTTTTTTTTTTGTGCTCTTTGTCCCACACTTTGAATTTTTAATATTTTCCATCGTTTTGAAGGATTTAATCTGAAGCTATTCTTCTTTAGAAATCTAAAATATTAAATTGTTAACTCCAAAAGCTGCATATTTTAAATCGTTACAGAAAATGTCAAACAAATGCAGAATCTTTCAACAGTTACCAAATTTATTTAGATATAAAAAATTCATTGCAGTTGCACTGCAAAATTCTTTGGCTAGTGATGCCCTACCAGAATGTAGCTTTCTTTTCTGCTTGATGATTGTCTGGGCAGAAGAATGGGCCAAATTAATTACAAAGATTCCCTCTAGGCCTATTTTTAATGGTTCATTTTTCATGTTCTTTTCAGGCAATAATATAACCGTTAAGTTTTAGATTTTTGCAACTAAGTGGTACTTTCTGATTATAAAAATGGTTGAATTTAATATAGATGGATCAAGAATTTGCATTTTATTAGGGAATAAATGCTGTTGCAATGAAATTTACTTTATATAATATATATTGTTACACAGGGTATATGAATCAAATAAAAAATAACAAGTATTTCAAGGTCCTATTGGACCTCTTAGAAACAGGAGTTTTTGTGTTAATGGTTTGGAAATGTTATAACCTGAAGAGTGTGATAGTTTTGAATCTGTATGTTCATGGCTAACTACCACCTGCAGGAAAAGTTGTTAAAAGTGTTAGTATTTATAGACTGGAAAGTTATAGGGATATAAGTGATGCTTTATTTCTGATGACGTGGTAGTTACAGGTCAGATTCTGTGGCCTGTCCATGATGGTTCTCAATTCAGCCAATAAGGGAAAACAAAATAGCGTGCATTACCCTCCCTGAGAAATTCAACAGATCTCCTTAAACCCTGCCCATCTTCTAAAGGAAGCTTCTGTTACTGATTACTCAAACTCCATTTTCCAGTTGAGGTATATCACGTGTCTCCTTGTGTGAATAAGACTAGGTAACTCTCTCTTTAGGGAACTTCTTCCAGCACAATGGAGTCTTGTGATCCTCTCAGTGTGCCTGAGGAGGAAATGAAGGTTTAATGACAAGCAATTCCATCTTCAGACTGTTCTTTATTATCTGTCACTTTCTTGTCACTTCATATTAAATGATGACAGTTTAGGTTCAGCGCTGTTACTCTATTTTTGAACGAGTTTCTTGGAGAGCATGTTTGATATTTGAATAATCAAAGAAAAATTCTCCAGCACCTTTTTTCTAAGAGTTTGTGTGGCTTTCATGTGAAGTGACCCAGTCTTCGATACTATGTTCGATCAAAAAACATCATTCTTTTGAACTTCTGAGATGAAAAAAAGAGACTTTATTTTCTTATGAGGTATTTGTCTAATATCTTAAGTAAACATTGGTTATGCTTGTTTACAAGTTGATAAGCAGAGTAGAGAAATAAAATGTGAGTTGTTCAATAACTTTTTATCTATACTGTTTGGGGTTAATCAAATGAGAGGCAAAAGAGAATTTTAGTACCTTAAAACCAGTCTTTTTTTCTGTGCATGCCATTTTAATCAGGCAAAGCACATTATAATTACATGTGATTTGTAGGTGCATAGGCAGTTCGTATAATTGGATGTCTGCCTGTTTTCCATAGACAGGATGAGAAATACCATTTTAAAGTCTAGACACTGCTGCTTGAAAAGCAGAACCGTGGCTGACCTTACTGGGTGTAAGTAATTAGGAGATTAGCTACTAAAGGATCTTTCAGATATGCTGGTTGGCCTACATGCATCTTCACTTTACCTCACTTGCTTGATCAAGGGAGTTGAACTAACATCTGGTCTCTGAAGAAATTCCGTTTAGGTTTCCTGTTTTTCTTAGAACTGTAAGTTTTAGTATAAATACAGTTTTTCACATCTATTTTACTGGGACAAGGTATTTTTGTATTTTCTGCCACTACGAATCTGTAATCCTAAAACAAAATACAGCTAAGTATAAGCTAATGTAACCTAATTCCACATCATCCAGCTATTCAGTAAGTAATACATCTGGCTAATATGGCAACAAGGTGGTAATCCACTTGGAATGTACTTGGAATAATAATTCTTGTAATGTGGAGCCTTAAGGAGGGCACAGTAACATCCCTGTGGTTGACAATCAAAACTCCAGTGCATCTTTTGTAGGAAAAGGGAAGTTTGCTGGCAGTTTTCACATTCTGGTTGTGCACCTGCCACCAATGCTCGTTGTCTCTCTGAATGTGGCAGTTTGCAGTGTTGGTTATACAATGACCCAGAGTTATGAGGTCTTAGTAGTAACCACCCCCACTGACCATGTAGCTGGAGAGCTTTCCTGCTCATTCTCAGGAAGAATGTACACTCTACCTGATGTTTAGATGCAGGGTAGGATTTTATATTTCATGGTTCAGCATGTAAAAGTTACTCTTGGAAGTTACCTGAAACATTCAGACTGCAACTCAGTCCCTTCTTTATTAGACAAAGAATGTGTTTATAATGTGCCATTAGTTATCCCAGGCAGCTATATCCAGAAAATAGCTGGACTAATTTCAAGAAATTAAATTCAAGAAAGTTTAAAGGTAGCTGAGATGTCTCAATAGTTCTTTTGGACTATATGTATGTATATCTATCTATCTATATATATATAAATGGTTTTAGGTACCCGAAATAATTATAAAATAGAAGAGTTAACAGTGCATTTTTATGTAGTGCCGTGAAAGTTATTCAGAGATAATACTGCAAAATTTAATAAATGCTATTTGAAACAGAAAATAGTATGGATACACTAAATGTGTGTATTCTGTTCTTGGATAGGATAACAGTACTTCACAGTGAACATTGCAGGATATTAAACCAATGGTTAGTTCCTTACATATATGCTTATATATGCATACATATATATATAAGCATATATACATATATATATATAATTAGTATTTTGTATTTAGTATTTCCAATAAAAATGAGTTTTCTGGTGCACTGAAATGTCTAAATGGTAATCCAAGAGTATCAAGGAGACAATCATAAGTGCCCCCCAAAAACATGAAACATGGAAATGAAAGTCCTGAGTCAGTTTACAGATTAATGCATCTATAAATTATGTATGTATATTAGATAATAAAGCTGTTGTACTGTTGCAAATACAGATATATTATTAAAAAACTCTACATGATTGCATGCAAAGAATATCTAAAATATGTATAATTATCCAAATTTTTACCTTTCATAATTACAATTCAGTAAAGAATTTTTTTTTGCTTTTTTTATTTTGTAATGATTAATGAAGTTCTGGTTTGAAAGTAATTTTTTAAGATAGAAAATTCCTGTAGCTCCAAGGATAAACAGCAAATAATTATAATGAGGTAATCCAAGTCTTAGCCAGCTAATGACCTGTTGCCATAAATTTTTAAAGTAAGTATCTATCATCCTCAAGTATAAATGTGAACTAATCTATTTTAAATATCAGTGGATATTTATATTTGGTCTTCATTTCCTGAAGTTTGGTACAACTCAGTATTTTAATAGTGTTCTAGTGTATTTTTAGTTGGACTGAGTAAAGTAAGTAAATCAGTATATCTCCTTATGTCATTTTTTGTTTTTTCTAGTTCTAGCCAAATATTTGATTTAGTCACAAAGTATGCATTGGAAGTATATTAGTATAGAATATAGTATTAGAATATACTAATATATTAGAAGTATGCAAAGAAGTATAAGTTACCTTTAGGTACCATCTTCCTCAGTTGTAGATACTTGCTGAGAAAGGGTTGAGGTTGGGAGGGACCTTTTGAGATCTCCTGATCCAACACCCCTGTTCAAGCAGAGACCCACAGAGCTGGTTGCCCAGGGCTGTGGCCAGATGACTTTTGAATATCTCCAAGGATGGGGACTGTGAGCAGCTTGTGTTTGGTTTTGGTCACCCTCAGAGTGCAGAAATGTTTGTTCTTGTTCTGAGGGACTCCCTTGTGTTTCAGTTTGTGCTCTTTTTCTTTTCTCCTGTCACTGAGCACCACTGAGGAGAGACTGTCCTCTTTGCACCCTCCCTTCAGGCATTTGTATATGTTGACTCTTCTGACCTTTATTTTTCATTATACAGTACTGTCTATTCTAGAATATACCGACAAATTTCCCTCACACAGAACATGGGAAAGCTGTGTCTGTCTTTAATGTTGAATTGTTCTCAACATTGTTAAAATTCTTTCCTGGCTTTACATGTTTCAGATGATTTCACTCATGATATTAAAATTGCGGGGTTTATGCTCAAATAATCAATGACAAGTATTAATTTTCTAAGTATAATTCATCATATCAGACTCCTAAATCACTCCTATAATGTTCAAATTCTTACTGTGCCTCGCTTGTTTTTAAAAACTTGTTCAAATATATAGGAAACACATTTAAATTTAAAGGAGGATTGGCTAAAAATTAATTCCCAAATCTATTTTAAAACTATCTAGGTAATTTAATTTTCTCATAACAATTTAAATTTAGTACATGAATCAGGTGTTATTTGTGGTTCTGTTATTTTGGCTTTCCATTATCTCTTTATCATAGTGGCTCAAGAATTTAGATGCTTCAGAGACTACTTAAAATTCTAATCTTGCTGCAGTCCTTTCAGACATTTGTCAAGGTCAAAATTTTATCCAAGCCAAGGTGATTGGTCAGGCCTGCATGCTTAATAAATGCCATATGACAACGAAGTAACTGGCATCATGAGGAGTTGTGCTTGATTACCTGGTGCTGATGGCCATCCTCAGTTTACAGCCGAGTGGGAAAGAAACCATCAACAGGAAAGAAAGGGAGTGATGACCCTGAGCTCATCAGTTTTGAGTTATAAGAAAAAGGTCATATGGATCTGTTTTTATAGCCCTTCAAAAAATACGTAACCCCAGAAATTTTAGCCAGAATTTTTAAGGAAGCAGGGTTTAACAAATGCTCTTCCCATTCCAGCTAATAATTTTTGAGCATATTCAAAGATATGTCATAATGAAATAGATGTCTTAAAACTGTTATGTTCCTTTAGGTTTCAGAAGAGAAAGATTGTCCAGACATCTGAATCTGACATTCACACCACCTACAGTCCAGTTTTACTTAAGACCAGCTTGGGCTGAATACCTGGTAGCATTTGGAATATCTTTAGTTTTCTCCAGCACACGTTCTCTAGCAAAATTTCATCCTAAAGGTTTTGAATGCACCAAGACTTTTCTGACAAGGAAAGCAAAGTGTACGAATTAACTATGATAAGGAGACAAACTTCAAAAATCCACTCCCAATCAAGATTAAAATGCCAATGTGGATGCATGTTACATGTTTTAGGTTATTTTTATTATTACAACAATTTATTTGTGTGTATGAGATACTGATGGCCTGGGGTATAGTGAGATGTGAGTCATAAGCAACAAAAACAGATTCAGGGGTAGCAGAAAGATATGAAGGACCTTCGAGTACTTTGTGCACCATCTGAAGGAAAGGCCAGCGTACTAATTGACAAGGAAAGGATGCTTGGAACACAGGAATTCATGGAGGAAGCTGTACATAGGGCAGTCTCCCAGACCGTTTGTAGTCTCTTTAGCCATGTCAGTCATGCTTGCTTCCTGCTATCCTGAGTGGCCATGGGGTTACTTTTTATGTGTGTTCATTCTGTCAGTGTTTCATCTGTTATGGTCACAGAGACGCCCCAATCTCCTTGTTGCCATGAAGAAGATTAAACTTGAATATGGCCTTTCTTTCTAGTTATTGTGAACACTCTGTGGCAACTGCACAGTACGGAAGCAGTAATTGCAGAAATTCTTTCCTGGTTTTAACTACAGACAGTGTTAGAAAAACTTGCACATTTTATTTTGGAAAATACTGGTGGAATTGAGCTGTAGGTATTGTATTGATTCTGCCTGTAACATGCAGTAAATTTAAGTTGTCCTCAACTCAACATTCTGTAAGAAAGAAAGAAAGGAAAAATATGCTTTTAAAAATTAATAGATTTTTTATGATGTTAATTACTTGTGTATGTTCAAATTCTACTGTTATTTATATGAATTGTATCTTCCTTCAGGCATTCCAAGGCAATGTCAAACAGCGGCATTAGGAAAGTAGCAAATTCATTATATTTTCCTATAAGTCTGAAAATTGTCGTACTGTCATCATATTATTTCTAAATCTTTTGACCTGTCTGTCTTGCTTTTACTAACTCTAAATGTGCAAATGTATGGTGGCCTATTTATGCAGATTTGCAGCTATGTTTGTTTTGAAATAGAGGTACAAATGAGTATATATACCATCAGCTTTTGTGTAAGAAATAGTTTCTAATATGCTCTTTAAGTTTGTCAGATAAAGCCTGTGACTTTCCGAACTTGTAAATTTCTTGTCATTGTGGATTTAGTGATTACTGGAGGCATAACTTTCCTGATTTGTTGGTGGCAGTGACTATTGCTACTGAGTTAAGGAACAGGTTTTAGGATACATGAGTAGTAGGTGAATGCTTTGGTTTTGACCCAGTATGGAATTATTGTCAAGATCCAATAATACAGTCATGATCTTTTGCAGCCATGGTGACGTGTAGATCTCATTCTATCATGTCACATGACAAGGTGTGTTTTTTTTTTTAACTGATACGATTCTTTCTTTTTTTCTTTCCCAAAAGAGTTGTGAGTAGTTTTTGAAACATTCAACACAAATTTTCCTGTTCATTTATTCATGCAACTATGTTTCCATGGAGACAATTCTGATTTCTGCTGCAGTTCTAGACAGTCATTTATCTGTAGATCAGCAACACAAATCAACTTTTCTGCATGTTGTGACAGTCCTAAGGCGATTAGTTCTCAGGCTATATCTAAAGGTTTTTCTACATGTTTGCATTTTCATATACAGGCATAGTATTCTTCTCCTTGAACAAAAGGACAAAATCACATCTTATGGATTTAGACATATGATTTAGGTGCAGTTACACATAGATTAATGCTAAGGAATGTTGGAGTACATCTGGTGAATGATCCCGATCCCACATTGGCACAGAGACCTGGGGGTGTACCGTTCTCTTTCCCTTTCTTGATCTTTCCCTGACAACACAGCAGAAACAAACCTGTTGCACTCCCAGCAGGGGCCATGCTTTGGACCAAAGTGGTGAAGTTTGCTGCAGACAGAACTTGGCCTGTGACTGCGAGCATATAGCTAAAGATTTTCACCAGTGACTCAAGATTTTGGGGTGACTCCTGGCCCTCAGGCGAAGTGGTAAAAAAGTGAGCCATGCTGCTCAATATTCTCAAGGGCATATTGACCACATCCCATTGCAGTATCGTGCTTTATAGTGCACTGCTGAAAACTTGTATTACTTGATGTAAGTGACAAAGTACTTGACAAATGGGTGACTACTGATCTGTACAGAAAAATTATCTGACAGACACCCTTATATAGCTTAGATTAGGATCATAAGATTCTTGTGTGTTCAGTAAACTTCTGTTAACACCACAGAGGGATTTATATTCCCTGTTTTATCAGTACATGAGAACATTGCTGCATATTTGACTAAGTAATTTTAATAACTATTTTCTATTAACAGTTAAGTATACATAGATTAGTAAACTGTGGCTGTATCTTTAATTGAAATAGAAAAAAAAAGGTATCTTAGTAAAATTAAGTCTAGACATCAAAAGACTAAACACAAAACTGTAAAGTTTCAATGAACTTAATCTCTTTGCAATTTCTTTCTTCATAATTTTTTGAACTTCAGGAGAGAGTAAAAAGGGATCTCTAGCAAAAGCCAGGGAGATAGCTAGAGCAATCATACTCTCAAACCTTTTTAAGAGGTATCAAGTCAAAAGAAAGACAAAACATATTTGCTAGACCTAGTTACAAATATTTTGCAAAATGAAGATATTTTCAAAAACAAATGTAATTGAAATGATACATCACAAAAAAGAAAGGAAACAATGCTGGCTGTGCAATTGCTTCTTACCAATGTATTGTATTTAACTGTGTGCAAGTTGATGTTCTAGAACAACTCTCTGAAGGTCAGATTTTAACGAAATTCCTGTATTACCCAAGAACAATTGAAGGTTTGGGGTTTTTTTCACTTATGGATTCTCTAACCTTTTCTGTGTATGTTTTCAAGAATGTAGTTTCCAAGTACTCTGAGCATGTTACACTTTACAAAAAGGAAAAATAAAGTTTTAGGGAAAAGAGTTTTATTAACATGCAGTGTTTGAAAATGGAATTTACACTTGGGTAGTAAATAAATAACAAGCCGCAAAGATAAAGTGATAACTTTAAGAAAACATTATTTTTCCTCCTAATTTTCTGAATGGTTAATTGCTTCTATGAACATTATGCTAAGACTAACTTGTACCATGAATAAAATACTGTATTTGATTTCTTTAAGCTCCCTCTGGTAAGCTTAGTTTGTAGATTTTGTTGGTTTCATCTTTTTTGTTAGGCATTTTGTAACTAAAATGTCTCAGGTTATCTTTTTTCCATTTTAAATGCTTGAAGGAAGCTAGAATACTTTTGCAATCCATCTGTCTGCATAATTATACAATGATTTAAATTGCTTGGTAATAACCAAGTATTAGTAGTCTTCATTCCTTGAGGCACGGATGTAAAGCATAACCTGTCTTACTCATGTAAAATTGACCATATGTCATCATAATAGATGTCACATTTTCCTTATTGTCTTTGGGAAATTGGTTGCAAGAAAGTAAAGATATTCTTGTTGCTTAGTTTGTAAGATTGTAATGAATTTTTAGTATGGAATACAAAATATTTTAATCCCATTTCAGATATTTGTTGTTTCTCTTAAAGAGTAATAATTAAATTGCATGCTTGATGGTTACATTTTTTCACTTTCTTTCCTTGCTAATTTCCTCCAGATTGACAATCTTTGCACTTGTTGAAACATGACATTAAATATATTTTTGTACAAAAACGAAGGAACAAAGCCTATTATTCATCAAAATAATTGAGTTTTGAATTATATTACTAATTTTATTTTAAAAAGTAATTGGACAGTCCTGAGCTATTCATAAAAGTTATTCCTGCCTCACTTTAGCTCTGTGATGAAGATGATAGTTTTACTGAAATTATGGTCCTTCTGTCATTTAAGCCTTAGAATTGTGAGATTATGATGTTATTCTAGACCACTCTAGATGACAAAAAAACGAAGATAGTTTGCTTAATACTGAGAGCCCTAAGTAGGAAAAATAGTTGGGCAACACTAAATTGAAAATATATCTGAATCAGGAATTAATAATGAGTTTTGCAAGCTTAGATATGTGATTTTAACAGAATTTCTAAGAATTTACTGTAAGAGTTCTAAATATCTATACAGCTTAAACTAGGAGGCACTTCCAACTCTTATTTTTAAGCTTCTGTTGAAAAAAATACAGATGACAACATAAGCGAAAAGTGTTTAATATTTCCAAATACATACATATATATATATATATATATATATATATATATATATATATATATATATATACACATATATGGTATTTGGGAAATTTAAAAATTATAGGCTGTACAGGCTGTACATCCAGTGGATTCTAATTTGTCAGAATCTAAACATTGAGATTCCTACATTCAGTTTTGTGGAAGAAGGTAATGATACAACAGTTATATTGTATATTGAGATGGATCAAATCAATTGAAATATTGAGTCCAAGTCAATGACATAAATGATAAATGGTTAATACTTGCAAAAATTTTCTATCTTGATGTTCTTTTTCATGAGGCTGATAATGAAACAAAACAATTAAGCACTTTTTCATATTTATGGGTTTGCCTACAGGATTACTAAAATGTCTTGAAGGTAAATACAGCAGGATAGATACATGGGCTGGTATATGAGGTTAAGGCAGCTGAAGTGTTGTACATGCTGTGGTGGGTGACTAGGAGAAGGACATAGTGGCCATCCCCAAGCCATACTGAGATTCTCCTCATTTGCCATTTAATTTAATTTAATTTTATTTTATTTTAAAAAATCCCTTCAAAACACAATTTTTTAAAGGAACTATTTTTATCAACAGTATATTTTAGCAAGGTGTCTTTATATGTTGTCCTCAAGAGTTTTCTTGTTCTTGATGAATGTACTTACTAAAATTTGTATAGTTTTGATATTTAATGTAGGAAGCTCCCATTTTGTATAGTTTTTTTTCCATTGAGAAGAATATACCAATTTTTTTCTAATAATGTGCTTATGGTGTGAGAGGAAACACTTAACAATCAAGACTCAGGCATATATTTTACAGGAATTTTGGAATATAGTTTTAAGACACTACAATGTGAGCAATGTACTGCAAGACTAGAGGAGATTAAACTCCTTATACTCATTTGGAATACTGAAACTGGGTAGAAGATCAAATGTATCTCCAAGAGCCTCATTACAGTTCTTAAACATACATCCATTTAGTCTGGTTATTTGGAATGAGTGGATGTTGGAATTTTCAAAGAAATTCCCTGCAGGGAGATTTCATGGATGTGCTACTGGGCGAAGTGAGATGAAATTCCAATTTGCTGGAAGTGTGTAATTTTTCACATCACAAAACCAAACCCAAATTGTGAAGACAATGCCTAGTGACAGTTTACCTTGGTATTTCTTGCAAATGTCAAAGAGGTAGAAGCTAGCTATCTGAGGGAGAGAAAAATCAGTGATAAAGCTTTTTTTATATCTGAGATATTGTGGTATCAGAATAGAGGTTGCAGCTGTGGCAACAAAGTAATTATTGTGTAATCACATGTCATTGAAAAAAAAATACTGATTCACATTGAAAGTCACTTACCGGCTTTCATTTTCTTTATGAATTTTGGAAATGAATATGTATCACACAGGCACATATTGTATCAAAATGTTAAAAAGGGCAAATTGGGGTTTGATTAATTTTTTTGAGAAATGATTAATGGAGGAATTTGGAAAATTAGAGTAGGTATTGTTTTGAGGTTAGGGGCAAGCTGTTCAGTTTTCTAACAGAGATAATATATTATGAAGTGACATAACTGCTGAGAACTGTTACCTGCTTTTGTGGCTATTGTGAATCTGTAGGATGGCAGCTAATTTGGCAATAGCCAGGGCTTTGACAATAGCAGAAAGGAATGGATTTTCTGTGTCACTCATGGGGTTGGTCAGCAGTATGGAACAACAGTCCCTGTTTAGCACTGGGCTCCATGAGGAGTTCCCCACCCAAGGAGAACTGCTGGCTGGAAAGCCAAGCCACAGCCTCAGAATCTCCTTGCAAAGTTGGAATGGTTTAAAAACACCTGAAGCATAGGTTTAATTGTGCTTTTTTTTTTTTTTTTTTTTACTGCACATCTAAGCCACAGATTAGTAGTGCTCCATGGGTAGTCATGGCCACGCACGTGTTGCTGATGTGAGTGTATGGAATGGAATCACCTGGTTGACCCAACAAAGGGTTCACACCAGAACTCTCCTGCAGGCTGTGGCATACTGAAAAAAGTGGTTGCTGGGATAGTTTGAATCAGATAGTTTCCCTACCTGTATCAGAAAATGTCTCGATGGAATGGGTACTAATTCTATTCGCTTTGATTGTGAAAAGGAAGACAAATTATCTAATTACTAAGTGCACGCTTCCAGGAGATACAAAGTAACGTCCTCATTGATCTGTGCAGGGAGAAGTACTTTTTTCTTTATTTATTTTGAGAAATCTCGTGCAGATAAACATTGAAGAGAGCTAAATGAGTTAGAAAGTATAAGTTGAGTACTGGGTGTGTGGACAAAATCAATTTTTTGCTAGAGAAAGTTCTAAATTTACTGAATAAAATTCCTAAAAAATTTTACTTTAGACATACTTGTCTGTGATCATATTTTTTCTGTTTGTTAATCTGTAATTCCATACTCATCCTCTCAGCCAAAGCCATGTTTATCAGTATTCCTTTGATCAATGCTCCTCTGTAAGACCACAAATTCAGACACCATTTTCATACCACTTCTGTAATTAAAGGTTTGAAGGTCTTGTGGGTGTTCTGGGAGAAGATGACCAAATGCAAGCGTAAACCAGTTTCCTTAAGCTAGCAGTAAAAACGATAGTGAAAAGAAAGCTATCTTCCATGAGTTTAACTAGATAACATATGTTCCGTTTTAATACAGTACTAAAAAGAATGCAACTCTTAAAAAAAGGCAGTATTTTTTTCAGCAGCTTTCTTCCCATGTGTCTTGAGTACGCTTTCATCATTATGAGTATAGTTTTCCTAAACAGAAGGAAATTTGTCGATATCTGTCAACAAAAGCAAGATTTGAAACTTCAGGACCACTCTGTATTCTTTTTGAAAGTTCATGCTGACTGTGAAAGGTTCCCAGGGAGTAGAAGAAGGCAAATGCTATGCCTATCCTCCTGAAAGGCAGGACAAGTATTAGAGAGCTACAGGCTGGTCAGCCTCACCTTGATTCCCAAGATCATGAATAATTCCCAGGATGGTCACAAATTCTCTTGGATGAACTCTCTGGAAATATCAAAGACAAGAAAATGGCTGGAAGTCTTGATTTAACTAGGGCACTTGACATGATATCCCATAGCTGTGGTACCCTTTTAGGCAAATGGAAAAGAAGTGAAATGGTTGTGCCAAGGTATTGGTGCAAGGTGTGTGGTTTTCTAGTGGCATTGCTCAGAGCTCTCTGCTGCAACCATTGTTATTTAACACCTTTATCAACGATGAGAAAGATGGGATGGACTACAACCAGAGCAGTGTGATAGATGACACCAAACTGTGGGGAACTGCCATTCAAAGGAATTTCATTAAGCTGGAGAAATGAGCTGCTAGAGACATTGTGGAGTGTGATAAGGACAAATTAGAAGTCAGTTACATGGAATTAACTAACCTTATGCAGCCTAGGGTTGGACTGACAGGTGTGCAGAAACAGACCTAAGCATCATGAAGGACAGCAAGTGTGAGTCAGCAGTCCACCTTTTTGGTTAGCACCATACCAGTCTGCTTTGGGAGACTGTAACCAAAAGGTGGAGGGAAGTGATTTTTCTCATTGATTTTGCACTTGTGAGGCTGCATCTGGAGCAGTGCGTCCGTGTTGGTCTCTCAAATGCCAAAAGGCAGGTCCTAATGCACTCAGACCAACCAGTGGGAAATATATGGCACAGCTTATTTAATTATTTAAACTTCTAAAAATTAAATTTTATAGAGTCAAAAGGCAGCAGTTATATTGCTTATACAGCATATTAAATAGAAACGCTTTCATTTTGTTACATTTTGATACATCTGTGACTTAGAATCAAAATGCAGAAAGCAAAGTAGATTTTTAATCACATGTTTTTTCTGTCAATCATGTCATAGATTCTATTAGAAAATGTATGTTAGAATAGAATTCAATATATATTTTTATAAATGCAAAACCCTTGAAAGTTCATTTTAGAATGCATTAGAATTCCTTTCTAATGAAAATTCAGTACATCTTATTTCTCTTACTTAATATTGCATTGCAAAATGTGTAGGTTTCAGGATTTGCAAGTTCAAATAACCTAGAAAAGAACGCCCTCTAGACAGTACACTCTGAAGATATATCAGAAAAACTAAAGAAAATATAACAAAGAGAAAACCTACTCATGCAAAATATTACTTGTCATAGTAATGGTTATCATGTTAGTTATAATTTTAAGAATGCTGTTTCAATCCAGATTGCAATAATGATGACCTTCTTTGGAAGAGTTTGATGATGAAGCAGCATTTTTTAGTATGTATATATGTACTTGGATATGTCACAGGAACATTAAATGCTTATTCATGCTGCCTGAGATATTTAATGTGGACATATTGTCTTTCTCTACTATTATTATTAGCGAGCTTTCATGTGATGTTGCCACTTAGTTATCATTTCACTTTATTCCTGCTTTAGGTCACTGAGAGCTGGCCTCTTTCCTTATGCAGCATCAGCACATCCTTTATATGACCTTTGGAAAAAGGTTTTGCAGCTCAGCTAGCTAAACTGATGTGAGCTGCGAAGAGGAAATAATATTATATCACTCCTTAAACATATAATTTTTACTGTACTTCCGTTGGCTTGCTCCCCTGAATGTAGTTACCAATAAATTCAAGAAGAAAGGATTTTTACAAATTAGCTACAAGTGTTTTCAAGTGCACAATATATAATTCTAAGTATTGACTCTTCTGTGGTAACATACCACAAATATTTTACAGCTTTGTTAGCCTCCAGAAAAAAAAAGAAAAATGTTTTTATACATTTTTATTAAATTTTTATTAAAGTTTATGGTCATAAAACAGAATTTTATATGAAATTCATGTGAACACCATCATTTTTACACCTTGTACATTAGATGTATTTACCTCCCTGTATGGAAAGTAAAAATGTTATAATTATGCAAAACACAAAATTGCAGTGGAAGAGAAGAGAATGGTGCCCTGGTTATCTGGGAAAATTGCCTTTCTAAGCTTAAACCCAGTTGAGAGCTTTCGCTCCACATAAAGAAGCATATGCATAACAGTTTTATGTCACAAGCCTATCATATTCCAGGGAATAATTCCTATCATATTCTGATTACTGTTATTTTACATTTTTGTTTGTAATTTTGAGTTTGTACAATTTTGAGTTTGTTTGTGTTCTGTTTCACTTGAAAAGAAAAATACCTAAGCTGAAAGTTTTATATCTAAAATATCTAAACATGAAAGTTTTAGAAATTTTTTCTTCCCTAGAATTTTTTTGAGATTTTTCCTTGCCTTGAGTGTTGAACTCCTAGAGCAAAATAAATAGTGGAAGTTATTGAAGAAAGGGATAGAGAGGAAACCACAAGTCTGTGACAAATAATTGCAACACTAAATTTGCTGGACCACAAGGCTGCAAATACTTGGCTTGCCCTGTTAAACCTTTTCCTCCTCTTGGTGGATCAGAGGCATTTTGAGGGAATGGTGCCCAACACTGCACAGTGAACGTACACAATGCAATAGTTATTCATAATTCTGGGGAGTTTCACATTGAAGGGAATCAGGAAAAGGCGTCCCTGTGTCTTCTTCACTTCATTTCTGTGGCACTGAAATAAATAATGCTCAAGAGAGGATAAATGATCCTGTGACACCTTTAATGCTGAAAGTAATTTAAAGAGTAAAAAATACACAGGAGCCTTAATTGTTTAGAGAAAATTATTGCTACTTAGCAAAGAAAAGAAAAAAACCCCACACCCTGTAATGAATGATAATGGCCTCGGTTGGGTGCAAACAGTGGTGTGCTAAAGTCTGTCACTTTCATCAATCTATAAGGCAATTTATTTCCAAGAGCATTAACTGTAGGATGTGTAAAGCATAACAAGTATTGTAAACTTTTCCAGTGTGTTAAGAGATTCATTTTGCTCCAGTACAACTGGGCCTTGAAGAAGACAGCAGTCACTCAAGTGTCATCAGGTAACTCATATGAAAGAGAAAAGTCAGTGTGGAAGGCTTTTGCTGTAAACCTTTTCTAGATAAAATTTTTTGTTTAAAAATGAGACTTATTTTATGGAACATTTTTTAAAATTGTGGTTTTGCTCCATAATCCCTAAATAATCTCCTTGAGATTCTTTATTTTTAAAGAAATTGAATGAGTTTGAGAAAGAACACCAAACAAGCAATATTCTGAATGTGCAAAGTTATTTGAAATTAGCTTTACATCATACTACATTTCAAACCAGAATGGTTTTACCTGTCTTCATTCACAAAATATTTAATTTATTTATCATAGGAAAAATCCGATTGTACTAAAAGTAAAAAAATTTATAATTACAGTTCTGAAAAATTAAGCACGTTTACTACTGGTGAATATTTTTTACTTAGTAAAATATGTAGGTATACAATTTTAGCACATATGGACGATCATATGCTTTTGAAATTATATTCACTATCCTTACCAATTTGTATATGCAAAGGTTTGCAACTTGGTGCTTGAGGAAGCTGAAAGTGTTTATAGTCCTTTGGAATTGGACACAGCAGGACTTTTTTCCTTCCTGCTGTAGCAAGCCATTAGGAGAAGGTTCTGAGAAAAAAAAACTTGAAACATTTTTTCCTCCTTTATATTGTTATTTAAAGGAATTATTAGCTTAATAGTAATATGACAATTGGCAAACACGATGTATTCAAGAAATTAAATATTTTGCACAGCAAAGAATATTGTTCCCTAAGGTCATGTATGTTCTATATGTTTTTAGTTCATGTTGCATTTCTTCCCACCACAATCTAAAACTGCATGCATGTTACAAACCCCAAATAGGGTCACATCAGGATTTTCCCTGCTGTTGGGTAGGCCTGAGATAGTCAGGCTGTTTAGATCATCTTTAGCTCTTAAGATTTAGAGAGGTTTTAGAGCTAGGCAAGAAAAACAAGCTATAGAAGCAACAGTGAAGATCCACAGCACAAGCCCACAAAATGTTATAGCCCTGGGCGGTGTCTGACAAAGAGCTAAATCCAGAATAGAAGATTTTATTTTATCTACCCATCATAGTTATGGATCTGCATAAATAGTTTTGAGCACACTTGTACTTCATACATTGATGAAAATCTTCAGTTATATTTTGAGAATCTGTGTAGGTATTAATTATGTGCATTTTTCAAAATTCGTCTTCTAAGACTTAGGGTTTGGACTTGATTTTTTGAATTTAAATATCATAAAATAATGTAGTTATTTTATATTGAAATTGAATAAGAAAAAAGTGTACTGAAATTGAAAATTGTCCTATTATATAAAGTCATAATTTACTTTCATAATTTAAATAGAATTCTATTTGTTTATTCTTGTAATTATACTAATTTGGTAAAGGAAAGTTAGGCTAAAATTGCTAAGAGTGCAATAGACAAGAGTAATAGACAAGAGTTTTTAAATTGGGAATAAAAGAAAACTTGTGTTGTGATTTTGGTAGACTTTAAGTACAATTTTTTGTATCATTTTTGTGCTTAGTGCCTAGGTTTATCATAGACATTGCAACTCAGAGACTGATAATTCAATGTAAAGTTTGCATTTTACCCTTCCAGTAGAGTTGACCTTCACTAACTGTTTGTATTGCACTTGCATGATTCATATCATACTGTCAGCAGAATCCTTTCACTGAAATACAAAACTTAATTTGATTGAGGTCAGCTATAATCTTATATACTCATTTTACTCTATTTGCCACATACTATCCAGGTTAAATCAATATTAATTGCCAAAAAAGAAAAAAATCAAAATCCAACTATATAACGCATATGTTTATATGTAGAATATTAACATTCTCAGAAATTACTTTAGTCTCAAGATCTGGTGGGGCTTTTCCACCATAAACACAACTTTAAAATTGGTTTTCTTAAATATCATTAGTGTTTCACACTCAAGTCTTTGCATACTCAAACTCTATGAAGAACTTGGCTTGTTTATATAGGGCTTAATACAAATTGCTTTGTGGTAGCGTAATTCCTTGACAGCAGAGTTGGTTGAGGAATTTATAGCTAAATTAGACAAACAGTGTCTTTGAGTGTTTTTTTGCATGGAAAGTATATTTTCAGAAAATATAGAAATTGTAAAAGCAGGTATCATCTGATAACTCAAAATGTTTTGCAATATTTGCAGCTTAAGTCAGTTCAGCATCCTTAGCCAATGAGATCAAAATTCAAATTACACTCTAGAGACCTGCGGTGTGCATGTTGAGGTATCTAAATGAAAGGAAACAAACAAAAAAAAAAACCCAGGCCAAACCCAGGCTAAATTATTTTTACACATATGTTGCTATAAATTAAATCTTTGTACATAAGTGGTAGGTATACGAGAAGGCTGAGATGGTTGGTCTATTACACTTTCAATTTCTGGTGTATGACATGAGGAGCAAAGTGTATGGTGTGTGTTTAAGGAACAAAGTCATCTGTGAATGTCTGGTTAAGCTGAATAGTGGAGGACAAAATTTCACATTCTAGTAGATGTAAAAATCAGATATTAACTGTTACTTTTCTGTAGATTTTCATACAGTGATAGTAGTAAAAGTAAAATCCACATTATCTCCAAGTACAAAATAGATAGCAAGTTGAAGATATACAATAAAATTGCATGTATTTTTTGCTTCCTTTTGTAAGTTTTTTAGGAAAAATATTTATCCACAGGGCTTTTATTTATTTAGTACATTCTCTGCTGTTGAACTAAAAAGGCGTTTTGAAAGTATAGTCAATTAAGTATCCCTTACATACTTTCTTTAATTAAAAATGTGCCTATATCTTTTAAATTTGCGCTACTTATCTGTTACTTGTTTAAGCTACAGGGGACATCATACAGCTCTTTTTTCATATATATATTTTGTATATGCATTTTTTGCATCAACAAAATGAAAGCTCCAGACTGACCCCTCCAGCTGTGGATCTTCAGGGTTCTCCCTACTTCTTGCATTTAATTTTCATTCCAGATGCTGTTTCAGTGGTTTCTTTTTGTAATATTCCTAGAAAATGTATCTTGTGGCTGAAAGCTTGTATTCAATTAGCTACAGAACTATTTTTCCCATGGGCATAGTTGAATATATAATTAGCTATTTTTTTCTGATAAAGTAACTTCTGCTATTATTATGTGGTATTAAAATACTGCTCAAAATTACAGGAATATTGGATTTTAGGCTGCTAAGCATATCTGATGATTCAACTACAAATCTGTTCTACAGAGTTGTGTGTTTATTTCTCCTCTGGGAAAAACCCCACAGTATGTATTGAGTTCTAGATGATGAGCAATTTAGCCTTGCACTGTGATCTCTGCTAGAAGCTGAGCAGAGTGCAATGATGATTCCTGTTTTTTTTCTAAGTAGTTACAGTATATGATAGTGCTTTATGTTGCTTTCAAAGGACATATAATGCAATAGAATAATTCACGTTATGTAAATGGAAAGGATGTGTGGAATCTCGTATGACTGTTGGAGCATGCATATATGAGTTTACAACCTTGAAAACTAAATGTGCTTCCTCTGTCAGTGCTCAAATTTTAGGAAGCCTCTAATCTACTAAATTACATGGTCTTTGTTTATATGGTCCCCGTTAGTTCTTTTTAATTTTGTTTGCTTTCTGTTTTCTTTTACCCATGTATTGTCAACTTTTGAATTTTAAGGAGAAACTAGTAGAGCCTGAAGAATGCTGTGGTTTTTCATCATTGACTTTTTTACTGTTAATGGCTTATTTCATCTTGAAGAGTAAAAACTTAGAATATTGTACAATCAACAGTGAGGTACAGCTTCTATGTATTGCTATGCATCTGATTTCTTAGTTGTTCCTCTCATTTCCTCGACTGATGAATGAAAACATAACTGTGGGTTTGTTTCCTTGGACTGGACTACTTTTTTGATACAAAATCTCAGTATCAAAAGGAATTTGAAATTTATCTTTTCCTTTGCTGTTCACCCTCTGATGATATTTGTGTGTTACCTTGATCTTTCGATTTTCAAATATTTGTGTCAAAGCTGAAATTACATTAAACTTTTTATAGTTTATATCTCTTGAGACTCATTCAAAGTATTTTCCTATACTAAAAGCACTCCAGAGGAAAAAAAATATAATAATATAGAGATTTTTTTTCACTAAGCTGCAATTAAAGCTGTTTTAATATATATCAATAGGTTAAGGGAAACTGCACTAAAGAGAAAATGCTCCTCTGCCTTTGTGGCTAAGCAGCTTGTCATGGACAGCAAAACTACTGCTCTTTTTGTGTTGGAGAAACTAAGTGATTTTGTGCAAAAACTTTTCTTGGAGTAGGTCTCGTCGTACAGAGGATTTTCTTGTCAAAGAATGGGATGTCTGCAGGAAAAATACGACTTTGGGACAACTGCTCAGTTTATGCACTACATTATGCTTTTTTCCTGTATCTTATTATTACTATCTAACACCTTAAGAAAAGACTTTCATTAAATTTTATTTTATTTTAAAAGTTAACCAGAATCCATATAGAAAGCAGAATTTTAAAACTGTTAGGTTCCATGCATTTATAAAATTTAATTTATGAGAAATAAAAGTAGCAAATAGATTCATATTCAACACTGCAGACAGAACATGTGCTTTGCTTCTATCACCCAAATGCAGACACATAAGACTTCTGTATTAAAGATTGTGCTACAGAGCTGTACAAAATTTGCTGTCTTGAAAGCTGGCATGGAAGGAAGAACAGTAATTAAATCTGTTATCCTCTGGAGAAAGTTAAGAGGTAAAATGTATATAATCCTTCTATTGTATATGGAATGGAGAAACATGGGCTTAGAGGAGATTAGAGAGTGAATGATGGGTAAATGGAATAACTAAAAGCAACAAGTACTATACTATAACTGATAGTTTCTGTGCAAATTTCTCATACATTTGCATTTTGAATTTCAGCTTGAAATTTTTACTTACAAGAACATTGGACTTTTAAGCATTTAAGTAGATGAAACTCTTAAAATTACATATTTATACTGCTTCTATGTAGAAAGGATTCTTTTCATATTTTCAATTTTTACCATATTTATATACCTACTTACTTCATCCTGTTTTCAGTAGCTTTCATAGCTTTGATTATTTATTATTTATTATGATTTTATTATTTATTATGATTAAAATTAATTAAAAATGGAAATATTTACCTTCAACATTCAATGCTTAATTTCTTCCCTTCATTGAATGGATGTCCTCCTTATTTTAATTTCTTGGTGCAAATACAGTAGATGCTATTCTGTATTGCAGCCAAAATACTGCTCTTCTAAATTTTTCTCCTTGGAGATTATCTCCAATTGCAGATCTAAATGCACGAGAAGTTATGATTTAATATTATCTGTATAACATAATTTCCTCAAGTGTTTTCCTTATTGAATGTCATACAGATATTTTCCATGCTTCAACTAATATTAATTTTCAGTATTACAACTGCTTTGTGTAGCACAGTTATACAAAGAAGTTTTGTCTCTGGGGAAAACAAACAAACAAAAAACGACTAACAGAGCAAAACAAACCAGAAAACTTCTCCTATTTTTGATGTCAGATTTTTCTTTTCCAACAGGCTTGTTGCTAATATTATTCAGAAAAGCAAGCTTGATTCTGAACTGAAGATTATATACATCACTCAGCTTAATCTAATTTGTTCCTCTTTTCACGACTGACTCTACTGGCATTGTATTCCTTATATTCTTTGCCCAGACACTGCATAGTTCATTTACTCTGCTTGATAGTACTTTGGAGTTTATTTCAGTTGTTCATGGGAACAGGGATCCATGTAAAACAAAGCTGGTTAAACAGGTTTAGGTATTCAAACCTCTAAAATGCACTTGATTCTGAGTAGTCTAGCTCAGCACAGATGCCTGAATATACACTGAGAAAGCAACAAAGAAATTTGTGCTCTTGTAATGCACCCAGTGTCTCTATATTGGAAAGAGAGAACAAATTATCTAGTTGCACCTTTTAGTGTAATGCAAAGCCTACCAATGAACACAAGTAACAGAATAACTGCAACTGTAAAGAATGTTTTTGTAGAACAGGACAGACAAAACATTTTTTCCCTGGAGCAATTGATGTTCTTAGAAGGTGGTAGCAAAAAATGGCATTCTAGCATGAAGTTGATGTGTAAGATAAGAGTGAGAGCACTTGGAAGGCTTTGAAGAAAATTAAAAAACATCTTTGTAATGCAAGGGTGTTAATAAGGGTGGGAATCAGAGGTAGGATTGTAGCAGAGACTGGGCAGAAATACGACAGAAGTAAATAAACTCTCAGATCTCACAGGAGTCAGACAATGCAATGAATATTTTCTAACCATAACTTCAGGATTTGTGGTCATTTTGGTGTTATGTAAAACCAGCTCTTTTGAGAACTTTTAGAAAGATTTGTTATTTTGCGAGTAAATAAGCACCACTACAGAAATAGGCTTATTTAATGATAAAGAATTATATGTTAATGAATGTTTTTAACCTTACTTGAAGAACTGGAGGTACAGATATGTGGGTTTTACTCAGACCAAAACTGAATACAATTAATTTTAGAGTTACACTGAAAAATAATTCTGAAACTTTCATTTTGTTTGCACTAGATTTGCTAACTGGCATTTAAGTTGCATTTGGTCAGCCTTAAAGTTTAATAAGCATCCACACGTTAATTTTTCAGTTTTCTGATGATATCCACTACTTAATTCATGTTAGCCTGTTGATAAATAATTTTAAAAGGTGATCAAATGTACAAGATTTTTCATTTTAATTTTGAAATACCATATATATTTTGGTATGTGTGCAGTTTACCTTTCCTACAATATTTTAAGGATATAGTGAGATTAGAATCACAAATTTGGAGATAAAAACATGTAAAGGAATAAACTTTTATTCCTTTTTATCCTTGATTTTTGATTACTTTCTTTTATTTAATTCATTCAATAATTTTGTACTTTGGTCAACACATGTTTCTGTATACAAAAATGTATAATTTCATGGGTCTTAATAAACTTGGTATTTGTGAAAATCAAGATTTCTGGAAAAATACTGCTGCAAAAATATAATCCAATATCAAAGGATTTTAAATGTTGTAAGTCTCCTTTCTGTAGGCATCTAGGGATGTAGCTGAATTACGTTTCAGTTGAAATAAAATCTGAATTCAACTGGGAAACCAAAATCAGATGTTTAACAATTTCTCACGTAAAAGCTTGACACTGTCAATATATATAGTGTATGTGAACAAATAAAGAGTTAAAAGAAACAATAGTAAATAGAACTTTCTATTAAAAAAAAAGAATTGCATATTTTCTGCTACAGTTTGTTTAATTTAAATATTCATGAAGCACAATAGTTTCACAACAACTCAAATATAATTAAATGATGCATTTTCACCACTTACAAAAGGTTTATTAAAGGTTTATTTGCTCATGCAAATTAAAGTTTTAGAGTAAAAATCCACATGAAACTTGGCACTAACAATTAAAAAAATTATTGGAAGATTTCTCACCTCACTACAGTATTTTGCCGTGTTGAAACTGCTCAGCTTGTCTTTTAGAATCTTTAATGAAACCAGGGAGGAGGCTATTTATTTGCATAATAGGACATAATTTGCTGTGGTGAGGTTTTAATTATTTATAGACTGTCTAAAATATTTAAAATGGCTTCACTAAGGAGCATGAAATGCTGGCTAATGCCTTCATTTCAGGTTTCCTGCCGATTCCTTTATGGGTCAAGCATTTTATTTGTATTTAGCATATTAGCATAGTAGCTTCAGAAACACAAGGAAAACAAATTTGTTCCAGTATGTTTGCAACTTGAGTAATTCAAAACTGGCAAAGGTCATTGGGAGCAATCAAAGGTACAAAACGTGCCAGAGGGGGGCAGTGAGATTGATCATGTGTGTGATAGAGTTCTACTCAAGTACATCTGTATCAGTGCATGTTTACTGCTCCACCTCTATGTAGTTTTATGCATTATTTGCCTTTATTTCCTCATTACTCTGATACATTGCATTATGTAATGTATATATAAAATAATTTTTAAAATAGCAACTTCTATATTTCTGCTATTTATATGTTTTAAATCATTCTAAATTGTGGATGCATTTTGAGAGTTTTCACTCACATAATACAGAAAACTATGTGCCTTTGGTGTCTTCATTATAAAGTGTTGAAAGCAAGGACATGACAGAGGAACAGACGTTCTTGCTCCTAGGGAAATAAAATTATAGAGTTAGTTTTCCTTGTGGTTTGAACATTCATGTGAGTATACAGAGAGGTTATCAGGTGAAATAAAATACATTTTTAAAAGTTAACTGGGTCCAATTCTCCATAAGAGATATATGCAGAGGAACACGAAGCAGACTATGGAGGGAAAATTACTGGCTCAGTAGACCCTTCCCATCATGTGTCAGAGCAGACCCTTCCCTCCAGCCTGGTGAGAGCCCTCTGGGTGGTAGCTTTTCCCTCAAGCATGGTGATTACCCCCAGTTTGGTGTTACCTGCAAGCCTTTTGCACAGGTGCTCCGTTGCTGCCTCCAGTGGGAAGGGTGTGAGCAGAGCAGCTCCTGCCAAGGCACCTGCTCCACTCCTTGGTGGCTTCTGGAGCATGGATCACCCTTTGAGTCTGACTTTCCAACCAGTGCTGTCACCACTTGGCTGTCCACACATCTGGGCTTGAGTGTTGCAACTTGGATAGGAGAATTAACTTCTTCCTCCTTAATTCAACATGTAGGGAGTCGATCCTGACTTCAATGAAAACATTAATAATAGTTGTAAAACCATAAACTCTTTCTTCAGAGAACTACTTAAGGAAAAGCCTCTCAGTACTTCCAATATACTTTATAGCAATGTAAGATAAGAAAGCTGTGGTGATACTCATTTTATGAAACATCTCAGGGAAAGACATAATCTAAAAATACAATTCAAATTTTTGGAAGTATCCCAAAAATCATTTAATTAGAGAAGATGTATTATTAGAACCATTTATTTTCAAAACAGTTGTCTTTTGTTCTTCCTCTCCTCTAGTCTCCAAGTATCTTCAAATTACAAAGTCTGAAACAAACTGCTGAGGTTTCTGCCTTTATCTTCGAAGCCTTGCAGTGTGGCTTCCTAAATATTATATTTCATCTTTTCTTGTTTCACCTGGAATCTATTTTTTGCTCATTCTCTTTGCTTTTTCCAGTTCCCTAATTACTTAATTGTTTAGATCAATGCAATATTCAGTAATTAAATCTTTTAATTGTTAACTTCAAGTAGAAGTATTAAAACATTGTTCATTTTTTTTTCACCTACTACACTGGCCTGATAACTGGCCAGTTATCAGCTGCCATCATCAAACTATCTTCTCTTATTTTACTGATCAAAACAGAATCAGAAAAACATCCTTGATGTGTCAATTAGCATTAATTTTATGCGATGCTTTTTCAAGGTTCAGTTAAAATTGTTACATATTTAACAAATGCCTCAGCAATTTTTGTAAGAGCTTTTAGGCTTCTTTGAATTACAGATGTGTCCTCAAAATTACAGTTGTTTTGTGTCTTAAGGCAGCTAAATTTTCAATGTCAGATTGCTCTAGGTGTCTGTCCTGTCCTCTTGAAAAATATCAGGTTATTTTCCCGTCTTTTGTTTGCATACCATTTGCCTCTTAAAAATAACACTGGTGTCCAGGTAACTTCCTCGGTGTCCATTTTCACCATTTGTGAGAGAATGTCACCTGCTGGAGGAAGATGAATTACTTCTGTAATTTCAAGGAATTTTTGTTGTCTCTCTTCAGCCACAAATTCTTAGGTTCCTGAGAGAAGTTGTGGATGCCCCATCCCTGGAAGTGTTCAGGTTGGATGGGGCTTTGAGCATCCTGATCTAGAGAAAGATGTCCCTGCCTGTGGCAGGGGGATTGGACTTAATGATATTGAAAGGTCCCTTCCAACTCAAACACTCAATGAATCAGATTCTATGGCTCTTCTCTCTGTCAGGTTGCTAAGAAAAACATGTGAATAATTCTATTAATTTTCATCATAAAACTATAGAATTCCACCTTGATTTTAAGCATTTTGAGGGAATTTTGAGCCTTGAATTTTCTTTTTAATGCACTTTTCCTTCAAAGCCAGAATTTAGAATCATGGTGACCACAGATGTGCACCAGACGTTAAATTTGGCAGTGCTGATTTAATGGATTTTTTCCCATATAGAGTAACAAATTTTGCCCTGGAAAGGCCTAAGATGACAATAATTTCTGCAATCATTTTTATATAGAAAGAAATGCCTTAATTATTTACTAGTTCTTTATTGTTAGTTTTTATTATTAGTAGTTAGCTAAGAGATGTTTGTCAGTTTTCACAGATCATGGATAAAATATTTGAAAGAGAAAATTAGCTATTTTTATAGGAGACAAAAGAGACTGTTTGTTGTAGCCAGGCAACTGACCTCAGTTTCCTAACTCCAGAGCTCCTCAGCAGTCAAGAAATGTTTCAGAGTCAATTTCCTTCTTAGCTTAATAGCAGCAGTACCTCTGGCCAATTAGCTACACAAATTTAAGAGAAGAATGGAGTTTATCAGCCAATCAAGTTTATTGCTCTGCATTTTTATTCTCTTTAGGGTCTACGTAGCAATACATACCCCAACTACTGCCAGTGACATTTTTGTTTCTAGTCATAATTAAGAAAGTTGTGATTATCCTGTTAAAAACACAGAATTTTTTATTTCAACTCTGAAAACTTTTTTTCTAATAATTACTCCTTTACAATGAATGTGATTATTCCACCAGACTTCTATCAAAACTGTTGTTGTGTTTCCTGGCAGAGAAACTTCTGGGCTGATTGTCTCTCTCCTTAGTATGTTCTGTGGCGTAGAAACCAACCTTTTTTCCACTCTGTAGAAACCAGAATATATCTCAGGCAAATTTTTACATAACTAAAAACAACAATAAAAAAATGGATAACATATCGGACAGTTTAAAAAAAAGAGTTTTGGGAAAAAAAATACTTTTTATGCAAAAAATTCACACACAATTGCATTGCTGTATGTTTATTAAAAATTGCTGTTGCTTTGTTTATCTGAAGCTACTATAAAAATGTAGACAGTACTGAATAGAATTTGAATTTTTACTTTTTTATTGAAGCTACTCTTCCTCTTTAAAAGGGTTGTTGTTTGTTACTTTCCACATGATTTTTCTTTCTTTTGCATTAATTTCCTTAGGACTGTCACTTTTTCTTATATTTTCATTCCCAGTCGACCTTGGAAATTGCCCATGTTGGATTATGGAATCTGTAATATTAATATATAAATTTGTCCTCCCCTTTCCCCTTTTCTTGCTTGTCCAGTGAGGATGTAAACCCATTTATACCACATCTGGTAGAGAACAAAAAGGATTCTTTTGAAATGAGAATCTCAGTGAACAACTGGATTTGCCTGGGTATTTTGCAAACAGTTGTACAACCTTGTCATAGTAGTAATTCACTAGGCATTTACAAATTTTTTAATCAATAAAAGCATTTCTAATATTTTTTTTTTGCTTCTGTAGTTTGTTAAAGTGTAAATTTTATGTGTCATAAAAGATATTATTTTTATGTTGTGCCTTTTTTTTCAGCTATTACTCAAAAATATTGAGTAGAATAGACCAGCAGTATTCTTGAATTTTTGTATTGGGAAATGGGTTAAATAACTTAGACCATACAGGAATAACAGTTTATTTTGCATTGCAGAATTTGAAAGTTGTTCTGTATTTTAAAATGAGTATTCTATCCCACACAGTTTAACTCTGTTGACTTCTTGGAGAAAAATTGATCAGAATGGATACTTAAAAATATAAAAAATTCCAAGTTGAGTTCCAAAATTAGTTGACCTCACTTGACCAAAGGTCTCCTGTCAAGTTAATGAGAAATGGAGCAAGAATTTAAAATGTGCTATCATGCTATTTGCTTAACATTTAGAAAATCACACAGTCGGGATGCTAAATTGATATTAATTAGAATATTCAATGTGAATGGAGCAAAAGTTTGCCTGCCTGGATTATTGTGCTAGCATTTCTCATTTATATTCTTGATTTATCTGATTTCTGTTTGTTCTTTACAGATTTACAGATCTATTATTAAAAAGTAAAGTGCCACCGTCATTAATATCTGATCAGGTGAATGTAAATCAGACTCCTATGGCAATTGGAGTTATCCTAACTCTTGGAGCAGATGACAAAACCAATATCATGATGACATAAACCAATACTGTGCCTGTGTAGAAGAGCTTTAAAACACCAAAACTAGATACCTATAAAGTTATAATTAAAATAAATGTTAATGGCTTTTACTGTTCAATGAAATGGAACACATGCAGCTTTTAACTTCAGGGATTGATATTCATAAGATTTTAAATCCAGTACTTTTTTTTGGTATAAGCTACATAGTTAATTTCTTATTCCAAAAATCCACCCCCATTTTCATTCTATTATCTGTTTGATTGTTCAAACACACTAGGTTGCTTTAAATTTGGGCCTTTGCAATTAGCTTCATTGTATTTTTTTTAAGGTAGCTTCATTTATTGCTTAGGAGAAGCAATTACTTCTAAGTAAGTGAAAAAATGGCATTGAATTCCTTTAAGTTTACAGTTTATTCCCAGAGATAGATTACTGAACTTCCTTAAACCTTAGTCTGAAAAAATGCTTCATTGAAACACACTTAGATTTTTATGCAAGCCTCAAAATTCTTGTATTAAAACTGTGTTTGTTATGATCACATTGTAAGGTTGAAAAGCTTTGGTGAGTGTTGGATTTTCTGTTTTATCTGTGCAAAACCATTAAAAAATCCATTCTTCCTGAAAGTCCAGAAACAGGGATGAACTACACCCTGAATTGTTTTGTTTAGATGAATCATAATTTGCAACATATGCGAGGATTATAGAAGCTTTCTCTGTCCACAGCTATTTCTGTAACTTGGTGAGGAAACAATATATAGAAGCATAAAAACAAGATGTTATTATTTTCAATCATATCCTTACTGAACATTGCACAGGGGCATAAAAATATCCACCATGAACTAATTTTGATTGTAAGCACAGTACCTATTGAATTATGTATGTACCAAATTGAAGAGTTTTTAGTAGTTGTGTCCCTTTGCTGTCTTCACTATTAATATCAGTCATATGTAATCTGGGAATTCCGGGAGTTTTACTAAATTTTAAGTTGTTAAATTTATGCAAATTCGAAATAGTTTCTTCCCCTTCAAGGAAGAAAAGCAGATAATAACTGTCACAGAAGATTCACTAACTTCCTCTGATCCCATAGCACAGCATTTGATTGATTACAGAAAATATTTTATTTGAATACAGTGGTAGAAATTCATCAGGGCACCATTTTTCCTCACAAGAAATACCATCTGTTGTCAAGATAACATGCTTGTAAAGTTTGCTGCTTTTTGGCTGGGCTAGAGTTAATTTTCTTCACAGTGACTAGTATGGGGATGTGTTTTGGATTTGTTCTGAAAACAGTGTTAATGATAAGTGTTTTTGTTATTGCTGAGCAACACTTGCACAGTATCAAAGCCTTTTCTGCTTCTCACCTCACCCCAGCAGTGAGGAGGCTGGAAGTACACCAGGACTTGAGAGGAGACACAGCCAGGACGCCTGACCCAAGGAAAATTCCATACCATAAGGTGTCATGCATGGTATATAAAGCTGGGAGAAGACAGGGGATGACAAGAGGGGCTGTTGGGACAGATGGCATTTGCCTTCCCAAGTAACTGTTAGATGTGATGGAGCCCAGCTTTCTTGGAGATGGCTGAGCATCTGCCTGCCTGTAGGAAGTAATGAATGAATTCCTTTTTCTGCTTTGCTTGTGTGTGGCTTTTGCTTTCCCTATTAAACTGCCTTTATCTCATCCCACAAGCATTCTCATTTTTACCCTGACAGTTCTCTCCCCCGTTGCACCAGCAGGGAATGAGCAAGCTGCATGTGGTTGCCAGAAGGGGTTAAACCACCACAGTCCTTGCACCAAAAAGACTTGTGGTTTAACCCCAGTGGGCAATCAAGTAGAACACAGACTAGAGCTCACTCTCCCTTTCACTCCTGTCTCAGTGTGATGGCTAGGAGAATCAGGAAGGCAAAGAAAATAAAACTTGTTTGTTGAAATAAGAGCAGTTTTATAATAAAAAAAAAAAGGAAATAATTACAATACTAAAACTAACAATAACGGTAAAAAAAAAAGGACAGGGAGAGAGGATATTAAAACCCAAGAAAAAGAAATGAAACAGTGCAACTGCTCCCCACCAATTGACCAATATCCACTGTGTCCCTGAGCTGCAGTCAGCGTTTTCATGTAACTTCTCATGCTTATATACCGAGCATGACATTTTATCCCTTTGTGCAGTTTAAATCATCTGCCGTGGTTATGGTGCCTCTCAGTTTCTTGTGTGCCTCCTCACTGGCAGAGAATGAGACACTGAAACATCCTTAATTTAAGGTAAGAACTGCTTAGTAACAACCAAAACCAGTGTGTTACCAATATTATGCTCATACTGAATCCAAAGCACAGGTCTCTACCAAGAAGATTACTTCTATGCCAGCCAAACCAGGACATAAACCCAGCTATGCCTTTGTCACACTACCAGCACAGTGTCACTATAATCACCCAACCATTGGCAACCATTTTACCATAATTATCTGAACAGCTGTCAAGTAACACTCTTTCCCTAAGTAATTTAAAACAAGTTTCATTATAGAGTTCTTTCAAAAAAATTAATTTCTTTCCATTCTCTAATAATCATGTTTATTATGAAGGTCTAAAACTTGCATGTGATGACATTATTGCTCTTTTGTATGATCATCTGTTCCCCATCTCCTCAAATTTGTTTATCTCATATTGCTCTGACTATTTCTTTTTTCAAAGTTTATTGTATCTCTGCTCTTCTGTGTTTAAAGACCTTACATCATTAGCCACTGTTCCTCTAAAAATACCGAGTGGTATTCCTCTGTGTCTTCATGTTACAGGCATATTTCCTGCAGCAATACTTATCATCTGTAGTTTTTTAAATATTGAAAGGTTATAACAGCAGTGAGGAATACCATGAAAAAAAAGATACCTATGAGATACTCTTGGCAGAGTTACTGTTGGTAAGCTCTTTTGAAAGAAAGATGGTACCTAAAATAACTGTACTTCCTGAGTATATCCTAGAAATTAGATGAAGATAACACTAAGAAAAATAGTGTTACCAGTGTGAAACATTCAAAAATTATGAGTCCACTCTAAAATTATTTTAATCTTGAAATTTAGTGTATTATGCATAGGTATGTGTGTGTATACTATATACATATATATTTGAATTTGTATGTCTGAGAGGTACAGAGTATCTTCAGCTTATGGAGATTTTAATTTGCCTTCTGCTATTGAGAAGAGGTACTTGAAACATGCTAGCAATTATTTTTAAAGAAAAGCTAATTCCGGTACTGAGAGTCTAGTCTCAGCACAAATACCACTATGTTTACCAATAGTGCTAACATTGCTACATGAATGAGAGATTATCTTCTGAGCTCTGTGAAGATTAGGGTTCGTTTGACTGTTCTCTAGAAAAATCTGCATTATGCATCATTATCCTAAAATTGTGACTGGGGGGGAAAAGCCTTACCAATTTGTAAACTTATTTCTGTGAGGTGAATTCATATATCTCTGCTCCAGTGGCATACTGAAATACTAATCTAATTTTCCTGCGACAGGAAGGTTTTATACATCTCAGAGAACGTTTTGTTCAGGGAATTTGGCTTTTGGAATTAGAGAAAGATGTGAATTCTTTTCAGCCAGAGGCTAAAGAGGTACTCTTGGCTGTAGAGTGTGCATAGTGGATAGAGTCATTGACATATCTTGCAGCTGTCTTGTCACGTTCTCCTGGCAGCTGGTGTGTTCTCCTCTGCATCAGATAAGCCCCTGTGGGCTATTCATAGAAAATGTGTAGAATCTTTCTGTTGTTATGTCTTTCACGTGCCCCCCTAATTCTGTTAAGCTGCATCATGGGCATAGACTGCTAATGGTGAGCGAATGTAGATGAGGGGGCTGTTCATGCCCAGTGGGACAGACATGGCACACTTTCCCTGTAGTTTTGGGGGACCCCTGCTCTTAATTCTTTCCATTGCTGAACCTGGACCTTCCTTTAATGCACTTTACAGTAAGTTGTGCTTACCCATTCTTCAAGTGTTTTATAGGTACAGCTGTATGTGCTGTTGTCCACTGGTGAGGTGCAAACTGCTAACTTACCCACTTGGGAGATGTGGTTCTGCAACCACAGTGTCAGAGTCTGTTTGAATCTCTCTAATTTACAGGACAATGTAGTCTGTGATTTAGGCTTTATTTTTTGAGGTCATTAGGAAATACAGCAAGAGCAAGCAATGGCTCAGTTCCCTTTGCACAGATTAGTCTACCCCATGAATTCACTTACCACTTAATTCATGATGCTTCATAACTTATAACCCGTATCTCTTAATTCATGCACGTGAGGAAAAATTTGTTACCTAGCTAACAGTGAGAGTGCTGATTCATCCTCGTTTGTCACAATGCAGGCACCTCCTCACACTGAAAGTCTGGAAATATTCATCAGTCCACCTGCTGTTAGATCCGATTCTTAAGAGAACTTTTTTGAGTAAGTTGATATTTTATACCCTTCAGCTTTGAAATTTGGTCTATACCATTTCCGTAAATTACTAGGTTCTGAGGAAACTGCCAGACAATAAATATGCAAAAATGATGGCTGCAGGTGACAGCAGTCTGCAGGTGATAATGGCTGCATTATGGCTTTTTAGCTCTTTCAAGCCACCTGTCCTGCCTACATGGTACTCTCAGTTTGACCTAATGGCACTGCTTCCAGCATATGTCAGCATGAGCTGCGTTAGCCAAATCTGAGCAGTGGCTGAGTGAACAGCCTCTTGGCCATAGTTCCTTTTTTACTGATGTCAGGGAAACAAAGAAATCCAGTGCCTTCAACTCTTTGAAGTTAGGTATCTACTGTCATTTCAGACACTGGAATAGCAAAGAATCCACACATGGGTATGAGAGAAGACACAATTTAAGAATTAATTTTCTGTAATTGTCATTGTAAAATGATTTTACAGCACAGTTTTGGTTAGTTTTAGTTTCTTCCTTCTTAAAAAGTGCCTTTAAGTTTTCTTTGCCCTTAATCTCACTGACTAAAACACTTAAATATGAGCTTATCTTTAAGCATACAGTTAGATGCTGCAGAAAATTAATATGTATTTCAGAAAATCTGCTAGATTTTGTTGCTAACAATAGGAATCACAAAAACGCTAGAAGGAGAATTTGATATGTGATTTTTCTATTACTCAATTCCTCCTCAAATCCCTCCATCTGTTTTTGAGTATCTGAACTTTACTCCTGTGTATTAAATAATGTGCCCTGTACTTAAGACTTGTGACTGTAGAGCTTATATACTTATATACTTATATGTATATATAAGTATATATATATACTTATATAGCTTATAGCTTATATATCATAAAACTAAGATAGATAGCTGTTGAATTATTAGATTTCTTTAAGTATGCTTTAAAACGATGATTCTCTTTTTCATATTTGATAGTTTCATTTCATTGCAAATAAATATATTTTATTGAAATGTTAGTATGCTGCATCTTTTCAGCTAGTTTGATATGAAGTTTAAAATATTTTTGCTACCAATATGGAATTTGATTTCATTTTTAATCTCATAAGATTGCATTAAGGCAAAACATCTCACACATAGATAATAGACAAGAATAAATAATTACATAGAAATGCCTTTCTGATTGGAAGCACAGTTGAAATGATGGCATAAAAGTACAATTATGGTTCACATAATCTTTGAAAAGATTACTAAATGTTGGAACTACTGAAGGAACACAGCTTAATGTAAAAGCAGGAGGTGCATATATGCATATGTGTTTATAGAAAATAATTGTTAGGATCAATGAAACAGTGAATAAAATGTTTGGATTTTTTTTCTATGCAATTTTACATAATTAAGTTAATAAAAGCTTTATCTTTAAAAGTGTAAAGAGGTGTGGATGACAATATTATGAGAAAGATCGAGTTATTGTCATATGTAGAAGGGATTAAGGTCTTTTTCTTTCACAGCTATTCAATTTGTATAATTCTATAGCTTCTAAAATGTTCTTTGTTCTCAGCATTAGTTTATAATGTTTTTGTACTATTGTTAGGAGATAATAATTAAGGAAATTTATTCAGAGTTCACTGACTGCCTTGTCAGAGAATTGTAGTTTATGTTCTGATCTATTAGAGAGGTTTGGGAGTGCTTAGCTAAACAAATCATAAGTAACTCATAGCACTTGTTTGAAATTACCTTACCCTTACCTTGCCTTACCACTGTAACTACAATATATAGGATGTTAGTGTGATCATGGCTAAGAGAAAATAAGAGAAATGCTTATTTTAACAGTAATTAGAAGAAAAGGCAGACTTCTATTTAATATTACTTATTCACTGGAATGTAGTTAAATACCAGCTTGATTTTACTCTATACACTGTTTTATAATTAGATCTCTTGTCGTTTGTTAGTGGTGGTAATAAGGGTATAGTTAATTTACATGGAGTCTTGAGAAAATACTATTTTGCATCAAAACCTTATCCTAGTTTTCACTGTGAAACTTACAGTTAGTCCTTTCCCAGTCATAATTTTTAAAACTTATTTAAGGGTGAAATGCCAGATATTTTTCATTTATGGGAAAATTGCTGTGTTAGGAAATATCAACAAATTTTATACCAGAAATAGATAGAGTGTATGTGTTGGTTTTGAGTAAGGATCTATTTTTTTTCAATTACATTCTATTTTTAAGCAGTGTTGCTTACATGCATACAGAACCCAGTCAGTACATCCATGTTGACTGGACTGAATATTCATCCTGTCATGGCATCAGTAGTTCAGTGCCACGGGATCAGCAAGCACAGGATGAAGAATCTCAGGAAATAGGACTCTGAAACAAATCCATTAGGCAGGCCTTAGCATAGAATACTCAGTGTTTCATCCACATTTTTGATCCTGAGTGGATCAGTGTCCTTAATTACTGTCACCGATCTGAACAACCAAAATGCCCTTCTTACTCAAGGCCAAGTTTGGGTCCATTCGTGTTTTTTTCCACAAAGATAGTTTTGACTATCATGCTGGAATTTATAAAACCAGAGTGTTGAAAGACCACTGACAGCAATAAAATACAGTACGAGAAGCAACAAAAAGGTAACATTATAATTAATGAGCTAAGAATATTTGTGTTTCTGCTTTTTCTGCTGTAGGATTCTACATTTCTAGGCCACTTATCTCTGGAGAATATCACAGCTATACAAGAGAGAAATCTGTCTCCATTCCAAAAGTTAGGAATTGTTTTCCTTTAGGCCTTGGAGGAGACCATTTCTCCTACAAACTTTTGAAAATTTATTTTCTCTGATTATTAATTGGTATTTTTAGTAGCACTCATACTGCTCCTTTTAATGATTAATGTGAAGAAAATCGGTATTTATTGATGATTGCCACTATGTGATATGTTAGATACTTTCTTCTCTTTAAATATTGTAAGAAATTATTTGAGTTACTAAGTGACAGCTGTGATTATATGATTCATACAGAGATTTCTAGAGACATTCTTGCCTTATGTGTGCAATATTGTACAGCTGAGTAACATGAAGCTTTGTTAATTTTAGCATAATCTGAAGCAGTTTCTGCCAAGGTTTACCACTGCTTGTTCTGACAGTTAGAATGTGCTGCCTGCTTATCAAAGACGCCTTCAGAAATATTACTATCCTCTATATAAACAGCTTTATTAAAATAAATTTGGCCAGGCTGAGAAATTGCTAGAATTAAATTTATGAATACCCTTATTTCAGCTCCCCTGTGCATGTGCATTAGAGCAGTTTTTAAATACAATCTCTTTTTTTTTTTTTTAACAACGTTATTTATGTATGAAATTACAATGATTACTGCAGGAAAAAGTATTCAGTTTTTGCTTTCCTTCACTGCTTACACTGTGTCAACATGTCATATTTATTGTTTGTTATGTAAAGAATGCTCTGAATACAAAATGGTTAATTCCTTAATAAGAGAAGTGGGGCTGTTGTCATGCAAGTTCTGGAGTACTTCATGAACGTTAATAACTCTGTAATAAACATAAACATTAATAAACCCAGTACTTATGAGGCTAAGGGATAGTCTGTTTCACAAGTAAAGAACAGAGTAACAGGGAAATTAAATGCAAAACCATACTCCAAATTTAGTTAATGGAATTGAACTGTATAGCATTTGCTTTTTTACATTACCTTACTTTATATATGGCTTTATTTTTTCACAGTGAACCTTCTGTTGACACTAGTTGCTCTCGTGTTGCATGGCAGTTTCTCAGAAATTAAAACTCCAGCTACCAAATGCACTCTATATGCCCTGAACATAGGAAGTAATAAAAGAAATAATAGTACTTAATAAATCTTTACTGCTACAAACTGTTTCAATGAGGAGATGACTGTAGAGCTCAGTGGTAATAATTTTCCCACTCATGGGCACCTGCTGATAAAACTCATAATATATCACTGATCATTCATTTGTCCAGGTAGCTAATACTGTGAAAGAGTTGAAACGTTTTTTTGTAAAAGATTTGGAAATGCTCCCTAGTGGGCAGGCACCAGGACTTTATTATATTTCTTGTCTTCAACACATTTCTGTCTTGCACATGATTTGGGCTAACATTAAGTGTTCTAGCATCACATGTAGATAGTCCAGTTCTCAAAAGCCAGTAGTTCAGTGCTGATACTTGAGGACTCTCAAAATTGAAAACGATTGACAGTTATGACTGTATGCAGTGGAGTTTCTGCTTTCTCCTGAAAAATACAGAAATTTGTTCAGGAGTCCTGGGACAATTTGAGCAGCTCAGGTTGACCTTGCCAGACTTTTGAAACTGTTTGAGAAATTATTAGAAATCCTACTGTGACCAGGGTATTATTTTCTTCCCTGTACCTTGTTGCATTGTATTTACTGGAAAGAGATCACTAGAATTCAGCTTTTATTAAGTAGAAACTCTATGTGTATATTAAATTTTGAGCTAAGGGTATGATTTGAATTAAAAATATTGAACCTTATTTTCTTTCTTGGGTTAGCAATGAAGCATTCTATTTCAGCTATGAGTGGGAGGTTGCATTAAAAATATGGTGATTTTTGGGCTTTGCGTTGCCATGTAAGTGACTTTATCACTATGTCCCTTTAATTACTTTAATCAGGACATAGCACTCTAATGAATTTTCTTACACTTGTTTTAAAAAATTCTGGTTATGAAATGCCAGTAGAATGTGCAGTACCTCAGGAAGGCAATGAATAATACCCATCTTGAAATTCAAAACTTAAAAATAAGTCATATGCTGTATGTATTTTAGAAGGAATATTATGTGGGTTTTAGTCTTTAGAGAACCACTGGGGCATTTGAACTTAATTTTCTTGTCTTCACTGATGAAACTATTAAAACATTTTATAAAATACCACAGACTCTTCAGTCATGGGTGTGGGTGTGTATTTGTGTGCTTTATTCCAGCTCAAGCTATTTCTTTGTCTGACTTACATAGACTAGTTTTTTCTAGACCTATTCTGTTCTATTTCTAAACACTTCTAGTGATATGATAAAATGTCGGGTGAGAGCTAAAAGATCAGTCAACTACTTAATGGCACTTAATTTTTATAATGTTTATTTTTTTATAAAAATTCCTTAACATCTGCATTTCTCTGAAAGTGTATATTCATGTTAGTATTTATAAAGTATAGATGTTACAATGAAAGGAATCACATTCCTGATACACTTCTGGTAATTCAGCTTCTGTCCAGACGCCTGCAGAAAGTAATGTGGTAGAAACCAAAGCAGACTTGTGGTTTTTTTGTTGTTTTTTTTTTTTAATTCACAATTAAGTATTAATTTTCATGCTACTGCAGAAGGTAAACGGAGTAAAAAAGTGCATATGATTTTGAAATCTGAGATTATGAAATATAAAGCCCATTCCAACAGAAAGCAGAAAAACTTTAGAACTGAATTCACACTTCAAACAGGTGGATTATTTCAGGTACTGTGTCAAAAGCATATAATTTACGGTGAATAAACCTTTTCATTTAAGAGAAAAAAAACACAAAAAAATACTTATTATTCTAAAGAGTCTGAAACTATTACAAGTATTCTTGTTTGTGTGATATAAATATGTTTTAAAATGGTTTACTGAGTCAAATGTGCCAACTTCATTTAGGTTTATTTTCGTGTTAATTTTGTGGTTTCTTGAAAAGTTACAGTATCAAGACATATTATGTATTCATCATTGTAGTAATTTATAGTGCCATATTTATAATTTGCTGTGTAACATCATAATGCAAATCATTACAAAACTCTGGTGGATGATTTATAGACAATCTTTTGATCTTTGTGACACAAATAAGTTATTGGAGAAAATAAACCAAGAAAAGTTAAAAGAATATCAAACCTTCAAGTCAAGCACTCCAAAATTAGAAAAATACTAAAACTGAAACTGTTGTAGCCTCTGTGGTTCAGCTTTTTTACCTATCTCTGTGTTAGGTAGTATGTATCCCTATTGGAAATTCTCTGCTTGGTGAAAAGTGCAGGTTTGGGAGAGACATACAGACCACAAAGAGCCCAGTGAGAGCTGCCTCCCACAGCAGTCTGAGGGCACCTGGACAGGTGAGGCAGGGACTGAGCATTTCAGTGTTGAAGCAAACAGAGTGGCTTGATTAACTCCAGGCAATGCTGGAGTCACCATCCCTAGAGGTGTTCAAAAAATGACTGGACATGACGTCTGGTTCTGTGATTCTGTTGCCAAGGTTGAACTATATGTTTTTGGAGGTCTTTTCCAATTTTGAATATTCTGTGATTGATTCTATTATAGGACAAACAGAAAGATTAGAATTAGAAAGGTGTGAATTAGTTATTAGGAAGAAATTGTAAACTGTCAGGGTGGTGAGGCACTGGAACAAGTTGCTCAGAAAAGTGGATACCCTGTACCTGAAAGTGTTCACAGCCAGGCTGGAGTCAATGAACAGCCTGGTGAAGGTGTCCCTGCCCATAGCAGGTAGATTGGGACTAGAGGATCTTCAAGGTCTCCTCCAGACCAAACCATCTATGATTCTTTGATTCCGTGATTGAAAATAGAAGAAAATATAAGACATCATGCCATTAGTTACATTATGAAAAAAATTAGCCTTTAAGTTAGGCTTCTAGGAATTCAGAGGCAGTCCTTTGTCATTAGTGCATAGAATTAAACTGTCTGTCATCTTGGGTGAGCTGTCTTTTCTGTCTTAGATACCTAGACTGAACTTTGTTTGGAAGTTACATAACTTCTGTAATTTCTGCATAAAAATCTTTTCTGATTAAAGTCTGGGGTTATCCAAGCAAAACTTCTCAGTTTTTCCTCTTCACACTAATCAGAACATTTATTTCTGAAGTATGTATGCACCTAGAGTGTACTCAGAGGGTGTATGCCAGTCACACCCCCTCAGTTTTTCTGCTCACCATCTGTATCTGGGGAGTTGAGCCTTCTGCCTGGAACCCTTTTTGTGTTGCTTAAGCCTGTATGGTATTTTTCTCAAAAGCCATCATACCTTTAGCACCACTTGTCAGCTTCAACATCACTAAAGCTCTGTGCAGCTTGCCACCTCACTGAAGGGAAAAAGTTGCATGCAGGACACTTATCAAGGTAGTACATGAGTGGCCACAGTTTCTGCTGCAGAATGCAGGCATGTACAGATAATGGGCTCCAGATACAGAACAAGGCCAGCATCTAGGACAGGTAGTTTGTAAGTCACTTAGGTACTTTGCATTTTCTCTTCTTGAAATTGTCATCTTTTTTTCATAAATGAGTGTCTTCATGAACATCTTGTATCCAGATGTCTGTTTGGCATTTGCTATGAAAATAATATAGTTACAGATTATCTAGTGTGCCAAACTGCTTCTGGCTGTTTTGAATAAGTTTATCATTTATTTATGCATCATTCCTGGTTTCTGTTGTTTTGAGTCACTATGTAAAGAAAAATTTCTTAACGGTGAAACAAGCACATCCATCTATCTATACACACACATATGTATACACTCTTGTGAAAATAAAAAAGTGTTTGCAATTAAACTGGAAAACCAATAGAATGAATTCTCAAGTTTTGCACTGTGGTTATAGAGCAAGATTTAATTTCAGAATGTATGAATATATATTTGCAACTTAAAATCAATGCTAAGGGATAATAGCTATTTTAATACTATTCACTGGAGAAGATAGTATGGATTTTATCCAGCTTAATAAACTTAAAATAATTTTAGACTTTAATATGTTTCTAAAGGATGATGTCTTGAATATTTATCCTCATAGATTCATATTGCTAGCTCATTTTCATATGCCTATGCTAGTACCAAGGTTTTAGGAGTTTTTACTTTTGGATGTGACCAGTCTTATGGAATCAATTATGCAACTTAAGTTAGCCTCTTGATAATATGTACAAAGAAAATGAATTTATTATATTATTTTATTTCTAAGAAAAGAAAGGAAACCTACTGAATCATTTAAGCCATGAAACTGAAGACAGAACACACAGAATGTCTGAAGAAGTATTGTCTCAAGTACACAGTTCCCCATTATTTAAATCTTTGAGAAACAACTTTAAAATTTCTGAATTCCGTGTATTAAGCATGGTTACACCCATTTTTTGTGTGCTGGGTATAGAGAATGAATATATTACCCTACCAGGGAGCAGTAAATTCTGTAGAACCATATCTTTAGTCTTGAAATGTAAATGTAGTTATTTCTTCTGTCTGATAAAAATTCAGATCTTCAACAGATCTTCCAGGCTCATGCTTTTGGATATATGGTGATCTCACAGTAGAAGTTTTGTTTTGTTTCACAGAAGTTGCATTTTGCCATCAAAGAGCATAACTTTGTATTATTAATTTATTTTTGAAAGTCTGCTGACATGACTTCATTGTGAAGTTATGACTTGCATTATTTCATTCTTCTGAAACATTTTACTGAACTTTGATATAGATGTTTGCCAGAAAGTATTTTTCTGTGAAAATAATATACTTTATCTCTACCTTAGACAAAATTTCAAACTGAAAGTAGGGCCAACATAATGATTATCTTTTTATACTTCAGAAAACTGTTTTATATCCATATCAAGCTTTTCAAAGAAATTCAACAGGAATTCGAAACATCTGAATCAAGAACCCAAATAGTAACATTTAGTGAAGGAATCTGTTATTTATCTAGCTATACTGAAGATTCTCCAGTTCAAAACTAGTCTCATTGAACAGTTTAAATTTCTGAATATCTTTAAGTTTGTAAAGAAGGCAATCATCAGCCAACTTCATTAACAAGAATATAAACAAAATGTGATTTATATATGAACACCTCAGCTTAAGTTTATGATTCCGATTTCCTTAGTTTATTACACTCCCTGAAACTGAATCTTTTCTGTGGTAATTGTAATACTGGTCATTGTTCCTTTCAGAATCAATGGTCATTCTAAGCAATAAAATTAATAAAGTTAAGCAGTCTCAGATAATGGTTAATAAAACTTGATCTTACAGTTAAAAAGAATCTTTTGCACAAGGACAAGTGGGTTAAATAAATTCTGAGCGAAAGGAAATGGTTTCCTATGGTATTAACATAATTTCATGCTCGAAATAAGTGCAGACTCTACCAAAAGACATTCGATTTAACTAGACTTCAACAGGATGTCGACTAACTTAGAGTAATTAAGACTACCAAAGTAATTTACAATAAAATACATCATTCAACAGTATTGGTCAGTCTTGACTTAGGTCTCCTTTGTTGCTTCAGTCTCTGATACATCTGATCATTTTTAGCTTGAGTGGTCTTCTACTTGGTCTGTACATCTCTGTTAAGCTCCTCTGATGCTATCTATTTCATTTCTTCTCCCATGACCTCTTCTGTATTTATGTGAGTTCTCTTCACTTTCTTTCTGCACTGTATTTTAAGTCTTCGGTTGCCTACACCATCTACTAATCTGCTACTGTAGGGATGCCAGCACAGCCCACCCTTGACAACAAATGTTAAGACCAGGATGTGGGTGTGAAGGGGAACACCTGAAACTGTCTGAGGGGGTGTTTGCTCAAATGCTAACCGGGAAACTCTGAAGAGATTTCTGAAATAATGGAGTCATCTTTAAAAGAAATACATAAAAAAAAACAACCCCAAACCTTTGGCATGCAGGGAGATATCTTGCAGTGGAACAGTGGGAGTAGAACCTCCGTCATGCTGCAAATCTTCCATCATGGCACTGTGAGATGAAACAAGTAGGGACTCACACCTCAGGTGTGTGTCTGTATCCCCTGTTCGTGCTTTCACACTGAAATGTGGATTAGCAGCCTGTGGGGAGAGGCACAGCTTCACACAAAGCTACAGCTCTTCTGTCTCTCACACAAGGTTTGTGTCAATTGGGTAACCTGCCCTCCCAGGGGAGAATGGTGTGCTTGTAAGCCCTATGCTGTCTGTGTTCCCATTATTCTGTGGGTGCCCTTAGAACTTCGTGGGATTGGCTAGAGAGGGGGTTTAGAAATTAAGAGGTGTTTGTTAACGTTTTGTAAGTGTCTGATATTGTACTTTGTCTGTTTTAGTGTTAAAAAATGAATGCAAAATTCATTGATTGTTAGTTCATTATTTCTCATTACTAAATCAGAAAGCTGAATACATCCTGATTTGAACTATGTAAATTGAACAGTTTTTCCCTGAAAAGTTACCAATATTTTGCATCCAAATTATATCCTAGAAGCAGTTGCAAAACAATTTGCAGAGTTTTCATGTCTCAAAATGAGCTTTGCATGTGAAACTAAGAGGTTTTAGTCTAATTATAGGTCTTAACAATCTAAACAGAGAATTATTAGCCCATTTACAAAGATTCTTAAAGATTTTTACAATACAAATTACTCAGTTTTTGCAGCTTATTTCTGGTAATTCAATTTTAAACTATTTTCTGATATCTGTCCAGCATCCCGCATCTCTGTGTTATGCTCAGGCCTCTGCTGCTTTTCTTGGTCCTGGGGCTGGTGGCTTGGAGAGTTGAGGAGAGGGAAGAGAGTTGATTATAGGAGTAATTAGAATTTTATAACTTTATTGTGATTGTTTTGGAAACTTCAACTGTTCTTAGAACAGAACCTGTGGCTTGTTACAAGGGATGGTAGCACTATATTTACTAACTTACGAGGCTACCTAC
The DNA here is from genome assembly GCF_052056855.1 of Sturnus vulgaris. Lineage (NCBI taxonomy): Eukaryota > Metazoa > Chordata > Aves > Passeriformes > Sturnidae > Sturnus > Sturnus vulgaris. Next base: position 33,637,578 of record NC_142246.1, on the reverse strand, counting down.
TGTGGGGAAACTAAACAGAGATTTAATATTGACTTATGTCATTCTCTTCATCTTGTCATCACTTTGTAATAGTGAGGTAGATGTTGAGGAGGTACTGTTATCTTTTGTGTCCAAACTTTCAAATGTAATTTTGTGCTATTCTTTTTTGCCCAGGCAGAAGGTTTATGTAGAAGGTGTATCTGTGTACCAACTTTTTTTTCGTTTTGTTTTCTGAAATGTTTGTCTGAAAGGTTTCTGATAGTTGATAGAATCAGCATTAATGGAGCCTAGTCAGATAACCTGATTGTATGCATCTTGTTTCAACAAGCAATGCTCTGTTTTTAAATGTCTTATCCTGTAAATTGATATTATCAAATAAGGATATTATCAAATAAGGATCAAGTTCCATCCTAATAATCCATATTTTTCGGCATTATTTTAATAATTTTGATACCATTTCCACAAAACTGACAGATTGAAACGTGGGATAAATTTATGCTTTCTTGAAAAAAAAAGGTAAATTAATAAATATGAAAGCTGTAGTGTAGTTATGTTATTAATATATCCAGTGAAAACAGGTCTTTTTCCAATAGCTACATAATAGTCTCCACAAATGTTGTGTCTGGATAGTCAGAATAATAACTGATAGTCGTCTGATTCTTCTGAAGAGATAGGTAGTACCATGTTGGTATCAGTCCATTTGTGCAACTGTTCCTAGACCATATGTGAGCTACATCAAAACTCTCTCTTCTGTTTCTGTGTGATACTGTGGCATTTTCAATATTTACATTCATTATAGGAATTATTTTTTCATTTTATGTTGTCATGTCTGCTTTCCTTTACTTAGCTGTAGACTATCAGACTACTTTATTATTCATGTCCCAGAAATACTAAGTAAAATATACCTATATTTTTCAAATTGTGATTTCAGCAGCTGAACTTGCCTTCATCAGAAAATAAAAATCTTTGAACACCTTCGAAGAGGTACTGCAGTTTCAGAGAATTTGGGCAGGGCCAGAGTCTTCAGCAGCTCTCATGTTCTCTACCTTACTATCTATTCCTGTACTCCAGTGTTGGACACACTCCTGGTATCAGAGAATATTCTGTGTGCTATTTAATGATAAATCTAGGGTGGAAGGTACATCAAAGTTGAGTTTTTACTGCAATAGCAGGTGCTTAGGAAAGAAAAGTAAGGTGTAAAAAGAGGAGTATGGATAAGCTCTTCCATAATAAGGATAAGGAAATGGTAAGCTATTAATGACAACTGTTATGGTTTATTCCCAGCTGACAACTAAGCCCCACACAGCCACTGACTCTGTTCCCTAACCAGCACCGAGTACAGAGGGACGATCCCTGCCCTGGTCCTGCTGGCCACGCTGTTTGTGATACAGGCCAGGATGCTGGTGGCCTCCTTAGCCACTTGGACACAGAGCTGGCTCACTGCTGTCACGTGCTGGAGCGGCACCTCCAAAGCCTTTTCTGATGAGTTGCTTTCCTGCCACTCTGCCCCGAGGCTGTACTGATGAGTGGGGTTCTTGTGACCCAAGGGCAGGAGCTGGCACTTGCCCTTGTTGGCCTTGTTCCACTGGTTCAGCCTGTCCTGATCCCTCTCTAGAGCTTTTCTGCCCTCCAGCAGATCAACATTCCCACCCAAATTAGTGTTGTCTGCAAATTTCCTTGAGGGTGTGCTCGATCCCTGTGTCCAGTTCAGTGACAAAGATATTAAACGAGGCTGAGCCCTGGGGATGCCACCATGGTGGTCACCATAATGACCAGATGGCAACTACATTCAGCACCATTCACCACCACTTTCTGGAGCTGGCCATCCAGCCAGTCTTTAATGTGTATCTCTCATGAATTTTGCTGATCATACTAGCAAATAATGAAATTATATTCAGGTCTTCCAATTGCTTTCAGAAAAGTAACAATTCAGTTGAGTCGATTCTCTAGGGAAAAAAATTCTTCCTTGACTGATTCAGCAGGACTCATGTTATAGTCGAATCCTAAATCTTTTTGATAGAAGATACTCCACCATTTGGTGCTCTTTTTATTTCCTACTTAAGAATTGCTGAACTAAATATTGCTCAAAGCACTAATAAAGTAATAGAAAATGCATTATGTATTTATTTATGACAAACACGTTAATTTGCAGTTTGTATAACCTGGAATTGCAGCCATTTCCTTTATTTCTTAAGAATTAGAAAGCTAGTAACAATTATCAGGGCTAATAGAAAATAGGTAACCATAGAGTGAATAACTGTAAGAGGCAGATTACTCAATTTTTTAACTTAATATAACAATGTAATCAACAAATTTTCCAAATGTAACAGTCAGTAATTCAATTAGATCTTTGTTTTTTAACACAGCTAGCAGTCTTCATTGGCACATCATACATTTACTCTGAAATGATGTCAGCAGTAGCTGAAGTAATTTAATTTTTTTAATGAAGTATTGATTATTAATTTTGTGTAGATATACAAATCATGTAGTTTAAAAAGTTTGAGAGTAACTGTGTATGCAGTTGGGTTTTCTAAACTGTACTTTAGAGCTACTGTATATATATATACTGTGACTTAGGTAACTCTCATCTCCCATCATGTTTCTTTTCTGATTAGTCTAAGTATGATAAGCTCTAGTTAACCAAAATACAGTGACAGAGCAAATTGACATGGTATTCAACTCAAATAACAAAAGAAATATTCCACTAATATGACTGTTCAACCTGGACAGAGTTAGATAGGTATCAAGTATAAATATTTTTTAATTTTGTGATGCAGCTATGATCTTAATGGCTTTGTGTGTGTGTCTAAATTGCTCAGCCTTCTTTGGCTTACCTTTCACAGCATTTAATTTCCTCTATTTCACTCTTACCTATGAGATTACATGGGGAGAAGCTGTAACTTAAAGGCAGTGCCCACACAGACATTTTCAACTTCACTTGTCTAATTTCTCAGGCAGAAAGAAGTCCATTCTGCTTGTGCACTGAGCCATGAAACCAGACAGCTGCAATTAACCCAGCAATGAAATGAAGTATGATATCTTGGGCTCTGCAATGTGATAACACTCCGTGGTTTCCTTTGGCACAGCATATGAATGAACACGCTAGGAAAACTGTGTAAACATTCCCTTAGATGAATTGTGTTATAAGATACCCAAATCCTTCACATCTGCTGACCATGCAGAACTCAAAAGTTCACTGAAGGAAGAAAAGGGGTTGTGTAGGATTCCATAATTGAAAACTTACTTAGGTATTCTGGAAGCCAAGCCTGGTGAACTGAACCAAACTGAAAAAAAAAAAAAAAAAAGGGACAAGTTGTCTAGATGCCTATAATCCATCTGCTTATGGGAAAGAAGGAATAGGTGAATGGTAAAACAATTAAATTTCCTCTCAGTTTTCTAGTACAAGCCTCCCTATTTTGCTACTTGTTCTTTATATTCAGGATTTTGAACTAAATCCTACACTGGTGCTCTCTACTGAAGGCAGTCATAGCTTAAGGTATGATTCTTTTTAGGAGCTATCCAAGCATTTATTATCACATAATGTGATTATGGGGCTTGGTTTTTGGTTTCAGTTTGAAATGAAAAGACTAACTTTCTAATTTACCAACTTTAATTAGTTTTATGATAAAAAGGTTTCTATCAGTAAGTAAATGAGAATAAACATTAATTATTAAATATGTGCCTCCTCTGTTCCCTCTTTTGGTAGGAAAAATTGCTGTCCTGAAGGCAATGATTTTTTAAAAAATTGCATCTGGGATTTAGGTTTTAACTATCGATCCATAAAAAAATATAATAAAAGTACCACACCCAAAAACTGTCTTTGCTGAGTACACTACTCAGGTGTTTACTAAAAAGTTTCTGTTAGAGATCAGACAAATGTGATATTTTTTTTTTTTGGTAGAGGGTGAATTTGGATATCTAATTACTTACCTCTCCAGATTCATGTTCTTAAGACTACATAAAACATGAAGCTTTTTTCTCATTTTCTATATAAGAGATTAAATCAAGCCTCAGTTGATTACAGTTTATAAATTGACCACATGCCAATTATACTGGAGGTTTACAAAAGGTAATGAATAGCTCATTGACTGTGTCTGTTTACTGTGCACTCTGCATCGATTTCTGGTTTGTTATAACATTTCACACATCAGCACTGGAACCACTAGACCTACCATTCTCAGAGGGACCTGAGAGTGCTATGGGTCAATACCTGAACCATATCCTGTACATACTCTACTTAGTTCAAATTAATCATTGTGGCCCAATTTAAGTCCTAATATAAGTGGATGCAACAGCAGGCCTTGTTTCTGATAGAGCTTTATTGACATACTAGTATGTCTTCTTAGAAATTAGTATCATATTTTGCTAGAATTTCTGAAAAATTTGAAGTTGTTCTTTTGTATTCCTTACATTCCAGTATTTGTTAGAGTCTTCTTTTCAATCAATAATTGTTCATTTCAAGTTTACTTTTGTATTTGAGCGTTAAAATTTTGATGTACTGAAACCTTCTTTAGCCACTTAACAAATACTTTATTGAGAATGGAATTACTTTCTTTGTGGTGTCCCCTTCCACTTCCAGCAACATCAGTGAGATGAAAATTTGCAACATCAGAGCTGAAAATTTATCTGCACCATACATGGTAGTTTGTAACTTTCAACCAGGATGTCAGGTTTTGAGAGATTGTCCAGTAAAAGGGCTGATGTAACTGAAAAAATACATCACCACAACCAAGACTGGCAGGATCACAGTCACATGTGCACATGGATAGTTGCTGTGAAAAAACATTTCTTTGTGTCTGGCTCATCCACCCTTAGGTGATGAGAATCTTAGAGTTCTTGTAGAGTTCACTTCCTGCAGTTATTCAAAATGCTCATCATACATTTGATTTGTAACACAGTTTAGTGAAGTATATACACTAACCATTAGTTCTGTATTCACCTCTCTTCTCATTGTTTTTCCACTTGCTACCTTGACTTTACTTACGACATCCACTAAATGTAGGCTAATCATGTAACCATAACAAAGACTACAAGATTTTAGAGTCTAGTGTTCATGGGCAACATGAAACTTCCCTTAGTTATATATGGGTAATTTTTTACATAGTTATTTTAAACCCTTGTGTAATCTCTAGCTAGTAGAGATACCCTGCAAGATAAGTTTTAGACTTTAAAATCATCAATTTCTGTACAGTTAGGCTTTTAAAGCTGTTTATATGTCTTAAGTCCATAACATATTGTGGCAGTTTTGCAAAAGCCTCTTAATCACTGCTTGCTTAATATTTCTCAACTTCATGCTGTGCTCTTGTTTATTAAGCAATAATAACTTCATATTCTTCTTCCTGCCCATACTATTTATTTATCTAGTGCATTTCTTCTGCTGGGAGTATTTAGCCTAGAGAAGGGGTTCAGGGGATGCCTCATTGGTGTATGTAAATATCTGAAAGGAAGGGTTCAAAGAAGATAGAGTCAATCTCTTTTCATGGGTCCCTGTAACAGGCCCAGAGGCCACTGAAGCTTCTTTCCTTTGGAAGTTGCCTTTCTTATGAGGCATACAGAATTGAAAATAAATAAAAGAATACAAAGGATATGAAGAAAAATGTTATTACAGTCAATAGGAAAAAAACCAAAAAACACATGCAACTGTACTGCTTACAGAAACACTTAGAAATACCTTAGAAAAGATAACAGTAAAGAAAAAACTGGTCTGAATACCTAAAACAAAAAGGAAATATTTCAAAAACATGCCTAAACTTGAGGAAAAAGAGAGAAACATGTAGGTAACAGACCTCATCTAAAACAATCAAGTGCATTCCATATAGAAGCTGTAGCAGTTAAGTAATTTATGAATATGATATAAAACCCAAAACCACAGTAGACCCTGAAAGCAGAGTGAAATAGTTATCAAAAGTGTTCCAACTGTTTAAGAGATCAATAGGAAGAATGTTCAGATTATGTTATGGCAGACTTATAGAACTCTGTGAAATTATTTATAATGAGTATAAAAATCTAACCAAAACCGAGATGTGCATGCTACTTTTTCTGAAAAATTAAAACTAACACATCATTGTTCCCTTATTCTTTCTAATTAGTTACTAGTAGTAATGGTGTCTAGTGTCTTTGAGAGCTTGACTGAAAACACTCAATCATTAGAAATATTCCTTTGTCCATTTTTCCTCAATGGTTACATGGACAATATAGTCAGTATTTTCTTTTTTGATTATGAATTCAATAAACAGAGATGTTATATTCCATAATCATCCAAATTCAGTGATTCCTTAATCACTTCCTTATTTATTAATTCAGGCATACATTTACTAATGGTTGGTATGTGAGTTTTCCTTACTGTCTCAGTACTTGTGTGACACTCTCCCATTCTGATAAGAATAGCATCCGTCCCTTTCACTGGTAGGTTTTGGGTTGCTTGCTCAATTGTTCCTTATTTTTGGGTATTCCTACCATGTCTATGCTTGTAAAAGTCTTTTACTGAATTCTTCTTAAAATCTTTCAGTGATCATTCTCAGAGCTTCAATCGGCCTGATTGGCAATCATATTTCCATTAGTACCTATAATACATTTTCTCAAGAAGTAAACTGTTTTTCTTTTTGATGTGAGGAAGGACTCTTTACGTTCTCAATTGTTTTCATGCAGTCACAGCAATTCCTTTTTACTTCCTTCAGTTGAATTAGTAAAAATAATAATAGCAAAATAAAAACCAAATCATATAAGTAAATATATTTAGGGAGTTGTTATTACCGGCTGAAACATATGACTGACTCTATAACGGTTTCTGAAGTTCTTGTACTAAACTGAGTGTATCAAGCAAAAATAAGCTATAACCTCTTACATCTTTCAGCCTTGAAGTTTCAGAAGTTTCAAAATACTGAATAGTCTTTCTTCTTTCTGTTCCAGTTTGTAGTAGGGTCTTTTGGTGCAGAAAATGTCCCAAAGCTTTTTGTGTCTGCTTTTCTTTTTTTTTTTTTCTTTTTTTCTTTCTTTTTTTTTTTTTTTTTGTTTCAGAGTTTACATGGGCAAATGTCTCCTAGCATGTGGTGCTTTTTCAGTTGGAACTAGCTTTTTATGCGTTGTGTCAGATTCCACTCAGTTTTCTTCCCAAGTGAGGTGCCAAAGTGAATCATCAAGTGAGGATAACCACTGAGTTGGTCCTCACTGGTGGCAGAGGAGTCCTTTCGAATGATTCACCAGTTCTTAAGAAAGCAAGAGATTCCCTAAATTGACAGCAAAGATTTTTTTTTTGATTAACATAGCAGATCAAAGAGTGTGAGATGTCGCATCACAGAAAAAAAAAGAATGTAGTACGAATTCACTCTATGACAAAAAGGCAGAACAATGATTAGGTAAGAATTAAACAGGCTTTATATATGTCCATGGAAGATTCCCGTATTTTTCTTCTGGTGGTCCTTGTGATATTCCCTGGTTTTATGCTGTTTCCCGAAGATGTTATTTCAAGACATTATTTTTGGTGGTTTTGCATCTCACTACTTTGTTATTTTTCCAGTCAGTATTAAAATCTTAGATGCACTATTGAAATAATTTCTTCTGTGTAATCTGGGCCTTTATGAAATTGAACACAGCCAGATGCTCATTTCACCTTTCCTTCTACTTGACATAGTCTTCCAGCTGCCAAAATCGAGTTTTCTTTCCTACTGAGCAGGGCTTAATGCAGAAAATGTATTTTATGTTACAGTGACAGCTTTTCTCAGTTTTCTTGTTTTCCAATTTATTTGGTCAAATGACAGTGATTTCAATATTATCTAAATAACAGTGTCTCACATTGAATATGCAAAATAGATTTGTAATTTATGATGTGCTTCAAAATCATTAAAGAATCTGCACCTAAAACGTAATGGTGTTCGACATAGGGATTTAAATTATTATTTTACTGTTTCATTAGAAGCTGATTGTACTTTTAAATTAAGACTGACAAGATGGACTGTACAGAAAAACAGAAGTCTGGAACATCTTCCAGAAATTGGAGCTGAGTATTTTCTAGCTTTAAGGCATAATCTGAAGAACATATGTGAAATATAATTTTTTTCTGCTTTTTTTTACACAAGTCCACTTGATTTACTTGAGGAGAATTTCTAAAAAGATACTTTTCTTTCTTCCCTTTTCCCTCTATAGAATATCATACCTCTGTTGTAGTGGTCAACACATTATACAGAAATAAAAACTGACACACACAGAGGACAAGTATTATCACTGTATTTTATAGGCTGGTATTGGTTATACAACACAAGTGAATAGACCAAATTCTTTCTCTTAATTTAACCACTCATCATTTCTGTCTTGGCTTGTTACCATGTCTGGATGCTGTAAAGTTTTTAAGGTGTCCCAGCTTTCCCTCATTAGAGGTTTTATTTCCTCCTTTAGATCTCAATCTTTTTGTCTCTGCGGAGGTGAAAACTTAAATTTATAGAGAGCACTTTGGGTAATACTGCTGCCAATTAATCAGAGAAGTTTACATCTAGTATCTGCCAGGTAATCCTGCCTAACTGTTAGTATAAAAATGGCTCCCTCTGTCATTTCAAGAGGAGCTCAGTTCAAATGTGGCTATAGTTCTTTCTTGTAGCTACCCTTTTGGAGAAATAGTTTTTTGATACTCTACCTTTAATGCAAAGAAAATACACATTCACGAGAAAGATTTTCTAAAATAACATATGAAAAATATGACATGAGAAATCTGATGTCTTTATTTGCCATGAATGTAACTACAGCTTTTTCTTCAGTGAAATTTTTGAGGGAATCTTTGAAAATTGAAATATAATTGCATACTGCAATATAAAAAAAATAAACAATTTTCTATTTGGTCATTAAATGAGTATTTCTCTTACAGTTAAGATATTCTCATTTGTTGAAATGCCAGTTCTTAATGTAGCTCATAATGTCTGCTGGAGGATGAAATTACTCACAAGAGTGGGCCCTTAGAGAAGGATCAATGTTTTTATATTAATGTAAATTACCACTGATTAATGAATGCTGTAACCAGTAACGATTTAAATCCTAACTGTGTTCCTTTTTGGGAACCTAACTTTTCCTGTCAATATTTAAAATTGCTAGTAAGATTAATTTATCATGTACAGAAAATAGTAATAGTATAAACCTAATCAGTAGTATTTTTTCTATGAAAAGCAGTGGTTTTTTGGAGCAGGGAGTAAAATAGAAGTTCAGGAATGCACTTTGTTTTTACAAAAGAATGTATATAGTATAATTTATCCATATCACTGAAATAAATGTCTTTGTATTTAAGATTAATTATACTGCATACTAGCTTTTAATCAGTACCTGTTTATGTTATATTCACTGTCATATTAGAACAGTATGAGCTCATGGAAGTTTTTACTTAGTATTTGACTGCTATGTCTATAATTTCAAAACGATAGGAAATTAAAATATTCTGGACACTAAAACGGAAAGGCGGGGAGAAAAAAATCTTATTTACATGCACCTATGTGTCAGTTTGGTTTTCAAAGAGCTCTTTGCCACCTAAACTAAGGAACACCAAGTTGCTGGTCTGAGTACGTGTGCACCATTGCACTGACAAATGTAGTTGATTTTTGGGCACTTGAATTGAAACCAGGTGGAAACTGCAAGAATGTATGTTTAATGAGAAACAAAGACTAAAGTAGCAAGTTGCAATACTGTGAAAAAGCAAAGGAACAAAGACTTAGTATCTGTCATGAAAAAAACATTACCACAACAACCACTTTTTAGCCATCAGACTAGGAACCAAGTCCCAGAGCTCCAGAATGGAAATACTCCTACTCATACTGTGAGTCTGGAAGAAGAGAGAATGTGCAATTCATACTCTTTAAGGTATATTTTTGTACCAAATTGAGTATTATTCTGAAAATCTCAATCCAGATAGCAATCTCTTTATCTGATGGCTTTTTTCTTGATCAATCAGAAGGCGAGAACTGGAGTCTGTAGTATTGAAAGCATGATTATGGGAATAACATTATCTGAGAATCTGAGAAACCCTCATCTTTTGAGGGTCACACATGTATTCTATAACACATACTCATCCATAATTTTTGCTAACAATTTTTGTGAGTGCTAAATAGATATGAGTCATAAGACAGATAGGTAAAACTTACTTTGTCTTGCTGTATGACACAGTGTATGTCAAGGATAAGTACCTTGGCAAAACATATTGCTTAATTCACCAACAGGCAACTTTTCAGTTCTCTATCAGTTTGAGAAGAGATATATATATAGTCATAAATACTCTCAAAAGGCTCTTTCTTATACGACTTCTTGAAGTTTCCAATTATCAGAATTTCACACATACATTTCTGAATTGTTATCTTTGTATATGCTTTCTGTAGAGGGAAACAATGCAAGTACTGTGTCGTTTGAGTTTATATGGTAGTCAGTGCTCTGTTTGGTATATTGGTTTTCAGTTCACTTCAAAATTATTTCCATGCAGTACTGCAGACTGTATCTGCCTGCAGACTACAATGGGAGATGCATAAACCTATTATTATTTTGCACCAACAGTGCATATGTGGTTACATAAACACACTCATAAAGCTAAAAACCATACAAATAATAAAATTAGTAACAATTAGTTCATCTCCTTGGGCTGTTAAATTATTATATAGTATTGAAATAAGTTCCTGTGCACATGGTTGAGAGAATCAAGAAATCTGACTGATAGAATCCTCAATAGGTTTTCAATAAAACTGTAGGGATATATCTGTAGTGTGGTCTTTCCTAAACATTCTTGTCTCAGTTGGGCAGTTGAATGTATGAGTATAGAATGAAGGAATAGTTTGGTTAGAAGGAACATTAAAGATCACCTAGTTCCATTCAGAAAAATTGCCTACTTTTATAATGACAAAAAATCAATAAAAAGTTGGGTTTTAAGTATATGAATGAAAACCAGAGTGACACTCCTTTATTACTTTAGTGATTCTACATTTTTTATTTAACCAAATATTTACAAAATTATTAAATGGCCAGACTTAGCTAGAGGGCATTAGTTCATATATGTATGTGTGTATACATATTGCTAATTATGTGCACTAATAAGCATAAGTAAGGAAACAGAAGATAAGATTTTTGGATGCCTTTCAATTGTATTAGGAAAGAGCCTGTAAGAAATAAATATCCTGATCCTCAGTCGCCCTGGGAAAAGAAGCCATCTGAGAAAGAAACTAGTGAACTGTTCATTTTATTTTAGGCACTTAGGAGATTACTTGTCACAAATCTCTTGAACATTTTCCTAAGTAAGCCTTTGAATTGGCAGATGAGGTGAATTTTGGTGTCTTGAAGATGACTGGACTGAAGAAGAGTGCAAAGCAATTAAAAAATTCATATTTATTGATAGCTGAGGGCAAAGCTTTTTTTTCTATTATATTTTTCAGTCATCTTCTCATTAAAGGTGTTTTGAACCTTATTACTTCCCTTTGACACTTACCCAGGCTTGTTTTATTCTGTAGGAAAAGAATATTTTCTGTGTCATTTAAACACGCCCCAGTGCCTGCTTAGAAATCACTACAGCAATACATCCAGTGAAGACAATTGTATTTTCTAATTATTCATGGGAATACTCTCTTCTTCAGTACCCCAGAATGTGTACTTAAAACTTGCTCTGTATTTGTTTAAACATGCCAGATGCTTTGGTTTTTGTTAAACTTTGGTAAGTTTGATTTCTATGTCTGCCTTAGGAACAGAGGGTGATGCTTACAATTTCTGTAGCTATATTCCATATCCTTACCTCATAACTGTAACTGCAACACACAAGACATTAGCTTCTGGTGATAAGAGTAGTAAATGTAGCTTCAATTCAATGAGTTCTTAGTATTTATGTTCTATTTACATTAGAGTCTCAGTCTTCATCACACATTCAAACCATCCTTATGTGTAAAAGGAAATACAAGGTGTGCACTGAAATGATGACTCAATAAAGGAGAAAATGTTTTGTCTGTTGGTTCTTTCTGTGTGCATATCTCACATGACTGACTCTCTGCATGATCCAAAAGTGAATTTTTCAGGAAATGTCCACTACAGTGCCTTTTGACTTAAAAAGAAAATTTTCATCTACTGAAGGAACATAATTTCTCATGTCTTGTATAATGCATAATTAATTTTTCACTATTTTTTTTTCTCAGAGCTTCTCAAAGTAAGATCTAAAGAATTTTTGAGTTTCATATTTTCATATGGAACAAGATTTTTGGGAGGCAAAATATTTTGTCCCTTAATGGCCCATCCATTTAATTTTTTTAGCTGTGTAATGACCAGTAGGAATAAGCAAAATAATCACTTTGAAATATGTGTTAATCAGGAAGAAGTGATGCTTTCTAACAACATAAAAAATAGGGAAGAAATCAAACACATCAAAATGCATGCATTATACGTTGCAATAGCACCTGAGAAGAGAGATAAACTTATGTCTGTTAAAGGAAAAAAAGAATATACCATGTTTTATGAACTTAGAATGTAGTTTTTCTGTGATGTCTTAAGTCTATAAGCTATACTTTGCATTCCAAATTTTTATCTTTTGTACTGCTAATTTCATCCTTTTGTGGCCTATTGTAAAAATATGCTTTTATCTTAACGATTATTTTTTGGGGCCCTATAGATAGACGCACTGAAAACTGTAGTTTTTCAAGGATGTGAACAGTACCCTATTGAAACAAAGCACAAGATCAGTGGACTAAGGCACTAGAAAGAAGTTCAAGTTAGTTTCATAACTGAAATGAATGCCTCTTAGATATAGAAAATGTCACTATGTTTCATGTGTCATTTTGACCAGAAGTTCAGAATCTTAGAATCAGAAGTGCTGAGCACTTAAACCGCATAATTAAATATGAAAACTGCCTAGTTTTGTGATGAACAGTCTTTCTTTCCTTGGTTCTTCAGTTACCTGATGGATGGTTTTATCTGTAGTTAAATTTACAAGTAGCAACTTAAGCTGTCACTAGCTTTGGTTTTTTAATTCATGTCAGGACCTGAATTAAGATGGTTTCACAGGCCATAACTAGATTTTTGCTCTGGGTAACACAGCTCTCACAAGTCAATAAATTCAGCGAATCTTTGTGGAGAACTAGAATAAGCTGTTCAGAAAAGTGATGAAACCTCTGTCCTTGGTGATGTTCAAAAGCAGCCTGGCCATGGTGCTGGGCAACCTTCCCTGGGTGTCCCTCACTGAATGGGGCCATAGGACAGTAATGACTTCCAGAGGTCACTGACAATCTCTGTTATCCTGTGATTCTCTGGTTAAATGTTTCTATCTGGTTAGCAGTATTTTTTTCACCACCTAGTGGGAATGAACTTATACGTCCAGTATATCATAATTTACTTTCAGGATCCTTTGTAATTTCTTGAACTTCTTCAATATTTAGTGCTCAGTCTTCTGGGCTTTTTCCACAGCCCCTTCTCCAGGTTCACAGTCAGGGTGCTTTCCATGTGGTATGAAGGATTGTTTTAGAAAAAAGGTGGGAATTTCTGTCGCCAGAGGAATTCGTGGGCATTGCTGTTCTGTTCCATTATTTGACTACTATAAACACCAGGCCTCAGTTGTGAGGCTGGAAGCAAATAAATTTTCACAGTGCTGATATTACCAGAAAGATATATATGATCCATCTTCCAAATGACTTAAAAGCTCCCAGGATTAAGCACAGGAATGTGGTAAAATAGAATTATGTAGAAATACTATTTAAAAAGTACTATTAGAAAACCTTTGATCTGTGACAAATATGGTATCTAAATCTTGACTCTGGACTACTTATATTTGCACAGCAAGTCCTCTGCACCAACTCCTGAATATTTGAACATACGTTTGTAGGTAAACTGACTTGTTAATTTTTTAAGCAACAGAACTATGTTTTTCCCTTACATGAGGCATTTTCTTGGGAAGTTTGGTTTTGCACATGCAAGCCAATATTTAAAAACAAGAAGAGTTGGCACGCCTCTTTAGTCAAGAATATAGGCTGGCTACTTAGAATCACTCTTCTCCAGGGAAACTTCTGCTTTCAAATAGTATAGTTGTTGGTACACAACAATACATCAATATTTATTCTAGCTGTTATTATTTAATGCTTGTAGTGGAAATATTATAGATGCCTTAAGCAGCATAGAAGCATCTCTGCACTTTGAGGTTCTACTGCTGCACTTACAAGTGAATAAATATTTTTGGGGCTCAGTGGGGCTACACACCCAGTATTCTGTAGATCTTTTGGTAGTGTAAGGACCTACAAATATTCTTATTTTTATTGTGAAATAAAATCTAAGGAGTTAAGCATCTGACCCCACGGCAGCTGGAGACTCTCTTATAGCTCTGGGAAAACAAACAGAATAAGTAGCCCAGCATAGACACCACTTTTAAATTTTTATAGATGGTCCAAAATTTTCCTGCAGACTTTGAGGCAGTGGTACGGCTTGTGTGTTGGAGATTACATCTCATTCTAGAATGGATGCATACAAAAGCAAAAAGTTTCTATGTTCTTTTCTACTTTCATGCTTTTGACTTTTATATAGGATAATGTATTTTCAGTTTCACATGAAATAATTTTGTCTATCATTCATCACTGTAGTAAAAGATTTGTTATTATCATATAGTAAAAGTCTAAAAGATGGGTGACATACTTGTCCTAGAATTCTGAGCAAGCAAATATAATTTTATTAGGTTGTATTTGTTATTCTGGCAAGTTGTTGAGCTGGAAAGAGGGATGGCAACATTAAAATCCTGATTGAGCTTTCCCTACATGTAACCTGTTATTTCAGTGCATTGAATGTGTCATTAGTGTTTTTGTGTATAATCTATGAAGGGTTTTCAGATACTATCAAATAAGTCTGCTCTGTCTTGTAAGGTAGTATATCATTTTCTCCTGGTGTTCGTATAATTAATGAAGAAATCCATCCTTCCGGTGTTGAAAGTAATTTATCTTTTGTACATCCTAGTACAATTCATTTTACTCATACCAAGGCAACTTCATTCAAGGTTCCAATCTCACTGTCACTGGATCCCATCATAATACTTTACATATTTGTATTTTATTTTTTGGGATTTTTGTTGATTTCTGAGATTCTTTGCTAGGTAGAGGAAGAACGTGCATCAGATCCTAAGCATCTGCCTTGGCTCCTGAAATTACTGGATAAAATTTACTGGCTTTTCACTGCCTACTAAGTCATAGAGAAGAAAAGAAGTGACAACAATACAAAAAATATATTTTTATGGAAAATGTAAATTCTGTATAACTTTATGACATACAAATTGATCTTTCCTTTAAGGTAAGCGATTAAGTGGGCAACAAATATTGAAGATTAAAAAAAAAAGTAACATTATTTTTAATTGATACTGGAATCGTCGAATTTCCTTATAAGTAGCTAGTATTGTATTAATAAAATAGATATTTGAGCTGGATTGTTAATTATATTGATATATACAATTGTAAGCGTTCATTCATACAGAGTTAACCAGCTGTGAGAATTTATTTTATTATTCACAAAAATTTAGATTCAAATTTCCTGAAGAAATGACCACTTATTATCAGTATGTTACCAATAAATATACTGACAATGTGAAACTCACCTGTCATGGACATAAATCTGTTTCTCAAGGCTAATATCAACGACTTTGAATTACTAAATAGCTACATAAGAACACAGACTGTCTAAAAACTGGAAATCTTTGTGCTAAAGGATATTTTGTCAGTCTCTGAAGTACAGATTAGCAAAAAAAAAAAATTGATGAATTATTTCTGTAGGCCACATTTTTGGAGCACTAACTAAAGTATCTGTTAATATCTTTCTTAGTAAAGAATCAATTATTTTACAGCTATATCAATCTATCCAGATATCTCCAGATTTAAGAATTAAATTCAAAAATGCTTTTCATTATGTGTAGATTTCAGAAAAAATGCCTTTACCTCAAATATAAATGGAGCACATTTCTTGTGTGTCTCTGTTAAAGTACTGCTTTAATTACTATGCACAAGGTAATAAACAAACCTACCATATGCTGCCAAATTAGTCAAATGCCAGGAAAACCTAAATATAAAAATGGAGACAAACTTTTAATTACACTCTCTGAAAACCTTTGCCAGTAAGTAATATTCTTTACTTGGCATTCTGCTTCAGTGTGAAAGGGCAGAAAATATGACTAATATACTAAATGTTAATAAGAGAATTTTCCAAAAAAGAAGGAAAGAAAAATCTAAGAACAAAGCCCCCACACAACTAAGCTGCTATCAGATTTTATTCTAAAATTATTTAAAACCCTGCACAACTCAGCTGCTATCCACTTTTATTTTAAAATTATTTAAATAAGAATTGACTCCCAGAATTATAAATTGATAATCCACAGAAAAAAAAATTAAGGAAATGAAATTTTTAAAAAAAGAATTACTTATTCCAAATCATGCTGGGAAACAAATTTTTACTCATTGTAGTTTTGGACTCTACAGAACCAGCAGCAATGTTTGTACTTTGAGGAAAAAAAAAAACAAACAAAAAACCAAAAATATATAAAGCACATAGAAAATATATTTTCTTTCCCTGTCAAATGGCAATAGGCGATGTTCCTGCCCTAGAAATAGTGTCAGTGAGGTCTGACCTAAACCCACTTCTGCCTTTCTACTTTCATTGTACTGTACAGGAAAAGTAGATCATATATATGTGTGTTCCACAATACCACTAGACCAGTAGTTAGCATGGTCTTACAGGTAACAAGAACCACACTCCTTCACACAAATGAAAGATTTTCCCCACAAATGCAGATTTCCCCAGTTACTAGATATTCAGATGACTAGCTTACTGTATTACAGAGAACAGTGTGTCACTTCCCTCATCTTTTTCCACATTTATAGAGGAAGACTCAGTTTTAGCTGAATGTTTAAATCAGACTTCAGTGGATCTAGTGATCTGCTTAACAGCCTGCTCCCTGTAATTGTATTTTTGTTTTTTTTTAATGTAAATGTGTGCTAAATGACTGTGACATTTAGAAATAATTACATATATGCCATATTGCATCATAATCTACATCTAGTACAGAACTCTTCAGTGGACTACCCTGATTTTTTATGCTAGTTAATTTTAAAGACTGCTTTGGCAATGAGATCAAAAGTAAAGAAGAACTCACGGTACTATTAAAAGATAGCTGTGTGTAGCCTGTCTGTTTGGAATGATTTTGCACCCTGTACATTACCCTGTACTGTCCCCAGGAATGTCTGAAGAAATGGGTCTGTCTGGTCCAGGGTCCCAGTGCCTACAAAAATTTACAGATGTACCCTATGTGCTCATGGTTGTGAGTGTTGCTTATTAGATTAAAGTTAGAATAAAAATTAGGTTCCTGATGTATTTACATTAATGACATCAGTCTTCTTGGTATCAATAAAACAAGTATTTCAGAGCACTAAGAGAAACTGCAGAAAAAATGTCTTATAACAGGTTAATGGAATTGCATGTGTTATCTTAAGAGTATTTCTCTGTACTGATATGCAAACTGTCTCTCAACACCATATTTTAAAAGGTAACACCTTTGAAAAATGCTCTCCTGTAGAAATAATTTCAATTATGAACTCCTAGTCCTTTAGAAAATTTGGAGACAAGTTCTGCAAAACTTTAAGTGTAACCTTTAATATTATTATTTCACCAATGACAAGTCACTCCAACAGAAGTTTGCACAGTTTGATAGCTGAATTTTTTCTTTGGAGAAAGTGTTAGGCTCGAATCCTGGGTTTCTTAGAACTTATTCATTCTTTATTCAGACAGATTCTCAGTGAAAGAAGCACTTTGTTCAGTCCTGATTACACTAAGTCAATGGAAACAAAGACTTGGTGAAGTTAAGTCATTCTCAAAATATTACCTACTCAATGTAATTTGGTTTGTCCACATAAATGAAACTAAACTCAAATAATAGAGAAGCTGTATTGTAGGTAAGTAAACATCATGAGAAAAGTTATCGCTACACACTGTTTTTTTTAACATTATTTTATGGCACGAAAAAATGCGGTGTAATCATCATACAGCAAGAGATGCAAAAATGAATAATAGAATTGTTTCCTTGAATGCCCTTCAATTGTACATTATTTGAAATGAACAAAATTATTGCTCCTTCATTGCTGTCTAAAACCCATTAAGATTATAAACAATACTGCAGCTGACTGGGCTGTTATCTTAATAGGGTATTCATCAAAGTCTTTGCAGATTCACAGTACAATGTTTCTCAAACTGAAACCAGGGTATTATGATGCAAAATTTTAATTTAATTCATGCTTTATAAGAACTATTTTGAAAGCATAGAGTGTTACTTCGATTTTTTAATTGCTTTGTCAGTGTGATGACTTGGAGACACATTATATGTGCACTATATCCTTTCCCTGTCTATAGTATTACCTACAGATAAAAATTACTGTGTATTTTTTCAACCAGGGGAATATGTTTCATATAGTTATAATATCTACAATTGATTGTTATTCATAGATAATTCTCTCTATTATAAATTTCTTACCTACTACAATAGATTTGCACTTGCCATTAATTTGGACTATAAGGAGATACTCTGAAATTATTAATTCTGTAGGCGTATAGGATTTTGTAGGTTAGTTGAAGTACTTCATCTGTGAGGTAGTCAGTAGAGATGGATCAATCGAATTTATGGGCAAAAAAGATATATGTGTGTGATTCTCACTGATTTCACTTGTAAGCTAGTGGTCTGGATGAGCAGGACAGAGAGAAGCCTACCCTGAACCTGGAGTTTTGATAACTCCTTTTTCCCCCCCAACACAAGTGTTTCTGCATCAGGGCAAAATTTCCCCTTCAGTGTTTTAGCAAAACTTTTCCCTATGTTGAATATTACAATTCTTTTTTACCACTGGATGTTAGTTATTTTGATAAGCTCTTATGTACAGAATAGATTTGACTGATACTGATTTATTTTGCATAAGATATTTCTGGATCTCAAGTAGTCAGTAGTCAGTAAGCAAAGAACAGTGGCGTAGTTTAGGACCGCTTCAAACAGCTTTGTTAATGCAATTGGGAACAGAATCAAATCTGGGAATCTCCCTTTTCATATTCACGTGCATACTTTCCTGTAGTTTAGTAGTCTTTTGTTACAGTGTGTTGTAGATATATTTATCAAATTTTATCTTAAATTAAAGCTTTAAATGCAGGCTATAAATAAATGGTTTGTTATCATTCTTAGCCTTAGGAGAAGCCTTTGTGTTAGTGATAACATTGATACTCAGTAGATTTCTGCTATTGTCCTATAGGAAAATACAATTTTTACATCTTAAATTCTATAATTATGAATTTTGTAGCTGTTATTGTGTAATAGAGTTTTAGCAAGCCTACGTTGTCAGTTTAATACTGCCTATGTATAATTTGGGATTATTCAAATCTCGGGAACAGTTATTTTTTAAACAATACATGTATTTACTTTGAGCTTTTACATTGTTCATTTAGAAAAGCTACTCTTAAATAATTGCAATTAATCTCTATGGTACATATCTGCGTGCCATACTGAATATTAGCCTGTCTTCCACAACCGTGGAACAGGATCAGAAAACCATATATTCTGCATTAATATTGGCTACTGACTGGTTGCAACTCTTTGACTAAATTCATTATTATTGTATATTTCCTTAATATGTTAAAATAAATCCAGGGGTTTTAGGTTAACCAGCAATCTTCTGTTGTGATTAACAGTTCTCATATCACTTTTTGCAAGGATATATTATAATCTTGAGGCAAAAAAACCCAAACCCTGTTCTAAAAATTCTAGTTTATTATTCTTACATGCCTAACCAAATCTTATGTACATAGCTAAATGATTAATTACTTCACAAGAAAGGGCAGTATCCCCCTGTGCTCATATGACACTGTTGGAATATGTTTTAATATATAGTATTAAAATACTAATAAACTTCCTGCATGTAATTTAGCAGTTGCTCGAAAGTATGAAGGAGCAACTAAAGAAAGAAAGTAAATTACTTTCAGTCATTGATAATTGTTCTTCAGTATGATGTGAAATGCAAAGTAAATGCAGACACATAGAATGCCGATTGTGGTCTTAAATTTTATATATGTAAAATCATTCAGAGTCAGAGTTATATTAAAAAAAACCCCAACAAATAAAAAACAACAAAAACCCACTACACATATTTAGCAAAGAGAAGGGATGCTTCCAAGGCCAAAATAGCTGTTATCGACATCAGAACAACTGCTTTAGCCATAGTTTTGGAATTTCTTATATTACATTCTTGAGATGAATGTATCTTCAAAAATTCCTCCTTCATACTTCTTAAAAAAACAAAACGAACCAAACAATAAGAAATGCGATTTCTTTACCTGTAATGTGGTAAAGGATCACCTTTTCCCAAGGAGTCATAGGTATAACTCAAGAATCTGTCATTTATATGACATAGTATTATTAATATTTTGCTTTTTTAAGTTTATTTTCTATTTAACTGTTCCTGTGCCAATGTTAGAGTTAGGGCTTGTTTAGCAATGCTGAGGTGGGGTTTCTTTTGTTTAGAAGGCCATGAGTTCTTATTTTTAAATTGAGGTTTTAAATACGTAATATAGATTGAGTAATGACTCAATATTTTCTAACCAGAAATCACTTACATCACCTCAAAGTGTGTGGAAACATCTGATTATCAGCTATGCTTTGGGATGCATAGAATGCATTTGAGTGCATAGAATAAAACCTATTTATATGGAAGTGAATTTAAGGATAAATAACTATTTTTTCTCAAAGGGGATACATTTTAAATCGTGGGAAAAATCAGTATTGCTCAGGCAGATTCACTTTGATTTCTTTTCCTACCCCTTAATGAAAGCAAGCTGGGTTACCTTATTTCTTGTGAGGCATAAGGGAAGATTATTTTCCCTACATAAAATCGAAAGGAAACAACCTGAATTGTATCCTTTATTGTCTTGATTTTATTCCAGTACACCATTGCAATTGAATTTTTTTTCATAATCTCTGTAAAAATGTGTGAACTACAATAATTACACATTAAAGAATATACAATTATTATTTGTTTCAATATCATCAGAGTTGCAAAATAAACTGATCCTAGTAGCAGTTGTTTATTACAGAAAAAGTTCAATGTTCTTCTCTTATCCTGTAAAAAACATGTCAAGAGTCACATGTTAAAAATCATTCAGTATCTTTGCTGACTTGTAATTGCAGAGATAAATGATTTACTTGAAGCTGGAAAATATATGTATTATTCATCAGCATTCAGTTTCTCTGTGTGTGTTGAGAGGTATTTGAGAGCTACCCTCATCAGCAGACTGGAATTGAAATTAATATGCTTACATTGATCTCTATTCCTTTTCATTTTTTCAAGATTGTGTTACTGGATTAAGCATAGATTTTTTTTTTTAATTATTTTCAGATAGTAGGAACCATGACTTTCTGATGTGGATGAACCATTAGAAAAATATTCTGAGCATAAAATCAATTTATTTTTTCTTTTGTAGCTCTGGTCCACATATTTTTGCACGCTTTTTGCAACACGTCATAGGATCAGACTGGAGGACTTAAGTTTTCCTCCTGTGTCTCTTCTCAGTTTCCTCCTTATACTTCTTTTTTTGTTTGAATTTTCACCTTTTACAAACCAGGAATATCACTGTCTTTCTCTATTTAACATATTTTCTGATCAAAATGCCTCGATCACGGTTGTCACTTATTCCCATACACCGTAATGTGGAAGAGTGTGGCAAAATCTATTTTATGAGGAGGATGCTAGAAGGCAAACAGTGTCTCCTGGAATGAGGCAGAGGTTGGTGTATATCTGTGTGTAGTTTCTCCAGAAGCTCCATTAACAATAAAATTAGTGGCTTTGTTCCAGAACCATGGGACGTCCAGCTATAACCTGGCTTTTTGTACAGAAGGACAGAATAGCTAATGATAGGTAGATAGGTCAAACAGATAAATTTTGCCTGGGTTTTTCTGTTTGTTTTTGTAGCAGTTGGTGGTGCTTGTTCCCAAACTGACTTTTGCAGCCCCTAGTGTCTGAAGTCCTTGAGATTTGTTATTTCCAGGGTGACTTGGATGGTCTATTGCAAGGAAGCCATAGGTCTGTGAGATTAACACAGGTCTGTTATAAATATTACCCTGGCATGAAAGGAAAAGTTTGAGGCCGTAAAACTGGAGAGAGAGTGCTATGAGAGAAAACCATAAATAAGAGGTTACACAGTTAAAATATAGCTGACTTGTGCTCTTATCTCTATTAGTCACTTCAGGAATAATTTTTAGACTAAGCACCCAGAGGTTAGACTGCCTCAAAGCAGACAAGTCGTAAAACAGCAAAAGTGATCACTTGTCTTCTAATTAGGCATAATGATCATCGGAATCCATCTAATAATATTTAATCTTTAAAGCTGTACCAAAGTATTTTGAATTTCCTTATATCTGTAAAATTTAGTTGCCATAGTTTAGACAACGAAATAATGTTCTTGATTGTAAAGCTGATAGGTGTAGAGATTTTGTGATATTTTTTACTAGAATTCCCTATTCTTTATATGATACTTAATTGCTAATTTTTTTTTTTTCCATCTTGGAGATTATAAAAAAAATATTCTGAAATATTTTCCAGCTTGATTGAAATTTACCAATTCCATATCACTTAAAGAGCTTGCTATACTTTTGCTGAGAAAATACATAAAAAGCAATTTCTTTGTCACATTTATAGTGGCATTACAGTGCAGCAAAAGGCGACACCAGTACTGCAAAAGAACACGCTCTATACAGTTTAAAGGCTTTTGACAATAACCATCTTTTAATCAGTTTTTGTTTTCTTTTGCTTGTGATCCATGTATTATTATGACCATGAGTCATACCAATTTTACAAAGCAAAGTAATTTTTTTTTCATTTCATCGGTAGAGAAAGTGGGTGTATGTTTGTTCTGTGGTCCTTTTTAGATATGTGATAACTATCCTTTATAAAATAGGAGACAATAATTTCTGTTGCATGCCCTCAACAACTTCAGTGTTGAACAGGAGGCATCAAAGTCCTTTTAATGAGGAAAGCTTTTAACAGTTAAAACTGTAAAAGTGATTTTAAGTAAAAGTCAAAGAATGCCTCCTCAAAAATAAAGGAATCTGTAAAGACTTATAGAGATCAGGCAGGGGTCTTGTTAATTTCCAGACACTCAGTCGTTCAAGAATGCCTAATAATCAAGTTCACTGCTGGTAAGATTTTTCTGAGGAGACTGGATGGAAAAAGAAGTTTACTGCTAGCAGGTCTAATGCGAAGCACTCTGTCTAAAGAGATTTGAGACATTATGGAAAAAGATTTGAACAATTTGTTTAGAGGACAGGGTGTAGGAATTTCAATAGCTTGTAAATCATAATTGTATGCTTTAAAAGAAAATCATGTAGTAAAATTGTATCCCAAGAAGGAAGAAATTGTCTATGAATGTTATTTCTGTCCTGTCACTATCTTCATGTTCTTCCTACCCCTCATAAAGTCTGCATATCAAAAGCAGATTCCAAACCATTATTTCCACATGTTTATCAACAATATTTATTTATATTTTTCTTTCATGTTCTAATAAAAATTAACTGTATTTAATGCATTAATAGCCTTGAACTAAGTTTCATGACAGAATTTAATTTTTTAGAATGAAGCTATACTTAAAACAGATCATGTTATATTTTTTAATCACAATTTCTTGTGATCAATTTATCACAAGATCTTGTGGCATTTATTCACCATCTGAAAAAAGCATGTGATTTCTGTAGTCCTTAATGAATATGGAAAAGGTATCTGGGAAGGCAGTACCACTGCTGCAATAATGTTTTAGTATTTGGTGATGGTAGTACATTTGTTCTTGTTTGTGTTCCAGACAATGAACATAGCTGGCTCAGTCAGAGTAATTGCATCATTTGACTATGATGGCCATTTTGCCTACTTTGCTAGGTATTAGTTTTCTTATTTCTTTTGTTGACTATATTCAAGCCAGCATTTCCAGTGTTTGCTTTCAATGATACATCTTATGATGTGGTGCACAATGTGCCTTGATAGCATTCTGTGATCATCTTTTGGCTTCATGTCTCTGCTTTCTTTGTGTAATTGTTGCTTATCAATTTGTGACAAAATAATCCTGTCCTAATTGTCTTGTCTTCCTCTGTTGTTTCAAAAAGTTTGTTAGCTACAAAGAACCTTTTGTATAGAAAATAAAGTATCAGACACAGACTTTTAAACTGTACATGTGCTTATATTACTCATAGTGAATGTCCTTGGAATCTTGTGTGCAATTTTTTGCTTCTGACAGCCTCGTATCCCATCAGCATTCTTTTTTCAACTCTCTGTAAATACTAAATTTCAGAAAGTCATAAAAGTTTATTGTCTGATTATTATGTTTTTATTCTGGTGAAAGGGAAATGCGCTGTTAACAATCCTTACCACAAGCTGCTTGTTATATAAGATTACACAAGAGGTCAAGGTCCGCAGTGCTAAGTAGCTACTGCTCAGGACTAGATTTTACATGCCTGATTGGGAAGCAGAATTGGATATTTAATATAGAATCCTGTTCAGGTTGAGGCAGCAGTTGCTTTTCTCATTAAAATTCATTCATTTTTAGTCTAGTTATAAGCTGTGAAAGATCATGTGGACAGTTAACCTCATTTCTTCCCTGAAAATGACATAAAATGAGAAAAAAATGCGTGGAGTTGACCAGTTGTTCAACAGCAATAATAAAAATGTCACCTTTTTTGCTTCTTGTTGAATGAAGTTTTATGGGCTTAGTAGAGAGGCAAATACAAAATATACATCCCTTTTATGAAGACTGTGCAAGAGAGAAATATTTTCGATACTTGGAGTATGTATTGGTATTATGTCCTATGGACAAGTCCAATAGTATTAGAAGCTCTTTTATAAAATTTATTTTTAATAACAGACTAGAAAATGTATATTCAATAATTCTCCAGCCTAATAGTTTCATATTTAGTAAGGGAAAAAAAAAAAAAAAAAGAAAATGCTGTGCCACAGCACCACAGACGTAATGCCAGAGAGAAATTCCAATAAACAGTGTCAACAATAACACATGACTAAATTTTTGAGGAAGTACCACTAAGTTAAGCTTTTTTAGAGTATGGTAGTATGATATCTAGGCCACACAGAGACTATAAAGCAGCTATATGGACTCTATTCCACTCTGCAGAAAAGAGATATTCCTGATACTAAGTAGTATTAGTGTTTACTAAATATTTCTGATACCTCTTTTTTTTCCCCCAGGTATTTTTTTAAAGTGTCTACTTTATTAGAAAGTTAGAGATAAATAAAGCAGTAATGCATTAAGCAGCAATGCCAGAATGACCAAACAAAAATAAAAATAACCTTAACTGGGATAATATTATAGCTGTGTTTTATTATAGTGGGTTTAGTATGACTTCAAAGCATTCGAGATGTCTGCATGAAGGTTACATTGCAGTTAATAATTTATTTCCTTCACCCTTCAATTTACAATTGCTTGCTTAAAAGGCATTCATTTTAAGCATATTTCTCATGTAGTAGTAGTTTATAGCAATTAAGTGAGCAGACTGGTTACTTTGTATTGCATGTTAATATCTAGTCCATTCCAAGATCAGATTTGCTTACTAAGCTGGTCAGTGAGTTTCAGCAATGGCTCAATTATTTGTATTCCATTCCACTTATCTTAAAAGCACAATTGAGATATGATTGGAATAAATACTGAGTATGCCAATTTACTAGAATGATAAATCAGGAAAGTAACATTATAAACATGCAGTTAATTTTAAATGTAGTCCTAAAAGCATACAATATAATACTGTTTCTGCATTCTTAAGATATTAGCATTGATTTTTTTTTGCTATCTTTCAAATTTAAAGAAGATTTTAAATTATTTTTGTTTAAATCTCACTTTATATATCATATATAAATTAACACTTACTTATTCTCCAGAAGAGAGTAAGTGGAATTCTATTGCTTCTGATGTAAGGTATATGCCTCTGTGAAAGAATTACTTTATTACCTATTTGTGTTATATTCTGAGCTACAGCTGCTACTTCTAAATTCATGTTAAAAGATTGTCCTCTGTGTGTGTGTTATCTGAGAATTTCTTTTTTCTCACCTTCTTACCTCTCTCTGTGTAATCTTAACTTTAAGATGGATGACATCTGAGGGCCATTAATTTAAGAAAACAGATGAGAAAGAAAGAAACAGTTGAGAGAAAAAGTGGAAAACCAGTGAACAGATACCAAAAAATAGTTTGGGATTGTAAATGAACAAAAGAAATGTGCAAAGATCAATAGACTGAAACAAGTGAACTGCAAACATAAAAATAACCATAAAGGAACTCAAGAAGGAAGAACACATTGTGTCTACATAGAATACATAGATTATAACACTTTAAACTCTTCAGCAGAGAAATTAAATCCAACTGATATTTCTCAAGTCATAACTTCTGTCACTGCAAAAATGAAAAAAGATGGGAAGATTGACAGTGAGTGAAATACAGAATCTACTGCAGAAGCATCTACAACTTTACCAATGGGTTAAAAACAATCAAGAAGACTTAAAATGAAAAGGTGGCATTTGTTGAGGCTTTACATATTTCTGTAAGTCTAAGCTAGGCAAGTCTATAGGAATTAATCCTGAATTTGCTTTTCCTTTTTTTTTCCACGAATAAGAACTTCCTCAAAACCTACTTATATTCTTTATTTTTTGTCCTTCCGATGTCAGAATTAGATTCAGTCTTCTGTTGACATAATCCCACATACTATAATCTAGTAACCAGGTAATGAAATTCATACATTTTACAACAGGTAAAATCCTTCAGAAGAGATTGTTTTTCCATTTAAAATAAGATACTTCATATTACCTAGTAAATTTTTATTCTAGTATTTAATCATGGGCTGAGGCAGAAATTTTTGAAAGCTGTCTATCTGAAGTTTGTGAGTGGCTTTTTTCTAGGTCTAGCTTTACAAAGCTACCAAACATCCACAGTTGTAACTAATTCAACATAAATTCTGAAAATCATGTTACTGATTACCAAATCTGGAAAGGCCAAATCAAATTACACAGAAATATATACAAAATGGTTCCTTTAAACACCACAAAATGTTAAAAATATATTAAAATATTGAAAAATATATTGCATATGTTAATGCATATATAATGTATATATGTACATATATATGTATCTGTTATATATATGTTGAATATGTATAGTGTATATGTGACATATATTGTATACATTTAAATTTCAGAAAGTCTCCAAGGTTGAAACTATAGTTTATTGTGATTCTGTGATAGTTTAGTGATTCAGAAAATCCTGTTCTGCTTGTGTTTTATAGTAGGAGGCTGATCAGTTTTGACCTATGTTTTGAAGACGTTTGAACAAACATTCTGCTTCAGTTTGCGTCCTAACAGCAGAATATCACTTGTGGACAGGTCCTATCCCCATTAAGCATTGGTACAGAGATGTTCAGTGGTTGTAATTTATACAAAGCTGATTTTATGCCAAGCACAGTCTATTTCTTGATGATCTGTTGCAAGTAACTTTCCTTCTGTCTAAAATTGCCTTAATTTGACCTGGTGCACTTTGATATTCAGCAGATGTTCTTTTGGACTTAATGTGATACCTCAATAGCAGCAAAGTTTCCTGGCAAGGAAAACCTACTGATGTAGTTTAGAGATACTGTAGCCAGTTTCATGGAACTATATGGAAAGGCATGCTCCATGCTTAAGGCTTACATTCCTTGGTAGTCTGGGAGGTGTGGGTGGAAGAGTGAGGTGGATTGAGAACTGTTTGAATGGCAGATCCCACAGGGTTGTAATCAGTGGCACAGGGTCTAGTTGGAGGCCTTTCACTAGGGGTATTCCTCAATGTTCAAGCTTTCCTGGATTACTAAATGTTTAACTTGTTCATCAATGAGCAAGTTGGCTGATGACACAAAGCTGGGAGGAGTGGCCAGTACCCCAGAGTGCTGTGCAGCCCTTCAGAGAGACCTCGAGAGGCTGGAGAGATGGGCAGAGAGGAACCAGCTGGAATTCAACAAAGGCACTGCAGGGTCCTGCAGCTGGGGAGGGAATAACCCCAGGCACCAGACAGGCTGAGGCTGATCTGCTGGGAAGCAGCTTGTGGAGAAGGACATGGGGATCCTGATGGACACCAAGCTGTCCATGAGCCAGCAGTGTGACATTGTGGCCAAGAGGCCAATGGTGACCTGGGATGCTTTAGGAAGAACATTCCAGCAGGGCAAGGGTGGTGATCCTGCACCTCTGCCCAGCCCTGGTGAGGACAGATCTGGAGTGCTGTGCCCAGTTCTGGGCTCCTCAGAACAGGAGAGACATGGAGAACCTGGAGTGAGTCCAGCCTGGATGACAAAGATGATTAAGGGGCTGGACTATCTCCCTTACAAGGATAGGCTGAGAGAGCTGGTCCTGTTCAGCCTCAAGGAGAAATGTCTGAGAGGTGATTGTCAATGTCTGTCAGTATCTGAAGGGAGGGTGTCAAGAGGATGGAGCCAGGCTCTGCTCGGTGGTGCTGAGCAAAGAACAAGAGGCAGTGGCAGAAACTGATGCACAGGAAATTCCACCTGAACATGAGGAAGAACTTCTCTATTGTGTAAATGACTGAACACTGGAACAGATTGTCCTGAGAGGTTGTGGAGTGTCCCTCACTGGAGATATTCAAGAAATGTCTGTTCCATGTGCTCTAGGATGACCCTGCTTGAGTTGGGGGTTTGGACTGGATAACCCCTTTCCAACCTGACCCATTCTGTGATTCTGTGATTTAACTTATGGCTGCCTTTATGGTTACTAAACACAGTCATTAATTAAAACCAGAGATTAGCAGCCGGAAAAAAGGTATTTTACAAAGT
Organism: Sturnus vulgaris; assembly: GCF_052056855.1. Classification (NCBI taxonomy): domain Eukaryota; kingdom Metazoa; phylum Chordata; class Aves; order Passeriformes; family Sturnidae; genus Sturnus; species Sturnus vulgaris. Next base: position 33,608,771 of record NC_142246.1, on the reverse strand, counting down.
CACTATGGATGTCCAGTTTGCAGAGATATTTAGTATTACCAAGATGTAATTCACCATACACATTTCTAAAAAAAAAGCTTTTTAAAATTAGAGTTCTTATAAATATGTTACTCATGTGCCATTGTTAAACAGATCTGCAGGAGGTGAAGATAAATGTAATTTCAGAATAAACATCAACGATTGCTATCCTAATCATTAAGAAAGAAATATTTATCTATAAAAGTTTAATCACTGAAACTGGCATGCAGTATAGCATTCTAAGTAAATGCCTGTCATAAATAAGTAATAAATAACATTATAATTTAAAGGACAATATTAAACAGAACCAATTAGCACAGAAATGCCTACTGTCTCGTCTCTAACATATAGTTCTTCATTTTATGACATTTAAAGTTTCTGTAACTTGACTCTCAAGTATAATACGTCAAGACCATTCTCATTAAAACCATCTTCTCTTATAGCACTTACAATGTTGGACTCCTACGGATAACATAATGAGGGTAGAATGCATTTTGATTGAGTTACCACTAGGGAGAAATTTAATTTAATTAAACTGGTCTTCATTAAAGTATTACATTGAAGTAAAGTAATTATAAAAGCATGTACAGTATTAGAGAAATCCTACTGTTTAAAAGGGAGAGAGGGTTCATTTTAGAATGATCATAATTTAAAAAAATCTTTGTTCCAGTAATTATCTCAAGACTTCCAAAGCATTCATACCTTTTAAAATCTGGTGATACATATATATCATTTAAAGCTAATTCTATTCCATCTGCTTGTAATTTCTGCCAATCTACCTCTGAAAACAAACTTCTGGAGCACCAATCTGCTTTGTACAAACATCTACTAAAACATCAATATAAAAATATGGGGTAAAATATATTTAGATGTTTAAAAATAGATACAAACAGAAAGAAATGCAACATTTTTGAAGATTGTTTCAGCTTTTAAAAATAAACTCCAACACATGTTCACTCATAGGACATTTTTTTTTAATGCTTTCATTTGCCATAAATGCAATACCCCTGTGCAGTTGTCACCCAACTAATGTATGCTTAAAGTGCCAAGCCAGCACATGTATGTCAAGAAATTCATAAGGAGATTTGGGTAGTTTTCAGATAGAGTTCAGATTGACATTCCTACTCTTTTTTTCTTTTTTTATTCTTCTTTTTTCTTTGTTTGTTTGTTTCCTTCTCAACCCCAGTCACTACTATTGCTTTCTTATTTCTGTGTAAGTATTCCCACTTGGATCATTTTACTTTGCTTTGGCATTGTGGCTGTCAGTTTTCTTGAGCCACAGCATAGACTGGATTTTGGATAAGTGCATCTGCTCCAAGAGATAATAATGACTTTCCTAAGCAATTGGTTTAGGTCCTTGTCATTATGAAGGCAAGCTGATGATTGTGGGTCTTAATTGTTTTGCCCACCAGCCCAGGAATCAGCTGTCATTGGCTTCAGCCTGGAATCCAGGTACAGCAGGTACCAAATCCATCTTTGAATGGAGGCTGATATTTTTTCTATTTAATTAATTTTTAATTGGAATTCCAAAGCAGTGTATTACATATTATTCCAATCTATTGTGTATAGATCTGGAGATTTCTTTTTTCTTCTTTATTTATTGTAACAGTTTCATAGTTTTGCACAGCTTAAATATAACCCAACAAACTTCACAAAATTAAAGGCAGAATTGGTACTGCTGATCTTTTTGCTTACTGCTTCATGTCAATCCAATCTCTGTTGCATATTTGACCTTCTTGCTTAGTCTAATAGGATGGATCCAGAGATTTTATTATAGTCTCATCAAGTAGCAATCATTCAAAATAACACATTTTGTCCTTTTGCTGGATTCATTACTTTGAAACCCATTCCTTGTATTTTATATTCTACATAACTCTCAAATTGCCTAAAGGATTTACTGCATTCCCTAAATAAGGTACTTCTAAAATATTTCCTGATTATGGATTTCGAGTCTGATCCTTCATTGTCTTGCAGTCTCAGCAGTAATATTACATGTCCTGTGTGATTTTGTGAAGACAGACTGGGTAAACAATGTTATCAAATCAGAACATGACCCTAAGGTTTGGGTGGTGAGAAAGTGCCTATATATATTTGCTAAATTCTGACAACGGGGAGGCCATTGCTGAGCTGATTCCAGACCTTCTCACAGTGACCGCTACATCATTTTGGGAATTTCTGATTACGTCTTTGATTGTAAAGTAACCAATTCCAGGGATGTTCCCGTGCACTGGATTTTATCATGAATACTTCTGAATTGTTATGATGCCCTCTGGAGTATTTTCTAATTATGGCTTTTGGCTTGCACCCCTAGCCTTGCTCCAGATGCTGTACCACAGGCATAAGGCTCTGCCCACTGGTCCTACCCCAAGGGCTGGTGCTCGTTGTCACTCACTCAGGTCTGCCTGGTCACTGGGACCCAGTCTGTCACATTCCTGTTCTCCTCTGGATATGGAGACACGCCTTTGCTGGATGGATGGCTGGTGATGGGCCTTGGAGGAGCTCCTCTGATTTCTCTTATCTTCCTGCTCTCCGTTCTGGGTGTGCAGATGAGCTTTTACACATAACCTAATGATATTTTTGAATGATAGAGAGCTTCTGTTGTGTAAATTGTTTCAGAGACATATATGTGTGCAGCATATAAAAGGTTGAAGGGACACACAAATCAATAGGATTTTTTGAATATGATATATGTCAAAGTAGTTTGAATTTGACTTAAACATGTGATCTAATTTACCAGTGTTCTTTGGTTTTTTGTACCAGGTGGCTGCTGGCATTGCTAGATTCAAAACACAGTCATTAAAAGATGTGAACCTTTTCTCTTGAATGTAGAAAATTGCTTTCTCAACCTACAGCTGTACAGTGTTTTTTTCACACAGGTTAAAAACTTCATGTCATGCCTCTGCCCATGGCAGATTCACAGTGGGCACTTGCTTAGAGTCTGAAAGTCCTATATCTGAACTGTGTACCCCACTGGATTCTCTATAATAAGAATTATTTGCTCTCGTTTTGTTATTTGAACAACAGAAAAAAAAATCATTATTGCATGTACAGGGATACACACACAAGCATTTATTCTCTCTGTCAAATAAAGACTGCAAATTTCATTTGAAATTTCAAAACCTGTCATTTCCTTGTCCTTTATTTTTCTCTTCTTTCCTATAAGACTTTCTCGCAGTTTTATTACTAATGCCTATTTCCAGATATCTCTGTTGGTCAGCATGAGTGGTACTTATGCTGGCAAATCTTAATTATAAAGTTACAGATACTACATAATGTAGAAGTCAAAATTAAAATCATTGACTCTGAAAAACTAATAGAAACCTCTTATAGATGCTATTTTATTGTGATCCCATAGTGAGTGTATGAATTTTGTGGCTGAAAAAAACATTAACTCAAATGATGCAATGTTTTATTACAGCCCAAAATAATGTTGTTTCCCATGTACATTACTCTGGAGAAAAGTACATACTGCATCTGAAACACCTGAGGATCCTTGGTTTAGTACATTCTTCCTCATTTAGAGATTTCTGAGATGTTCCTGTCGTCTTCTGTAGTCATTCCTGACAATTCCCACGTTTTTTCACATCAAAAATTAAATGTTTTCTCATTTTTCCCTGGTACTTACGCTATGTGTTATCTGCATTCAAACTAAACTCTATAGGGAATATACCGAAACATCAGTTGGAAAGGATACAGTGTTAGTTAGTTTCACTAACAGATAAAAAAATTGCTGCTATCAGAGAATTTCTGGTGCTTTGAATAGCTTCATTTAGTAAACATTTTCAGATGAGTGTATTCCAGTTCCAGTAGAAGAAGCTCTATGTTACTTGCTGCCACTCGTGATTTGTTTTGGGGGTATTTTGTTAATATCAAATAGGATTCTGCCTAAGGATTTGCTGAAAGTTTAGCTCTAATTTACTGCAAGCTTTCAAAATTACCAAATTCTAGTGAATAAAATACAGCTAGACATATCTAAACTGAACTCTGATGCAAGAGTGAGGAAAAATATTTTAAATACATGATGCAAATTATTTTTGCCTGTGAGATGCACAAAAATATAAGATTAAAAATAACCAATATCTATCTGGACTTGTCTGGGACCCAACAGGTGTCTGATATTCTGCAAACGTTTCAGTAACTGTAGACTTATTACTACATTTTACATGAAATTTAAAGAGTTGTTTACCATAAAAGAAATCTTATTTATGCTTTCATGTTCAGTTTTCATGTAAAGAACCTTAAGACAGTTACTTTCCCTCATAGAACAATAATAAACAATAGAAAAATGATCCCTTCAATTAGCTCAAATTACACGCCAGGAAAAAAAAAAAGAGAAAGCTTTCAGAGCATTACACTATCATTAGTAAATCTTTATGGTTCTCAGCTGTTACTTATGGTGTATCCTGTCTGTTCTGCAGACAAAACAGCCATGTCCTTTCTTTCTTCCCGTTTCCAGAGGAGTAAAAGTCTCCCTTTGCTACACTGTTATTTCTTGTGTTAGCACATATGGGAATTGTTAATCCTGATTTATGAGACTTCTGAACATGTCTTAGAACAAAGCAATCAAACTAAAATACCAAACCACAAAATAAAAATCAAAGCAATAGGTGCTAACTGAAGTATTTCAATATTGCATGCATCTAGGATATTAAGCCTATGCAAGAGGAGCAGTTTGAAGTCTGAAATTAAGTCTGGTCTAGAGTGTTTTAAACCTCTATTTCACCTGGTTTCAGGGTACTGACCCTTTGTCATTTTGTAAAACTCTCATATGACACCCTCCTGTTGTATGGTTTGGTATGGTTTTTCTTTGGTTTGGTTTGATTTTTTTTCCAGATTGACATCACATTTTTCTTTGGTTGCTTCAGTGTTTTCTCTTTCTTGTTGATGCAGTCTGCATTACGTGTCTCTCAGCTTCTTGCTTCAATTAACTTCTCAATGGACCCCCTGGTAATTTGCATTGTCTCCTGTTTCCTATTTCCCTGCTGCTTTTTATCATTTTGCTTGTATTTTGGTGATCACTAACTGGCTGCTTAGGCAGTTGTTTGGAGCAGTAGTGATTCCCTGCTGATTTTAGCACTTACTCTGTACAGATCTTTTCTTAAACTTGTGTTTTGTTCTTTATCCAATTTTGATATTGGGTTTCTGTCTGTGGGACTATATAAACCAAATTCAAAGTACCTTTCCCAGAAAGGATCAATCTGTTTACAAGGAAATTACTTTTCTTTGATTTTCAAACATGGAAAGCACTTATATGAGGCAGAGAAAATATCCAATTAAAAGAAATAAGACTGACAATTTTTTATAATTTTTTACTTTTTGACTATGTTGTTCCTGTGAGTTTTATTGTATTTTATTGTCAGTTAATTGTAAATTATATGAAGTAAACTAGTAAACAGTACTGTATGACTTCTCTATTTCCTATTCAAGATATAAAACTATCTGTTCCTACTTGTAAATTCACTTAATCCTTTACAACTTAATACTCTATTTAGTATTTTCAAAATTTTTGAGGTAGACTTACAGTCTCATGGGAAAGTCAGAATAATACTATGCCTAAGTCAGAAACCAGAAGTGAATTGTATATACGTCACAAATATTTTAGCATAAATTAAATAAAACTATTACTTTTAGCTGTATGGGTGCACATAGGTGCATTCAAGAGCCTAACTTCATTTTCCTGGTAAATTACTCTAAAAACTAACATACTTTATATTTCATTGATGAAAGAATGTATCATAATTCCACCACAAATCACTCTTTCCCTATTATAGTCAGATATTCAGAAAAAAAATAATTTGGGAACATAATTTAAACACGTGAAATGTGCAGGAACACATATAGTGAATAGCAAAGATCTACTTCTCCTGCACAGGACACCATTCAATGAAACTTTGTATTTAAACAGGGACATATGGCAGAATACAGTCTGCTTTAACATTCTAAGGAAAAAAATAAAACTAAAGAGTATTTTCTTTCAGTGTGGGACACATTAAATAAAAGTTTGCACTATATCTTAGCAAAACATATAGAATCTGCACTGCACAAGTGCAATCTCACTGGAAATAGAGAACTACAAACCTCAAGATTAAATCTCAAGATACTTTAAAGACTTCACTGGACAATATGTTTGTAATGTGTTAGAAATGCATAATGCTGCCATGTTTTTATTGTTGGGGTTAATAGGGACTTGCTAAGATGAAGTGTTTTTTTAACTGTATGAGTCCAGATTGTCCAGATCAGATTTCAATAAGTGGCAGATGATGGTTAGAGAGTTCTAGATAGTGGATTTGTATCAATCCCAATACCCAGTTCCTTTGTTAAGTCTTACCATAAGCTTCTTCCAGAGCAGAAGTCCTTTCCTGTACTTGATTGTAAATATTGAGAGTGGGCATGAAATCTGAAGTGAGTCAGGGGTGAAAACAGGTGCACTACCCATGTTCTACATGAGTTTGCAGTGACAACAGTTTGGATCTGAAAGTTTTCAGTGAACATAAATGGAAGGGATGAAGAAATACTTCTAGTGATTTCAGTCTCCTAACAGTGGAGGATGCTCATAAAAGATCAGCTAGGCAGTTAGCAGAGTTCTCCAGTGTAGTTCTGATGGGGTAGTCTGTCTGAAATTTCAACAGGATTTTATTGATTGTTTGTCAGCCAGTATTCAGAAAAATGCCTCTGGTTTCTATGATTATGACATGAGAGGGTGACAGTATTTTTTACTAAAAAATAAAAAAGGAACAACACTGTCAGTGGGGAAGGCCCCACCTATGGAATGAAGAAAGCTCAGATTGAGAATAAACAGGCAGTTTGAGTTCTGTTGATAGAACAACATATGAAGATGAGAAGCAATTTTTTTATGTATATCAAAGTGACTCCAGCAGTTTTAGCTAACAATAAACTTAGTTACTCTCAGCATGTTTTTCTATCTGGAAAATAAAAATTTCTCATCTTCTGTAAAATATCTGTGTATTAAAATTGTCTCCCCAAGTTAGTGACATAGAACTTACTCTGTATTTTTGAATTTAGTTTATTATAATGGCATTTATAAGTACCTGTCAAAAAGAAGCTATTCATACACAATACTTTTGTATGAAGTTAGTATATTTTGATAGATATAGTTTCCCCTATTTTCAATATTATGAATGGTAACAGATATAATTCAAGTACATTTTATTCAAGACAGAAGGCTTTTCATAAAATTGGATGGGATTTTTATGTTTTTCTGTGAAACAAAAATATTTTAAAACCATCAAAAAGATACACACATAATACATTGTTTTTTTATTTTGTAGCTATCTTGAAAATATTAATCAAATGTGAAAACCAAAATTATGTTAGTTATGTGGCTATTTAATGATTATGCTCATATTAAGAAAAACTGCGTTGCCACATTAAACAGGACTCACTTATTCCCATGTGCAGTTATGAAACCTAGTGCTCCAGTAGAAGATCTGAGTCTAAGCTATCATTGCTGCTATTTCTTGGTTAAACATAGAGAGTGAAAAATAGGGAAATTACTCAGAGTTTTCAGAAACATAAATTAACTTGTCTACATGTGTTGCTACAATATGATCAACATTAGTAACTCAGGTCTAGATACAGCCACAGTAGTAAAACCTCCAGGCTAAGCATGTACTTCTTGTATAATCTAGCAATAGATCAATGCAGCCAGTTTGCATCCAGCCCTAACAGATTGTATATGAGGTGCTCAGCTAAACAGATTTACTGTCAGTTTAGTGCATTTCTGTGCAGATACTCATACATCAATAATGATCCCTGTCTAAAACAAGTAAATGTCAATGTGTTTATGGTATATTTTCTATCATCTACTACTATCAGCTATTCCTGTTGTTACTTGTTCTACTTCATTTTGATTTAAGCTTGTTTGAGAGTAGACTCTACACTGTAGTATGCATATCCACAACACTGAGAGGTCTCGGAATTCAGATCCACAAAATTACTCAGAGCTCAGTTTGATGAAATTTATTTTCTTCCTATTTGCACCAGTGAAAAATGCTCCTTTTCTTCCTGTAACTGAAATTAATTCTCCATCATATGTTTCCTATTTACATTTGTTCTTCTTGTTCCTCTCTGGGCTTTTCCCAGTACTCAAATATTTATTGCAAGTTAAAAGAGTGGTGAACACTTCAAAGAAACAGAAGCCACAGTTAACAGGGACTCGGAGTCCTACAGTTATGACTATTTGTTTAGCTAGAGTAGGGTTGGAGATTTCATTGTTTATTCTTCTTGAGACTATGAAAATGGATATTAGAAGAGTAGCTTTAGTATAAATGTCAGCCTGCACTGAGTGCATTAACACAGCTACAGTGATAATTGTTCAGATTTTACTTTCACAATAAATAATAAGTTTGGAATGAATCCTCTAAAAGAAAATTAATTTAATAGAGGTTTACCATTGCTGAAGGTGAGGTTAGAATACCTATTATATTAGCCAATTAAGTCAAGCTGAACATAAAATAGGTAAGCATGTGGAAAGGGAGACTTTCAGATTTTCTCCATATAGCTTAAAAATGTCAAAAGATGTGTCATTGGACTTACAAACTGCATTCATGCTGTTGGTGCACTATAGATTGTAACTTTACTGTTAGAAGCATGCTTACATTCCTGTATGTTTTTTCTTTAAAATTAGCCAGGTAAGTATATACTTCATAAGAGCAATATGCTCTCAACATGCTGGTTGCATAGAAAAAAATTCACTCATCATAAAAAGAAAATAAATGTTAACAGAATTCTGATACAGAACATCATATATGGTACAAATTGAACTTTAAATTGTACATCTCTTTCTTATGGAATGGATTGTAATGATTTGGGATTAGAAAAGGATTTTAGTAAATACCTGTCCCAGCATCGATTCTATCAACTTGAACATCAGTTGCACAGTGCATATTTTCTAATTTTGAAATTTTATATATTAGACTTAGTTTGAACAAATGTTCATACAGCAGTTTTTAATAGAAAAAAATAGAACAGCAGATGTTGAATTGCTTTCTTATACTGAAATATAAGAAGGAGTTAAAAATAGTGATCACAACTAAACTTCACTGTACAGGTATGCCACTATAACTTGAAAACGGTAGTTTCATGTAATTAATGGATACTTTGGACTAACTTGGAAATGGTTATAATTGCAGAAATAAATTTATGCTTAAATAAAAATATAGAAGTTCTAATTGGTAAGTAATAGAGGTCATATTCAATCTTTAACTTTTTGTATAAGTGTTGCCAAACTGTTGCCAGGAATCCTAAGTTATATTTGAATCATTATTCTTTGTGTCTTGTCCTAGAAAACCCAGTTTTGTCAAACAATAGCCACTCACTCCAGAATTGCTGACTTCCCCCTATAGTTTTAAAATAAAAACCTAAGATTCTTACTCTGGTTTTCCAGATTAAGAATTTTGCAGTTTTTCCAGCACAAGTACAGTGTATGTTGCAGGAAGAAAAACAGAAGGTGAGGTGCAGGCAGATGCCACTTCTCTTAAGGAAAACAGACTCAAGGTCTCTAGTATGAAGCAAAATCACAAAAATGAGAACTTTTTTTTTTCCTCTTATTGAGTAAACGTAGAAACTTGCAGAACAAAGGCATGATACTCAAATTGTTATTTTATTACAGTGAGAGCAGATGTTTGCATAACCCTAAAGAAAGATCAAACTTAGGACTTAAGAATTCTTTTGTCTGTGGAATAGAACATGCAGAGAAGCTTCTGGATCTCTCCTCCTTGAGCTTCTACTTTTGTCAAGATCTTTTCCTACATACTCTGAGATAAATCTCATCACTTAGCCAAATCAGAAATTTGTCTAGCTCAACAGGTAGAGTTTTCCCTTTTCTTTTAAATTGAAAAGTATTTTCTTAACCATCACCTGCTTTCTCAGATAGTCTCATTACTGTAGGAGAAGACTCTCCTCACTGGAGATGGTACAGATGCCTCATCAGGACCAAGCTGAGTTGAAGATACATACATCCTTCAACAGTCAAGCTCTTCTTAAAAAGCAACAGGCATTTGAAAGCCTCTGGTTTTTGTGGAGGGATAAAGCTCTGGCTCTAATATTGTAACTGGCAAAGAGGATGTGAGGAAATAAGTACTAAATTATGTACTTTTGGAGTTTCTCTCAGTGCTTTAGTGAATGCTGTAGTAATATCATTGAATCTAATCTGAACAAATCTGAGATAACATATTCAATCTTTGTAAATGTTCATGCTCAAAATTCTGTGGAAGTGTGTTTTTCTTTTAGGTATATGCTTGCAGAGTTAAAACACAGTTAAATTATTTCAACAAAATGTCTTTCCTGTATCACTTTTGTATCTAGAAATTAAATAATCCCAGATGACACCATTATTTTGCTTCACAGATGTAGACAAAGTATAAGATTTTTTCCTTTTTTTTCCATTTAATTCAAGTCACTCTGTCCAAAGATGCTTCTCATGTGTATAGCTTGTAGGTAAACAGAAAGAGAATTATTACCTTAAACCTTTAGCAATGTATGGAATATAACTGATATTCAGTTTTGATGGTAGGAATTACTATAGCAGATCTAAGAGAAGATTCCAGCTTTTATTACAGACAATATTACAGTATAGACAAATCCTCCACTACTAGTTGCCTTATTATTATATAGGTAATAACACCATATTAATTCTTTCACAGTTTCTTGAGAAAATTGTAATCCTACTTACTAGTCGAATATATCCTTTAAAACTCCTGTCAGGTTAATGGTCTAATGAAAAAATCCCGTCATCTTTATTTAAACAACCCAGTAGTAATAAGGGAGTTTATTACAATTTATCACCAATAAATATTATATTTATCATTAGATAACCTTAAAATCATTGCAAATTGTATAAATACCTTACAGCAACCCACTGATGTGATTACAAATCCATTTGACTTGCAGGTCTTTCCTGTGCTTCCAAATACAGATCCGGTGTATATTTTATTAGGATATTTGGAGAAGAATTAATGAATGAGGATGAGACCTTACTGTATTACCTACTATGTGCAGTTGTAGGTTATGAACTTTTATGAATAAAAAGTATGTGAGAAGGAAATTGAAGCAGTGTGAGTTTGTGAGGGAGCAGACGAAGTATGATGGAGCAAAGGTAGATGTTGGGTGGGAAAAGAGGAGTGCTGCCCCAGGAAGTTCATACACCTTGCCTCACAATCACAGTTCTCTGTGTAATCAGCTTGATCTTCCTTAAGCCTCCCTCATTGTTCCAGACTCCTTCCTCCACTTCCCTAATTCCCTTTCTTCCATTTCTACATCTCTTAACTACATCATTTGTCCTCAGCAATCCATTTGAGGCTGCTATCAATCCAGGTTTGCCAAGATCTGCTCACATCACTTCTATAAGGTATTTCTCTATTCCTCCTTTTGCTTCTATCAGATATCCTTGTTTATCCTTCTACAGTGATTTTTGACTGCAAGGGATATGACCACAGAGATCAACTTTGAGGCATTTCTGGAGCTGGATGTCTTTTAACTATCAAAAAACAGAAAGCCTCTTAAAGCACTGATCTAATTTTCCCTTGTGACTCCCAGAGTAATACTTCTATGTTGTTGTTCTGTTGTTTCTCTTATATTGTCAGCTTGTGTTAATGGGGTCATGAGGTCAATTATGTGATTAGGCTGAAAATTAAGTTTAAACAACAACAAAGAAATCTGGGGTGAATCAGCCTCAGAGATAGGCATGCAAGTGCTTACCATGGGAGCAGCTAGAAATTCACAGTGAAGGAAAGAAGAAAGACTGTTTTATCCTTAGATGGTGTGTTCATGATTTTAAGAAAATCAATTTGATTAATTTAGACCTAACAATTTATTTTAGCCTTGGTACTTTCCTATGAGAAATTATGCTTAATAAAATGAAGAATCGGCAGTTCCCACAGGGCTTCAAGCACAAGGATTTGGTAAATAAATTAAGCTTTCCTGTCATCTCTAGTAGGGTACTCGCAAGAGTGTAACATATTTAACATACAGGAGTGTTTTTTCTGTTTTTACTAAATTGTTTTTGATCAAGGAAGCTTGTCAAGAGAACTATTGTACTACTGAAAGTGACATTTTCCTAACTGAAATTTTAAAGTTGTTGAAAATAACCTATTTTTGCTGCCTGTTAAGAAATTCAACCAGATTCAGGAAAAAAAAAATCTCTGTTGAGAGTATCTATCTAGAGTCCAAGAGATGCTTAAACCCATTTAAAAGAAATAAAAATTGCATAAGAAGTGCATTTGTGTTGCAGTGTAATCCATGGAAAATCAGCTGAAACTCTTGTGAGACTAATGTGTTAATGTCATAACTTGGGAAATAAAACTTCATGTTAACATGAAAGACTAAAAATAATGATCCAAGTAATACATAATTGGTGTCATAATGCTACTAGCAATCGAAAATGATGAAGGAAAGCAGGCTTCTGTCTAACTTGGCCACGGTTTTGCATTAAATATATTTCTTTCATATTTAGCAAAAAGATTACAGCTCAATGTGATCACAGGACTCAAATTAATCTAAGCAGTTGCATCTCTATGTATGTATTGGATTTGCATGGCAAGGTTTTGGTAGTGGAGGGCAGGGAGACCTCGGGGGTGGCTTCTGTGAGAAGCTCCTTGATGCTCCCTGATGGAGCCAGTGCAGCTGGCCAAGGTACCAGCAACAGCAGCAACAGCAGCAATGCCTCGGGGATTGCACAGCTGAGAAAGGGAAAACGTGACTGCTCAGCAGGGAATCGTAGACAGTGGAGAGAGGGACAATATGTGGGAGCAGCAGCTCCGCGGGCATTAAGGTCAGTGCAGCAGGAGTGGGAGGAGGTGCTTCAGGTGCCAGGGCAGAGATTCCCCTGCAGCCTGTGGTGAAGACCACGGTGAGACAGGGGTGTCCCTGCAGCCCAGAGATCACCTGCCACCCCCTGAGGGCCCAGCTCCAAAGGAGGCTCCTGGCACCTGTGGACAGAGCAGCCCACTCTGGAGCAGGTTTTCTGGCAGGACTTGTGACCCTGCAAGGGGCCTGGGCTGGAGCACTTCGTGAAGAACTGTCCCATAGGGAGGATTCAGGTCTGAGAACTTGATGGAGAACCGTGTCCCATGGGAGGGACACTACACTGTTGCAGGAGAAGAGTATGAGGATTCCTCTCCCTGAGTAGGAAGGAGTAAAAGAGCCAGCTTGTAATGACTGACCAGAGCCCCCATTCCCTGTTCCCCTGTTCCCCTGTGCCACTGGCAGGGAGGTGTTGGAGAAAATTGAGAGTCAAAGAACCCAAGAAGAAGGGAGGGGTGGAAGAAAGATGTTTTTAAGATTTACTTTTATTTCTTATTGTTCTACTCTGATTTAATTGGTAATAAATTAATTTCCCCAAGTCAAGTCTGTTATACCCATTTTGGTAATTGCTGGCTGATTTCTCCCTGTCCTTATCTCAACCCACAAGCCTTTCATTCTGTTTTCTCTTCTCTGTCCAGCTGAGGAGGGGAGTGATAGAGCAGCTTTGGTGGGTACCTGGTGTCCAGCCAAGGTCAACACATCACAGTGTAATTACACTATTTAAAGAGGTGATGAGAGCTATACTGAAAACTAAGGCAGGAAACAAATATATATGTTTTGCTGAAGAAACAACATTTTATGTTGCTGCAATTCATATTAAGATAATTAATCTACCTGGTTTTTAAAAGTAGTTAAAATATCTTTATGTTACTGGAAGTAAAATGATGTCATTTATAGATTGAATATATCGTTGTACTTTGAGTCTATCAGCAGCAATACAGATTTGAGTTGAAAATTGCTTTTTCCAGTTCGAAATTTTGTCCATGAATTCACTTTCTGCTTTTATTTCTGACCTTACACTTAATCTTTGAAGGTATTCAATCCATTCCTGATATTTTTGCTCTTATTTTCTGAATCCAAATTTTTTTTCTCAAATTTTGAAGAATAATAGTTTTATACTTCTGTTGCCATTCATCTTACTCATTTTGTCTTCCAATTTCTTCCTGAGAAAACCACATCCACTATTAGTTAGATGTTACTAACAGTAAAGATGTATTTACTTTTGTATTTTTTATATAATACAGTGGGACACTGGTATAATTTTCGTGTATTTTTAAAGAAAGATGTGTAAACCTCTGCTATTTGCCTAAACGGTAGAGTGAGGGGCAGACTCCCCTTTTTGCACAGGAACCATGGCAACTGCATTATCCCACCAATATTCCTCCTGTAATGGGTAACTGAAGATATTATAGAACTGGAAAGGGCTGATGTAAAACTCAAGAGACATCAATTGAAGTGTTCAAGAAAGATTTCATATCATTACTGGAATAATGTGATGCATTTTAGAGCATGAAGCAATTATTTGCTACCAAAAAATTTGGAAAAGTGTTCATGGTCACATTGGTAGGATATAAGAAACTGATAATTTTATTTAGATTATCTGTATCCAGAAATGTTGTTTGTCCATCTTGATTGTGTGTAAGCTACTTTAGTACTCTGATAATGAAATTGCAAATACATTAAACACATCAGGATGATTCCTATCATACTCATATCCATTGCACTCTTTTACAGACATTATCAGACACTTTAACAAATCCATTAGTTTTGAATTTAAATACAATGCATCAGTTTTCATAGAATCATAGAATATAAGGATAGAATATAGGGATAGATATAAGTTGGAAGGGACTCAGAAGGATGATTGAAGTCCAGTTCCTGCATTGCACAGGACAGGCACAAGAGTCACACCATGTGCCTGAAAACATTGTCCAGACACTTGAACTCTGTCAGGCTTCATGCTGTGACGACCCCCCTGGGGAATCTGTTTCAGTGCTCAGCCTCTGAATGAAAAATATTTTCTTAATATCCAACTTTAACCACCCCTGACACAACTTCAGGTCATTCTTTTGGGTCCTGTCACTGATCACCACAGAGAAGAGATCAGTGCCTGCCCCTCCCCTTACTCTCATGAGAAAGTTGTAGATTCTCTCAGGGCTTCTGCTCAAATTTCTCTGCTCCAGACTGAGCAAGGCAAGTGACCTCAGTTGCTCCTGACATGGCTTTCCCTCTAGACCCTTCACCATCTTCATAGTCCGCCTTTGGATGCTCTCTAATGGCTTCATATCCTTCTTATACTGTGGCACCCAAAGCAGCCCACAGTACTTTGAGCAGAGTGGGCTGATCTTCTTCCCTGCTGTGCCTGATGATCCCCAGGACACAGCTGGCCTTCCTGGCCGCCAGGGCACTGCTGACTCAGATTCAGCTTGCTGTCAGCCAGAGCCCCCAGTGGAGCACCCTCCACGGTGCTTCTCTCCAGTGTCTCATTCCCTGGTTTGTGTGTACAGCCATTCCCCAGTTTGTGTGTACACCCTTACCCAGAGGCTCCCATCTGTGTCTTTGCCAGCTGTAACCTCCATAAATTCCAGCCCTTCCATTACATACAACACCTCCCCGTGTCTCACCTCCTCTGCCTATCCCTCCTGGAAGGCCTGTAACCATCCAACATGGAACTTGTGCCACAGAATTCATCCCACCAGGCATCTCTTGTGCCAGTGAATGTGCTCTGGGGCTGGGCCAAAGCTTCGAGCTCTTCTTGTTTGTTCCTCATGCTGCTTGCATTAGTATAGAAACATCTCCGTTGAGATTATTTCTAGCCAATACCTCCTGTAACAGATTGAAGGATTTCAGTAGTGCTCAATTTTGGTCTTCTATTGCTTATCACTGGCAAGCCTGGTTTTGTCCCTTTGTGCCTTTCAATCTAGTTTTAAGCTCTTTCAATATTCCCTGCTAATTCCTCAGCTAAAATCCTTTTTCCACTTTAAGACAGGTATACTCAGTTGCCAGCAGGTTTGGTGTTGTAGAAACTGACCTGTTATCAAAACCATAAAATTCTGCTGGCAATGCCAGTGTTGAAACCAGATGTTCATCTGCACAATCTTCCTGTTTCTTGCCACATCATTCCCTGCAACTGGCAAGACAGAGGAGAACACCACTTGTCCTTCACCTCCCCTGACCAGTTGTTTGAAGGCACTGAGGTCCCTCTTGGTTGTTTACAACCTTCTTGTTGCTGCCTACCTGAGAACCACAAAATCAGTGGCCTGTACCAGGCTGGGAAGGCTTAATTTACTTACCAAATCCTTGTGCTTGAAGCCCTGTGGGAATTGCAGATTCTTCATTTTATCAAGCATAATTTCTCACAGGAAAGTATCGAGGCTAAAATAAATTGTTAGGCCTAAATGAATCAAATTGATTTTCTTGAAATCATGAATACACGATCTAAGTATAAAACAGTCTTTCTTCTTTCCTTTGTGATGTCCCTTGCCTGGGCTTCAGGGAGTTAACACACCTCCTGTAGGCTGGGTTCAGTGAGCTCATCAGACCTCTCAAAAGGGAATTTCCAGTAACTACTACTCTTCTTTTTTTGTTAATTGAAAAGATCGCGATGACTGGTTCTACCACTCAATTTCCTCCTCAGTCTCCAGTACTTCCTAGTTGCTCCACTTCATCTCAGCTCTAGCACTAGGAGCAGATCATCAGCCTGATGGCACCTCGTGTTGTTGTTGATGTTGTCCCTGCTGCCCTCTGGGAGCAGCTCCAGGCTGTCACTCCCCAGAGCCTGAGCCCTGGACCCTGCATGCTCTCCTGGGTGTGTGTGCAGAGGGAGGAACTTGTGTCAGCGTGGACAGCACACCTGAGCTGTGTTGGTGAGGGCAGTGGCCACCAGCTGACCCTCCTTGCCCTTCCAACTGTGTCCCTCGCACTCTCTGGAGGCAGCTCCTGGACGGATGTTGTTGGGCTCAGTCCCTGCTGGGTCAGAGCTGCCTCTCCAGTCAGGGCTCCACTGCCTCCCTTTTGGGATGGGGGCTGGGGAACTTCTTTCTGCTCTAATACCAAGGTCTTGCTAGGTGGGAAAGCTTGCCTTTTCCTCCGTGAGATCCCTGGCTCCAGAGCACTTCCACTTCTGTTGGTGCAGTTTCCTTTGGAGTGTTCACTGATACTTTTTATCAGAATGCCAAACTATTATCAAGACTGATAATTGTATCTTGTGAATATCTGTCTTGTCACCTATTAATACTCCTATGAAGTCATCTCTGACATTCCTTAATTTCTCTTTTTTGTTTTTTTTTTTTCCCTGTGTGAATAGTTCAATAAATTATCTGTCTTATGCAAAAAAGTATAGTTCATTATTTTGTGTCTTTGCCTACAAAATTGTTTCTGTACAGTAGAAATAGACTTTAAAATTTGTATGGTTTATCAATGGCACTGTGCACCCTGGAAAACTAGATGCAAACACTAAAAAGCTCATTTTCAGAAGCACATGGAATTTTCAAGTTTACATCACGTGTTCCTTGGGTGAGAAAATATGGACATACAGGTGCTTTCATTTATTGCAATTTAAATTGCTTGTATGCACTGAAGGCTTTGTATTTTCACTTTGATTTTGTGGTTTATATTTTCTTAAGCCTACTACTTTCTTTACAGTTATTACTCTAAGTGTTAAATATTTGACAAAATTAAAAATTAACATTACATGTTGTGAAAACAACAGGAATGGATCATGTCCAAGTCTTCTGTTATTAAATGCTTTTTGAAAGTCCTTGCTGAGAAGCACAATTATACATCATGTCCAGGCCATTGACTCAACATACATTTGACAGTTGTCAAGACCAAAATAGATGCACTTTCATTTTCAGTAATAATTTTGCATTCACAAAAGATACATGTTCTAACAAAACAATAAAGAAAAGTTAATGTTCTTAAGCAGTCAGACACCTTCTCTTTGCTAAGTCTATTGGATACTGCTTTTCTAAATATTGTGTACAAATCAACACAGTAAACATGCTAGTCAAAAATATAAACTGGCTGCTTATTTTTCCTCCACAGTCAATTCAGACATAATAGTAAGTTAAGGAAATCCAAAGTCATAATGCAAAAAGTCACTTCATTAGCTCTGGGCAAAAATAAAATTTTGTTAGTTTTCACTAACAGTGAAACTGTTTTTGTACAAAAGCAAAATAAAATCCTTTTGTTTTAAGGATGCAGTAAACATTGGCTACTGGTGCAAATACACCACAAAACTGGAAAAGTATGTACATGAACATGTGGCATACACTTTTATAGATTTCTTTTTCTCTTTTTAAATTTTTGTTTTGTTGGAATAATTATTAGATTTGTTACTCTTTCCCCAGATAGAGATCAGGCATAGAGTTCCAGAGAAAAATAAAGGGGCTTTTATGATCTTCTACACCTTATACTTTTAGAGAAAAACTGTTATAAAATGTGTGGCTGCAATATAAAGCTAAAACCTATAGAGAAAATTTACATGAGTATCTCCATACGTTCATCCATGCATTGTCTATTATCTTTGCCCTTTCATTCTTTAATTCAAATAGAACTACACGTCTTCCTGTAAGTTACCATTTCGCTGATTAAAATACTGCCTTTTGTTCATACAGCTTGTAATACTGCTTCTGGAAATAGGAGATATCTTGCTATTATTAATGGCTTGGGTTTACACAGCTGTGTTAAATTTCAGATTCCTCCTGATAACGTGTAGACTTTTTTCTAATTGTTTCATGAGTCTTTCATTCTTGAGATACAAGTCATACGAAGTTTACCTACTGCATTGTTTTGGTCAACTTTTTCATTCTGCAGTGCCCAAAACATGTTTTCAAGAAAATTACAGAGCACAAATTACAAGTGAACACTGAATTCCTAATTCAGCAATTCTTCAGGAGTTCAATGCATTAGTTGTGTCCATGACTCTTTTTATGGATCTGGTCTTACTTGTGCTGAGAAATTTCACAGTAATTCCTGTAGTTAAGACCTTTGCATTTCAGACCCTTACTGAAATTTTTTTTTTTTTGCTTTTTTTCTTGATTGTTAGTTGTACTTACTGCTCTTTAACACCATTTTCCTGGTGAGTACGTATATAGTCACACAGTAAAGAAGCTAAATTAATTTCCTGATACGAAATTTCACTAAAGCAATGGTTGTTGCCCTATCAAAACCCTATGTTTATCTATGAATTTTATGAACTTCAATAATATGAATAAACCTGATGATTGCATTTTTATTTGTAATGAGTTTTAAAGATTGAATGAAAGAAATCAATTTAACAAGACATTTCAAATGTTTATATTTATTCTTTCTGAACAGTCTGTAAAGTTTTTTTAAACATAGTTCTAAGTTTTCTGTGGAAAGTTTGAAATACATATGCAGAAAGATGATTGGTATCTAATGTTTTCCTAACAGCTGTATAGAGATTCAAATAGCTAGATTTCAATTTGCACTCAGTTTTGTGGCTAAAAACAAGGGAAGCTATCTTTGTGCATTTATCATATTGCCTTCAAACCCAAACTTTCCTTTTGAGTAATTCCCACAGAACAACTTTTGCTTTACTTTTAGCAAAGATTCAATGTGCGTCAGCAGGAAAGCGATGACAGAAGTTTCATTTTCTTCAAGTATAGCCTTAACTTGGTAACGTGAAAGATGAAAGAATTTGCTTCTTCAACTTCATAAATGTCCATCTATTCTTTCAAAACTAGCAAAACCGAAATCAAATTATTACAGGCATGTGTGAATGGCCAATGAGTTTGATTAAGTGGGAAATAGAACTATGCTTGCCTAAAACATGATTCTCCTAATTTATTTAAAAATGAGATTAATAGACACAGAAAACATTTTAAAAGTACATTAGACTGACACTGTATGCAAATGTATGTTGTTACTTAGATCACCTTGCTGAAATACCAGTTAAGATTTTTCTTCTGTTGTACCTGATATCTGAATGTTTTAGGACAGCTGAAGATTTCAGTTAGGGACACAGACATATATGAATGAACATCAGATATCCATGATGCTTTTGCCCAAAGACAGAATCACATAACAGGAAACAGGCTGGACTTCCTTTTTTCCATGGCCAGCCTATGAGGCAGCTATCGTGCTATGAAACTAAGCAAAGCTATCACTTGGAAGGGAAGTTTCTTTTGAACATGAAAGTGTTTCTAGGAATGATAATTGTCATTCTGGCCTTAAATCAGTAAAGCACTTAGTGCAACTAAGCTCAAAACTTATGTTTACAGTGAAGTATTTGTTGAGTGGGGGCTTCAGCAGGTGGCACTATTCATCCAGGATAGTCTAGTGGGAAATGACATAGTTTGATCCTTGTTTTCATTCAGTGAAAATATGTAAAGTTCGACAGAGATTCTCAGCTGGTGAGGCTGGCAGAGCACCATTAACTAGGGCTATGACACCAACTGTCAAAGGGTGTGCTGGGTTTTTGATTTTGGAAACTGGCTGGATTCCATACTAAAATCAAAGTGCTGAATCTGGAAATCTCATATTGAAACAACGTTCCCTGTTAATTTTAAGGAAAAAAAAAACCCCTCACATTTTAAAAAGATGGAGAAATTCCTCTTAATAAAGTATGTAATATTTAGGAGTGCATCAACAGAAGAAATATTTTAATCACCATGGAATTTTCTGTTTAAAGTATCATTAACCTTAAATAGTTGGGTTTGTGTCCTGGAATTAATGTTTTAGCTACTACATTTGTTTTCAAAGCCCTTGTGTTTGCAATTTTTATGTATTTTTATATGTGCTCAACACTATGTTGATGTCTATCTAACCTCTTATAAATATCTGTATACTGTAATTTTGAAGTCACTGTTTGTATACAACCTGCCATCACATCTAAAAAATAAATTATAAAACTTCACCTAGACATAACAAAGAAGTGTAAAAATATAATTGAAAAAAGTAGCATTCGCTTAATTTAAAAGGATTAGGATTTTTTATTTTTCTTTTATATAAATATGAAGATTTGGGGTTTGGGTGTGCTAGTGCACTTCTTGCACTTGTGCATCTTTTAAGAATAATGATCTTTGCATATAGTTACTAACTCATCTGAAGAAGCAGCTTAAAATATATTTATCCATTTGAGCTAACACAACATGGATCAAAATAGAGACATTTAGTATATTGACCTAATATTGAAATTTTGCATGAGTGCTTTCTAAGTCAGTAATTGCAATGTCTTTGTCTTTGTAAAGTGTATGGCACTGTATTGATTCAGAGCCCATCACTTGTGTCTAGTCTGGCATTTGAGCCTGCTGATGATAACATTGACATCTACAGCAGGTAAAAAGCCTTAGAGAATATACAGTTTCCTTCTGGTTTCTCACTTCTTGATCTCTTGATAAGTATTTTAGTTGTGTGCATTTCTGTACTGTCTTGAGACACAGAAGACCATTTCAGTTGCAAAGCAGTTTTTTAAAAATGCTCCCATTTATTAAGATTGCTAGGCTGACATGATGCCAAGTAGAAAAGTTTTGTTTAAGGTACACTAAGAATAAATCTAAAATTGTATGTAATGATTGAAAGGCAGGATTATAACATAAAAAGAAAATAGCAAAGTCATATTCTAAGAATTTTATGCATATTCAGTTCAGCTTTTCAATTCATTTTTTGAGGTGGAATATGCACAGTTATTACTGTCTAAAAAAGCTTTTAATCTTTTTATTACTTCATTAGCACAATTAGGTTAATGTCATCATTCTCCCATGAATTTGTGTTTTAATTGTATACAGTTTATAGCATTATGATAGGGTGGTCACCATTTCCTTGGCAACAGACTCTGCCTACTTTTAGACAGGTAAAAGATTTCTACATGTGACATATTTTGTATAGCAGCAATGAAATAATTTAAAAGAAACTATCTCTTTGAATACAGGAGAAAATTTGTGAATCTAGAAACTAGAATATTCTAGAAGAGGGTTTTAAAGAAGTTTAAGGGAAAATAATTGAAGAAGAAATTACTACAGTATCTTTAAGAAGCATGCATTGGCACAGTTATTTTTCAGTCTATTATCAGATTTCTTCTGATCAGGTTACGCTAGGTTGTCTGTGATACTTGATAAGAAGCCTTTGAATGTTTTTGAAAAAATCCTCAGAAGAGTTTGAAATGTAATCTGACATGCATTGATCTGTGCAAATTCTTCTGTATTGCTCTTTTCCTTTTCCTGAATGTCACTTACTATAGTCAGATCAATAGTGAAATAAATTAGTAAATTAGAATATATTTTAGAAAATAGGATGGTATTATAGCTAAGTTCAAAATATGATGAAGTTTTGCCTCTAATATTAAAATCTAAATGACAGATACTTATAAATAGATTTGTGTGTCTGTTGAAGTATATGTTGAAGTATGCCTTAAAAGAAACTTTTAGTTATTTTTCAGCAGTTAGATTTTCAGACCAAAGTTGTCTTGTCATGAGTGAGTAAAAAGGTCCATTCATAATATAATATTAATTTATATGTTTATATTCAGTATTTTATATCAACTTACTTCACAACTTTACATGAACAGAGATACTTCATAGTGAAATGTATACAGAAAGAAATTATGTTATTTACAGAGTCAAGGAATGATTAATAGTTGAGTACAGTAAATGGCACTTTGTCTCCCATACTTGCACTTCCAGAAAGATGATATCCACAGCTGCAGAATTCCTTCTAAATACCTAAGGAAGAAATAAGGTTTGAGGAGACTAAATTAATCTAACTTCCTCAAAACTGAAGCAAAAAGAAATATATGAGAATTGGTTAGTTAGCTATTCTCTTTAGAAAAATGCAACCAGAAATGGGAAACAAACTGGAAAATAGATTTATTGAGAGTGGGAGTCAAGAATTCTGCAGGTTGCCAAATGCTGGAGCAACAGGTACCTGATGCAAGCGTGATCTTTCATCACTGTATGTAATAATTTGCTGTTAAATGAAAACGTGAATTCGCATTTTATTTTTCTTTGGCTTGTTAAAAATGATGTCAAGATAAATGGCCATTCTTTCCCAAAGATTAGAAATTAGGAGTGAAATTGTCTGGGAAAGTTCAGTGGGAGCACATACGAAACTAAGATCCTGCAGAAAGGCTTACACTTCTTGCAATACTGAAGCTTTCCCTAGTACATGGAGGATCGCTACATGTAACTGACATTTTGTTTTTGGTTTTTTTTTTCTTATGACAGCCTAACTACTGTGGGAGTTACCATCACCCTGGGCTTTCTGCTTACATAAAATCTCCATGGCAGCAGTGTTCCATAATAGGAAAGGGATTGCAGGAAAATTCCCCCTAGTCTGAAATAGAAGGTGCCCTTCTGCTGGACTGCAAGTCGCATCTTCCCGAGCTGTTTCCTAAAAACGATGCAGACTTTTTCTCATTAAATATTTTTTTATAATGAAAAGCATTTGTATTTTGTGCTACTGTTGCTGCATGTATCGGCCATACATTTCACTGTAACTAATAAGAGATACTATAATTGATCTTGCAGTTCTCTCTAGCAAGCCATCCTGACACCAAAAACTGCTGTTAGGTTACAGTACTTGCTTCCCTGCGAATATAGCATATAAACTCTTAAGTTTCTCATTGGACTACAAATAGAGTCAAAAAAGTGGGGGGAAAAAAAAAACAACGTTAAAATTACCTATATAGATTTTAACTGTCTTCTTTCCTTTTTTAGTTTGTTTTCTCTTGCTTTCATACCAGTTGTAAGAAACAGGTAAGCTTCAAGTTCATGTGAAAGGAAAACAGAAAAAGCAGATTACAGTTTGATATTGGATGATAGGGAATTTGAAGTTTTTCCTTGGTCAATATCATGCCAAGAACAAGTCATAGGTCCATGTGTCACAACATGACAAGAACTAGTCATAGTTTCCCTGTCTCTCATTCTTGTTCAGACTAACATTACAGCTAGAAAGTCTGCCTACCTCTCAGAAGTGCTTTAAAACCAAGTAAAGACCCTATAAAATATTTTGATATATAAAGTGTATCAAAGTATCTTTTAATTTAATTTTTTTTGGTTGTGAAATGATAAATTAAACTACTCTAATAAGAATTCTATTTTAAGTAAGTTTACATAATTAATTTTGGCTGAGGAAGAACATAATACTCCAGATGCAAAACATTTAGGTACCCCATTTAGTGCAATAAGAATTTCTATTATCCTGTCACTCACAGAATTTAAATCAGTATCATGACCTTAGAACTCATTAACTCCTCTAAATAAACATTTTATCATCATGTACTTTTCTTTTGAGGATGAGATTATTTTCACCTGCTTAAAGGACATAAACCTAAATTCAGTAACCACATTCCTTTTCTCCTAATGTAATTTACTTTCATAATATTATCTACTATCCAATTTCAATGACTGTTGCTAGACATTATAATAGCATTGAAACTTTTGTGAAAATGAACAGGTTTTTTCTCCTAGTAAAAGACTTGCCTTTGTTTTAGATTTTTACTGTTCTGACTTCTACCTGTATTTTATAAAGGTAGACACGTTACCTAAAAAACCTTACTACTGCAGTAGACTTCAGGTGATATGCATCACAGCACTGTTTTCTTCACTCATATTTAATATATCAATGTATTTACTAATTACTTCTATGCAAGTATTTAGAAAAACTCAACAGGCACTAGTGTACCCTAAGTTTTAGAAGAGTTCCCACTCTCTATAGTTTTCCCTTCTATTAAATCTTCAAAAGAGTAAAAGTTCAACCATTCTTCCCCCATTAGCTGCCCTCCTTTTAAGTGCTGGAAAAAAGCAAAATGTTTTCCTCTGAACTATCAGTGTCCTTTCCATTGTTTGATATTCCTCTTCTAAATCATGTTCTTTGGAAGGACTTTTGGAGCAAATAGGTTTTCTATCCTCTGTAAGAAATCCACTAAACCTCCTATACTGGTCAGATTTTATGAGATTTCTCTTGGTTCATGATGGTTCTTCAGTTTTGAAGTGTGACATTTGCAATTGATCTTCTATTTGCTACCATTTCACCTGTATGTGGAATAGAGTTGAAGTAAGGGTAATTGAGGAATCAGAATGGGAGCAAACATGCAGGAGAGTATTTTGTTTCAGCCATCCTCCACTGTTTTGTTGCCCCTCTAACCTTTCCCACAGCAATCATCTCTTCCCTCCTAGTCTATCCAATTTCTCCAGCCCTGCTTTTAAAATATCTTCCTGCTTAAAATACTAATCTTATCAAAATTTCTCATGAGAAAAGTTATGTGATAAGGATTTTCTCCAGGACGCTGTGTGTCTTTATTGGGCTGACTTCATGTAAGCACTGTTTTGCAAGCCAGCTTGGCCTGTAGTCTCAGTAGCAAGTACTTGGAAGTAATAATAACCCACACTCCACAAAGGAAGCGAGACTCATTTCCTGAGCCAGTTTCATACATGTTTTTGATAAGTGCTCTGAAAAAGTGCTCCATGTCTTATCCTACAAAGTCAGCCCTCCATTTGGATAATGCAAAAATCACGGCCACTAAAAAAAACCACCCTAAAAGTACGGACATGTAGGGTTATGAGTTTTTTGTGCTGTAAAAAACAAAGCTTTTTTTGGCAATAATTCATGTTATATCAAAGCATTGCAGGATTATTATAATTTTAAAGTATGTAGTATTTAAAGACGCATCATAATTTTAACTGGAGAGAGAAATTGCCTTGCTGCAAAAATAACTTCTGGAATAAACTTGCATTGTAGAACATACTTTGTAAAAAAAAAAAATATTACTGATTTTAGTAGCTAATATTCCCAGTCGCTTATCAATTAAATTTTATTTATGATTTCCCCACATATTGATCAAATTTAGCTCAGCTGATTCATTAAACCAATGTCATATCCCTATATTTTACTGTTGCTGATATTTCTGTATTAGCAAGTACAAAGATAATGCTTGTCTTGTTGTAAATCTTGCTTTAGACGGGTGTCTCCACCACAAGAACTGAACAAAAAAGATGTAAATAATAGTTGCATTTACTAAATTCATAGTACTTATCTAAAAATAGTTTTATTGTTTCTTATAATGTGGTCATGCAAATTAGTAAAAAAGAATGAATAACATTTTTTAAAGACGTCATACCCTGAAAGTAACAGTATCTACTCCTTTTGAAAGTATCAATTGCTTTTTCTGTTGCAGAATTTATAAAGCACTTTCTAAAGCTTCTCTTTTGCTGAGAGGAGAAACTTACAGTATAATTAACAGCTTTGGGGGAAGAAAACATTGCTATCTGCTTTCATTTTTCACAACCCAGGACATAAAGGTGGCAAACCATTTTTTTTAATGCTTTTTGTGAAACTGATGTTGGTCTGCCACGAGGCATTTCTTTATCATAACATAAAATTAAAACAAAAGAGGGGAAACTTTAATTCATTTTGGAGTTGTATTGAGTTGTTAAAGCAGTACAAGTTGTCCATTCTTTCTCCAATTATTGCAGTGTTAGGGTGAGCTAATACCTGGCCTCCCATCCTGCCCCAGCTTATTAATAGGTCTCCAGAGCATTACATCTTACTTGTGGAGGATATATTAAAAAAAAAAAAAATTATGACAGAACTTGTAAACATTCCCTTCTCATGTAAAGCTTAAGTGGATATTAACAAAGGGATTCTTCTTCACTATCAATGGGCAGAAAATTGACAAAGTGTTCCCAGCTTTCTTCAGAGCCTTCCCTTTCCTCCATTTGTAACTCTAGGTTATTAAGGAACTGGTTTCTGGGGGAAAAGTACTAACAATGAACACCTGCCAGAAGGACAGTCCCAAATTACCTTGTTAGACTCTAATCTCAACCTAAAATTAATTTAGATCTTGGACACTTAATAAATCTCTCTTTCAAACCATCTGTTTGTTGCTCCCAAACAACTAGGGGTATGCCTGCACTGCAAAAATTGAGGTCCCAAAACATTTAACCTAGAAGAGCTTTAGGCAGAGTTGTATAGTTCTTTTTTCTCAAAAGCTGGTACAAGAATTTACTAAAAACTCTGGTTCACTGATAACAGCCCTGAAGCCAGTTGAAATATATATTCAAGTTATTACTGGTTTACATTCCTTATTCACTGCCCCACATCAATGAGGACTAGGTAGTTTTTAAACACCACCACAGTTTTCGATTGCCCAGGAGACTTTATCATCCAATACTAATTTTATTAATGTTGTGCTAGTTGTAATCCCCAGTGTTTTTTCCAAACCTTTGCCTTCACCCATTTCAAAATCACAACAAAGTGAATTATGTTATCACTCTAAGACTAATATTTCAAGAATACATTCCTTAACCCAGCTTTTGACAAGATTATTTCCTATGTATGTATACATGTATATATTCATATACAAATATTTACATACATATGCACATCTTTCAAATATGAGTACATGTTCAAAAATGGATGTTAAAATTGTATATACCTTATGTGTATTTTTTATTTTTTCCCTTATTGAGAGCTCCTTTACCTAAGTGATCTGACCTCTTTCTTTAACTGGAGAGCAGAAATTGCAGCTATGACGTACCCGGTAATAAATCTCATTTGTGTACTCAGTTCTCCTCTGTAGAAGAGAATAATGCATAACTTGGAACTGAACATCCTCAGGGACCACTGACATTTTTCCCAGGAGGGATATTGCTATATGACCCCCCAGTGTTCAGAGCACAGAATCAGCATTCTTTCTGCAGCCAGATGCACAGAAATTTCCTTGCCATTAATAAAGCATAGTTCATAATTTTGCGTTCCATCACCGATATTGTGTGACAACCACAAGAAAATATGTTTTATTCCACATAATTTGTGCACCAAGTAGGCACTACACCTTGTGAGTGCCATTAGTCTTTTTAGAATATCTCATGTTCTTGTTTTTCATCTGTAGTTCAAGCTACATGTAGTTCCTTGAAAGCATACCCTATTTATTAATTCCTTCTAACCCTAAAAGTTATCTGTATCCTGGCTATTTTTTGTTACACTGGAATGTATGTTTTAACTCAAAAAGAGTGCTAATACTGAGCAGCTGTATTGATGCTTATATGGGTACATCTTTACAGATTGATTTATACTGGTTTACAGAGCTGAGGCTTGGTTCTATTATTTTTGCAACCAGGTAATGATTAGCAAGAACTCATCCAGGAAATAATTTATGAATGTCAGGTAGGGAATGAAGCTGAAATAAAAGCTTCTTCTATCAGTTTGAAAATACCTACATGTTTTAAAGCTTTGTTCTAATATGGTTATAGTAGAGAAAAGTGCAAGTTAATTGTAGATTAAAGATTTACTGTTATTAGGAAATGCTGTCATTAAAAGGTGTAATTTCTCTTTATAAAATCAAACTGTATATAATCAGTTTTTGAATTCTGTTAAAGGCTCAGAACACAAGTCAAAATATGCCCTGCCTGCTCTTGACCTGGTAGTTCGTGACATTAGTTTCATATGAAGTGGTGTTAAACTCAAAAATGTTTTCAGCTACAACTTGAAGGAACTCAGCTAAAATATCCAAATATTTTAACAGGAATTAACTGAACATCTTTAATATGTTTTAGATATGTTTTTGGCCAGATAAATTACTGCTTTCAGTACTTTTTTTCTATGAAAATAAATAATTTCATATTGACAGAAAGCCAATTTCGTATGAGGAAAAATAAAATGTTGGGAAACTGTGCATTAAAATTGGGGTTTTTTTCCCCTTGCAAAAAAAAGAGGTGATTATTAACTTAAACTAGGTTTAAGTAGACAATTCACAATAAGTAAACAATTTACATGTTATCATTAATGTGGTTGTTTTGTAAGACCCTAAATAACACAAATTGTAGTGCATTTGAAGTGAATGCTTTAAGAGCAAAGAGTAAAAACTGCAAGCAAGAAAAATATTAAATTCAATCTTAAAGCAATTTCCATTAATCTTAGTCCACTGAGATTGGAAGTCCACTTGTTTGGGAAAAACATTTTTTCCTATGTCAGATGTGTATTAAAGTATGAATGTTAGCAATATTTGGATCCTTTGTCAGCATACCTATTTGACGTAGAAAGATCCTACTGAGCTCCATGACTGGGACATATTAGTCATCAGCCTGTCTCTTTTGAAAAAGAAACTTGTTTTTACAAAGGTTAACCAGGTGTGATTGGAATTAAATTCAAGCTGACAATGCTCTAAGGCGCTTCATTTGATTTTGCCCTTCATCAGTCTGTGAATCTTGTTTAGAAAACAGCAACACATTGCAGAATGTTGTAAATGTGGAAACACCGATTTTCAAATTGTGAGTACTCAAACTGATAGTTGCAACAAAGATCTTCTAAATAGCACACAGATGAAGTGGATTTAAATTAATTGCTTGCCAAATAATTTTGAAGAGGGAACACTTTTGGGAATATCAAGCATTTATTTCATGGGCAATGGATAAAGAGAAGGAACACATTCTAGCAATTTGAATTGTTTCTGAGTGGATACTTTGAGCCATGAAAAATTTATGTTTGGTATCCTTGTGGACTAAGTATCTTTTTATAGCAATTTCTAGTGTTCCAAAAGATAGAAGGATATGCTTGTTTAGTATACAGGACTGTTGTTACTTGGGTTCTGTTTTAAAGTTTCCTAGATTTTCTATAGCAGTGCTTGTACATCATTCATAATGTACATTAACCACATTTATATTTTATTTCTGTTTCACTTGCACTTTTTGACAGCTTGAAGATTTCTACCTTATCTTAAAGTTTCATTAGGAAATATCTGCAGGCTACAGGCTGATAGTCAGAAATAAGAGGAGCGCTATCATGCTGACCTTATCAGGCTGCTGTGGATAATTTTTCTTCTACCAGCAGTACTTGATACTTTTAATCTGATGGTTTTTATATGAAAATTTAGCATATCTACTGAAAAAGCAAAGCCGTCTTGAAATAAGAAATGTTAAAGTAAATAAAATTTTCCTTTTATTGTATAGCATGTATTTAAGGGTTAGCAATATAATAATTGAGATATCCTCAGCTACCCTATGGATACTCTTAAAGAATTTCTAGTTATTGCCATGCCTTTTTTACTCTAGTGATAATAGAGTAATATATGCAGTACAAATTAGTCCTTTTCACAGAATTGTGTGACGGTGGGTCAATAGAATGAATTGCATAAAACACCACACAATTCCTTGGATGGAAGGACAGTTGTATGGGAATGACTGTTAACTGAGGTGTACATTTGCAAGAGCGTATTCTCAATTAGTGGATTTGTTTCACTTGAATACTTGAAATTAACATGCAACGGTTGTTTGGGGTTTTTTAAATAAAGTAAACACATGTAAACCCATTCAACACAATTTAAAGCAAAAGCAGTAGTAACATGAGTTTCTTTATGTACAAAATTTCCATTAAATTCACCAGCATCAAGGTATTTCAAACTTCTGTTTGTCAATTTTTTTTTTTCTAATTCATGTTTTAGCAAACACCACATGCTTTGGAAGCAGCAGAGATTCTAGCTGTTCTGATGACAGTGCTGATAACAGGTGCCAAGGACAATAGATATTTCAGATGCAATTGAATAAGAAGCATGAATGCATCTAAAATGCATTCTGTGTGGCAATTCCTTTTTGCAACATACCTTTATACTCCCTTCTCCATGGTCATTAGAAGAAATCACCAATAAACACTACAAAAAGAAAGAAAAATATGAGGTTGCTGTTGCTTGCTGAAGTTTTTAGTGTATAACTTTAGCTGAAAGCTAAAAAGACTAACTCGTACATTTGAGTCCTCTCTATGACTTAGGAAAAAATTCTGCACATGAGAAGCTTGAACATGCATTTTGTTGTTAGTGTGATACCACTGATTTCAGGAAGATCATACTAGTAAAAAAGACTGGTTTAAAATATTTCTTCCAAAGGATGAAAATATTTTTATATCAAAATTTACTATCTTCTTTGTGGGGGGTTGATTTTCTTTGCAGTTTTTGTGTGCTAGTAGTTTTCAGTAGTAGTCAACTAGAAAACTAAGTCGAGAATCCCAAAATATACTTTCACAAATATAATATTCTAATAAATATTTACTAGGAAGAAATTTACATCTAGCACAATGAGCAATTTGTTGAAAATGCACAAAAATAGCATTTTTTAAAAAAAATATGAAAATGTAAACTTACTTTGTCTTAATAAAAAAAATGTAAATGTATGTTGGTCAGTGTCAAATTTTAAATATCCTGAAGATATAACCAAAGAGGCTGATATTATACAAAGAGTAAAGCAATGTGACATTTACAAAATAATTTTTGTTTCTTCAATACTGAAAAAAATATATAATTGAATTTTGTTGTACTTTTTATAAGCTTTTTATTTATCCATCCTTTTGGCATGCCATGTCCAAATATACACTGCCTTTTTAATGCACTAATGACTTCTAAGACTTCAATTTTGAGGTGCTGTTCCATAACATATCTGTAGTGAGCCTGGAACTACTTCAGTAATCCTTCAATTTGGTTCAAGGGAGCTCTGCTCTTAAATTAGTTCAGTCCTGTATCTGTTGTATACACCAATTTTCTAAATTTCTTACTAGACAAAACTGAAATTTAGTAGGAGAAATATCTTGGTTTGATACAGAACAGAAAATGTTTTCTAATTGGATTAATATTTTTTAGATTTGTCTGCATAAAGGTGTTTTGAATAAGGTAATTCAAGAAAGGAAAGCTTTGTGCTGTGTCACTGAAGTGGTGTGTAGGAGCAGGTATTGGCAAGATGTGTGAATGCAAGTGATGTGGTTTGTCCCTTTTCAAATGAATTCTACTAGCCATCCTTCCTTTTGAAATGCAATTATATAGTACAGATCAGATGTTCAGCATGGATTACTGGACAAAATACATCACTTGCACACTTCAAAATCACTTCAAAATTATCACTCACATTCATTTTGGTATTCAAGTGGTGATGTAATGCCAGACATTGTGAAGTTAATTTTTAAATACAGGTTATCAAATTTTTAAATAACTAATACCCAGATTAGGAAGGAAGAAACTCTGAACCTTTTTTTTTTACGTAATTGATATCATAAATATATGTTCTGTAATTTTTTTCCTCAGTAAAAATTTCCCTTTTGTTGTCATCGTTTCTTACCTCAGACTACTACCCATTACAAAGTCTAGAATTCTGTATTCATTACCTTATAAGAAGACAGTGGTTCTGTGTACATAGACAACAGGAAGAAAACAATCCTACAGCAACACATAATAAAGGACAAGAAATATCATATTTACCTTAGTGTTTCATATATTATCTTAAATTATCTGTTTATCTTAAAGCTACTAGAGCTTTGCTATATCAGAAAATGATGAATGACATTACAGCAATTACTGTAGGATGGTATGAACTTAAAAAATGAACAACCATCTCCACCATACCTGTCCTTTACTAACAGAACCCTTATTTTTAGTATATTACTTTAAATTGAAGTTTTAGGCATTTTCTCTAGCCAATTTTCTCAGTGCCAGAACTTTGGTCTTTATAGTTTATTTCAACACTTCCTCTGGATTTTTTCCCCCCCATATTTCATGCTCTACATTATATCTTTTTCTGTTTCAACAGCTTTTTTTTATGAGTGCCAATTTTTAATTTAGGTTAGAATAATTCAGCTGCTGTACCGAAGATTTAAGTTCAAGACTTAACATAAGTTTAACTTTATAATAATATTTCTATCATTCAGAAATATATCAGGTCACCATTACCTGCTGGCCCATAGGTATAAATTGTACATATTTTATGTAAAATCTATGAAAAATTCAGTTTGGGAAAGGTCATTTTGCTGTGTGGAACTGTAATATTGCATTTGATGCGCTATATGAAAGCCAAACAAATGACCAGATTTTCCATAATACTTAATAAAACCTTTAAAAAAGGATGGCAACTTAAGGCGGTGTGATTACAGACATAATTTTCATATCTTGTATCTGTGTAGTTATTTGCAAATAACACAGTAAGAGCACAGAGGAACTACAGAAGTCGTAGAAGAAACCGGGTGCACTTCAAGCATGTGTTGCTGTCATTGGTTTTCTCTGGCACTGTACCCACAAGTGTAAGAGAGGCAGCTGGCTTCAGCCAGACCTCTTCATCTCTTACCTCACTACCTTCCCCATATGCTTTACAAATATATGCTTTACAAATCCTACCACCTCTCTGTGCCTTATGTCAGTTTCTTCTCCACTCTTTCAGCAATCCCATTATCTTGTAATCTAGTGGAGCTGAAGAGGAACAGGGTGATCCTTAGGGATTGTGTGCGTCACTGAGTTTATTTGATTCTGTCCCTTCTGGTGTCTTCCTGCAGTCATCTGCACTAGGGCTGTAAGGGAAGGGAGCCAGGAGAGCAACTGGCATTGTGGAAATCAACTGCTGGTCCCATCCCTTAAATTAGAGACTATGTTTCCCACAGATCATATTTCAAAAAGTCCATGTTTGCAAAAAACTATCTGCTAGATTTAGTCTTTACAGAAAGCCTTCCCTTTCCATGTAGTTAATAGAACTAATATATCCTGTCAGGCTTACACTGTTTATCAGTCACCACCTGATTCCACTGATTCAACTGGATCAACATGGAGAGAATAGAAATGCGTCTTTCTTCTAGGAGACAAAGGACATTCATATTGTAGAAGTTGTAATTCTGGATAAACTTCTTAATGCTAGATGGACTCAAGTGTAGTATTGCCTATCCCTGTGCACTTTTTATATTTGAAGATTAAAAAAGTTATACTCAGGATTACCCATATATATTTTCTCATGTAATTGCTTTTGGGGTAGCTATCATCAGTTTTGTAAAGTGATTTAATATTTATGCATGGAATAACTGCACAGGATGGAAAACAGACTAATAACAATGAGATTATGACTACAAATGTGGTTTTTAGAATAATAGATTACTCTTGTGATCAAATATGATTTAAAGATTGAGACCATCATTGTATGCATCATCTACCTGTATAGCATCTCTCAAGCCAAACTTTATGATTTAGGAACTCATGCTTCAGATTATGGCAGTGGCAATATTCTTTCATAAGGGTGTGGGTGAGGAAGAACAATACTGTGGGCATTTCCAATGGCAGCACAGGTCAATCATTCTGAAAATGTCCTTTCAGAAAGAAACACTCAATCAAACCAACTGATATCTCGGTTTCTTGGGTGCTGTTTATTCAAATAATACATTAATTTCATATTTGTTTTCCTGTTACCTGACTAATGTAAGCTGAAAGGGCTTTACTCTCGTGAAGTTATGATATGTTGACTCTGGCCTGGAACTAGGAACCCACCAGCTGCTCACTTATTCCAGCAGTTTGGGGAAGAGAATTGGAAACACAAAAGTGAGAAAAATTAGTGGGTATAAATATAATTTAGTAAGTGATAGGAATCAAAAAAGAGGGGAAAAAAAGGATGATGCAAAAGCAATTGCTCACCACTTCTGACATGCTGACCAATGCCCATTTCTGTATCCTCTGCAAGGGGATAGTCTGCCTATCAGCATGGCATGTTTCAGGAATTGCATTTCTGAGAGAAAATGTTGGTGCCAACTTTCTCATTGCACTTTAAGCTGTTCATACAAACCTTCTCTCACAAAATAATAGGCATTTAATTTCCAATTCCAATGACCTAAAAGGTCTTTTGATGGTCTTGTTTTTTTTCTGGCTTAGGTACTAAGACCAATAACTTCTAAATATCTGGCCTATGCTAGAAGCAGTATAGACTGCTGTGCTGCCTTTGTACTTTCCCTTGAATATGTTGATGCTTAGTGAATTTAGCATTTAAGATAGCAGTAAATTCCTTTCAGTATATTAGGCCAATTTTTCACTTCAACTCCAGGGTAAGCTGAAAGCAAAAATAACTTTCAGTGTGGAGATCATATCTGCTCCCTAGAAAACATTAAAAATCTTTCAATTTCTGAAAATGTTACAATAGCTGACCTCAATATTTTCTCGTTTTATGAATTAGAAGACTGTGATTTCAGTTTTATTTCTACATACTAACTTTTCTTTTTTCTTGAAAGAGAAGATCTTGCAGCCTACAAAAAGGAATTCATAAGAACCTGCATAGCATTTATTGAATTGTTTGTACTGCTCTGGCTATCACCCTTTTATTTTAGCATGTTATCACTTATGTGAAATAGATATGAAACAGAGGTTAGATGCTTTTCCAGTTAGTCTACTTTTCCTTCCATAAACATTCAATTGGTGTCAGAGAATGCTGTAAAGGTTACATGAAGCCACAAGAAGGAGTGTGAGATCCCATTGAATCAAATTAGTCAAAGCATTAATAGGGTGAGAATGATTTGCTTTTTACTCTAGCTGTATTTTGAGAATCATATTAAAACTGGTATGTAATATCACATTAAATCTTTGGAGTGAAGAATTGCACTGTGCAAGAAAATTTCTTGATAGACTGGCACACTGTATTGCCTCTTAAGCCTCCTGAATCCACGAGGTTTAAGACAACTTCATGAAGTCCTCCCGGTAGCTCAAAATTTTAAGGATGTTAGATTGTCTACTTAAGGCTGAGAGCACTATGAAAGATATTTCCAATGCTCCTTTACCTGGTGGTTCAAGCCTCTCTTATATTTATTTAGAATCCTGCACAACAATCCTACACAATTTGAAGAGGACCAATTTAACCAGGTGGAAGCCAGCCATTTGATAATAATTCAGCAGTCATAGCAACAGTCTCCCAGATGTGGCAAAGAATTTGTCTTTGTTATCTTGCTTCAAAATACAGCCTAAGAATCATTAGCTGACCTCAGCATCTGTGTAAAATGATTAATAGAGAAATTAAAGATTTTCTGTGTTTTTTCCCAAGATCTACAGCAGTATTAAAAATAAGTATGTGATACAAGTCCAGATGCAGAACAATTGTTTAGGCTGTAATTGTTTGCAATGACAAAAGTCCTTTTTCGTGAATTATTTTAAATTTTATTTTAAGAAAGATCTTTCCATTTACAAATTTTGTAAAAAAAAACCCCATCTAGTTTAGGTCTGTTTGTATATATAGATATGTATGGGCATATATGTATGCATATATTTTAATTTATTTTAATGTATTATTTTGGACTTGAATAATGATTTTTTCACCAGTTTCCATTTGAAGCAAGTACTTTATTTGCACTAATTTCGTGTGTTGGGTGTCCTCTGAGTTGATACCTGTAATTCCTAAGCACAGGCATATTCAAAAGATTGATTTTCAGTTCAGACTGGTCACCTGCTGCTGCTGAAACAGAGGATCATTTTTGAGTCCCAATATGAGCAATAGGGAGGGAATAACCATGATATATTTTTTAAAAAAGATTTTTAAAATATATTTGCTTTAAATTTGGAGTCTCCAAAATAGGGCTTGGTGATAAATTGCCAAGATTCTTATTCAAGTTACTAAACTTGTTTCTGAAACATTTATGATAAACAGTATCAACTGTTGTGAATCCTCATTGAGCTAAAAATGAGTTAGTGTCCTTAAAAAAATCCTTCTTGTAAGACAGGAATAATTTTAAAGATCATAAAATTTAATTCGGGTTCTTTAGTTTTATTTGTTTGAATGCACCAAGCATTTTCAATGTTCTGGGAAACTGTGAGCTATAATTTTATGTGTTTGCATGGCAGGTATTTGGTAGCCGGAGGGGGACAGGGGGTGCTTTTGAGAGAAGCTGCCAGAAGCTCCTGCAGTGTGGAGTGGAGACAGTGCCAGCCGGCACCGACAGGGATCTGCTGCTGGACCAAGTGAGCCCATCAGCAGCATCCTTAGCACCTCTGTGATCACAGAGCCAGCAGAGGGAAAAGCAGCCCCTCTGCAATTACAGCTGCAGACAGGAGCGACAACATGTGCGGGCAGCGCCTCGGCAGGGAGAGAGGAGAGGAGAGGAGAGGAGAGGAGAGGAGAGGAGAGGAGAGGAGAGGAGAGGAGAGGAGAGGAGAGGAGAGGAGAGGAGAGGAGAGGAGAGGAGAGGAGAGGAGAGGAGAGGAGAGGAGAGGAGAGGAGAGGAGAGGAGAGGAGAGGAGAGGAGAGGAGAGGAGAGGAGAGGAGAGGAGAGGAGAGGAGAGGAGAGGAGAGGAGAGGAGAGGAGAGGAGAGGAGAGGAGAGGAGAGGAGAGGAGAGGAGAGGAGAGGAGAGGAGAGGAGAGGAGAGGAGAGGAGAGGAGAGGAGAGGAGAGGAGAGGAGAGGAGAGGAGAGGAGAGGAGAGGAGAGGAGAGGAGAGGAGAGGAGAGGAGAGGAGAGGAGAGGAGAGGAGAGGAGAGGAGAGGAGAGGGAGAGGAGAGGGAGAGGAGAGGGAGAGGAGAGGAGGTTCTCCAGGCACCAGAGCTGAGATTCCCCTGCAGCCCTTGGTGACGATCATGGGCACACGGCTGTGCCCCTGCAGCACAGGGAGGACCCCATGCCACAGCAGGTGATTCCTGGGAGAGGCTACGACCCCTTGGGAATCCTTGGCAGACCTTGCAGCCCCGTGGAGAGAGCAGCCCACACTGGAGCAGCTCCTGGCAGGACTTGGGCCCCGTGGGGACCCACACTGCAGCAGTCAGCTCCTGGAAAGCTGCGGCCTGTGGGAAGGACTCACCGTGGAAAAGTTAGGGGAGGACAGTCTCCCATGGGAGGGACCCACACTGAAGCAGGGAAGAGTGTGAGTTCTGCCTCTGAGGAGGAAGGAGCAGCAGAGACAATGTCAGGTGTGATGACCTGACAGCAGCTCCTATTCTCTGCCCCGGGTGTGGCTGAGCAGGGAGGAGTTGGAGAATTTGGGTGTACAGTTTAGCCTGGGAGAAAGTAGGAGTGTGAGAAAGGGTGGCTTTTAATATTTGGATTTGTTTCTCATTATCCTACTTTAATTTACTTGGTTATAAATTAAATTAAATTTCCTAAGTCAAGTCAGTTTTGCCCCTGACAGTGAGGGCTGAGTGATCTCTCCCCACCCTTACCTTGATTCATGAGCCTTTCATGATACTGTCTCTCCCCTGTTCAGCTGAGGGGCACAGTGATAGAGTGGCTTTGGTGGGCACCAAGCATCTATCCAGGGTCCACCCACCATGTAATATTATCATATTATTTTAACAAATTTTTTAAAGCAATTTTTAAAGTAAACCCCCTTTGCACCAGAATCAGAATACTTGAAGACTTTAATGCAGAAATTCTTTACCTTCATCAAAGTAAGACTGAAAAATATTTCCTAGATTAGGAACGTCCATTAGTGGTTTATTTAAGAATAAGACAAAATGTGAACAAAAGGCCAAAATATATACCTTGTAAAGCAGAAACCTTGTTTCAATAGCTAGGTATTTAACTAACTGGCATTGCTCCAATGAGTGTTTTATCAAATTACTACACTTTCACCAGATTTCGTTGAAATCGTGACTCCATTTCCAGATTACTACTGTGCTCTGTATATTCCTCTCTGTTACAGTAAGGGGTACACCAAAGTTGGTAAGCTTCTACATAAAGGAACAGAGAACATTGTTTCAGAATCCACAAACTAATGCTTGAAATGTTCAGGGGTAACTGGATTCCTGTCTGCTCATTTCACATAAAGCCATGAAACCAGGTTTTTTCATAGATTTTCCAAATAGTTAGGACTTCAGCGAGTTTCATGTGTTCAGTCTGTACTCTAGCCTGGACTTTAAAAAATCCGTATACAAGGCAGTTAGAGTCAATGTTTTTGCGGGAGTATCAAGCCATGTATGTATGGTTGTGTCTGGAATATCCTGAGTTTTTTGTCCTGCCCATGTATTTAACCTGCTGGTCTAGAGAAATTGATGTGCCAGTGCTTGCAGGGACACCTTTTATTTAGCCTCAGAATAAATTGTATCAGCACTGTATCTCTTCTCTATCTTTACAAAGATCCAGACAGGGTCTTCTTTCACACTACTGAAACTATATACTACTATTCATGTTTGGGAATGGATAGCTCTGAAGTCTATAATATCCCTAATGTGTCTTCAGATCAGTGGTTGAATGCTAGAAAACTATGAACTGAAGCAGCTTGTGGCAATGAAGCTTAACTGAAAGCAGGCCTGCCCCTGTTGAGAAGGCTGTTTGTTTAAGGCTGGTTTTGGTGTTATCTTTTGACAAAGGTTAAGCAGCTCCCTGCTAAGAGTGTTGGCTGTTACACACCACATTACTTAGGAATTTTATTCTTCCCTTGCTAATACAACTGCAGAAGAGAACCATCTAGCTGCCTAACTTGGACATAAGCATTCTGCTAGACACAATAGGAAGAGTACTATTCCTAGTTAATCAGTGAACAGGAATTTAACCCAAAGAGATTTAAACAAATTTTTTTCAGCACACTTAGGAATAGTAGAGAATGATTTTTACTAATTAATATGTCTGATACTTTTATTAATTTTATAGATATTTCTATTTTTAAAATACAATAGATTATATTTTCACTATACATTTAGAAATAATGCTGCTTAGTTTATAAAGCACTTTAATATTAGAGAAGCATTAAAAAGAGCTAGCAATAATGACGAATTTTTATGCATCCCTAATGAGTTAATTAAAATGACAGTAATGTTTCAATTTTAATAAGAATTCAGCTGCTGTCAATGCGATGAAAGTATTTGGGCAGATTTTGAGCATCTTACCTTGGTGCCCAGTGGACATAACAACAGAAATTAAGCACACGTAATTAATACCAACAGAAAAAAAAATAATTGTTAAAAGCAATAATTGCCATCTGTTCTTGTCAGTATTATTAATGTGCATAGAATAGCCTTTATTGCAAAATAGCTTACACTGTAGTGTTGACAAAACTTGTTTCTTTCAAAGTAGCTGGACTTGCAGTAAAGAAGGTAAGGTGAGCAAACAAATTCAAAATGTTAACACAGCCTGAGTATTGGTGTATCAGCCAATTTATAATTAGTTGCAGCTTACAAGGAATGCAGACCTCACAGGAATAAAACCACAATAATACTTGTAGATAAGGCGCTGAACCATTCATGTGTTTTACTTGATATCTTGTAACTGTTAGAGTTAATCTGGCAATGTAAGTTGATTTCTTATTTTCTGAGGAAAAATTATGCCTTGTTTCAGTTTCCATAGCTACTAGTGTTCAGTTGATGTATTTGCTATGCAAAAATACGCCTTTTTTCAGTTTTGTAAATTTAGTGTACTCTATATTGCAAGACTTTTGAATAATTTTCTTGGCCCAGAGGAAAAATTTAATACAATTTAGTAAAATGATATTTTGCAATAAGTTATCATCAGATTCTCTTCTAACATAGTTTCCTCAGGTTTATTTGTGTTGTCAGATTATTGATTCCTACAGTCTCCTGAATCTCTTCAAATCTGGTAGCTAAATTCTGCAACTTGGCAGAGGAGTAGAGGTCTGAAATAATAGGTTCTTACAAGATTCAGGTTTGGGTAAAAGAAGTGTTATTTATGTAAAAAGAAATTGTTTGGGTAAAATTCACATGATTTTATTATTTATTCTCTGTAATACAGGGGGAGGATGCTCTGTGAGCTGTGGCAGAACTCAGAGCAGAGTGAGCCTGTTGTGGATGGCCTATGTTTGTAGCTCACAGAACATCTTTTGTCCAGCCTGAAAGAATAAAATGCTGCCAGTTCCATGGATTGCTGAAGAATGTGTGCTGGATGTATTTTATTGGCATAAGATTCAAATTACAGTTACTTTTAGTGTGTGGAGATGTATAGCTTTAGCAAAATGTTTATACTCAGATTTTCCAATGCTGAAAAATGTTTGAAATACTTTCTGAACTGAGGCAACAGACATATGTCTCTTGAGGCAGTGAGCTCTGCAAGTTTTACCAAATTCATAGAGAAGTTCAGAACGGTATCGATTTAGATGGTGAAACTGAGAGCCTTGGTGCTATCTCTGGGCAAATAACAAGTAACAAAATCTGACATTTTACTAGATTTGAACAGAAATGATTTCTGTTTCAAATCTAAGCGCATTTAGTTTTAATTGTGTTTCTAATGTGTTTGTCGCTTCATTTTTTTCTGTATGCCCATTTTGTTATTCTGGTCATGCATTGCTATCATTAATTTATTTTTTTCAGTTGAATTTAATTTTAATGCAAATAGCTCAGAATAAATGCTTTTAAACAACAGGGTGTGTAAGAGATCACCTAGTGTGTCTTGAAATCAACTCTCTTAAAGTCTCTTATGAGTTTTGGTTTTCTCACAGTACATTTAATATTTAATTCTTCAAATTGTTCATCACTGGGAGATTACCATCCATTTCTATACATGAATAATGTAAGACAGGATATTTTTTTCTGTGATTTTCACAGGGCTATTCAATTGCTGTTTCTAAGGCATAGTTTCAGAAACATTAAGAAAATTATGACATTTTAGGTTCAGTTAATCTGAAAAGAATTTCAGATTAAAAAAATGTTCAATTCAATATATAGAGGCTGATGACCAGATTCAATACGTCTGAAATATTTTGTCTTCATATAGTAAGTTCAACTAAAGAGATAGCATGGCAAATTTACAATATATAACAATGTTATAAAAAATAACAATGCAAGAATTAGTGACATTTCTTAGTCCAGCATTCAGAATCACTGGACATAAATATTTTGTTGATGCTGACAAAGAATTTATATATTCCTTTTATATTTTTTAGCTTGGAAGCACTTGCTGCACTCACAGCAGTTTATAATTCTTAAAGCTCTGGTCTTAAATCTCTTACCAAAAACTTGCCTGTGATAAAAAAAATCTTAGGAAACTTTAGCTTATTCAACACTTTTGTGGTTCAGATGTCCCCGTGCACTGGAATAAGGGGCTTTTAATTATTTGCAGCAACACACGCATTACTTAATAGAACATAAAATAAATGCAGACGGAATATTTCTGATTAAATGACATGAGAAGATGTCAGTAGACTCGCTGGTCTTACTGATCCTAATTACAATAGTATGTGTGCAGGTTGTCCTCTCTGCCACAGGATAATGATTAACCCCACAGTTATTATATTCTGTAATATGATGCTATACTAGTATCTTTAAACATACTAAGTAGCTAGACTTTATAAGTTCATAAATCCATGTACTAAAATCAGTACAACTATAAATTATCCAAGTTTAAAGCTAGAGATATATTAAATCTGTTAACCAGCTATTGAAAAGCATAGCCAGCACAACTAAGAAATTATGTAAGTTTAAGGCATATGCTGTCTTACTGAAAGTGAGAATACATGTAAGGGAAAATGCCCAGACTTGTTACTTGGAATTCCATTATAAAAATTATTTTTTTCCTAAAAGCTACATTCACATAGATAGTGAGTTTTACATTCGACCTCTGTTCTTTATGATAATTCTCTACTTTTGAACACCAGGAATATCACTAGATGATATTACAAAAGAGTCTTAGTTTGGATGGCCTTACAAGGTCATCTGTTTCTAATTTAAAGAAATATGTCTGCAGATAAGTTCTTATCACTGGGCTAAATTCCAAATGAAGAGAGAATTTCTCAATCTTTAGCTTCCTAAAGAATTACAAATGCTAGACCAGATTCATGAAATTTATGCCACTTCTTATCAGATCATACTGTTTGTTTCTTATACTTAGCATAAGTAAAAAAAGAATAAATAAACTTGCTTTTGTAAGCTAAGCAGTCCCTAGTTTTATCCAGGAATCTATCTTGTTGCTGGTAGGAAAATAAAACGGAGGAAAAATTATCAAACTTTTTCTATTTACTGAAATATAAAAAATAACTGAGAACTTCTGTTTGGACTCTTTGCTCTTGCTATGCTGAGCTGATCAATGGGGAAAACGCCCAAAGAGGATTCATCTCTGAAGAGCACAGCAATTTTGTTTGTTGTCAACTGACTCAGATGTTCATTTTATATTAATTTTCAGTGTTATTCAAGCAGCTTTCAAATTAATGTAATCAATAACATTAATGACCTTTAAAAAACAAAGGAAGTATTAAAAATGGAATATTAAATACAGAAACCTTCTGTATTTGATATCAAGTTCTTGTCAAACTGCAGCTATTTCTAAAATGGTGGGCACTAAGAGAGATATTAAATCTCTTAACCAGATATCGAAAAACCATATATATGGCAATAAAAACTTTCTTCTCTTCATTTCTTCATACATACAAATTTATTCCCCTTGTTAGCTGTATGCACTGATACAAACATATTTTGATCATAATTTCTTATGTGTAGTGTGTGAAAATGCTTTGCAGGTGCTGGACTTAAAATTGTCACTTCAGCTACCATTCAGATGGACACAGCAATGCAATTTCATCAACACTATAAATCCTTATGCTTCCATTGTCTTTATGCAGCTGTCTTGAGGACCATATGTACATGTAATTATATAGCTGTACTACACATAATTTTTCTTCCTGTTTTCTTTGTTTTCTTCTTCTGAGTGTGGCCATTTGTGTTGCAGTCACTTAGTTCTTTCTTTTCTGACAGGTGTCTGTACAAACTAAGGCCATGAC
This sequence comes from Sturnus vulgaris, assembly GCF_052056855.1. Lineage (NCBI taxonomy): Eukaryota > Metazoa > Chordata > Aves > Passeriformes > Sturnidae > Sturnus > Sturnus vulgaris. Next base: position 33,565,556 of record NC_142246.1, on the reverse strand, counting down.
TGTGACTTTTAAGAGAGAGACGTGGATGGAGGCAAGATACGATACTGAACTAACATTGGAATATCAGTTACAGAAAAAAAAAATGACCCATTACTTAGATTTTTGAAACTTGTATTTTCTTCATTGTCTTGTATTTTTAACATATGTGTAGTGATTTCAAAGGGTTCAGAAGGATATATATATAAAATAATTACAACACTATTTCTGTAGTATAGTGCATGGGCCAAATTACGGTATTTGGCCTCCTGTGAGATACCACTTATTTATTCATCATCTCTGACATGGATTTTCTGATTAAGTGTTTCATGCATTTTTACTAGGCTATGACTGGGTTGTAATATTTGTGCTATTAGTAATGTATAGGCAGAAGTTTTCCTGTAAGTCTCATCCTCAACATTTCTAGTATTTTACTGTGTGTAGGCTAAAACAGAGAACAAAAATTATAATAAACAACCCTCCAAAACAAAACCCAGCAAATAAAAAACCAAAACCAAACACAAACAAGCCCATAATAATGTCCACAAATGTTGTTTTTCAATGTGTTTAGTTATGCTTTATTTTTCCATGTTTCCATTGGAGCTAGGAGATGCTAATTTTTATTTGAGTTGAAAACTTAGGAAATGGGAAAGATGGCAAGAATAACTTTAGTGGAAATATTTTCCATTTTCTGGTAACTTTTTGGTATTGTTACTGTGAGGGGATGTGGGGCTTTTTCGTGTTTTCTTTGCTTTGAGATTTCAAATAGAAAGGCGTTTAATATTAGCTGGTGTACCATATTGTACCACTGCATGTGTTATGATTGTAAGTTGGTTTTTTTCTGAACTGATAGTTGTTTCCCCCCTGCCCCCCAAGCTGCAGTATATGGGAATTTCTTGTCATTCTCTTAGTTTTTCAATAATCTAGACAGGTTCAGAGAAGTTCCCTAAAGTTTGTGTAGTACTTAAAAGTAGGCTTGTTGTGCTTCTCTAAGGAAAAACAGGCAAAGCTTTGTATGTTATATTTATCATTCTTAAATTTTGTTTTCCTTTTAATATGTAAACCATTTTCCAAGGGGAATTATCATTTAATTCTTTTGCTTTCCACTTACTACTTCATTACAGTTTTAAGCCATCAGTGCATTTGGCAATTCTACAGTTAGTTTCTCTGTTTTAGTAATTTATGCAGATTAGAAGCAATGAAGATCTGAAAACTGACTCCCCTGTGGCCCTTTTCAACACTTTACTTTCTAATCACTTTACTTTAATCAGTTCTTTATCTGTTCCATGTTTAACCTGAATCTTTCCTCCTTTCAGTTTAAGATGAAGACTATCATTTGAGACATTATCAAAGACTTTATGTAGATCCAAATTATGATGCTTGTACTCCTATTATCAACTGTGTTTCCAATCTTCTCGAAAATGAAAGGTGACTGGTTGTCAAGATTTAAATTTCTTTAAAAGTATTTTGAAGGTAAACTGAATTTGTTTTAAATTATTGACAATTATTTAACTCTCGTATTCTTTAAATGAGTTGTATGCTATAGTGTAAACTACTAATTTTTAAGGTCAGTTCTCTCACTTGCTCCCTTTTAATGTCACCACGTGTCAGTGTGGTGTGCACTCACACACAAATATTGGCTGTAATGAGGCTGGCAAAGCAAAGAACAAGAATTATTTTGCAGTTTCAGCATATTCAAAGCAAATCACTGCAGAACTCTTGAGGGCTGCAAGACAGTTACCTGCCTTTGGTCCTAACAGATCAGATGAGACCGACTATTCAGACAGTCAGAGAAATGAACCTGAAAGCTTTTCTCCTCTGCTCACTGACAATCTTCATGTTAGAGAGGTAGCAAGATCATAGCAGATGTAAATAACTTACTGGACTTGGAATGTGAGTGATCTTCTACTGAACCTAAGACTGATGTCTATGATTTTAGGTCATAATAGCCTGATCTATTGCTATTCATTAGATTTTCAATTTTCAAAACCTCTTCTAGACCTAATCATGTTTAGAGTAATATCTTATGTAATACAGGAATTTTTCATTTATAACTGAGAACATTTAAGACAGAAAAATTAGAACACCTAGGGAAAACCAGCAAAAGTAAGAGCAAAAATTACCTCTATATATTCAAATTTCCAGTCAGTGTCAACCTGTTTCAGCAGCTGCCAACATAAAAATTCTTTTTGTGATAGATCAAACACTAACTAATTCTGAGTCACTTAAGTCAGATTTTCCTACTTAATTCTACCACAAGTATAAAAGAAGTAGTTGGACCTGATGATCTCAAAGGTATTTTCCAACCTAGCTCTCTCTGTGATTCTGTGATCAAAATTATAAAGGTTTATTTGAGAATCAAAGGATAAAATTGAAGATAATGGTTATGTTTTTCTTATTTTGATTACAAGAAAAATGAAATGGAAGAATGGGCATGTTTTAGGGGTTCAGGATAGACATTTAATTCAGGATATGTTGCCACTTGCTTAAATTATTATGATAGATTCAAAGTTAAAGGGAATTTAAAATGCAATAAAATAAATACAAATTGATGCAGTATCTGAAGGGAGCCTACAAGAAAGATAGGGCATTTTACAAGCACATGTACTGACAGGACAAGGGAGAATGGATTCAAACTGAAAAAGAGTGGGTTTAGATTAGATAGCAAGAAGAAATCCTTCACTGTGAGGGTGATGAGGCACTGGAACAAGTTGCCCAGAGAAGCTGTTCATGCCTCATCCATGGAAGTGTTCAAGGCTGGATATAATGGAGCTCTGAGCAACCTGGTCTAGGGAAAGGTTTCCCTGCCCATGGCAGGGGAATTGGAACGGAATAATTTTTGAGGTAGTTTCCAACACAACCCATTCTACGATTCTGTGAACTGCTGAAAAACTGTTAGAATTGTGGTGTATATATGTTGAAAAGGCACATATAATCAAATGAATGTTGAAGCAAGGACACTGACAGGGTTCGAGTTCTACTGTCTCACAGTCACCTACCCAGACTACCCTAGGATGCACTCTGAAGATTAACAGTTAAAAAAAACCTCACCAAGTAGTTCAAGTAATAGCTGTAGTTCAAAAACTGCCATTAAACAAAACAGATTATCTTTCACTTGTAGAGATGCCGGAGTTCCTCAATGTCTAGAGAGGCATGATAGAAAATCTGCATTCTAAAATACATTAGATGACTTTAAATTCCACAGTAAGTAAAATGAATATATTTGACAAGAGTATTACATATTAACGCGTTCTGAAATAACACTTCAAAAACTTATCAAAATATTTAAAGACAGAAGAACTTGGTAATGTTTTAGAGAGGTCTTTTTGCTCACTGTGCTCCGATACAGTGTACACTGAGTGGCTACCATGGTAACATACTTAATTTAGCAATCTTCAGATCTACTCTGGCCTCAGTTTTATGAACATCTTTTTCAAAGAGCAATGCTAGAATAGATGTTTGCCACCCATAATTATAGCTATTAATCACTTTAGATACTACAAGGATGTGTCAGCTCTATATTTACCCAGTAGCATATGCTTGTGTGATGAAAAGGCCCCTACAATCAAAAACATACGCTCAAGTTTGGAACAGTTGTATTTTGTTACAGTGAGAATGGCAAAAGATTAGTCAATATTTACAGTAAAAATATCCTTTCTGGTTGCTACAAAATCAACTCCAACACCCCCAAATAGAAGAACATCAATGACAGTATCAAATAGTAAAAGAAACAGCAGGTGAAAATATATGGAATTTGTTGTTCTTTTAGGATGCAACTGAACAAAAAGGGGATGTAACTTTTATTTGTAATGAGAAAATGGCCCAAAAAGGTGTGAATTTCCCAGGCTATTTTTCATCATGTGTTTATATGATTTTATCTTTCTTATCCTTCAGACTACAATGTATTATTTTAGCACATAACCCTTTGGACAGAATATCTTTGCTTACAGCTGAGAATGTATGTAGCTACCTCATCTTGCAGTCCCCAAAATACACAATTTATGCATTCTGCAGTCCCCAAAATAATGAATTATCTGCTCAGAAGCCATTTCAGATTAACATTGCTAACACTAGGAAAATTTGTAAGGGCAGAAGATGACTGATTTTAGTCCATAAACAAGCACATGTTTTTTGCAATAGTAAATATTTAAACTTCATGAAATATGCATAATCTGTAAATTTCTGCATTTGTGTTTTTGTAAACATTTGTTTGTTTTTTTAAGGTTTACATGCCAAAAATTACTTGATTTAGAAATACATGGATATCTCTTTCAAAATGGTTCTTATACCCCAAACTATAATTCTAACACTTGTCTTCATCATTTATGCATACCTGAAATTTCAGCTCAATATTTTCTGTTTATTTTGGAATATTCAATAGCAGATAATTATGGTATTGCAGTAAAAAATTATAGTCATTCCTAAGGTAATGAATCCTTCAAAGATAAGGGACAAAAGCTATTTTAGGTCATGAACAGGAATGTCCTTCTGCCAAAATATGGTTCTCCAACTTTCTGAGCAGAGGTGGGAATGCAGTGTATCTTTCAAGGGCATTTCAATCAGTAATACAGTGTTTTCAATTAAACTTAACTCCTTTTTCTTATCTATCCTATATTTCTCAGTGTTTCAGATTATAAAGACTGGCATACTGACACAAGAGTAGTTTCTACCCCATTTTTACCCACCAAGGTAGATCTGCCCCAATTTTTACTACATAAAAATTTCTTTACTAAAGATTAGTGACTTATTTTTTAAAATAAGTTTTAAATATAAAAGATATTTAGCTGTAGATTGTCTTATAGCATAAATATGAAGGCTTACAAGTGTAGTAAATAGTATAGAAAAGAGTAAAAAACGTTGTTCATTCTTAATTACAAACATTTTTTCCTCACCCCCGCTGTACTTTCCCACTCATTTATATTTTTTAATTTTTTTTCTGGCAACATTATCACTAAAAACTTTGTTCATGGCAGAAATGAAAACAGCATATTTTTTACCAGAAGACCCTTTCTGAAAATTTTGCTCTTGAAATGGAGTGAAACACTGCTATCATCTGCATATGCAATCTTGGGGGCATTGTTTCATGTTTTCACATTGATGGCAAAAGGAAAGTTTCAGTTATCATTTCAGTACTTTTAAAGTGATGAAAAGAAATGAAAAACAACAGATGCACTGAAGTGAGACAGTAAATGTGATGTGCCCTTATCAGAAAGCTGCATTTATGAGACTTCCACTCTGTTGGGATATGCCTCCAAATGCTGCAACCTAACAGGAAATAAGGCGAGATTTCTACAAAATATGTATTCTGTGATCCCTGAAGTCATGAAAAGAATGAAAAATAGGTTGAGTTTAGCTCTGGAAATAGATTTATTTCTTTGTGTGTTTCCTGAGTTTGTAGTTTAGAATAAGTTATTTGATTCAGAAAATTTAATGAGCGTTTAAAAATAGATTACTAAATAGGTAATACAAGCAATTATATGCTTTTCTTAAATCTTTGCATACATCATGCAACAGTACCATATGCTAAATTGCACAGTATTTCTTTTAATATCTTTAGTGTCATAACACCTCTGAGACAGAATGCTGTTGTGCAAGACAATATTCAATTAGAGAAATACAAAATGGCCTTGATCCACCAGGACTTAAACCAGAGGGCCTAAACAAGAGAGAGCAGGTGAAGAGGAAAGAAAAAGATACAAGAAAATGCTGGACTACAAAATTCTCTGTAAGCATAGTCACTTGGATATCAGATATTGTTGAAAATTCTGTCTTAAAACAGCACTTAAAACAAGTACTGAAATATGCTTAGACTAATGAAGGTGTTTTGCCCATAAATACAAAAATAAGTGGGAGGTCAGCACTTAGGAGCTACTCGAATAACATTGAGATAATTTCTTTTAACCTTTTTGCAATTCTCCAAGCATATCACATTTCATGAACCCTGCAGCTTCCTTGATGAGAATCAGAGAAATACACAGAGGGGAACATAATTGAGATTAATCTATATATATTTAACTAACTAATGAATGTGGTTTACTTACAGTATGTATTCTGAGATATCACTAGTAATACCTTCTCTTCTTTGAACAGGTAAATATCCCATTTCAACAGATTGCCAAAAGAAACTCCAAGAGACTTCAAAGGTAAGGACCTCCTCCAAAATGCTTCAAATGATCGTTTCTTCTGGTTTATTAGAGAAGAAAATGGAGAATGTTAATTCTTTTTGACTGTCTGTCTGATAAAGAATTGCAGATGACATTAATCGACGTAGACTTCCTGTTCGTGAAACTGTTTACATATAAAAGAAAAATTTTCACTTTACTCTTGATTAAAAGGATAAGCTTAATTAATGTGCTAACTGCAGAAACAAAAAGAATTCATGTGTGAAAATAAAATACTAAAAGCTTGTAACACTTTTGCCATATTTTTCCTTGTGCAATATTAAAAGAATACTGTTAAGCTACTAGAAAATTAAACTTGGTAAGGATGATTTTTTTCAATAGAAAAGCTTTCTAACTTCACTTTAAAAAAATGCTTTACTTGATACAACTTCCTTACATTCCTCTAAGAAATATAAATTTGAATTTAGTTTCAAAAATTTGATTAATTTTGTCAGCTCTTTAGATTTAGAACACGTTTGGTTTGCATTTAGTTGTGGGGAAGAATTCAGTGTCATACTGTGTTCAGACTTCTGTTTGGTACTTCATTGTTCTTCAACTACATCCCTGTAACAAATAGTTGATTTTTAAACTCTTCTGTCCACACTTACACAAAATATTCTTGTCTCTCAAGTATGCAGTTAACAGAAGACAAGTTTTCATTAAAATTGTTATTTTTAAGTCATCAAGTTAGAGAAGATGACAAGGACATTGTGGTCTGTCCTAAACTTTAACTGGAGAGAAAGAAAGAGCAGTAATTATTGTTCCAGTCATCATCTCTGTGCCTACTTTATTTTAAAACACTGGGTAATTTAAGAACCTGTCACATGTCATTTGTGTGTATATTTTAGTGCATACATTGACAGGATAAGAGATCCTAATCAATTAATATTTACCCATACTTTTCTACCCATAATATCCCATAATTTGTTTGTCTTCCCAAAACACAGCTTATTAATGACAGATATTAATGGAGAAGTTCTGAGAATGTTCCACAAGTTTTTGAGGATTATGCCAGATATCATCTGAGTACTGGACATTTATGGGACAAAAACATGTAGGCAGACATTTAAGCTGAGGCAAAAGATCAAAGACTCATTAGATTCATTTCAGAACATAATGTATTCCCACAGACCAAGGACTTCAAACGGGGTCTTATGTCCCAGAAGAATTGCTGAAATATCCAGCCCTTCAGTATTTTGGCTTTGGTCCTCTGGCCCTCTTATTTTTTTTTTCTGTTTTCCCTAACTTTCTTTCAAAAAGTCTTTTAGAAATTATTTTTTTCTTCTAGATTGAAATCCCAGGGCATTGTGAGATTTGGGAAGACACTTCCCTTATGCCTCGGTGTGCTACCTAACCTTCTCTTTGTATTCTTCCCATACACCTGCAATACTTAGATTCATCTAAAAACTCCAAATTTTGAATGTCTATTCTACTTTGGAAATTATGAAGTAAATCATATCATAAAATGGCTTACGTTTTTTGTGTGTGCAGATGTGTTGCCAAGCTTGTTCCATTTTTTATTTTTTCTTTTCAGATCTTGTCTTTATATAAAAATATAATTGATGAGGTAATGTGTTACTTTTTGAAGTGCCTCTGGTAGACTTTGATCATGCCAAGATTTAAATAGTATTGGCTGAGTGAAAATATTTCAGTAAAAATAGGGAAAAAAGAACCTTAGAGGTGAAAATTATGATAAAGTTAAAAAAAGCATGCTAAAGAAAAGCACAAAGGAGGGGAAAGAGAGGGTGCCATGCTCCAAGGTCCTATTTGAATGCCACTGAGGGTGACTAGGAGAATCATCACTGAAGGACATAAAGTATCAGGATGAGAAAATACATGTCACATTTCTGACAGGTACATCTAACTATGAAAAAAAAAGCCCTATTCAGCATAGGAGGTTAAAGGAAGAATAGAACTAATGACATTACAATCCTCTTGAGAAGTCTTGTTTTGTTTATTAAATAAGCTACTCTAGGAAGATAAGTAAGAAGAACTGCTTAGTCTGGCAGTGTTAATTGATGCTGTCCTGAGATTTTATTGTTATGTATTACTCTTTTTGTCCTTTCATGTAAAGATGTCAGCACATTGTACCTGACAGGATGTACTGTATATTATGAATTATTCTAATTGGGATAGAAAAATGGCCATCAGTTCTTGCTACTCTGTATACCTAAGGCGTGACTTTAATTTGTACATAACATTATTTCCCAAGTATGAGGTTTATTTTAGGATGCACTGTAAATGAGTACTGTTGCTGTGAAGTTTTCAGATGCAAAATAGTTTATTCCATCCAGTTGAGTTTTGACACATATAGATATATTTCCCTACACAAATACAATGAAAATGTGTATACAACACGTACATGAGGGGAAACAAGGACAAGAGATAAAAGGAATAGAGCCTTCAAGTCTGACATGAGATGCTTAGAAGAGAGTTAAACAGGATCTTGTGCTCTTTCTTGAGTACAGCTTGTATTGACAGCCATGCTAAAATCCAATGACAGGGACAGGAAAGGGCAAATATCAACTTTATTCCTTCATATTATGCCATGAGTGCATGGAATGCAAGGATGGGCATGCTGTATCTTCTACAGCTGGCTATAGCAATGTTACTTCTGTAATTCCGGGGCATGTAAGGTTTTAGAGATAATTTAAAGCAAAATTAATACATCTCATTGCAATGAATTACTTCAGAGATGCTAGTTGAATCCTGAGGGCAGTTATTTCCAAAGAAGATAGCTTTCTATCCTTCTGAATTCCATTATTATATTCACAAAATCACAGAATTAACTAGGTTGGAAGAGACCTCCAAGATCATCAAGTCCAACCCATGCTCTAACACCTCAACTAGACTGTGGCACCAAGTGCCACATCCAGTCTTTTTCTAAACATATCCAGGGATGGTGACTCCACCACCTCCCCAGGCAAAGCACTCCAATACTTTATTATGCTTTCCATGAAAAACTTTTTCCTAATATCCAACCTAATTTACCCTTCACACAGCTTGAGGCTGTGTCCTCTGGTTCTGTGAGTTGCTGCCTGGTGAAAGAGACCAACCCCACCTGGCTAGAGCCACGTTTCAGGGAGTTGTAGAGAGTGATAAGGTCACCCCTGAGTCTCCTTTTCTCCAGGTTAAACAATCCCAGCTCCCTCAGCTGTTCCTCACAGGGTTTGTGTTCCAAGCCCCTCTCCAGCCTTGTTGCCTCCTCTGGACACACCCAAGTGTCTCAATGTCCTTCCTAAACTGAGGGGACAGAGCTGGACACAGCACTCAAGGTGTGACCTCACCAGTGCTGAGTAGAGGAGAAGAACGACCCCCCTGCTCCTGCTGGCCACACTATTCCTGATCCAGGCCAGGATGCCACTGGCCATCTTGGCCACCAGGGCACACTGCTGGCTCATGTCCAGCCAGCTGTCAACCAGAACCCCCAGGTCCCTTTCTGCCTGGGCACTGTCCAACCACACCATCCCAGCCTATAAAGCTGCAGGGGGTTATTGTGGCCATAATGTAGGACTGGGCACTTGGACTTACTAAACTTCATCCCATTGGACTCTGCCCATCCATCCAACCATTCCAGGTCTCTGCAGAGCCCTCCTACCTTCCAACAGATCAACACACATTCCCGGCTTAGTGTTGTCTGCAAATTTACTAATGACAGACTCGATGCCCCCATCCATGTCATCAGTAAAAGTATTGAACACCACTGGCCCCAGCACAGAGCCCTAGGGGACACCACTGGTGACTGCCATTAGCTGGATGCAGCACCATTCACCACCACCCTCTGGGCCCAGCCATCCAGCCAGTTCTTAACCCAGCCAAGAGTGCTCCTGTCCAAGCTCTGAGCTGCCAGCTTTTCCTGGAGGATGCTGTGGGAGACAGTGCCAAAGGCCTTGCTGAAGTCCAAATAGACAACATCCACAGCCTTTCCTGCATCCACCAGGTAGGTCACCTGGTCATATAAGGAAACTAGGTTGGTCAAACACAACCTACCCCTCCTAAACCCATGCTAGCTGGGTCTGATACCCTGGCCATCCTGTAAATTCTGCATGATGGCACTGAATATAAACTGTTCCATTACCTTACTGGGTACTGAGGTCAGGTTAACTGGCCTATAATTACTAGATCCTCCTTCCCATCCTTTTTATAAATGGGTGTCACATTGGCCAGTTTCCAGTCACCTGGAACCTCACCAGTGAGCAGCTTCACAAACTCATTGTGAATATTGATGCAGCTTGTAGCCATTTCAATATATAAAAGTTTGGGAGAGATTTTTAACATCTTAAAAAATACTAGTGGAGATCTTTTCTTTTTTTTCTGAATTTCAGTAAAAAATTGAAAAATAAAAGTAAGTACTGTTTCCAATCCTAGTTCTCTAACACAATTGAGCAACCGTGTGTATTCAGTTTTGGGCCAATCCTGTCTATATTGGACACTTTAAATATTGCTCTTTCTGGTAAAATGTGATGGAAGTGCCTTGAGGGTATGTATGGTAAATATTTATTTATTGCATGGCTTATTGCCTACGTTTTTTTCTCCTTAGAAGAAATATATTAAGTACTAGAGCATTTCAGTTGAGATTATTTTGCCTATGCGTTAGGAAGAATTATGAATTCAAGAATGTATCATCTGTTTTGTTTAAAACCTCATTTGTCAAGCAGGTGTGTTTCTATCAGGAGAAAAAAAATACAGTTCCCACCACCAGCATTTTCATCTGTATGACTACTTTTCTTTCTTTAAGACAGAAATAGCTGTTGTGATGAAAAAGAGATGAGAGCCAGGAGAATCTCATGAAAGACTTACAGTGGTTTTCAAAGGACTGAAAGACTACTTGGAAGACTAGTTTCAAGAAAAATCAATGCAATTTAGGAGATGACATCATCCAGCAGATGAAATTATTTTAGGCAGGATCACACACTTAGACATTGCAAGAGGTCAGAACCATCTGTGGACACCTACATTGCCTGTGTAGTGCACAAAAAGAGTTGAGCCCCTCTGAATGAGATCCACAGTCACGAATGTATGGAGCAGACATAAACCTAGAGTTAATCATTAGGAAATCCTAGGGTATGGTGAAAATGATAGTGAAGTGACAGGATTTCTAATCCTCTCATGGTTTAGGATTAATGCTACTTCAAGTGACTAAATCTTGTCCTTGTTTCTTTCTTTAGGATATGGAACTGAGTTTACCTTTTTAAAAATGTAATAGAAGATCTGTCCCTGAAGGGCACAATTAATATGCATTCTGCTTACTGTACTCCAGAATCCTGTGACTGACTGTAACAGGACCCTGTTTTCCATGCAAACAGAAATTCTTACCTTTCATCTAGTGAGAGTTATACTTGTTAGTAGAGATTTATACCAGGCAACACTAATGTCTTCCAGCCTGGTTGAATCTAAATTCCAGGCACAGTAAACTGGAGAGAAACAACTGGTTTCTCAGGCTCAGTGGTTAAATTTGGAGAATAGAATTAGTTCAGGTCTATTGCCATGCATATGGATTCAATGTGTAATTTACATGAAATATATACTAAATTACGTAAATATTCACTGATTAGATTAGTGTACTTCCCTTGGCCTGTTCTTGGACACTCAATCTTATTTAAAAAAATAGATTTACAAAAAATCAATTACTTTCTATTTGTGGTATCTTTACATGCAGGCACTACTTGATTCAATGTTATTAGTCTAAAATATGTATAGTTAAATGGTTTTATCCTGGCTCATTCAAAGAGAAGAAATACTCAGGGTATTTTTTGCTTTTGTTTTCTGAACTTTGCACAGTCTAGCATCATACTAACACTGAGAACTGTATAAAATTTTGTAAATGTTTTTTCACTCCTTATCTATTAAATAAGGCATCTTAGTAGGAAAATTACTTCTTCTTTTGGAATCCTAGAAAATAGGAATAAATCCCAAAGCTTCTGCTACTTTTTATATTTGAGGGATTTTGTTGGGCTTTTTTAAAGTATAAACTGCTGCTTCTGACAACTTAGTCTCATTATCTGGATTTACATAAATCCTCTACTCAGGAACAGGAATTGACTATAGAAATTCTCCTGCTAACCTCACTTGCCCAACAGTAAGAAAAGACAAGAATCAATTCTGCCTTTTCTTGTTGGCATTTGGCATGCCAGTTGAGAGATTAAAATTTAAATTTCTACAATGCATTGGGAGAAAAAAGTAACAGTCTCTGTCAGTAAGCAGCAGTACTTTACTGATCTTCTCTACTTGGAGTTTTGCTTATTTAATCTCTCTGTGTAATTATTACCATCATCCCTCCTATCTTTGGGATTCAGGATGTGTGCATTTTCATATAGTCCTGTCTGTATCTTGTCATGTGCCTGAGTTCCAGCAAGTGTTACAGAACAAACTGTTTTGGGAGCTGCTGCATATTCCGGGAAAAAAAGTGCTTAAATCTCCTGGCCCTTTTGTTTTTTCTACACAAAAACAGTTGTCAGGCTCTGGAGCAGGCTGCCCAGGGAAGTGGTTAGTTCACCATCCCCAAAGGCATTTTGAAGACATGCAGGTGTGACACATGGTTTATAGGTGGGCTTGGCAATGTTAGTTTTGTGGTTGAACTTGATGATCCAATTTGTTCCAACCTAAATGATTCTATGATTCCTATTTGAATGCCACTGAAGCAGGAAACTCAGCAGGAGACAGAAAATCTCTAGCCTCTACCAGTGGTATTGTACACTAAGTGCTTTCCTTTCTAACCCCTTCCAACATCTTCATTCCTCCCCAGCTCGAGGTATAAGATTTCAAATTTATTTTTCTTTACAGAATATCCCCTTTGGCTGCTCTTTATCTTATAGAGTGAAGGTTTCTCTCAAATGCTCTGCTATCCTCAGTTACACATTACATGTGTGTCTTGGAGCTTTCTGTTATTTCACAGCATGGTGAAATGCATGGTACAGCATTTTTAAGATGCTATATACTAATTATAGAAAATACTTGAGAAAATGAGTGTAATGTGTTTCAAATTGATGCACAATTTGTGGCTGTAGCTGTCAGTAACCTAAGAACACAATAATATATCAGAGATAAATGACAAATTATGCTTATTTTATGCTACATAATTTAATAGTTGAACTCTGAACTCATTTAAAGATATTATATTATTCTACCTGAAAACCCCCCGAAGTATTAATGTTGAAAAGTTCTGTGATCCAGTCAAAGTGATTTAAGGAGATAGAATAAAATACCCAACTGAAAAAGTTTATTCCTGCCACTCTTAAGATTGAGATAAGAATTGTTGTTGCCAAAGCAGCACTGCTATGTAATTAGACACTATTTAATAGCACAGGTAATGAAGTAACTTTGCTGCATTTCAACCTCTACGTTTTCCAGTTTGTTTCTTTAACTTCTCTTTGCAGAAGAGGATTCTTGCTTGCCACCCCAGATTTGAACTGGTAAACCAGACGAGATTAATAATGCATGCCTGAGATATTTTGGTTTATGGGGTTTTGACATTTGATTATTATACTATCTTTTCTTATTCATTCTACCATGTTTCAACTGAGTAAAACAAATTAAAGCTGAAAACAAGCTTGCTTTTCCCTCTCTTGTTGTTAGTATCTGGAGGTCCTATTTTCAGAGACATGCATCTATTTCAGTTACAGTGCATCTCTGCTTCACTGGTGGTTGTAAGAACAACTCAGCACACTATGTAAGCTGTCAAGGGTGTCTGTCAGGAAGAAATGGAGCCATAATGCATAACTAAACGTGGAATAAAAATCAAAGCAAAGCAGAACTGAAGAGATTTACTTATTTCAGACATAGGGTGGGATTTAAAAGCATCGCCTAAATATGAGGTTTAGTCTATCATTATCCTCTTGCCCAGCCCCCTTTCCTCTGATTCTAATTCTGTAAGTGCAAAATGGTACCTGCAATCATTGTATCTTCTGAAGTAGTCTTTTTTACTTCCTGGTATCCCAGGCACATTGCTTTTAATCAATATTGTGGTTTGAGATTTGGCCGTCAAAGTGTCTAGTGAATTTCACATTTCATTATAATTTATGTCTCCCAAGAACTGCTTTCTGTAGTTGCATTGCATGGTGCTTCCTTATAGTAACTAACAGGGAATGTTGTACATAGCATCAAAATTCTTGTAATCTTGATATTTTAATGAACATATTTTCAGGCTATATTCTTCATACTCTGCTAGATTTCTATTTTTTTTATAAAATTCTGTTTTCACTGGTATTCTCTTATTATATGACATGCAGAGCTTAAAGATCACTTTCTTCAGTAGTCTGTAAAGGCATATCCACCTCATTTTTATGTGATTGGTTTTGTTCAATTTTTGCTTCATTTATGTTTCTATTATGATCTTCCTCTTTAGCTTTAAAAGCATGAGCCTCTCAAAACTGACATATCTTCTCCGTTAGAAGTTCTTCCCTCTCTTCTGTACAAGCTGATAGTTATTTTTTTATAAAATTTGTTTCTGAGAACCAGTTAGTTGTCTCCCAAGACTAGGCTGTGAGTTCTCCATCAGACTCCTGTACTAACCTTCTGCAGTTCATGTGAGGCCAAAGGAGCACACCAGCTGTGCAAAGCAGAGAATTCACTTTCTGTTCAAGTCTGAAAAATTTGTTCAAAGCCTTATTAGTAGTTCATTTAGAAAAGGAATGCTTTTATTTTGAATTAGATTTGCTTAAGACTAAAAAGCTCTTTCTAGTGCCTACCTCTTTTCCTGCTGCTGTCCAGGGCCACCCTGGCTCCTGGTGGCTTCCTGGAGGCTGGTGGTTTCTGTCTTAGAGGAAAAGGTTGGCATGAGTTATCAAGACCTCCAGCAGGAGAAGGATGATTTCCATAGTGGGGAGGTTCAAGGAGTTATAATGTTTATGAATATGGTTTCTTCTCTTTAGTATTACCTTGGGGACATTATGGTTTTTTTTAGCATGCTCTCAGTCACTGTATGTATATATGTGCTGTGTTTTACATACTTGGGTTCTTGCTCTTTATCCTTGAAACTGTTTTTCCTTAACACCTTTTTCCCCCTAATAACCAGAAGTTGACTGTGGTTGAGTTGTCTGTAACCTGGTTTCAATCTGTGCTTTCATTCCGAGGCTTCTGCTGTCATCTTGTGTCTGCACTCCTCAAACCATTTTAATGAAAGGCCATAGGCAGGTCTACAAAGAACAAGTTCTTGATAGCATTTTTAGTTATGAAGCATTTGTAACACTGGGCATCACACAGCATAATTGTGCACAGTGAAGCAAAAGGTAAATCAATTAGGTCCTACTCATTTGGAAAATTCATGACATCAGAAGGCATTTAAATTCTTTTTTAACCAAGGTATAATATTTCCAGTGAAAAGTACAGGACAGTTTATTATGCAAGCAGTGCTGGGAGAGGGACATGCACTTGTTTTTGCACTGTGGTAAGTGGACAACGGTATTTGGATTATGCAGGATTTTTTTTTTTTTTAAAGCCAAAATTTCTACATTTTGATTTGCATGCCAGAATAACTACACTTGAATTTAGAAGTGTTAAGCAGTTAGCATCTCCTGATGAAATAACTGAAAGTTACTGAATGTGTTCTACTAATAATAGCAGCAATGTTGTGATAGGGAAGAGGAACAGAGCATACTGGTCTGAGCTGTAATTATTATTATTCAGACAGCCAATTGCTTCTGAACTTTAAATGGATCATGGTTTTTAGGATTATAATATTTTCTTAAAGGGACGCAGTATTTACTATTCCTAGCTTTACACTGAAAATCTGGAAGAAAAAAAGAATTGCATTGTACCACAGTAACAAATTCTGCATTTTTGGCTTCAGTAATCAAAAAGCAATCAATTATATTTTTCACAAATTTTCTTAAATTTTGTTTCTGATCGGGTCAGTGGATGGGTTTTCTTTCATGTATTCCTTCCCTTGTTTTCTTTCCTTCTGTCCATTCAGGTCTGTAATCCTTTAATGGACCACAGTTCAATTACACTGGAATTTCAGCTACTTAGGAGCTACTTAGGATGAGGGAATGTTTTCTTTGCTCTAGTTATGGCAATTTTAACACTTTGACTCTTCAACTGTAGAACAGAATATCTACAACTGAATGCCGTCTAAATATGTTGTTAAAGAAGTATGATGTGTACATAATGAAAGTGATGTAGAAAAAGCCTCTTTGGTTTGTGTGAATTTCTAAAATGGTCTCTTACAATTTATCATAGAATGCTGATTTTCTGACATTTATCAAAGTACTGTAGGTCATGAGTGTTTATCAGCATCATTTGCCACCATCATCTGTAGCACAGATCTGTATCTCAACTGTCTTTTGCCAGAATATTTTGACAAATTAGGTGTTGCAGAGTCCTTGGGAAAAAAATACAGGGTGCAACTTATTTCTCAATATAAAGCATCACACAAAATAATTCATAACCAACTCTGAAGTATAGCATTTTTCAAATTTTTAAATTGAGTTGGAATGCATTTTGAAAGTCCTGAAGATGAAACAAGAGCCAAGAATTTGCTCTGGCTATTTGAGTGCCCTCAAGATCAGCTTAAAGAATCATGCCCTTTATTTTCTTCTCTTTCTGCCTTTCCCTTAAATTAAACAATGACATCACTTCAGTAGTACATGTACATTAAAAGTCTTAAAGAGGATTTTTATAGTAATTCAGGAGAGAGACAAATGTTTCCTGGTCTTTCATATTACTTATCTGAAAACCCAGTCTCTTCAGTGTCTTAGAAAATTCAACATTGCTTTGGAAAGATGTGTTTGAGGAATCATAACATTAAACAGAGGAAAGCTTTGGGCTCAATTGAAAACTGAGTTCAGATTTTTCAGCACAGAGTTGCCACCAGGTATTTTTAAAGCTCTCTAGGATTATTGGTTGACCTTGGGATTTACTTTCTTTTTTTTACAGAATCTCCATTACAACTGTGTAACTTTAGTACAAACATTTGGTCACAATAAAAAAGGGTATCCTTAGACATAAAATTCATTTGCTAATGGTTTTGATTCTTCTGCAGACATATATTTGTACAAGTAGTGAGTATATACATGTAGGAAATGTCTTCGTGGCTTTGCTTTAAATTCCTAACCTATTACAATATTCCCTGCCCTTTGAAGTGTCACACTGAGTTAATATTATGCTTAAAAATTATTACATCCCTGTAAGGAACGTACCTACAGATGGGAGTGGCTCTCTGCATCTAATGACTTGATTTGCTGCTGTTTGTTCAGGAAAATCACTATAATGCAGTTGAAGATAAAGGTAGGGAAAAAAAGAACACCACTGTTTTAGCTATCCAGTGCATTGGGAGGGAATGGAAAGCATAAATGTACTTTCTATATTCTAAAATACTGGAAAGTTCCCTGACCAGTATCAAATTCAACAACTGTCCATTTAGCTTCATATTCTTTGTATTCAACAGTCACTAATATATCACAATGACTGCTAATTACTTTACAGTGCCTCCTTTATAGTGTAATGAGAAATTATGGTGATCTATATTTGAAATCACTTCCTTCCTGATAGTGAGTGCATGGCAAAGATTTCTTTTCCTTGGATATAAAATAATATTATGTTTTGTAGCATCATTACACTATTGAATACAATAGGGTTTATCTCCTAATCCTTCTCAAAAGTATTTTTCAATGACTGAGGACATGAAGTGAATAGAAATTTATTATCTAAAGTGAAGAGGATTGTTTAATACTTTAAAGAAACAAAGGATCTGGAATTCACCCAGAATATTTGACTTAAAAACTTGTTCAATTACCACAGTTCAGAGACCAGAAGTTGTTAGAAAAAGCTTGAATTTATACCTCATTACCATAATGCTCCTCATTCTCTTGTTGTCTTGGGGCACAAGGTTTATATTCACAATCTCTACTTCTTGCAGAGGTTGTAAATGCAATGACAAATTCTCAATGGCTCTACTCACCCTGTTTATGTCCAGTGACCATGTAAAAGGTAGGGCAGAAAGGGTTTCTTGATGGTTACAAATATTCTCTTTAGGTTTTAGTGAGGCTGAGATGAATGATTTTTATTTTTATCCTAATTAAAGTAAAAAGCTATGGAAATTATTTCAGGCACACTGAAAGTGTGAAAAAAAAATTTTTTTTCAGTATATGAAAAATACCAAGAGAAATAGTGTAACTTTGGAACAGATAATCTTTTTAGGGCATCTCAATTGATTCTTGTGTTTGATCTGTACATTACTTACTCATTCTTTTGGGCAAATGTCTAATATTAAAGAGAAATATTTCAGCCATCTGAAACTATATTCCTAATTAAAAAGTTTATTAACAGACCTGTACATTCTATATATCTGGGGATTTTTAAGAAATAGTTTTTCACTCTCAGATTTCTAGGTGATTTTTTCCTTTAGTTTCTCAATTTCTGACTAGTTTCTTCTATATCTGAAAAATAAAGTATAAATTTTTAAGTTTTATTTTTCAATACCATTAATGGGACTTTTATCAGAAATATAATTTTCAATTTTAAATAACTCACTTTTTTTTCTGAAAATATTTCAAAATTATTTTCAAATAATTTGCAAAACAGAATTTTTTTGACAGAGCTAAATATCTGTTTAAATATCATAATTGTATCATTTTCCTTAGTGACATTTTAACCCATGCAGTTGTAAGACCACCATAATATCCACCATAATTCAGGTATGACATGTACCATTCTTTTAATGAGACCTATGAGATTTTCTCATTTGATGAGGTTTACTACCAATTTACAGAATCAAAACATCACAGAATAATTGAGGTTAGAAGGGACCTCATGAGATTGACTGTTCCAGCCTCCCTCGTCAAAGCAGAACTAGACTAGGGCAGGCTGCTCAGGTTCATATCCAATCAGCTTCCAGATATTTCACAGGATAGAGATTCCACAACCTCTTTTAGTACCTTGTTCTATTGTTTGACCAATCTTTCAGTACAAAAGAGATTTCTTATGCTTAATTGAAGTGTCTTGTGTTTCTGATTTTGACCATTGTGTTTTGTTATAAGAGTGTGGAAAGCCTTCTTAAAGTTAAGATATCCACTGTGTCCACCATTCCAGTAATGTCATTATAGAAATCTATCATGATGGTTAAGCATGATTTCTCCTTCTTAAATCCAGGCTAGCTTGGATTTGTCACCTTCTTGCCCTTAAATGTGTTTGGATATAGTTTTGAGTGGTATTTTTCCAACATCAGTATGAACTGCGTTTAGGCCAATTAGCCCATACTTTCCTGGATCCTTGATTTTTTTCCTTCTTAAAGTCAGGAGGGACATTTTTTTTCTTGCAGTCCTGGGGAACACCATCCAGTTTCCACCAGCTTTCAAAGAATGTCCTCAGAACGAGATCACCCAGCTCTCTAGGCACTGGTTGGGGCTTACATTCTGTTCTATTGGCTTGTGGTTCCCAGCAGTTCAGGTGTTCCTTTACATGATACTTCTCTACTAGGAGTGAGTCTTCATTACTCCAGACTTTCCCACTGTTCTCAGGAGGACTGAAGTTCTTAAGGAAAACCTTACTGGTCTGGTAAATTCCAGGAACAGCACCTTTACCTTATCCTTAGTCAGCATCTGACCCATTTAACCGCCCTGGGTTGTGATCCTACTTTTGACCTTGTTGCCTTCTCTCAGCATTCTGAACTCCACTCTCTGATGGTCACTGCAGCCAAGACTGCACCTGACATCCATATTCCTAACCAGCTCTTCTATGTTTGCAAATATGAGGTCTAGGAGTTGCCTGCAGGAGAGATCTAAAACTCCAAATTCCAGTCTTGATTCTTGAAAGAGAGTTTCATTGGATATTTATGGTCCGACCTATTGAAAAAAAAGTCAAGTTAGATAGGATATAGGTACATGCCTTTTCTGGAGATAAATATTCATGGATTTGAAAATACATTTTGAGTATAGGTCTGTAAACTAAAGCATGGACTTAGGAAAACGGGATTTAAGTGTAATATAAAGAAAGTTATGACTATGACTATGATAGTTAGAAATTAATATGTGTGTAAAGTGAGTGTGTATCTAGAAAAAAAAATGCACACACTAAATGATAAAATCAAGTGTGATGATTTTGGGGTAAGCCAAAACCTTTTTTTGCATCACCTAAAAGTATATTGTATTTTAAAATGATGAATGGCATTGTAAATTAAACTTGTTCTTTTTTATATGGTAAAAATCTGCCAAATTCTAAGTATATTTTTTTGACCTGGCACTCCATCACCATTTTTTTTTTCAAAATAACAGACAAACAAAGCCATAAGTTTTTCAGACACTAATAAAATCCACAATGTTTGGTGCTCCTCATGTTGGCTTTGCAGCAGCAATTAATTAACAAATTCTATTCCCATAGTTAGTCTGCTGTGTTTGATCTCTGTATGTTAAGATATTTGACAAGATAGGTGCTATACCTAGCTTGATTTTTTTCATTTATTTTCCTTTTTACTTTTTTATTTATAGACATCAATTCTAATGTCAGCTTAGTCAAACATAAGTGTTGGGGAATGTCTAATATCTGCTAACTGGAAAAAGACAAAAAGGATATTGGGAAAATTATTTTCAAGCTTCCAGTTAGATATTACAATCAATTGAAGTTTAAAAATAAACAAGACAGCTTGTGAGACCTCTGTGTCAAAATACAAATAATGCTCCAAATTGATATGGATTTCACTGGAAAAATACATAAACCTATTTCATACTCCAGCTATAATAAGTAAACCTCTTCCTTCCCCCAACAGAAGCATAAATATTCACTGGTGTCAGAGAGTATTAACTAGGAATGGAAAAAAAAATATATCCATATATTTCCTGTGTTTTGAAATTGAAAATTTAATCATGCTCTAATCCTCAAAAATTAGATATTCAGATCATTGATTGGTACAGAATAAGTATTACCAGTTTTCAGAGTAGAACTTTTTGGCCAGTATTCAAGACAAATCAAATACATTTCAAGGAAATGGGTTTCTTCTTTATATTTGAACTGTGTTGTCTTCAAGAAAAAGATATTTAGAGGTTATAGAAATGTTGCCATAATATTTTACATTAGCAGCAGATAGGGTTATTACCCCTCAGTTTATCTTTGATATTAGCACTTAATATGATTGGGAGGATAGCACCTATAGCAAGTCACCTCTTTCATTGGCAGAATCCAAAAAAATAACCAAAAATTTTTAACTCCGAAATGGCCTAAAAAGCCAGTTTATTCACAGTGTTTCTGGATCCTTGGTTCATATTTTTTCCCTTGGTTTTATGCTAGGAAGTCATGGATCTCTATTTTGTATGCAGAATTTACTCTTTAGGGTAGTACGATATAGACGAAAAAGTGATATTGTTTTCTGCTGTGTGTAAATTCTGAACTTCATATGTAGAATTTGGAAGGGAGTTAGGTTTTGTTGGCTTTGACTTTGATTTAAACACCAGTGTTTGGCCAACAACTCTTAAAATTTCTCAAACTTTTTTTCCTGTGAGATACTTCTTTATGTCAATCTAGATACAAAATACATGAGCTTTTTTTTTTAAGTCACTACACGAGTTTTGATTATTGGTTATTTTACAGGTCTATTTACAGATACCAAAGCATCATGGCCATGATCAGAATTAAAAGATCAGAGTGGTAATGTCAATGTGCCATGTCCAAAATATATAATTCCTGCCTTCAAAGGTGCACACTACAATTCTTGTTACCTGGTCACCCAGGTTAGGAGACCAATCACCCTCTGTCTATGCTCCATAAGACAGAACTGCATTATATAATTTCTGCAAGACATTCCTTAAACCAGGTCTGTGATAGGAATACCTTCCTACACAATATAGATTAGCAAAAGAGTTGGAATTTATTCAAATTTAAAAGACATTGAGAGGTACTCCCAACAGTATATTCTTTGTCCATATCCTCAGAAACTAAGAAATATTTCTGAAAATGGAGTGCACATTGCCTTTTATGGTTGAATCTGAGAAAGCTGATCTTTTAAGTAGTGTTGTTCAACAAATCCACAATGTATTACACAGAACAGCATTATTGCCAGGGTAGGCTGATTCCTGTTTTCCTAATGGAATGCCCTTAGTATATTGATTCAGCTAAACCCAAATGAACTGAAGGTAAGTCTGCCAAAGTGTTCATTTAACACTGTGGTCTTTTACATACTGAACAGGAAAATATCTAAGGGCAACCTAGTCTTTTTGATTTTGAAATCTAAATGGATCTGCAGGCTTGTAAAGCCTTCAGGAGGTTTTTTTGTGGGATCTTAATGCCATAGCTGAGCATATGTCTCACATCTACATGATTTTTCAAATCAAGGGGTGTCAAGGTGAATAAAAGCAATTGGAACTGTGGGCATTTTACACTAGTGAGTTTTGCTTGCTATTTAAATACCCATTAATTTGCTGAGCAACCAATTTGTCTAAAACTCTTAAGAGGGATTTAGCAAGTACTTTCCTTGAAACAGTTCTAAATACCAGAGTATGGGGTACAAATTAGCCCTACTTATCACCTCTTTTAATCTAGATTATTCATCAGGTAGCTGATAATTTGTGTAAATCACATTCCTAATTTTGCATTTTTACTCACCAGACTTTCTTGCAGAAACAGATTAATGTGTATGTAAAGGATTCAGCTTTTGAAAGTGTCGGTAGTGTGCTAGTATGACAGGTAATGAGGCAATTTGGCAGAACATCAGAAACTAATTGAGCTCAGCTCACATCAATGCAGATTTTTTTTAGCTGAAGCTGTATCTTCAGAAATGAACAATAGAATTACATAAGACAATATGACATGTACAATTTTAATTGGAAACTCCAATTTAAAATATTTAAAGCATGTTTAGAATAATTTGAGAATCTACAGACACATTCTTATCCAATTAATTAAGCTTTTTCAGTGAGTCGTATAATGACTTAGTGTCAAAAATATAAATTATGGAAGTCTCTGCACACATAAATATTCAAATAACTTTTAAAGAGAAGGGATTTGGGTTTTTAGATAAACGATCTCCCAACTGCGCACTTCTTTATAAAATTAACATAGAACTTTGTAAAGTAGCTATTGAAGTTTGTAAGTACTGTTAAAATAATGTTTAATTTAGAAAGTATACCTCTGATTTCATCACACAACAAATGAAGGTTTTAAAATGTGATTTAAAAGCATTTCAAAGATGATTAAATGATTTTGATAAAACTGGCTTTCAAGTATTTATATTAATCTCGGGGGGTACTGTATGGTGTTACAGAGCATTGCCACACATAGTGTTCTTCTATTAGAGAAGGATGGCAACTGAAAATCAGTTAAAATGATACTTTAAAGGATAAATATTTCCCCCAAAAATTATTTGGGGCAGCGATTGATAGTAAATATTCATCAAACCATTGTTTGAGTCATGTCTATTATGATTCACTCACACTATTTTATTTTTCATATTCTTTCATGAAAAACATTTCTTTCCCCTTCAGATTGCAAATGACAACATGGATATACTTAGAGTAATTAGCATGTAATATAATATTATAATAAAACCATGTAGAGAGAAGAGGAAATATTATGTCTGGTTTTATGGGTAGTAAAGCTGTTGTGAAATAGACTGAATTGATTTTGTTTCAAAGTCACCAGTCACATCAGTGTTAACACTGAGAGCAGAAACAGGATATCTTGATTTACAGGTTATCATCCTCATCAGTGGTTCATATTCTTTCTCTCATTATCTTTCTTCTTTTTTATTCTACTTGTCAAATAGTTTGGAGGAATAGGATTTCTTATGAAAAGCAACCATGCTGCCCTAATAATAATAATTAAACTTGTTTTGGTAGTCTTTTGTATTTCACAATCTTACCAGTTTTTAAATTATGCTATTTCTTTATGCTATTTTATTATGTCAAAATGTCTGGATTTCAAGCAGTAACAGGTTTTGGGTTTGAGGGGCATGGGAGGAAAGAATGATTGTTTTGTTTTGTTTTTTGAGTTTTTAAAATGTAAATAAATGCATTCCTTCTAAGGTAAAGACATTTTAACAAATCCAACATTACGCATTAATCCCTTACCAGTATTAATAGACCTGCAATAATTAAATTCTTCACTTAATCTGACTTCGTCCTAATATGTACCTGCTGAAAATAAATTTTGAAGATCTATACAAAATACTAGGTGCTTCTCATATAAAATATTATATGCCAAGCTTATTCTTGTAATTAACTCTGATGCACAGAATAATTTTGTCTCACAACAACAAAACATTTTGGATCAGGAAAACTGAAAGTGGCTTTTAATCACAGTTTCTAGATTGTGTCAATTTACAAATTCAATGGCAGTTGTCAGATATTACTAACATTTTTGTACACTTCTTCATAATACCAGACAAGTGCATCCTTAATTATGTCTGGGCTGGACATCACTGATTTTTTCCCCCCAAAGAAACACATTTTAGCAAATTCAGGATACATAAACAGTTGTTAACAGCACAGACAAATGCACTGCACTTGTTTTGATTTGCTTCCTTTTACAATTTTTCAATAACTGTTTACTACTAACTGCTTCTGTGGATGTCAATACTTCCTTTCACAAACTGTCTTCAGCTAATTTCCATGATTGACTGTGAGGACTTGAATGGCATGAGCTCTGGAAGTCTGCCTAAAAACACTGACAACTTGAATTATTATCTTGCATCGTTCATGGTAACTCTGTCAGGTTGTCTGAGGAAAATTATAAAGGAAACACAGGGCATTACAGAATGAATATGATGCATCCAAAATGGTTCCCTTGAAGCTGCTGGAGTTTACTTAGTCAATAATCTGTCATAAAAAAGTAATTCCATATATTATACTGAAAGGCTGGACAAATCAGGTCTACTGTACTCCAGTACATTTTCAGAAATGTCATCTAGTTTCCTCTTTAAAACTCCTTACATTATTTAAAATCTAATAAAATCACTAAGTTCTCAGCCAGTTGTCATAATTGCGTCTGAATTGTCTTTTGTCTTGAAAGGATATACACCAAAAAATCAAATATAATATTATGGGGTTTTTTTTTAATACTGCCGACACCCATTTCACCACTAAATATGAGAAGTTCTGTATATTACTTACTTTTAAAATTTAATTGTATAAGTAGATTCTTTTAAAAATCAATAATGCCATTAAAACTACTTGCTAAATCCAGTGCACCAAACACAAAGTAACAAGTAAGATTTGGTGAACTGTTATTCCTAGAGGTGTAGTAATTCTGATATGATTACACCATTTTAACTCGAGCATTTTATCTAGATAAGCTCAATATTATCGTACCCTCTTAAAAACTTGTAGACCAGTACTGCAGTTTAATGATAGTTTGTAAAATGCAAGCGCTGGCTTTGCAACAAATCATTTTATGTTAGAAACCATAAAGTGTGTCCAGTGAAAGATGATTTGTGTCAGCTGAAACTGTAGCCTGAAGCAACTCAGTGGGCTATCACTTTAATCTAGTTTTTGCAACTTTGAAGTATGTGTTAGTAATCTGAGGGTAAAAATGTCTAAATCACAGTTGAGACTGATCACTAACAGTTTCTGGGAACAAACTAAACAGAAAACTGTCCCAGTTATTCCTTTTTTTTTTTTGAGGCTGGTCGACTGGAATTGAAGTAATAGTGACTGTGGGATATTTTAAAAATATAGGTTATTTTAAAAATTTTTATTTCTAGAAAATTATGCCTTTCTTTAGTAAAAACTTCCATAGCTAGAAATTTGTACACACAAAAAAAATTTACTGTCGTTCAAAGAATTGAAATTTTGAAAGGTATAATTTGGCATTGCCTTCTGTTTATCAAATGAATGCCAGTGTACTGTATTTGCAGACTAGTAGAACAGTATGTTATTAATTCTTTAGCACACTAATATTACATTAAACAGTACATTTAACAGGATTTTTAGAAAGGTTAATTTTGTCAAAGATAATCACTTTGATTGCTAATGCCTGAAATAGGTAGCTTCCAGATGATAGTAACAGAAATACAGAATGGTCAAGGTAGTACAGAACCTCTGTAGGTCTCTTGGTTCAACTCCCCTGCACAAGTAGGGTCATTTAGAGGTGGTTGCCCACATCCAGGTCCAGATGGTGTTTGCAAATTGCCAGGTGTGGAGACTCCACAACCTTCCCGGGCAGCCCGTGCCAGTGCTCAGTCACCTGCACAGTAAAAAGTGTTTCCATATGTTCAGGCAGAAGCTCCCGTGTTTCAGTCTGTGCCCATTGCCCCTTGTCCAGTCACTGAACACCACTAAAAATGCCTGATTCTGCTTTCTTTGCACCCTCCCTTCAGATGTTTGTACCCCCTGGTGAAATCCTGCCTCAGCCTTCAGGCTGAACAGTCCCAGAACTCTTGGCCCTTCCTTAGAGGAGAGATTTGCAGCCTTTCAGTGGGTTCTGTCCAGTATGTCCAGGTCTGGGGTCTGCTGAGGAGTCCAGACCTGGACATGATACTCCACGTGTGGCCTCAGCAGTGCCGTGGAGGACAGTAGACAACTGGTTAGCGTGGTGCTTGAAAGGTACCTGAGTGGGAGTTGGACTTGATGGTCCTTCTGGGTCCCTTACAACTCAGGATATTCGTGATATTTTATTAATTCCTGAGCCATTCCTGCGAACAGGTATGGCATGGGACTGTTTGCACCACTGCAGATGGGGATGACAAATCCCTGAATAAATGGAGCACAAATAAGAATAATTCCTGAGCTT
The DNA here is from genome assembly GCF_052056855.1 of Sturnus vulgaris. NCBI lineage: Eukaryota > Metazoa > Chordata > Aves > Passeriformes > Sturnidae > Sturnus > Sturnus vulgaris. Next base: position 33,538,770 of record NC_142246.1, on the reverse strand, counting down.
AATACTTCTTTTGTTTAGAAGCGCGATGCTATGAATACAGATCTGAACCACATTTATGTGCAGAATCAGAAACTGATTTATGTATTAACTTTCAAAATGCTAAAACTAGGTGAGGTATAGGTTTCCTTCATTTCACTCAATTGGAAATTGTGAAGGACACATCTGCAAGTAGATTAATATAGCAGTTTTCAGTGTTGCCTTTGTTTCCATTCTAGAAAAGTTAAAAGAAAATGGGCAGTGGGCTGTTGTTAACTAAACGTGGGTAAAGATTTAAGACCTAAACTCCAATTAATATATGAGTATGTATATTTCTTACATACAAATTTTATTTTTGTCTTCATTGCAGTGCTATTGCATATGTGGTGAGGGAAGGGGTTCATTATGGCTTTAAAAAGTCATTGTATCTAACAGCATTCGTAACAAGATAGCATAATATGAGAATTTTCATTTTGAAGTGCTACAATTAGATGCTAAATTTAATGTGTTTCATTAGCTAAAATAATTCCTTTTCATTCGTATTTTAAAATAATTATGTCAGTCTGTAAATATCGATGTGTATTCTTGATATGTTTTTCTAGACATGCAGTAATTATTCTAGATAAATTGGATATCTGTATGTTCAAAACTCGCAAATACCCACCAAATTAATTTAATAACTGTCTTTTTAACAGTATTTGAGGTATTTTTTGCTTATAGAGGTTGCATTATTTTCTCACATATTTAAAAGGGAAAAAGGTTGTATGTTTGCCTTGAACTGTCAGTATCAATATTTTTCTTTTTGAGATCCTCATCCTTCCATGAAAATTCCATCCATCCATCCATCCATCCATCCATCCATCCATCCATCCATCCATCCATCCATCCTTTCGTATTTCTTTCAATGATGGAGGAGCACTCTGCTGTGCTTTAAAAAATAATGCTTAACATGTCTGAACTTTCAGTGCTAGACATCGTGAAGATGTTGTGGAACCTGGAAAAATCTTATATTGCCCAGCTTCTACTGCTAGTCACACATTTTTCCAGATTGCATTCTTTCTGGGTTATACTTCTTTAAAAGTATGTTGTGATATCATGGATCTATTACATTTCCTGGTAACTCCCTGTTAATTGCCATGGGAGTCATTGCACTGCACAATTCACTGAATTTACTGAGTATAGGCATGAACTCCTGAAACTGAACCTGGTAAGCCCAAGCAGCAAATTGTCAACAGCCCAGTGGTTATTCAAAACTTGTTTTGGTGTTGAAAAACCACACGCCCTACTATATCTTCTTTCCTACCCCTGAATACTAGCCATGATTTCAGACATAGTTGTGTAATTTACTTTGTCTCCATAAATAAATACATTCTTTGTTGCATATGCTGTGAGATAGCTTCTCTAAAAGTTGCTGATTGATACTGAACACAGCATAGTTAAGAAAAGTGAAAGCATCCTTAATTCATGGTACAAATGGTGTGCCTATGGACCTATAAAGTCATCTAGTAAGGTATGGTATTGTTGCTGTAAAATTTGCTGACTTCTGGGCCATAATGCTTAAAAGCAGCAATACTGTAAAAAAAAAGTCTTATGTCAAGTTCAACATGACGAGCAAGCAAAGCATGCCTGTGTAAAAGAGTGGGGTAATCCAGTCATGCTCCTTCTGACAAAAATAATAACCCAATTCACATAGCTTTGATCTTGCTTATATAAGGATTCGTAATATACTTTCATATACATGCAATTTCATAAATTATTGTTGATGTAGTACATAAAGAAGGATCTTCAAAGGCTTTGTATATCCTAAAAAAAGCAAACTCTAAAGCACATGGTTTGGTATTTAGCACTTAGTATTCTGCTGCTTTTAATGTTTGTGAACGTTTTCATCATGTTGATATTACCCCATCCTTCAGGCATCAGTTACTCTTCCTTTTACGTTTCAAAATTTGCACAGAGACATAAGATTTGATGTGTCACCTTCCAGCTGGGATGTCTAAATCTGCTATAAATTTATATAACTTGTCGAAATTATAGTTAAGCTTTGGAAACTATTGTGAGATCAGGTAAAAATAAGAAGTGAAACTTGGGAAGGCTAAATGAATGGATGGAAGTAATAAATCCAAGAAAATCCATTGAACCTTTCAATTTGTTTGGGTTTCTTGGGACTTTGAATTAGGATTTGTCTCCAACTGTAGCAAGGTTGTCCTTACTTATTTTTGCTATTAAAGTCCCTAAATCTAATCCCTTTTTTTGTCACGTAAATGTAACCAATACAGTCTCAACTGAAAAGTTGCTTTTTTAGTATTTGAGGGCTGTCATTACAACACTGGCAATTTATTTCTCTGATTATTCTATAGTTCTGTTTTCTCCAAGATAAAAGAATATCAGCTATTTTCATGTGTCATCCTTTATCCTACAGGCCAAATAAATCTGTATAACCTTCCAGCATCTGCCCTCCTGATGATCAGGAGAAAATAAGCATCTTAATATGCAGACATTTTAGGTCCACATTAGAGGTAGACTTGAACTGGAACTTTAGCTTTCAACTTGTTCAGTACTTAGATATCAGATTACATGAGGAGAGGGTTTTTTTTATTTTTGAATTTAAAAAAATGAGGGGATATTTTCAAGACCAGAAACAGACACAATTAAGAATTAACTTCTCTTTACTATTTTTTAACATATGAGATCTTTGTAGATTTAACATATATTGATAATGGTCTGGAACTAAACTTTATTTCAGCATTTTGGTTGAAAATTTGGAAGCAAATCAGAATGCTGGTGGCATAGTTCAAACCAACCTCATCTCCCCCATATATGCAATTGCGAAAGATTATTGCTACAAAGTAATGGTAGGGAACATTTTTTTATAGGGCATAAATAAAAGATAGATAGACAAATAAAATGCATATATTTCAGAATTACATTCAATATTTTTTTTAGCTTGTAGTAGAAGAATTTAGTTGTGGAACTATAATGGATAGTGAGACATGAAGGAAATGCATCCTTACCTTAATGTGGCCAAGATTATATGAAGGTCACCCCCATAAATGAAAACATAAGACTTTAATGAACTGTGGTAGAAACTGACCACAGTTTTATTAACTGTAGCAAAACAAATTAAATAATTTATCATCTCCCTGAGATTCTAGTAACTAATTTCTGTGATTTGAGTTTGTCTTTGTGTCACCTTGGTCCAGTCTTTTTCAGCACCACATCTCTACCATGAAATCTCATCATGCCACCACTGCTTAACTGGGAATTTTTAGTTCCAGCTAAAAATGAGATAAAGCATCCCTAACACGGGCATTTCTTCTTCTTAAATAGGTTTTTCACTGTTAATTCTGCAGATAGCAGGTAAATAGCTTCATTTTGCCACTTGAATTGTAGTATTAGAAGCAATCAATACTGGCATTTCAGTACTGCAAATGGAGACTATGAAATAACATAGTCAAATCCTCTTCTAAAAAAGTATGACAGTTTTGCATTCATAACTCTGAAGTAGACCACAAAATTATGTTGTTAACAAAACTGCAAAATATTAGGCTGACAGTGAAAAGCAGTGTTGGTAAGTTCTTTTATATCGTGTTCTACATGATGATTATACTTTAAGTCTCACCTACACTTCTTCATGTTTAGAAATGAGGACTTCCGTTCAGTGTGGAGAAAGACTTTTCAATAGGGATAGTTCCAACACAGGAAGGTTAAAAAGTAATTATAAATTTCAAAATTCTAGTCCTTCAAGCTTTAAAACTGGTCATCAAAAGTGTGATAGTTTTTGGTGGAGATTTTGCCTTATTAAAGACTTGATTACTTTCACAATAGTTTCAGTAGTATTTGTCATACTTCAGTAAAAAAGAAGTTGAAGTCCATATTAGCATAGTCCCTCTTCAAATGCAGAGGTCTCCTTACCCTCAAACTTCAGAGAGGGCTACTATTAAAAAAGAAGAGTATCAACTGCAAAATATTCATATAAGTCTTCTGCACAGGGTTTTATTTATGTTGCCTAATATAATGTAGTTTCTAAAGAGAGAAGGAATTTTAATCTGAAGCAGAGAAATCACCAGTTTATGTAAGCAGGGGATTGCCTAAATTTTCCACTGTACCTTGTCCACATTGATGAATAACTAATATCCCAAAGTAACTTGTGAATCTCTGAGGATATTCCTGCTGGTCCTGGTGTCTACTGACTATATTTTCTTTTTGGATTTCACGATTATGAAATAGCGTCCCTAACAGAAATGGATCAAGGAATACTTATTCTGTGAGAAGCAATTTAGACTATAGTGATAAATTCAGTGCAGTTATTATTTTTTATGTATGTAGCTTAGTATAGAAAGAATGTTGTTAATGTTCAGACTGCTGAACAGATGGGGTAGAATAAAATATTTGTGGCATAGTGTGCATTAAAAACTAAGTAGTTGAATCATGAAAACATTCAGAGACATTGCATATGTGTTAATTATCATCTTAGCATAATTACCTTCTTGTTCACTACTTTTACCTATCTTTTGTAGATTTCTAGCTTACATATTGGAGCATAAATGACAACTATCTTTATATAAATATATATTATTCATTAGTTTCCTTAAGGTATACAGAAATTAAAATACAGAACAAAAAACAAGAAAAGAAAGAAGTACTATGCTATGGAGAGTGTTTACAATTGAATTTAGATGATAAGTGTGGCAGCCTGAGTCGAATACATTTGGAAGATTCTACTCCTCCTCTTCCTATTTGTAGGAGAGCAGAAGCAGTCCCAAAAGTTTGTTCAAAGCACAGCAGCTGAACCTTCCCTTCAAAGCCTAGTACAAGCCCGCTATGACATGTAGAGAGCATTAGAACACCCATATCAGTGGTTGGATATAAAGCACATTTTGATGATGTGAAGAATGAGTTTCAAAAGTTCCACATGGTTTGTGAGTTACATTTGGAAGAGTGCCAACAATTGCTATTGCAATGCAGAAACTAAAAAGTCCCAAAATATCTGAATTATTTATCTGAATGAGTATCAGTCAAAGGCAGAGCGAGTGTTTACAAGCGTAGATTGCATTCACTGAAATTACATTGCAAATTAGTGTTTTGAAGCTATTTGCCTAAAAAGAAACTAACTTAATATGTTGAAATCGTTTATGCTAAGGAAAAATGTATCTATGCCAGCAGCATGTTATGGCCTGTTCCAGCCCAATGCATTCTGAAGTGACCAATGTAGTAAGCCCAAAAACAAGGTTGTCAGACAACAAATCAAGCTGCAAATAAACCTTCTAATCTTATAATCTGGTTACAGCTGCCAAAGTACAACTGACAATTGATTTGCTGTTTGCTGTCCAGCACAAAATATCATATATTCTTTTTGATGAATGTCAATGAGCTCATTTAGTGTATAGCAGCCCGTGTCTTCCCTACTCCATTGCAATAGTTTTAAATTGCTCGGGTCATTACCTGTATGAAAAAACCCACTACCAGCAATGTGCAAAGCAGAATTTGTATGTGACTCTTCCGGGATTATTCATTTGCAAGAAATGTCTATTCTTTTCTCAGCAGACATACAAAGTAGGTCTTTTTGAGGTTATGTAATGTGATAGCTTTCACGACTGTTATAAAAATAAATATTTCAGGTAACTACTTCAGTAGACTATCAGGAATTATTAACAGAGTGATGTGTTTACTTGTAGCATTACCCCTTGTAGTTACCCAGTTTTCTGTCCAGTGACTCTGATATGATTTACATGGAGTTTTCACAGAGCACGTATGACTTTTCACTTGTTATAAGCTGATCATAAAACTTCTTGCTTAGAAGATTCAGAAAATCTATTTGTGTTTGGAGCTTTGAAACAGAGCATGGAAGAAAAAAGTATGGAATGAAAAACTTTGGCTTTTAAAGTGATTGATATGGAAGAATAGCATGAAAAGATATTAACAACTCTTCAGTTAATGAAAATAATGTTGTGGACGGGAGCACTTTGTGCTACCTGACTTGGAAAAAGACTGGGGAAGACTGTGGTAAGCCTGAATCTTAATCTTATTCATGAAAAAAATAATCTTGTTGGTGACTGTAAATATACGAAAGCATCCTGGTTTCTATACTGTATGGGAACTACATTTGATAATTGACTCTAGGGAGATTGGGTAGAAACCTGTGAAAATTCAGCCTCTCACTCAACTTCTACCTCAATGAATTGCTCTTGAAATTTTACTGAATTTCATTAGTGGGAAAATTCTCAACAGAGGTGTGTTTGTTAATAAAAACCTGATTAAAATAAAAAAGGCAAAATTGATGCACAGTTGAAGTGTATGGCTTATCAAAACAAAATTGAAAAGACATTAAAAATAGAAGAAAATTTTAAAATGTTGCCAGGATAAATTGCTTTCATAACTAAAATTATTGGTTTATTTTCAAATTTTCTGGGAATAAATAACACTTAGATGCCTTGTAGCTGGTTTCAGCTTCAAATTGTGCTTGCTTGGGTTTGGTTTTGGTTTTTTGTTTTTTGTTTTTTTTTTTTTCTTTCTGTTTCGTTTTTATTTAGGGAAAAGCTATAAAACTTTAAAGACAGTGTTTTATGAAAATTGGCATAACTGACAAAATTTTTGCTACTATAAAATAAGCACTGTCATTATACTAATGGATTGCAGAACCAACTGTCAGAGTAAGGAGATTTGGGAGGAATTTTATCAAAAGGAGGTATCAAATTTAGGGTAGTATTAGGAAAAAATCATTCTCTGACACACATAAATATTTACCTATTCTTTTTGCACCACTTTTTCATTATAAATATGTTTAAATATTTAATATCAATGAAAAAATATTAGAACATACTGTATTTTCTTTAAAATAAGTGTTTCTATATTTCTAGTTTTCTACCAATACTCATAAAGAAATATATTTTCTGTTGTTGTTTGTAATTACCTTCATTCCTTCTTGGCTATACAGACCTTAGTGCAGGCAAATACCTGTTAGTTTTAAAACAGATAGAGTGTGAATGAAGTATGACTTGTTTGGTGGAGAGTTTTATAAAAAATTTATCAAGAAAAAGAGAACAGAAAAACAATTTCTAGTAAACTGAGCATCTGATATTTCATGCATCCTTCATACAGATTTATTTTCAGAAAACTATGGAGAAAAGCTTCCAAGATCTAGGATATAATATGGATCATAGAATCACAGAATTGTTGATGTTGGAAAAGATCTTTGGGGATCATCAAATTCAATCATTGACCCATCAGTACAAAGTGTACCACTAAACCATATCCCCAGGTCTCACATCTCCATGTCTTGTAATTATCTCCAGGAATGGTGATTCCACCTCTTCCCTGGACAGTTATTCCAATGCAGGAGCTCCCTTCTGCATTGAGGACATTTTTCCTGATGTTCAATCTAAACCTGTTTGGATCCTACTTAATGCCCTTTTCTCTTGTCTCTTTTTGTCTGGTAAAAGAGATTAACTCCCACCTCACTACCCCCTGCTTTCAGGCAGTTGTAGAAAATGATGAGGTCTCTCCTGAGCCTCCTTTTCTTCAGGCTGAACAACCCCACTCCCTCAGCCACTCCTCATAAAGGCATGTGCTCCAGACCCTTCCCCAGATCCTTGTCCTTCTCTGGACCCACTCCAGCACCTCAATGTCCAGCACTCGAGGTGCCATGGGAGATAAGAAACTGTATGGGGAATATAAAAAGCAGATAGTTGGAGTTATAGATAGTGTTGGATAGTAGTTGGATAGTGGAGTTATAGAACAAAGATCATGACAATGAAATTTAAAAGAATTAGTAATATTAGGGCACAGTAGCTGGCAGAAAAGAAATCATGCTTAGATATGTAACCTTAATGTGATCCCCTGCTGCTTCAATTAACTCTAAACAAGAGATCATGGAATAAGGAAATTAATATTTGCCCTTGAAATTTGCAGCTCAGGCATATCTCTACCTAATTTCACCATTGTTAACTATGTAGTTGGGATAGGATTCATTCTTAATATGCTGAATAATAGGTATATAAATGGTAAAAACTCATGAAAATAGAAAATAATTTTAAACTGCTAAGAATAGCAACTTGATTCTGAAGCATATGAGTAGTAGGTTTTGTTTGCAGAGTGGTGGATAAAGAGTATTTTATCAGAGCTTGTGTGAAGTCTGGAGTTCCTTGTGAATATATGTTCACAGGGAACATTCTCTCTTCATTCACCCTCCTCTCAACAGGATTCCAAGGATTTCCTTTTGATAGTGATATGGAAAACTCAGTGTGCTCCTATCTCCCTGCAGTTCTTTCCACAGCTCTCTTGCTACTCTGATCTATTGTATTTCAGAACAGCACATTGTTTAAAATGTCGTTTTCATTCTTTAAGTATTTTTCTCTTCCATCCTATAACACTAGAAGTACAATAAAAGCAATTGTTCATTGTTTTGAGCTCTGAGTCTCAGTCATTAATTTAAGTCTTGGTTCTGAAAAATGCTCTGTGTGAGCACAGGCGTTTTTCCTGCATACAGGCTTTATATGATCTTGGACATAGAGAAAGTAGTATTTCCTGTATTATTTTGTCTCTACTTCCTGTGGAGATTTAATTGAAGCCAGTCAGCCCACGTTCTATTTTTAAATACATATATTTAATGAAGTATCATATTAAAAAAATTTGCTATCTTTCTTCTAAAAATATACCACAGCCATAAAAAAAAAAAAAAAAGCTGTGGGATCATATTATGATTTGCTTTTCTTATTTTAAAGAATAATCAAATTATTAAGTCAACTCCCACAGCTGAAAATTGTGGCACGTTTTTAGTGTGTAAACCTATCTGAAGCAATAAAAATAAAATAATGTAAAAAAATAATCTTCTGTATTCAAGGGGAATAAGGTGTTTAATTGTATATGGTGTTTGGTGTCAATGGTGAAAATCATGGTGATATTTAGATGCTTTCATCAGAATTTCTCTGAATATCATTATATTCCCTTGACATAAAGGCATCCTCCATTTACTAAATATTTAGCATAAATAGAAACCTAAATTTTTTTTCTGATGAGTAGGAGTACTTAGTATTTATGGAGAATTTCCTATATTCACAATGAAAGATTAGAGGTCTGAAAGTATGGCTTAAGAGAAGGACATGAAAGAAGATCTTACTTCAGATAAGAGAAAGAGCTGCAAAAAATAGTTTTCTGATAAATAAAGAATTTCTACAAGGAAGGTAGCAATTTTTTTATTTATATTGGTAATGAGACGAGAAACAGTGGTATAGTATTGAAATATGATTTTATCTATGTAATAGCAAAAAATGTTTTTTGGGGACTAAAAAGGTCTGGAATAGTTTAGAATCTCCACGATGGGATCTTCATATGAAAGTTCAGCTAAATATTCCTATGAAATATTTTAGTAGTTTTAGTTAAATAATGAATTTTAAATTTTTTTTTAATTTAGTTTTAAAAAGTAAAGAATATTAAATTTAGCCAAACTGTGTTGGAATGAAAAAAAAAATCAAGGGATATTGAAACAAATACAAACTTAAGTCATCTTACTTTAGAAACTTTTTGGTATCAGTGAAAATTAAATAAAAAGACGTGGATAAAAGAAGGAAGATGCAATATGCAATTAACCTTTTGTCACAGGAAATGTTCCAGACATCTACAGGGCTATCCAAATTACTTCTCTATTTACATTTTTTTTTCCATTCACAGTCATTTCTGATGTCCTGACCCGGGTGTAAACACAGTTTTCAGTTCTCTTTATTAAGGAAGGCACCTTCCTCTATGGAGGGGCACCATTTGATTGAGAGGGACTGCATCCTACAGGCTTTGAAGATGTGCAGTCCATCTGACTGGAAAAATGGTTGAGAAGCACTGGTTTAAGAGCAGTGACACAAAGATTAATAAGATCCGAGAAAATTTGCATTTTTCAGAAAGAAGTAACAGAACTAGAAAAGAGTGGATGTTGGCCTCTTTTATGTTTGATATATTTTTTAGAAACTTCACAACAAAGACTCAATTATCCTTAAAGAAAGGTAGAGTATTTTAAACTTACAATACTATAAATTTTAGGATCAAGTGTAAAGTATGGAAAAATCCTATTGCAATAATAATATATTCATTTCTATAGTCAGGATTTTTTTTTATGGACTAGACTATCCATTTCATGGAATTATGACTGCAAAAGTTATTTTGAAAACTTGAAAGCAAAATTATTAGTCTACAGTACTTGGGATTGAAGCTAGATGGTCTTTAAGGTCCCTTCCAGCCCAAACTGTTCCAGTAAGTAAACACTGAAAACTATTTGCAATATTTATATTCCTTATCTGTTAAAACAGATGTTAACAGTAAAATTGGAATACTCTTTTCAATAACAATTTTTAAAAGTTTGACCTTCAGATCAGAATTACAGATTTCCTTCCATCATGATCCTCTATCTTTTCATTACTGCTTACAATACTGAGCACTGTATAAAAGGAATTGTGATTGATTTTTGTAGCCTGGGCATAATCGGGAAAGTGCCTTCTGCTCGTAGGCTCTGTGTGCTTCTCTTATGTTTGCCTTTTGTCTTCAAGAATGGGTTTGAGTAAAATGCTTATTCTCATCAATATCATTCTTTTTCTTATTTTTCTTGCTTTTTCTTTAACCATATTTGCGTTTGTAATTGAATTTTTGGTTGCAATAATGCTTGTGATTTACTAGCAGCCTTATTCTGACAGTAACAGCCTAGAAATAACTATGTACAAAATTGTCTCCTCAACGCAAAGAAGTTATTTTAAGCCAGTTCCCTTATTACCAACATACAAAAAAAAAAATAGTAGAAAAGCATTTCATGTGGGCTAGAGAAAATATCCAAGGAACTTAAAAGTTAAGCTGCTTTTTACAAACAAGACCCGTAAGACTTATTTTATACCTAGTTCTTTATTTTAAATTCACTGCACACTTTGCACTCCCAGACAAGATAAACCTGATATCTTTTTGCTTAGAATTTGTGTTTATTTTAGATTGTCTTTTCTGGAGCAGGTTAAAATCAAATAAATTTCAAATATATACAAGAACATATATATTCTAAGATTGTAAGGTGAATTTCTCATGAAACTCAAAGAAAGTATAAACATCTATACTATTATACATTTTCACTTAAAAAAAAATATCTCATTTTTTAACCAAACCATGTAAATATTTCCATGGAAGTTTTACATCATAAGTATTCTTGAACTAATAACTTCTCACACATTATTAGTTATGACTGAGTTTCTTGAATCTATCCCAGAAAAGGTCAAAACTCTGTTTTCTGGAGGAAAAGGAAAAAGGAGGAAGGTCTGTTCTCAGAGCTATCAACTTGCTCTTCTCTTTTTCCTCCATCCTTTGTATTTCTCAGTAGGAATATGTATTTCAAGATAAAAGGAGATTTTTCTCCTATTCCATGCCAAATTTCAAAGGCAGGCCTTATACACTTTAATGGCTTCTGGTTCCTAAGCTACATGAGTATCTAGTAGGCATTTTCCTCAAAAATAGAGGAATTGTGAGATAGAGCATATGTTTCTAATTTAGTTCCTCTTTTTCTAATGAATGAAAATTCCATGACTGTTCTTAGCATTGGACTTTTCATTCAGCACTTTTAATCAGATTCACGTTCTGTAATTCATGGCTGAATGTTGACCAAGAAATGGGTATGTTCCCTTAAAAATGGTTTTTAATTGTTTCAACTAAGTGAATGATAAGGGCCTCATCCTCTGTAGTAGTCACATTTATAGAGTTCCTGCATCTCTTAATCGTTGATAATGATCCATGATGATTACTTAGTAAATAAAGATCTTTATAATATCATTTAAGTAAAATGACTTACTAAACAAAACTTAAATCAGACTTCAGTATCATTCCAATTCAGACTGCGAGGAGTGGCTAAACTATTGTTTTTCTCAGATAAAGCATCTTACATTTCAATTTCACCACTATCAAAAAGTATTTTCTTACTCTTTTTTTATTTTATTGGCGTGCATATACAAATAAAAACAGTTATGTCAAAATTGCAGTCACTATTTCATTTAGTGTCGTTATAATATAGTGCTTTCTGCAATTCATCATGTATTTGAATAATTAAAATCTGCTATAATGTGTGAATAGTTAATTTGAGAAATTCGTGATATCTTATGGACAATGCCATTACTTCTGTGCTATGATCGATTCCCTGCTTTTGCTGTCTTTTCCTTGCAGTCTATCATGTGACCACAAATTTTTACTGGGGGAACGAAACTGAAACTAGAGCTCAAAAAGAAGAAAACAAAAAAAGTATGTGACCTGAAGCACCATAATTAGAAAGCATGCATCTCTGTTGAAAGTGTTATTAAAAGGGGAAAAAAAGCTTTTCATAAATTGTGGTAATAGTTTCTAATCGATGAAAGGCTGTCAAACTTCCAGAAACAAAGATATACTTTATGAATATGAAAACAAAATAACCATATCTATATTCTATTTCTAGTTATATGTTTGTCAAGATCCCTAAGTTATTACACAAAAAAAAACTTTTTGAAGAGTTTGAATCTACTTTTAAAACATGTTCTTGTTTTCAACACTATTTCTAAAAATCTGTTCATGCTTCTCCAAAATCATCTGCTATCCACATTTCAAAATCTCTGGAAATGAGTGACCATTTCAGAAGACAGATGGCTTTCCAAGGTCATTGTTCTGTTCAATTGGCAGTAGCTAAAATACCTGTCTTAGAGTGCATCTTTTGTACTTGCTAAATGGGCATATTTGTCTGCAGAAGTAAAGTATTCTTCACAATATATAACCAAAACATGCAAGTAATTGTTTATTAGGTCATTCAGTAGTCTGACTAGCTTGTTTTATTACATTAGTTGTTCCTACTTATTTTCCACCTATGCCTGCTTTGGACCAAGGAGGTAGAACATTAGTGTTAAATCATAGATAAATCTTAATGATAATACCAATTGTTGTTGTTGACTTAAAAAAAAAAGGTAATTATTATTGTCCATTACATTTTCTTCCACTGTATTATTTGTTTGCTTGATATTTCCAGCCACATTCAACCTGCAGATGCACTCAGTGTTTTAATTGGTATTTTTCATTTCTCTGGTACTTTTTACTATTATACGGCACAGAAATGGCACTTTTTAAATTACTCACTTTCTAAGACAGACGATCTTGTAGTAGCTTTCCATAAAAATACCAGTGTTATTCCTAGATTAACAAAATCTCAATTTTTTTTCTGCTGTGGGTGGACAGTCATAGGTCGATAGGGAGAAAATAGAGGAGAAGCAAATTTCCTATCCCATATGCAAGTATCCTGTCATTTTTAATTCAGTATCTATCCATAGTGTATGTCTGTTCAACTCTTCATCTTTTCGTCTGTGGGAATATTAACACAAATCATACACTATCAAAGCTGGACTTTATTTTCACTGTTTTTGCCAAAAACTTCACAGTTGTTAAACAATTCATCAGAGCGTGGCTCCATTTCCAGTGCTGCCAATGGACTTTGCATAATGAATTTTGCAGGACTTTATCTCAACTGTTCCATCTATAACACTGGATAATGATGTTCTTTTTTGTACAAAGTAAGAATTGCATAAATTCCTGAACATTATTATTTTTTAAATATCATTATGCCTTATATGGATTTAAAACTGAAGTTCAAATATTCATTTCTTCAGCAAATGCAAAGTTTCTTCTTATCACGCAGAAGTCACACATTCATAAATGTCAATTTTGTGGAATCACATTTCTGATCATTATTACTTTTAATGCATATGTTAAATTATCTATCGTGTAGAACAAGAATAATTCAATTCATCTCAAGATTACTTTACAGCACTCAAAGTTCTCCAAGAGTACTCCTGGAATTTTTATTGCTTTCATTTTCAAGTGTTAGTTTGGATATTTTTTTCAGATAACATGTATATTTAACATTTACTGACATGTCACATGAAGAAATAATTTGAAGTAATTTTTGTGGAAATCTGTATAAAACTTGACACTTGACTTTAGGTTGAAATTCACTTTGGTAGCTTCTGATGAGCAGATTATAATAGCAAAAAATTCCAGGTGAGCAAATAAATTGTTTTAAAAGAAGCTACTCTTGTGATGTCTGAACTTTCTCATTTTAACAGTTTGAGCAAAGTATTCTCTGTTCGTCTTAGAAAAGTTATATTAGTTTTTCTTAGAGTAGTACAATGTTATTCTTTTGGAGGGTAAGATGTCTGCCTTTTGGGGGTTTTGTATCCTGTTATGTGAAGCATTTCAAGTAAATTCTGCCCTTTCTTTCTGTAGGAGATGAGCTCTAAACTCTTTCCCCTTTTTCAAAATTCTTCCCTGACAAAGAATCTCTTCCACTTGACTGCTCAATGATTGTATTACACACTGTATAGAAACAAGAACCCCACTAACCTGGAAGCACTAAGTAAAATTAAACCAAATATGGGAAGGACAACTGAAAAATAGCAGGCAGAAAGAGAATGAAATTGAAGGTGTTCTTATCCATCCTAAGTCTTTGCAGATGTGCTTCAAGGTTATTCTGCTAATACAGAATACAATAATGACATTTGTATGGATATGTATGTTTGTTTGGTTTGTATGGATAGTATGCAGCCGTATTTATGACATGCATAGAAACCACAGGTGAGGCATAAGTTCCGAATTTAGTTTTAATGGAATCACTACCAAAGCACTACTGTGTCAGGAATCCTGGAAGTCAATAAATGATTATACTTTCCAACAAACACTTACTGAAAGAAAAATCTTACAGGAGGAATTAATACAGAAATAATAACCTTTTTTTGAACTGCAACAGCTATGAATTTTTTCTGTCTAGGTAGTAGTTTTTCATTCGTCTATAGTGACTTCCTCAAGAACCTTCATTCATACAATAAGGTTTTCCACGTAGTTGAGTCAGGCTTAATATTTTTTGTCGTTGTTAGCCAACCTTACTTTTTCAGACAGCTAATTCTTTATTATCATCTGTGTCATCTACTTCACCACATACTTCTTGGCTGATAAACTACTAGTGTTTGATGTAGGACATGTATCTTATTACTTCACTAGCTAGAATTATTGCAAATGGTTATATAACCTAATTATTTTGGTGGCAAATAGGACTTCTGTTGGCGTGCCCAGGTCTGTACCTGTGATTTGTATTCAACTCCTGTAAGGCATTCTCTGTGGTTTTGGCTTTAGTTATTGATGCTGCTCTGGTTCTGTGGGTCCAGAAGGTGTAATAATCCCTCTTCAGAAAAGTACAATTTGGAATACTCATGTTGTAATCCACTTCACTTTCTATCTATGCACATATCCCACACTTTTCCTTTTAGACTGTCAACAATAAACTCATGTATTGCCCTTCTAAAGAGGATAGAACATCCTCAGATATCTGTGGACTATGCAGATATCCTGGACTCTTCTCTTCTATGGTCATTATGAAAAAATCCAAAAAGTACCTCCCTTAAGAAATTGTCTTTGATTTCTTTTCTCCCCTTACTCCCTGGTTTCTTACTCTGTGTCAAATATTCTAAACTCCAGCTGCGTAACAGTTGCTCCCAGTAACTTTTGTGTTTTCTACATATTATTGTCACTTTCGATCTTTTTCTAGTGACACTTTTAGTAACATTATTTCCTTGTCCTAGACAGAGTAGAGACGTGTCAATGAAGTCAGACAAATCATAGCAATATCTATATGCTGTCTGGTAGCCAGACAAACCTACCCTTTGACAATGTGATAACCAGCTGAATTGGCAAAATTAAAGATAAGGTATGTATTTCCTTTACATAGTAGTAATTCAAATTACATTTTTGAATATGGAAAGTTATTTATTAGTTAAATATGGATAGCATCCATTATTAAATGCTGGTTTATATTTTTTCTTGAAATGCTTGATTATTTCAGTTAGTAAATTGCAGATTTATTTTTAAGACTGGCTTACAGCTATTTACAGATGCTTTCTCTATGGTCTTCTCAATATATGTGCACAGAAAAGGTGATGGTTCAGGAGATTTATGTAATATTATAGCAGCTCATTACTTTTAAAATTATGTTTTATTGCTTTGTTAAAGATGCAGTAACAGATGAAGACATGGAAAAATCAGAAATTATTAAAAACAACATCGAATGGAATCGGCATTTTATTTGCCTATCCAAAGAAATCGTCTGCTCATTTATTTAGATGCATAAGCAGATCTATAATGTTATAATTAGATTTGACCATGTAGTATGAAAAGTATTGTATATTAATGAATTTGGACCAAAAAAAGTTGTTGTGTTTTGTTTGTACTGCTCTTTCTGTGGAATCTGAGTGGATACAGAGGATTGGGAAGTACAGTATGGAAGTACAGAAGTTAGTCTTAGCTCCACTGATGACTTGGCTTTATTCCATGTAATTCATTTGTGGACAGAGGTCAGATTCACACTCATGCACAGGTCTGATCTAATTGTGGAAGTACCAAGGTCAGGACCATAACCTGTGTCTTGAGATTGAATAGGGTGGCAGTGAAATAAGTTAAGAGATTGGCTCCTATTTAACCTCTGCTATTTAATGGCCAGGTAGTCTAACTGCTTTCTTAGATGGCACTTTCATGCCACAGATCTCAGCATAATAGCTTGTTTTTCACAAAAGCATAATGTGAGTTAAACAAATATGTTTTCCGGAGGGGTATTCTTGCTTTGAATGTAAGAAGGGGCAGAGAATCTAATTTTTCAATACTTTGATCCCATAGTCAACTATTTTTATTTTGAAGTTCATGCTTTGCATTCAACTTTCAACTGACTGTAGCTAGATATCTTGGTTGGAATTATTTCTGTTCAAGCCTTGAAAGCTTTAGTATTATAACTACAGAGCCAGAAAATCATAGTTCTGTTGTCTCTTAAGCCAGCTGTTCTCTTTGAATTTCATTCAATATCTCTGAATTTTCTGCAAAGAACTGGACTCGGGGGCCATCCATATATGGTAACACATCAGCAGTTCCTGGGGAATTCATGTGGGCTTCTGTCTGATGTGAAGACTCCAACCTAGTGTCTCCAGAAGACATCACCTCTGCATTTCTTCCTCCTCTTCCAGTGAAGTCAAAATCATACAGCAGTCACATCCCAACCTAAAATTTATTCCCCAAGAGAATATAGAAGTGTATCACTAGTGCTGACTCTTGCAGAAAGTACTTTGTATTGTGGCTGGTGGTATCAGTGCTTTCTGTGCAGGATTCTCTAAGTAATTGAGACTCTCTATTACCAGGGCTTATGTTTCCAAGATGATTTTACCTTAAATAGCTTTAAATCCTCTTTGACACACAGATGATATTTATTTGTTTATGAAAGAAAGCAACTGTATTTGTGGGTTTTAATAATCTGAATAAGTTAGCTCTTTAGTATTTCCTTTCTCTCGTTCTAAGGCATATCTTTCTATCCTCAATATTTTTGTGACTTTTTTCTATTTAACTAGATATAAGAACCTAATATAGTTATGCATACAGTATTGTTGTGTTAGTGCAAAAATTTTAAGCAGTGATTAAGTCTAAGCACGTCTATTTTTATATATATATTTTTTTAAACTGCACCTTTCTGCCACAATGTTATGTACACTGATTTGCCTTAGACTGTATCAGAAAATCAGTGCTTTCCAGAGCATGGGTACTTATACTTAATATGCATTCTGTATAGTCTTTGCTAATCATTTCTTGTTCATCATTTGTTTTAATCATTCATTAGTCTGCTTCAGACTTTTTATTGTATGACGAGTTATTGATGAAAAATGCACATAACATTGCCTAGTTCTGGTAATTGAATTATGAGTTAATCGTACAGAAGCTGGTTAAAAATGCTGATCTTGATGATGACAGCTCTGATTTGACATCTGTCAGTTCTGAATTCATTCCATACTTATACCACTCAGTGTTGCTTTGTTTTCATGATTAGTATTATTATATGCTATCCCAATGAAGAACTGTTGTATAAAGCTGGCTTCATCAAAAAGATCTGGGATTAAGAAAAAAAAGTTAATAACTATCTAATTAGAGATTATCCATAGAAAACCTTCTGCAGACCATGTCAGGACTTTGTACATGCCAATGTCATTTATAAAATACAGCTTAGAGAGCCGTGACACTAGGTATGATTCTTCAGTTTTTAATTTTCTTTTAATCTGGATTGATTTTAAAAAATCAACATAACTTTAAAGAAAGGGAATAGAATTCAGATGTTGAAGGTTCATTTGATGTGCTTATTGGTGTTTTTCTTGTTTCTGCAATATGTGGTGTACTGCTGATTTTTCCAAAACAAAAAGTTCAAAGAAGGTGAAATGCAATGTTTCTTCCATAAAAATATGTACAAAACAAAATTGAAGTCCACATTCATAATTTTGCCAGAAATGCTTATGCACTCATCCATTCAGTGCAGAAGCTTTGCTTTCTGAGTTGTCTCACAAACAAAAAGCACCTTCTCTTTGGAAGGCTTGAAGAGATCCCTTCATAATCAATATTCAGTTACAAGTACAACTTACAAGAATTTGGCAAATGATCTCAGTTAATGCGAAAAATGTGATCTGCTTGTGTATATTGTGAAAGTAGAAAAATTGGCTCAATTTGCTCAGGAAATTATTCATTGGAAGCTACTCATTCATCACTAACAAAAATGCTGTCTTCAAATGTTTCATCTATTTGGTGTTTCATATGCAATGAAAACTGATTTTACAATCTGTCATTGCTACAGCTGTTCTAGAGAACTAGCAAAATCTTTATTCTCACAGCAAAAGGAAGCCTTTATTCTTCCATCTCAGAAATTTAATAAAAATTTTTTTTAAAAAATTGAGATATAACATACCTCCGTTTTTTTGAGGGAAAAAAAGTCCAGTGAAGAATCTGTCGATACAAGACTAGAAACCAGGAAAGCATTTTGTACCATACAGAAAATACTGATGTATGTTGTCTCTTCCCAGTATTTTGACTTTTTTGTTCTCGTTTAATAACACTTTGAGTATGTAGTTAGCTCTAGGGAAAAGATTTTGGAATGGTTAACATGTTTGTTTTACTGTGTGAATTTTCCCCAAATGGCTTTGAACAATAGTAAAAGAAAGGTAGCAGGGTTAGCAGATAAACAACTGTCACTGTCATGACAGCCAGTTGAATGCTCGGAGCAGCATGATGGAAAGGATGATTTGAATTGCATCAGAAGAAGACTTCCAGGACTGTCAAGTCTGGAACTTCTCCAAATGATCAAATATGACTGGAATAGTAGTTGACAGGAGCTGGTCCACATTATGTATGCTGCAGCTTCCTGGTGGCTTACTAAGCCAAGAAAAATAAGCAGGCAGATAGAATAAAATAGGGAAAATGAACTCATACTTGGAGCAGTTTACTTATCTGTGTGTGGAGATGGAACTGCTAGGGAAAGCTAGTAGGATGGACAAGAAGTCCAAGAAAACAGAGTTGACATTTTTTATGTGTTTAGAAAGTATCCTGGAACATTTTCTTAAAAATACAGATTTTATACTGGAACATTTTCAAGAATCTTTGTGTAACTAATGCCTGAACTGCAGGGCTGAACAGTGTGCAAATAAAGAAATGATGAATGTTGCACAAATGGATACCCTCAATACCAAATAGCATATATATTTTCATGCTCTTGTTACTAAGCTTCCTGTGTTTATTTTGTTATGTCAAATTACTAATAAATCAGTGGCAATTTTATGTGCATCATAACAAAAAAGGACATTTATTTCTTTGAAATGTACCATGTATCTAATTAAGATGATAGTAAAATAAGAAAATCAATGCATTCATGCATATTTTAAGTTTAACTTGCTATAATACGATATTCAAATCACCAGTGCACTCAACATTTGAGTATACTAATGGTAAGCCATATCACTACCTGTTTTTCTAAGTCAAGACAATTATGTCATCTAAACAATTTGCTTCCGTGGATATTCTATTACATACAATAATTAAGAAAAAAAAGTGGCCTACTTTGGTGAGCATGATACTATTAACAGGTTTTTTTACATTTTGAACAAGTGGTGGTCCATTAAAATCTTGACATTGTCAGGGAGTTAAAGAATTCACAAAGTATGGAAGCAATTTGAAAATTTAAAATATCTTGAGTTTTAGCTCATTCCTTACATTAGCTATTGAGAAAGATCCTACTTACTGAGTGCCCTACCAGTTCTTATTTGGATCTCAAAAATAGTAAAATACACTCACTTTCATAGTGGGACAATTACTTGAACTAAGCAGGCCTCAAATTCTACAAGACGTAAATATCTATTTAAATTTGAAATGCTCAGAAAAAGTAAGGGATATAAATGGTAGAGAATCAGAAGAAAAGCCACTGCTTTCTTGTGTCCATCACTTAATGCTACTTCTGTATAGAGAAGTTTTAAACTCTAAAACCAGAAATATAAAAAAGTTTCAATTTTTAACTTTCATGCATTTATCTTTTTGATGAGAGAAAAGATTGACTGATAGATGCATCCTTTTATGCATTATTTTTTAGTCTGAAGGTCAGAGTGAAGAAGGTAGGCTGAAGTAAAAAGCAAAAAGTTAACAAGCAATAACTTTCAAGAACCAATCTATTAGAACAAGATAGGAGTGATTATGAGATATTGAAGATAATAACTGAAGGGCTTCATCTGAAGACTCATGAAACTGTACTTCCAATGTCAGAACCTGGAAATTTGAAAGGTATTCCTTCTTCAGAAAGAAATCAAGATGTTTCTGATGTCAAGATTCCAAAATTTTACAGCATAAATCGTACTTGAATGTGACTAGTGAGAGAAGAGCTTAATATACCAACTGATCTTCTATCACTGCTGATGTAAGAACTGTAATGGAGACCTTCACTTAGGGAGGCTTATCTTTCTTCTGTCATCTATGTAGATATTGTTATGCTAAAGCTTTACTAGTATAAGGTTTACTTGGAAAGAGAAGCTAAAATTGAAGTATATCTAAGCTCATGAAGAAAATTCTTTATGATACAGATTTTGCAAAAATCCTATAACATTTGATGTGTTGTTCATATAAAATATGTATCAACATGTCCTTTCATTGCATAATTGGGGAAATGCTACTTTTTTCCCTAAATATCTGCAGAATTTTATATTACTATTTTGATATGGAATAAATTGAATTTCTTTTGATGATCAAATAATAATGATTTAGTCATAATGTCCTGCATTATGTCAAATAAATGTCCTTTCTTGGTTAACTTTTAAAAACTGAACTATGTCTGGAAAGTAAATATCTAAGTGTCCAGCTTTGGGATACTTGGAACATACAGAGCTCTATGCACCTACTTTAGCTGACCCTACTTTAAGCAAGGAAGTTGGTCTGAGCGATCTCCAGATTCCACCCTTCCAGTCTCAATGGTTCCACGATTTTATGATTTTATATTTAACACTCAAATGCTTATTTGTTTTACAGATGTAACTAAATTGTTAGACTGTTTTGAAATATAGCTTGTTTTCCATTATACCAGAAGTTTTAAATAAGGGAAAAAAACCCACATTTTCTCCTTCCAGAAATCCTATGAGAGCAGGTTTGAGGACTATTTAAAAGAAAAGCTATTCCCCAGGTTTAGAATCAAATCAATACAATGGTAATAATTAATGTTATAGCAATAGTGTGGTAGTACAAATGTACACAAAATGAATGCTTACAATATCCTGACTGAAGCAAAGAAGTCTGCTTTTAATAGCTATTTCTGCTTAGAGTGTAACATATTGTTATTACTCTTGGTTATTACAGATGAAAATAAATATTTTGCACATCTGTGATTTTCCCTGATTTCCATCAATCATTTCAAATATTTGTTGTTGCTGTACTTCTAGTGTTTCTTTCAGAATAACACTATAAATGCAAATCATATTAACATGTAATATTAAGTGACTATTAGTATATATTCACAGAAAAGCAATGGTCCTGTGCTGTGTGATAAAGTGTGTAGCTGCAAACAGTTTCAATCAGAGGAAAGCAACTGGGGAAAAGTACATTAGGAGCCTGAATAAAAAAGCTGTTCGCAATCAGTTACAGCTGAGTGCAACAAAAATTACTTTCTAGGGATCAAAGGAAATTAATGATTGACCAGTGTAACCAGAACATCCCACAGCATGTTGAATATTTAATGCCATGCTACTTCTGCCCAAAACAATCTGAGGTTTGGCATATATCCACCAAAATAGCTCATCGCTAATTAATTTGCCATGTCATTTTGCATAAAATTAGTAATTAATACTAGTCACCATGCACTATAGTGAACTTTTTTCAGTTAAAGATTCAATCTCAGTAGTTTCAAAAGCTTGATAAAATTGTCATTTTTTATTATTCTTAGAAAACAACTTGCACATTGAGAAAGGTATTGCAGTCAGAAGGAAGGATATATCAAGGTTTATAGACCAAATATATTTGAGGTTGTTCAAGGTCAATGAATTTTTCCCTCCACTTGCTTGAAATTATGAGTAATAGAATATGAATAGCTGGTTCTCCAGCTGAAATGAACTACAGTGATGTGTAACACTATATTTAGCTGTCTTTTAAACTGTTGCAGTCTCATTTCACAGCCTCCAAATTAAACCTGCATTCTCCACCATTTTAGAGGGAACATTTAGCCTGAGGTTTTGCAAATTGATTTGAAGAATTTCCAATAATTACTACTTGAGATGTAGAAAGAACGCATTCTTTGAAGAAGCACTTAGGGTAACCATTGCAAGCAGTGGGCTTGAATAAATTAAAAAAAAAAAAAAAAAAGGTATTATTATGAAATTTGGAGATTGCCTTGTGGGAAAAAAAATAAGAGTATTACTGTATAGAAGAAGTTGTGAGTTTGGGTCATTTTCCTAATCTGCTTCTTCCCCAAACAGATGTTTTTAAGTGTAGTATAACACAATTTATTCTGAGCAATTCTGCAATACCAAACCCCAGGAACTGCAGTCCTACAGTCAAAAAGCCTAGAGAGTCATTGAAAACTAACATTAGTCTGTTAGAGTCTGCAATGAGCAGGAACAGCCTTGTAGCAGAAAAGTCAGAGACTGGCAGATCACTAGTAATTAAATTAATAGCATTGAGCCCAAGGCCATGTTTCTTCATCTTCTGTTTCTCATATTGCCTCTCATTTTTTTGCTGTGATAATCTTTTCATGTTTCTTCTTCCTAATTAACACTTGTTAACACTTTTTATTTTCCCTTTGGCTTCTATTGCTTTTTTAATTCTTTCATATAGTTCTGTTTTCATTCTTGGTATCTGTGGCTTCCCTGTTGGCTTATCTCTCCATTCATTTTTTCTGGTTCTCCTTTTACCCTCCCGTCTTCAATGTTGCCTTCTCCATTTATTTAGTGCTTCCTTTCTTTCATTGTGCCACATGTCTGATTTCTCCTTGTTTAACTACAAGGGTTTTCTGCCAGAAACGACTTTCTGCACTTCTGATAGTGCTTTCTAATTCCATGTGAACCATTTGAATGATATTTGTCAAACTTTTATTTGCTTTTGCACCAGAAATTTTCATGCTATGAACTCTGTAGTTCAGTCTGCTCTAAGCAAATATTTTAGTATTGTAGCTGCAGTAAAATGTCAAGACAGCAACGTAAACAATAGCAGTAATATTATATAAAGTGTGAATGCTATACACTGAATCTATATCTCAGCATAGTTCAGGATGTTTTTAGTAAATAGTAACCGACATGTGCTTTCATCTGTACTGAATTTACAGAGGATGATGCAATATACTGTAGTGATATGCTGAAGTTTTTTTAACCAAAACATGTTACCATGCAAACTCCCGATCTAAGTTATTTATTAGAGGTGGAATTGTTTTTTTCTTCCAGTGTTATCCTTTCAAGACAGGCAGCAACAATCAACATATTTGAAAGATAGGACTTTTCACACAGAGCAAGTCTTCAGGACAAAGTTATGCAGTCTCTTAGCACATATCCTCTGTTGCTGGACCATTTCTGTAAAAAAGGCAAAGCAGTCTCAGCCTTCTTGAGTTTCCTTCGTTGAGGACTCCGTGGGTGCAGATATCTTGGGCTGCAGGCTGAGCTCTGGCTGGTGAGAGGAGAGAGCAGAGGCTGAACCCCCGCTGTGGAAATGTTTGCTGTTGGGAATGTCACTGAGAGAGCCTCCTGAATGGCCAGGCTGGGAATTTTCCTTAACATCCCCCTTACCACTGAGGTAAAAATGTTAGCAGGTCTTGACGTCTAGAAATAGTGATGGCCACAAGTTTTTTAGGCTTTTTGGTTTGTTTTTTTTTTTTGTTTTTTTTTTTTTGTTTTTGTTTGTTTGTTTGTTTGTTTGTTTTTGTTTTGTTTTGTATTGTTTTTCTTTTCCCCTGAGAAATCAGCATGTAAGTGTTCCAAATGCTGGATGTGATTCTCATGGTATGAGATGTTTTTCAGTAGGCAGGATATCCTGTTTTAAAAGCCATGGGATGACAGAAATTCTGTTGGAGCTTTGGTTTTAAAGAGAATGTTTTTTAAGGGACAGTAAATTGTAGTGCTCTCATATCAAAATTTCGACTGCAAGCAATATAGGGAACATTTATTTATTTTTTTCACTATTGTCAGAATGCTTTGCACAGGATTATGGTATTGTGGAGTGCAATGGTACACTGAGAATGACAAAGAAATTTCTGTTAGAACTTGTTATAAGCCTTCCTGGTTTGGAATTGTAAAGGAAGAAAAGGAAGAAGACCTGTCTTTATGAGTCAGAGGGTGCCAATGACCAGCCATGAAAAAAAGAAATGCAATCACTGCATGAGTTGAGAAAGTATATCCACTACCAACAGAGAGAAAAATAAATCTGTGTGTTAACAAAGAGTATTTTTTTAAAATAAAAAGTGCAATATTTTCTGTTGGAAATCAGCAGTAAGTTTCTAATCTCTGAGGAGAAGGTGTAGAATTGCTTTCCATGAAGGTAGGGTAGCTAGAAATAAAGATTAATACGTGAGTTTGATTTATAAACTCTGATTGCTTCTTATCCTAGGCAATAAGCTAGTAATCTCTTCAGATCCTCCTATGAAACTAGTGTAGAGGTGGCCAGTTAATAAGAATTATTCATGTTTCCATTCTCATTATCCTCGGTTATTCACATTTTACCTTAATTCTTACAGTTCACTTTTGGAGAAGGTCTTGTCTCCCTCCCTTTTCTTGAAGTGTTAACACCATGACATAAAATCAATGGACATAAAATTCCCTCTTAACTTAATAGCACCCTTTACCATGAGAGGGAGGATATGTGCTAAAGTCTTTACCAGCAGTTCCATGGGTGAAGGTTTGGATGTTAATGTCTTTGAAATGGGTCCTCGTGTCTCTACTAACCACAGGCAGCAGGTTTGTTACAGAGCCCAGGCAGCTTGGCTCCTGACATGGACAAGTGTGTCTGCACAAGCCTGAGTTTGTGAGCTTTGGGGTACAATTCCGGGTTCAATGGGCCATGTGTGGTCGGTGATTTGGGAAGGCTGGACCTTCCCAGTGCCTCAGCCAGTGGGGAAAGGCAGAGGGCACCATGCAGCCAGGGAGTTTAGGATAAAAGAGGCTGCACCCTCTGAAATGTGGAGAGAGGAAACTCCGCGGGTGTGTGCCCTGCTGGACTCTCTCCCTTTATTCAAATGAAGTTGCAGGACCCCTCTGTCTCCTTTATAGGCTCTGGCTTTTCATAGTGTGATTTTCTGTACAACCACTTGGATGGGGTGAGTAAGGACCAATTTGGTTTGTCTTGCTCCATGGCTGAATGCTTTGCAATGGCAACAGCCTTCGAGTTCCTGATAGTACAGGAAAAGAAAAAAAAAAAACAATTTTCATAGCTCTGTAAGAAAATGTCCCTCTACCACAGCTTGAATTGCCAGGACAATGTAATGTTTGTTTTTTTCAAAGGAGACTTCTTTTCTAAGCCTTGATTGATTAATTATGTCATAGCCCATTATGAGAGTGCTTATTCCTGACTAAGCCACATTCTTACAGAGCCTTTTTACAAGTTTTACCTGATGCTAAGCATGATTTAGCTATCATAGCAATGTAATTATTGGGGAAAAAAATTGCTTTCTGTAGCCTAAATGTGACTTTAAAAATATTTATCAAGAAAGAAATTTAAGTAAATTTTCCTAGTGAATTGATGCAGTTATAAATTTATGCTGAGCTAATAGAACAGTTTGCAAGCTGAGATTTAAATTCTTGTACTGCTACTAAATGATTTTTCTTTTATGAAAAAGAATAAATGCAAATCCACCAATATAGATGCCAAATACACTTGCTAATAAAAAGACATGAAAAAAATCCTAATTATTCAAACGCGAGTGGATTTATAGAATTATTTAGGTTGGAAAAGACCCATGACATCATCAAATCCAACTGTAACTCTGTACTGCCAAGCCCACCACTAAGTGCCAAGTCCACACATCTCATCTGTAGTTCCCCAGATCCTCTTTCAGCCTCTTTTGTAGATGGGTATTTAAATAGGTGGGTTATTAAAGCAAAAGAAAATTTGGTAGAAAAAGAACATTTATTTTTTAAATGTGTATGGAGGAATTTGCACATAAAATATTAAAGAATCGTTCATAAAATACCTTTTTCTTCCAAAGGGTTATCTTTCTTCTCAAAAAATACATTAAATAATAATTTAACTGGTCCTGAGAAACAATTATATTCCTTACCAGTCACTGCAAGCTTTTTTTTTTTTTTTTTTTTGAACTTCCTGTATTCTAAAATGCTTGATAGGACTAGTGCAAGATCAGAGCAGCTCTCATGGCTGTGAATCTTATATGCTACTTATATGATACTTTGCCATTCTTTCTGTTACTGACATATTAAGACCTGTTGCTGTAGAACTTTAATGGCATTTTCTTGATTTTGGAGTAAGTTATATGGTAGCTTTTAAAGAGTAAGAGGCCAGTTTAAAAGCACATCACCATTTTCAGATGTCAAAATTAAATTTACCCATAAAACTCTAGCTTTTAAGTCCTTTTGCATAGTTTAAACTTTTTTGCTTGATTGGTTTTTTGTTTGTTAAAGAAAATTATTTTCTTAGAAAATAAGTGGAATATGGCCATGTAGGAAAAGCCCTGTGTTTAACTCCTAAGAGCAATTGAAATCAAAAGTAGGAAGCTATGACAGGAAATTAACTCCAATACTAAAATTTTCTCCTATGTCTAGCGTCTACCTGTCCTGTAATGTAATACTGAAATGTTTAGGTAAACATATGTTAAAGCCTCCATGGTCTAGAAAAATAAATTATATTTAGACAGGTGGATTTCCTTCTAAAATATATTTATTATTCTCGTGATTTAAATGCATCCAGTGTTTTTAAAATCTGTATTTTTCTTATGTTCGTTATTGAAAAATACTTCATGTTTTTCTTAGTCTTCCATATATTTTATGTCATATGTTAATTTAAACCACAGAATAACTTCAAACAACTATTAATATATCTGAAGAGAGAAAACATGCCCACAGCTCGTATTTTTCACAGCTCATATTTATAAGGTGGATCATTCTTTTTTGTTTATATTGCATTGCCCTGTAAAGAATCCACGATTCCCTCAAAAATAATGACATTCTATAAAGGCAACAATTGTTTATTTGGAAGAGTATTTATTTTCTTTCCTCCCTATTTCTGAGTCTCTAGGGTATATTCAGTTCATATTTTCAGTATTTTTCATCTGAAACACAAGTGTCTTTATTTACTTCTGTTTTTGCAAAACATGGAGGTGACAGGTAGACAAGGAAAGGTGTTTGTGAGAAAGAAGAGCATTATTAATCTTCTCAAAAAATGAAAGTTTGCTTAAATAGTATAGTTTGCCATAGTCAAGTATCAAACAAATAAAAAACTATGAATAAATATCATTGAAATGTACTGGTTTTGCTTCAGCTATAACTGTGAGAAAATGTTTGTAGTCCTTAGCCTTAGACGGTGGAAATAATAGATGACAAAATGTATCTGACCTCACTTCCTTTGCTACTTCTACCAAGAAATTGGTGTTCAGATGAATTGCCTGCTAGGGAAAAGTACTCCTAATTTTGCCAATACTTTAACATTTTTTTTTATCTTGCATTTTGGTGTAAGATAATTTCTAGACATTAATTTGGTATTTGTCCCCATTCACAGCCAACATTTAGCATCACAGTGTGTGCAGCATGAAACCTGGAATACATAAAAGCATTATAGACACGAGTATGCTACTTATTTTATAAAAGAAAAACATGATTGGGTTTATTCAGAATATACTCATAGTCTTTCTCATGGCTGATAGTTTGACTCATGGCTACTCTTCATCAAAGCAACTTAGATCAATTTGCATGCTTTTAGTTCAGGAAGGAAGTCACACAAAAATGAAGGCACCAAAGCATAAAATAGGATTCATTAATAAAGGCTCAACATAGAGGTCAAAAAAGCAAAACAGAGTCATACACTGCACTGGTCTGTAGAGACAGCCATTGAGAAATTACAATAGAAGCATGATATAGACATTACCAAGATGTTTAATTGCTGTATATCTATGTTTATACATATCTTTAAAGGTATACATCTTGACATACAGCTTTTGATAAGCCCTCTTAAAAGTCTGGCCCTTTTATGACCTGTCTTGTCCTTAGCAGTCCTCAGCACTGATGCTTCCATTGGAAGCAGCACCATGATTGTGCAAAACAGTCTCTGAGGCACTTACAGATCTTCTCTTGTGGCCTTGGTGTGTGGAGAGGGTAGATGCATCACCCACCCATAGTATTTATCAGCATAGTTTAAAAGCATGGTTTCCAAGGCAACTACCTGAGTCTTCAATGGAGAGGTGAAAGAGGTTGTGACTTTTGAATATTCTTTCACCTCTGCTTTGAGAACGGGCTTGCATGTGTTGCCCTTTGCTAATCTTGATTCCAAACAAGTGTTTGCAGATTAAAGCGATATTAACTAGTCTGAAAAACTAATTTTCCTTTCTTACAGAAGGACAAGACAATATAGGTGCCCAATATTTAATTTTTTTCTCTATATACAGTGCTGAAAGTGAAAGAAAAACTGGGGGAAAAAAAAATGCCCCTATAAATAACTACAGCTAAACTGAAGCAAGATCTTTCTGAACTCAGTGGGAGCACTGAGATATGGAGTCCTGCCTTGCATCTAGCATTTAGTTCTGAAACCTTCCTTCACCTGAGAGGCAACAATTTCCTGTCATAATTGCAAGATTTGACTTACAAACTCAGCAGTATCTTGCTACTCTGACAGGAAAGACCTCTCAGCTTCCACATCCATGTGAGTTGTGGGAGTTGGATGACCCAGGGAGATCAATCTTTCCGGGATGGCGTGACCCCCAGGCTCCCCATGAGCTCAGAACTCAGGCGGATCTTGCATTCTGCAATATTTTGCACCAGCAGTGGCAGCTGGATCATAGGTCAAGAAGGAAGGTTTCTTCCCCTTTTGTTCTTTTCCTTCTTGGCTCCTGTCTGCTATGGTAGCAAGGATCAGTCAGCTATTTTGAAGTAGCTTCCTCTCACTTCTGCAATGAGCTTCAAAGCTATCTATGGTGCTTAGAGCAGTTGAATGGCAGCAGAAATGGGGGAGCCCAGTGGGAGACAGCACTATTTTTAATTGAACCAGTGGTGTTTGTAGAACATAATGAAAAGGTTCAGAATAAGCAAGTGATGTCCCAGTAATAATAGTATATATATATATATACATATATATATACATATATATATACATATATATATATATATATATATATATATATGTATAATAAAGCTCTCATTTTCCTTGGAGTGCCAGCCATCCAAAATTTAAATCTGAGTTACGGAGTTAATTTTGTTATAAAAAAGACAGTAACTGTTTAACAGTCTGTTCAGGAGTTTTGATTATACCAAAGTTGTGAACTGTCCCTTTCTTTGCGTTTTTCAACTGCAAACCCTCCAAAAGGGCTTCCTGGAGATTGTCTGTCTTATATTAAGTTTTCAATATATATTTGGTCAAGAATTTAATTTTTGCAAGGTGCTGAATGTACTTCTTAGTTATCAAAATTTTTGAATATGTGCTGAAACTGGTGCATGCATTTAGTGCTTTTGGCTTTAATGGCTGTGCCTCAATAACTTAAATCCAATACACCATCACTAGAAAGCAATGAAGGGGTATGTTGCAAACATACCTTTATGTCTAACTGAAGACTCATTAACATGGTTACCATGCAATAAAAACATCACAGCATAAGCAAAATCCAAACCCGGACATGTGCACAGCTAGAATCATTATCAGCTGGAATGCATCTCTCTAGCTCTATTGACATCTAAATATTTTTATAAAACTAATTAGTAAAAGAGGCTTGATAAATTGATACAGAAGTAACTATTGCCCCTGTTTTAATATGAGATGGCACAATATTTTTTTTTAAGTTTTGGTCAATATGTATTATGTCATTGCAAGATAAATTCCCTTTTTATTTTATTTACTTTTTAAAGTCAGGAAACCTCATTTAGAAATCACTAATACATAAGAATTCTGTGTGCATTTTGAGTTCTTATATCATGTGCTTAGAATTTTTGCTTAAAATATGCAACTTGAGTACTGAGTGTTATGGGAAGATTTAAATAAATGGATTAAAGTGTCGTAAGTTCTCTAATGTGAAATAAGTAAAGCATGCCTCGCTTGTTTCCTTTTTGGCTTTGATGTGCTTGAAATCAGAAATTTTGCATAGTTTGTGTGAGGGTTCTTTCCCTGTAGTTCTTAAGCAGGAGGTTGCAAAAGAAAATAAAAAAAAAGTATTCCCATCTTGATTTCATGTTGGGTTCCTTGCAGCAAAAAATAGGATGTTGAATGAGAAGGAGAAAATTTGGTAACCCTTTAGTTACCACCATGTTGTCCTATCCTTAAAGACACATAGAAAAGCCTCCCACTTTGTGTGCAAAATTGAGAAAGCCTTTCAGCTATCTAGTAGGAGGAATTTTAATTTCTTCTGAGTTTAAAAAAACCATTTGCTTAGTATAAGTGGTGTAGATTTTCTTTTTTGGAGTAATGCCTGTTAAACACAGAGAGGATTTTGAATTGTACTTTCAGAGTCATGGAAGGACCAGCTGTAATTTCTCAAGTAGAAGTTAACATAATATGGAAGGGGATAGAGACAAGAACATGAGTTAACGAGAATGTGGGTACATTTCAAGAATAAAACTGTCAGGAAGGTTTTACATGTGGATATTTACTATGGATAAATGGATGTCCAAAGCTTAGCATTTAGGTTCCTAAAAGGATATTGACAATTTATTCAGAAGAAAGAAATATTTATTTCTAACTCATAACAATTTCTTTATACTTTAAAGGAAACTAGAAATTAAAACATTCCTTCAAAATAGTCATAGTTAATTAAATCTCATGTTTTATCTTGAAACCTGTCTCAGTTTGAGACAAATTAAGAGAAAAATTCACATTGTAGTCTTGAATTCTCCAGTGTGTCTTCTTCCTCATTATGATATTCTCCTTAAAGTGTATTTTCACTTTTTCCATCCATTTTGTACAGCAACAGAATCATGTAAATCAAAT
Organism: Sturnus vulgaris; assembly: GCF_052056855.1. NCBI lineage: Eukaryota > Metazoa > Chordata > Aves > Passeriformes > Sturnidae > Sturnus > Sturnus vulgaris. Next base: position 33,507,342 of record NC_142246.1, on the reverse strand, counting down.
CAAGACATTTCACAGGATATCTAAATTTCTCTTTAGGAAGTATCTTTCGTAGGCCTCTCTGGTCATTTTCTTTTCAGACTGTTGCTGAAAAAGTCTGCTTTCAACTGAAGTTAATACAGACATACAATACTTCTTTCATTATTAAGATTTTAAAATATGAGAAACGTATTTTGCTATTATTATTTGTACTAGTACTATTAGTATTATCATTATGAGTATTTATATTATGAGAAACAAGCCTCCCAATTTCTTGCTCTTCATGAAATTCACTTATTTTTTTCCTCCTCTAACATATAGCATTTCAATACAGAAGTGCAAGTTTATAACTAATTTAATCTAAAATTCAGGATTGCTTTATAGAATTAATAAAATATTTTTAGAAATTATATTTCTCTCTTGTCTGTTAACTTCAGGTGTTTTCAAATCCACTGTACTTCTGTGAACCTTTCCTTTAATGGCTATCTGCTTAGTCTTTTAAGAGCTAGATTTTTGTTCCAGGGATTTATAAATCATATTTATTCTACTATGTTGTATTTTAGTATTTGCTATACAGGAATTATCATAAATAACTGGCCTAATTATCTGAAGTCATTTTAGAGAGTGTTGTTTGTTGAAAATCCCTGTTTTCTCCAGTGCAGAAATCCAACTGTCTTAAAAAAATAATAATAAAAGCAAAACAAAAACCACAAAAATGCAAAGCCAAAAACTACTTTTTTTAACTAAATCTAGAAGCCTTCTAGAATTGGATGTTGTAAATGACAGAATGATAAGGAAATTTTTTGCTTGCATCTGAAGGATTTTGGGTATTATAATGATCTAAATTTATAATGGAAAATTGTTCACAGTTGCCCTTTAAATTGTGTATATTTTCAATGGAAATCAGATTTTCAGCCTCCAGCATCAGTCTAATGATGTAGGTAAGCTATTACAGATAATGATCCTCTGAAAGGATTTGCATCTGTGTATCAGTAAATAATAATTTCATATTTGAACAGTTTATATAATATGTTGAATTAGCTATTGACGGCAAATATAACTTAGATTCTGGTTTGTATTTCCTTTGTTTTCTGTGCAAGCTGTGAATTTTATATTGGAAGAAAAATAATACACATTGCTTAGAGAGGCTATGACAGGCTAAAAGTCTAACAAAACCTTGTGGACCCCCACTGGCTTCAAACAATGTAACTACTGTTTGTTAAAGTTGATAGAATTAAGAATTTGTACCTTAGGTGTCTGTCAGCCCTCCTATAGGTCTGTGACATTTAGAAGAAGTGTGTTGAAGAAGGTTGCAATGACTGCTAAAATAAAACCTCAGAGTGATAAATGAACAGATTGCTACTGTGAAAGTGTTTAAAGGTTTAGGACTCCTACTGATAAAATCACCAGAGAGAGTATGTAGAAAATTACTCTCTTCTCACCTTTAATTGCATTATTTAACTTGAACATTTTCTCCACTGAAGGGAGTGCAAATAATAAAACCTTCTCATTTACTATGCAAAGTCCTTTACAAAAAAAAGTATAGAGACTATATGACTTAGGCTTGCTTCATCTACAGTGAAGTTCATAGTGGAAAGGAAAATTGAAATATGACTAAACCAACAGTGTGTTAGGACTTTATCAAGTGGAGATGTTGCAGATGTCTTCAGGTGGATACAAATGCAAAAATAAGCATTTCCAACAGAGAAGTGAAGAAGTCTGTCTTAGAGAAGTCTGTCTAGTTCAATCAAGCATTAAAAGATGGTTCTTGTCTGAGATAAGGACTGAAATTCTTAATGCCTTGTTTTCTAAATCATTGGCAGTACTGTCTGTACACCAGTTTACTTTTTTATTATTATTATTATTATTTTTTTAATGTTTTTATTGAAAACACTTGACACACATGTAGGCAAATTAATGTTGCTTATAAATGAGAACATAGCTTAATTTTTCCTTTCTTATGGCTATTGCACCGATTTTATTTTTATTTAATGGTTATTTAAGCTTAAGGTAAAAAAAATAAAAAACAAGAAAAAATCAGAAAAAATATTTTCTGGCTTTTAAAACTTTTTGTCAATAACTGCTTTTTGAATCTCAAAAGACAAACAGATGGGAGAGTATTTTGTGAGGAAAAGGAAATTCTTATTGCATACAGAGGGGGGGAAAATGGTTACAAAATGTAACAATATATAGAAAATTCTCCATAAATTGATTAGTCACACTTTTATATGCCATAGTTTGCACAGCACAGATTTAGTTTAATTTATTTCTCTGTAATTGGCATTAAATGATGTGCTTAATCTTTCAAGTTATTGCTTCTCAATGTCACCATTTTCTTTTCCATTATGTGAGGTACAGTTGGTTCCATTTCATGACCAGATATTCTTTTTTGGGTCATAAAAAATTCCAGAGATATTTTTGGAGTGAGATATGTTTGGCCATCTAGATAAATGATGGCAGTGTGAAAGTGGAGAATGCTACAGAATTAAATGCAGCCAAAGAGAAATGTAGCATCAAAATCTTCATACTGTGAATAAAACCAGAAAATGCCACTGACCCTGAAATCAAAGGGTGCTAATTCTAAAATGGGCAAGATCACACATCAGTGAAGTATAACAATTTTATTTATTTAGAAAATGGTTTAAACGTGAACATTCTTGACTTATACTTGTTTTCTTCAATTGAGAGCTCAGTACCTCTTCTTCTGGCCAAGATCCTATGTCCCAAAAGGGATCTAAAATTACTAGGCTTTCTCAGAATTAAAAGTAAGCTAAATATAGAAGCAGTCTTTCTTCAGAACTTTTGAGTAATCTTTTTTCTAAGATAGTATATATTATTCAATTCCATTTTGTTGTGCTATTTAACTTCAGAACCTGGTGTAAATGTCCCATGTCAGCTTTATCTGTTCCATTACATCTAAATTACCCATTCCCAGTAAATTTGTCAGATACAGGTAGAAAGGACTATGGATTTGGTAATAGTATTTTAAAGGGATCAGCAGAATTAAAGGATTTGACTTTTGATGATTTTATATAGATTTTTGTGGTTTAATGTATGCACAGATTTCTTTTTTAACATTCACTGAGAAAGGTTATGTTTTCCATATGAAAGCCATCACATTCTGGCATGTTAACAATCACGTTGCTGTATTTCTTCATTACTCAACCAGGAACAACGCCTGGAACAATCCAGTGCATTTCTTGCCAGAGTAGCTGAATGTTATTTCTCTTTTTAGAAAGTGTTTATCTCAGTCTTTATTTTGAAGATATAAGCCAAGATCCTAGATAAATTTAAAAGTCTGGTAGCAAAGCTTTCGCCCTCCTCACCCTGATTCCAGCCCCAGCTGAGAGCCAGCTCCTATCTCTGCCTATGGAGCTGTGCTAGTAGAAGCTTTCATCAGCAAGTGAGGCTTGTTAGTGGGGCATGACACGTGCAGATTGCTAACTGTAGTTGAAGGCTGGTGTCCAAATGTGCTGATGAATCCTAACAGGCTTTAATTTAATCTTAATGGGATATTTTAATTTTGTAATGAATTAGTAATGCAACTTATATACTTGCTCTAGGTTTTCCCCCATGCAAAGATTCTGTTTATATACTTGTAGCAATTATAGATTACCCAGAGCTACCAAGAACAGTACCTTATTTTCCAGGCTTCTCTGTGTGTTTGCAGACTAAATAGATATTTTTGTCTTTGTAAATTCCTGACAGAATGAACTATTTTTAACAGATGTTCAGGACCTTTTCATCAAATAGTGTGCTATGTATGAGAAAAGTAATCTTTCAAATACATACATTCTTTAAAAAATATGCCAATTTATTTTATCCAGTAGTCTTATTTTCAAAGGACATTTCAGACAATATTGTGTAACTGGAGGCTAAAGAACAGAAAGAGACTGTAAATCTTCTCTAGTCACATAGCTTTGGATTTTTCCTACTCAGAGAACATCTGGACACCAAAAAGATGGTATAGGTATCTCCATACAGGCTTTGAAAACCTTCCTGTATATTCTGGATGCAATGGAACTGCAGTCCGGAGATGCCTGAATTATGTAAACAGCTCCTTGAAAGCCATCAGAGTTTCTGAATGCTGGCAACGTGTCGTAGCTGAATAAGGTAACTGGTCATCAGGACCCAAGATCTGAATCCACTAATGCTTTAAAGCACAAGTCACTGATCACTCCTCATTCATCTCTCTTCGACACCTGCATTTGCTTTTCTTTACCTTGCAGCTCTTAGTAAGATGGTGAATGCAGCTATCTGCATATAAAGCCTCTGAGAAGTGAGAAAGGGAACTTAGCTTTAAGTTGTTCTGCTTCCTTACATGATGTTGTCCCCCATGAGGGAACCACAAGGAGTATAAGACAATTTTATGCATGCTGATTTTGTCACTTGCAGAGACTCTAACAAATCATGTAATTTCTATAACTGAGTATTTCTGTATTATTCAGTGTAATTGACAGTGCCAGAAACTAGCCCTAAGCAAATGAAATGCAACACAAAATCTGCTGTAAGCAAGTTAATCACAGTCTAAGTGATAGAAAGCTTGCACTTCATTTCTTTCCCAGGATGAATTTGTAGCAGAGAAATAATTCTCTTTTCTCTCAAAAGACTAGGGAGGCTGTCAGGCGCTTTGGGGCAATCAAAATAAATAGTTTATGCCTCCCGTAAATAAAGATATGAAATGTTTGGATTTGTGCACAAAGGCCAGAGTAACCTTGTAAATTTGACATTGCAGGCTTTGAATCATGGGCTTAGACCACTGACAAATGGGTCACTGCCCCAACTCTCTGCTCTTGCACTTCTCGTGAAGGCACTTGCCTTAATATTCTGTGCTATATTTTAAGGCTACCTTACTAGTACCATTGTTAAAGATATCTGCTTAAAAGATTGTTCTGTTCTCATTGCCTAGAAGCGTATCTTTTCAATTAATATCTCTGTTGCTCAAGATTTTTATTAAGAAGGAAGTCTCTTGGACTTTATACAGCAGTGCCCCTTGTCTTGCTGTTCAAGAAAGTTGTTTAGACGCATGATTTTCTGGATATTTCACTATTCTACAATTAGATATTTTATATCCTTACCAGCCCTTATTTATTCATCTTTCAACAATATCTCTTTCTAGTGCATATTACAAATATATTTTACACTTTGAATACCATCCTTTAATTTTCAGAAAATGCAATTAATTGTTTCATTAGCTTAAGCTTTTTTATGCACATGAAAAATGGAAGCCTATGAAAACCATATTTTCCAAAATTAATATTTGCTATGTATAGGCCATGGATATCTTGCTAAGGAGGATGGTAAGAAATCTGAGAGCTTAAAGAAACACCCCTTTGCTTAATAACCTATATCACCATATTTTCCTCTTTGTAAGACTACCAGCTTTTTCCAAGCTGCTAGCACAATTGTACTATCATCCAAATCCAAAAGATTTTCTTATAATTTAAAAGCTTGAAAAAACTCAGCTTTTCTAGAGGAAATCAAAACCTAGGGTAGCTGTAGATTTTTACACTTTTCCATAGTAAATATTCTATAAGATTTCTTCACTTGCATTCATTGCCTTCTTCTTCAAAGACTAAGTCCTTTGAATTAAACCTGTGGCTGTACAAACATTTAAGCCAAAGGGTGTACCCATTTTCATTATATAATTGTAAGTCTTAACTTTTCCAGTTCTCTGTTTTCTGATTATTTTATGTCTTCAGCCGAAATAAGATCACGGTCCTAGTTTTTTGGTATTTTAATAGCTATTGCTTTCATTTTGAAGCTTCAATGTCCTTTGATTTTTGTCATGCTGTTTTAGTGGGGTGTTTTCCTCCATGTTAACAAACGTTTATCACTTTCATACCCAAATGTTCAAGGTTGTTTTCCAGAACAGATCAGTCATAACCTTATGGATAGATTCATGTTTTCTTCTCTATGTCTTCATTAAAACCACTTTTTCCTTTTTCTTGCCTGTGTAGGATACAGCAGTTATCAAAATTTTATGCTTCGGTTTTAATGTTTTACTCTGTGTTTAAACCCATCAGATTACTTAAAACTATAAAGTGCATCAGAATCACTTCTTATAAAATTCAACTTCCTAAAGTATGTGCACACATAGACACATTTTGTGCAGTTGTAAATTGAGGAACAGCTTGACTTTCATCCAGCTGCCTAGAGAGCTTAAGTCTTTGGAGTTAAAACTGTTTTATTGTTCTGCTCATTACTTTTGTTCTTATTTCTTAATTAATTTTGGTGTACTAATGGCTAGTGTTCCATAATCAGTCCTCAGTTAGAGAAAAATTGAAAGCTGCTCCAGTGTCTCAATTCCAGTTTTTCCATCGTGTGACTTAAAATTTGCATACCAACAGTGCTGGTCAGCCCCACAGCTGGCATGCTCTGTAGGTCCATGTAACCACACTGGACTTATGAATTGCTATTCACAGTGGCAATAATTAATTTGGACATGGAGTTTACTGTTATAATATTTATTTCAATCCAGTTTCTGAAGTTATTTTTCAATGTTTTTCACTTGCATACATTTTTGTCAGAGTTTCCAGAGTTGTTAGATAAGATGCAGGTTTAATGATCAGGTCTTACGTATATGTTCACCATGAGGCTCTTGAAACTGTTGGTGGGAATCCACAAATTTCTGTTCTTAAGTAGTGTTTCTATTTCAAACTGAGAAAGGGTCTCCTATAGATGTAAAACAAATTACCTCTAAAACTGGAGTATCTATCAAATGGCAGAAGATTGCAAATCAATGGGATATTCCAAACCAAAGTCTGGAGATTGCTTGATGTATTTATTTCTGGAGTTAGATCAGAATTCATTTTTTAATCAAATTCAAGATATAGCAAGATAATAAAAGATTCTGAAAGGCTGATATTTCCAGGTCTGCTGCAACAATCTAAATGAGGAGTTAATTAAATTTAGTACTTAACTCCTTCCTATCAGTTCAGCGGTGGTAGGCACTTTTTATTAATTGCATAAAGACATAAATCCTGCCTCTGCACTTTGGTGGCAGAAGAGCTTTGTAGGCAGACCTGTGCAGGGTTCAGTGAGTAATCCAATCTCAAAGTGATAAAGGCAAAGCACTCAATCTGCAGTCAGGATGCAACAGGAAAGGCTGTAGTTTAGCAAGAGTCTATAAAAGATAAAAGCTCTCTTTGACCACAGGCTACTTACATTGATTGGAATTCACCACAGTCTCAGGTTAAAAAACATATAGTTCAAGTGTAAGTAATTTGAACTATTAGAAGTTATTAACTTTCTAAATTTAAAATTTTATATCATTTTTATCTTTCTGCAAGTTTGTTTCCTCTTTTCAGCAACATGCTTTAATGCTTTAATGTGAAGAAAGCTCCATACTTTGTGAACTGAACTCACATTCTTCTCTAAACAGTTGCTTTTTCTTCCTCCCTGGAGTAATATAAAAACATGGGGGCAGATTTTACTACTGTACTTCCTTTTCACTCAAACCTTTTATTTGAAAGCCATATTTAACCCTTTGGATTTTATATTTGGTATTTTCCCGTTATCTGGGGATTCATTTCCTCTGTTGGGATTTAGAAATGCTGCAATAAAGCCATCAAAAAATAACTTCTTAAGGAAGACAGCAATAATTCTTTTGTCTTCAGGCATAAAGAAGACTTAGATTTCAGTACTTTTATCATTTGCCTTTAAAATTAGCATAACCTGAAAATGTAATTTGATATCCTGACTACCTGAAATAGAACTATCATTGAAATTCTACATTAACTTATATTTATATCTATCTATATCTATATACCCATGACTGGTAAGAAAGTTCATTATTCTGTTACTGAAGTAATGGTGACGGAGTGTGAAAGGGGCTCAGAAAAGTTTTCTTGCTGTTCTTCAAAGGAGTAATGAAAAAAGGAACTCTTAAATTCAGGCTAAATCAGAGCAAAATGGTAATACAGCAATAAGCAGAAAAAATTATAGCTTTGAGTTCAAAAGTTATGTTGTTGCTGATATCTCCCCACTATTATTCTTCTCCTCTGTCTAGATATTTATTGCTACTAGAACATGGTATCAAAATACCTAAAAGCTCTTGACAATGTTTTGAATTAAGGAGGCAGACGAAAATGGA